>NW_026652242.1:50000-675000 GCF_030265055.1 Doryrhamphus excisus | reverse complement strand
ACCCCTAACCCCTAACCAACCCAACTCCCAGCCCCAGCCCTAGCCCTAACCCCCCCCAGCCCTAGCCCTCTAGCCCTAACCCTCTAGCCCTAAGCCCTAGCCCTAACCCCTAGCCCTAACCCCAGCCCTAAGCCCTAAGCCCTAGCCCTTAGCCCTTAGCCCTAACCCTAGCCCTTAGCCATAGCCCTTAGCCCTAACCCTAGCCCTAACCCTAGCCCTAACCCTAGCCCTAGCCCTAGCCCTAACCCTCGCCCCTAACCCCTAACAAACCCAACTCCCAGCCCCAGCCCTAGCCCTAACCCCCCCTTAGCCCTTAGCCCTTAGCCCTAACCCTAGCCCTTAGCCATAGCCCTTAGCCCTTAGCCCTTAGCCCTAACCCTTAGCCCTAACCCTTAGCCCTAACCCTTAGCCCTAACCCTTAGCCCTAGCCTGACGTAACCCTAAAGCTAACCCTGTAGCCCTAACCCTAGCCCTAGCCTTAAACCTAACCCTCTAGCACTAACCCTCTAGCCCTAACCCTGTAAGGTTAACCATATTGGTAGGCTAACCCTAACCCTATGCCTCCATCTGGTGGCCACTTTAACTTACTGCTCCTCTACTTAGGAAATTCCGCCATCTAGTGGTCACTTAAAATTACTGCAACTTAACTTGGGAATTTCTGCTATCTAGTGGTCACCTAAAATTACTGCAACTTTGCCGGGGAAATTCCCCCATTTAGTGGTCACTTAAAATTACTGCAACTTAACCTGGGAATTTCCGCTATCTGGTGGTCACTTAAAATTACTGCAACTATACTTGGGAATTTCCGCCATCTAGTGGTCTCTTAAAATCACTGCGACTTTGCCTGGGAAATTCCGCCATCTAGCGGTCACTTAAAATTACTGCACCTTTACTTGTGAATTTGGCCGGCTAACATTGTACTGTAACAGCCAGAGCAACCTTTACAGCCAAAGCATTAGTCATGGCACTCGTGTATGAATTGCATATCTTTTGTCATCTATTCATTTATCCTGTGTTATTGTGCTACATGTATGAAGGCCATCATGTCATTTACTTGAACAAGTCTTCCTACCTGTGAAGAACGCCGACACCATGTTGTTGATGGTCTGCCAACACGATTACATGAGTCCTTCCCCGGGGGCCGACAGACTGCTGATGGACGCAAAAGGTTGAAGCTCCAGAAAATGCCGTCTTGTGCGTGCAATAGGTGAAACTGTCCACTGGAGAACCTATGGCATCAGATGACGCTCCCATTTGGAGCTCATGTTGGGATGGATGCAGAGGGATCCCACGGGCTGTTAAGCGACAAGCGGCTTTTCATCTGTAACAGAAGTTGTAAGATTAGCTGCTATTCCTTTGCTGTAATGAAATACTCAGTTTTATAAAATTCATTCCTGCATTGAATACTTATAATAATAATAATAATAATAATAATACATTTTATTTGTATAGCGCTTTTGAAAATACTCAAAGACACTTTACAGAAGAATGGAGTTGAATAAAGTATACAGAATAGAAGACACACCAAAATACAACATTCATTGGTTAATACACAGTTAAAACATGAGTAAAAGCGGGGCGGGGCACAGCAGTCAGATATAAAAAAGTTAGACATTAAAAACTGATTTAAAGAGGTGGGTTTTGAGTTGTTTTTTGAAGGTGGGAAGGTCAGGGCAAGCACGGAGTGAATGGGGCAAAGAGTTCCAGAGGGTGGGGGCAGCGATGGAGAAGGCTCTGTCTCCCCAGGTTCGGAGCTTGGTTATTGTAATGATGCGGTCTACAGAAGTAAGTTTTTTAGGCGCCATGAAAAAATATGATTAATTAATTATGAGTGTGCTTTCTCTTCCGTTGTCACAATGATGCTCAAAGATAAAATCAGCGGCTTACACTCACCTAACAGATGCCTCGCCTCTGACGGCAACAAGTTCCGACACAAACTTAACACGCCATGCACGCGACATAACCACGACATCAAGGGATTTTCACGTCAAACGAAATATTTCCAAATAAACCACTTTTAGCTTCGGTTGTCATTGACTATGACGAGGGTAGCGAAACATACTTTTAAAAAATCGTTGTCAATTTGGGCCAAAGTCGTTCACATTATGTTATGGATTGCAAATGAACCGGTTGAAACAATTGCTTCCGTCATTTCGAGCAATCTGCGCGCCAATTATGTCCACAAAATGGCGACCTCGGCTCCAGCTCGTCAACTTCGACATCGTTTATATACTGTATATTGTCCTATTGTCGGAGCGAAACGCCACTATTCGTGCGCCAACGTGACTTAAAACTTTGATACTGACCTTGTAGCATTGCTTGTGCGGCGTCTGAGTTACATGGCAACTCCAGTGTTTTCCGTCAGGGTGTTGGAACGCCGACTCGATACCGAATTAAATTGGCGCCAATGAAAACGATGCTGATGCAAGACAAACCGTTTACTTCGGCACTTCTCCACGGTCGTGGCGGTGTTAACTGTCACTATTTTCAGCCCCAAACCGTGGTAAGGGGCGGCCTGACTTCGTCAGAGAAAGACAGATGGTTGCCTGCTGCTTCCGGTGTTGTGCCGAGTTTTGCATGCCTGCCGGAATATGCATCCACCTCGCGGGAGCGCGCACGCTCACTTAAAACCGAAAATATGTGACGCTGCGGGCTTTTTTCGCCACAGGACTTCAGATTAACGTAGATATTATACTTTTTGTCTGTTTTATCAGTTACTATGAGATACCTAAAGCACACAGTATATGAAAACTTCGATTTATTGGCTTGGTATTTGTTAGGTATGTCAAGCATTTGACGCATGCGTATCCAGGAATACGGTGAGTGGAGCGGGTTAGACATTTACAATGTAATTGCGGCGCTTTGTAACACAGTTCTTCTGCCATTTAGGTATTTCTGCATAACTAATGACAAATATGACCAAACCAACCAAACCACAAGGAAGAGTTGTTAACAGACAGTGAATGAGGCATGATGCAACAGTCGATCTCACCCGTTTGACATACTTTGGACTGTAAAATGAAAAATAAAAGTGTTGAACTTGTCAGGGCAGGACGTGGGAAGGAGGACCCAAAGGCAGAATTGGCAGGCACGACACGAGGTAAGGGTCTACACGAGGGTGAGGGTCGGTACACGTGAAGTCAGTCCAATAAGGCAAAGGTATCCGAGAGCGGCAGGCAGAAGGCGAGGTCGAAAGGCAGGCAGGGGTCGAAAACCAGGCGAGGAGATCACAAGGAATGCTAGGACGAGACATGAGAGTACAACGAACTTGCACCAGACAGGAGGCATCAGAGGCAATATATAGCCAGCAGAAAATTAGGTGATGAGGGACACCTGAGCCCAATCAGGCAAGAGGCGGGGTCTCCAAGGAGAAGGCGGGGTAGGCAGTGGCAGGCATGACAGAACCCCTCCCTCAATGGCCGGCTCCTGACGGCCCAGGAACCTCAGGGTGAGCTACGTGAAAGTCTTTGATGAGGGAGGGATCCAAAATGAACCGGGAGGGTACCCATTGCCGTTCCTCAGGTCCATACCCCTCCCAGTCGACGAGGTACTGCCAACCTCGACCCCGCCGTCGAGCAGCCAGCAGTTTCCTGACTGTGTAAACCGGACCTCCATCCATGATTCGGGCGGGCGGTGGGTGGCTGGCTGGTGGGACCAGGGTGCTGGTTTTCGCAGGCTTGATCTGGCTCACATGAAAGGATGGGTGGGTTCGCATGGACCTAGGAAGTTTCAGACGGACTGAGACAGGATTAATAACTTTGGAGATTGGAAATGGGCCAACGAACCTGGGGGCAAGCTTCTTAGACTCCACTCTCAGGGGAAGGGTCTTGGAGGATAACCAAACTCTTTGACCCACCGTATAGGCAGGAGCAGGAGTTCTTTTACGGTCCGCCGCCACCTTGTAGATATCGCACTGCCTTTGAAGGTTCTTGCGAGCCCTCTGCCAAACTCTCTTGATTCGCCCCACCAAGGCCAAGGCGGAGGGCACAACGGAGTCCTTGACGAGCGAGGGGAACAGGGAGGGTTGGTGACCAAATACCACGTGATGCGGAGACATACCGGTGGATGCACTAGGCAAGGTGTTGTGGGCCAACTCCACCCACAAGAGCTGTTTAGCCCAAGAAGAGGGATTTTGAGAGGCGAGGCATCGCAACTTTGTCTCGAGCACCTGGTTGATCCTCTCTGCCTGTCCATTAGACTGGGGGTGAAAACCAGACGAGAGACTGACTGTGGATCCCAGCAAGCCACAAAATTCCTTCCAAAACAAGGAGACAAATTGAGGACCACGATCGGACACAATGTCCTGCGGGAAACCAAAAATGCAAAATATGTTGTTCAGCAGTGCCTCTGCCGTTTCTTTGGCGGAGGGAATTTTAACAAAAGGGATGAACCTTGACATCTTGGAAAACCTGTCCACGACTGTGAGTACCACCGTCTTCTCCTCCGACGGGGGCAGTCCACAAACAAAATCCAATGAGATATGGGACCAGGGCCGGTGGGGAATAGACAAGGGCCTGAGTTCCCCCACGGGTTTCTGTGGTGAAGATTTGTTAGCCGCACAGACAGGACAGGCAGAGACATATTCAGACACATCCTTTGCCATGTTGGGCCACCAAAAGCATTGCTGGGTTACGAACATGGTCTTTTTCACCCCTGGGTGACATGAGGTCTTATTGGTATGAGCCCAATGAATGACTGGACCCCTCATGGCTTCCACAACAAATAATTTATCTGGAGGGCAGTTTGGGGGCCGAGGCACTTCAAGTCCTGCCTCCCTGACCTTATCTTCTATTGCCCATTGCAAGGCAGAGACAAAACATGAGTTAGGTAAGATGGTTGCGACCTCAGGTTCCTTTTCCGACGGGAAAAAAATTCGGGACAAAGCATCAGGCTTGGTGTTCTTGGAACCAGGACGGTAAGACAAGGTAAAATTGAAACGGCTAAAGAACAATGACCACCTAGCCTGTCGAGAATTTAATCTCTTAGCGGATTTGAGATACTCCAGATTCTTGTGGTCCGTCCATACCTGGAATGGCAGCGTAGACCCCTCCAGCCAGTGTCTCCATTCTTCGAGAGCCGTCTTGACTGCCAATAATTCACGATCCCCAATGTCGTAATTGCACTCTGCTGAAGACAATTTTTTTGACAGAAAGGCACATGGATGCAGTTTACCGTCCTTAGCACCGATCTGGGACAGGACGGCTCCGACTCCAATATCTGATGCATCCACTTCGACCACGAACTGCAGATGGGGATCAGGGATGGCAAGCACCGGGGCTGTGGTGAACCTATCCTTAAGCTTCACAAAAGCTTCCTCACACTCAGAAGTCCAGTGGAATGGTTTGTAAGGAGACGTGAGAGCATGGAGAGGAGAGGCTACCGAGCTAAAGTTTCTGATATATTTACGATAAAAATTTGCAAATCCCAGAAATCTTTGAACATCCTTACGAGACGAAGGAGTGGGCCACTCTGCCACAGCAGAGACTTTTCCTGGATCCATCCTCACCTTCCCCTCGGACAGAATAAACCCTAAAAATGATACGGAAGACTGGTGAAAGTCACATTTTTCAGCCTTAACAAATAGGTGGTTGTCCAGGAGTCTTTGCAGCACCTTCCTGACATGCTGCACATGAGTAGATTCATCGCGAGAAAAAATCAGAATGTCATCGAGATAAACAAACACAAAAATATTTAACATGTCCCTCAAAACGTCGTTGACAAGGCCCTGAAACACTGCTGGGGCATTGGTCAGTCCGAAGGGCATCACCAAGTACTCATAATGTCCGGTTGGGGTGTTGAAGGCTGTTTTCCACTCGTCACCCTCTCGTATCCTGACAAGATGATAAGCATTACGCAAATCCAGCTTGGTAAAAATCTTAGCTCCTTCCAGGAGCTCAGTGGCGGTGGCAATGAGGGGCAGGGGATACCGGTTCTTGATGGAGATGTCGTTAAGTCCTCTGTAGTCTATGCATGGCCGAAGGGTTTTGTCTTTTTTCTCTACGAAGAAGAAACCAGCCCCCGCAGGAGATGAGGAAGGCCTGATAATCCCTGCTGCAAGTGACTCCTGAATGTATTCCTCCATAGCACGACGTTCAGGAGGGGACAAGGAAAAGAGTCTTCCCCGTGGGGGTGTGGTTCCTGGTAACAGGTCAATAGCACAGTCGTGGACCCGGTGGGGGGGCAGTGACTTGGCCTGGACATTACTGAAGACAGCTGCTAAATCATGGTAACACTCTGGAACAGTGGCTAGATTGACCTCCCCTTGTTGTTCCATCACTGTTTTGGCACTCACCAAACAGTTGTCCTGACAGCCAGACCCCCAAGAGACGATCTGGCCAGAAGCCCAATCGAAGTGGGGGTTATGCTGCTTTAACCAAGGATGCCCTAAGATAACTTCATGATCAGAGCTAGAGAATACATGGAGACTTAGTTTTTCTGTATGACTGTCTGGAAATGAAATCTTGACCGGATGAGTTCTGTGACTAATTTTGCCCAGAGAACTTCCGTCCACCGCCTTCACCGTTAGGGGGTGTAGTAGAGGGCACAGGCGAAGCTTTAGTTTCCTGGCGAGAGAAGTACTAATGAGATTGGCATCTGACCCAGAGTCTACAAATACTGGCACCATGATGGATGTATGTTGAGAGCAAAATTGTACCAAAGGTTTGTAGGGAGCAGGATTGCTGATAATGACATTAAGACTCACCGAGCCGTGTCCCAGGTTGCTTGTTTTGCCCATTTTGACCCCACAATTAGCCACTAGATGTCCCCCTTGACCACAATAAAAGCACCTGCCCTCACTTCGGCGGCGGGTCCTTTCTTCTGGAGACAGGCGGGTTAGTCCCAGTTGCATGGGTTCGTCAGCAGAGGGCGCAGCAAGTGGCACGGCGACAGGGGTGGGCCGGACGTTGTTGACGTGCCCTAGGTTGCCACCCCAGTGTGTGGTGGAATCTCGCCCGCGCGACCTGCTCTCCTCCTCATGATCATGAAGGCGCTTCTCAATCATGACAGCCAAGGCGATGAGCTCATCAATTGTTCCTGGCAGTTTCAGAGGGATCATTTGTTTACGGATGTGGGGGGACAGTCCAAGAAAAAATGCGTCTAACAACGCGGGGGCGTTCCAGTCGCTGTTTGCCGCGAGAGCGCGAAATCCGACAGCGTAATCGGTGACACGCTGACGCCCCTGACGTAGCTGGAGCAGGGAGCGAGCTGCTTCTCTGCCGGACGGCTGGCGTTGGAACACTTGCTCCAGTGCCTTGGAGAATGCTGCGTAGGACTCGCACACCGCGGACCGACGGCTCCATTCCGTGGTGGCCCACGCTCCTGCCCTGCCCGTGAGGTGGGAGATCACAAAAGCCACCCGGGCACGCTCCGACGTGAATGCGGGGGCTTGAAGTTCGAAATGGAGTTCACACTTGGTCAAAAAGGGACGTACGTCGCCCGACTCGCCAGAGAACCACTCCGGCCGTGACAACTGTGGACACGTGGCGGCCGGCAAGGCGGAAGTCAGGACCAGTGGAGGGAGCGAAGCCGCTGCTGGATCCACTGGAGCCGCGGGTTGAGCAGCAGGCTGAAGAGCCAATAGCAGGGAGTTAAGCTGGGAGCCTAGATTCCCAGCCATGGCGTCCTGTCGCTCCGACAGAGATTGCAACGCCGTGCCTAGAGCGGCAAGCTGTTCCTCTTGCTGGCTCTGGCGCTGTCCTTGCGTCCGGAGTGCCTGTCGAACAGACTCCAACTCCGCTGGGTCCATGATGGCAAGTTCGTTCTGTCAGGGCAGGACGTGGGAAGGAGGACCCAAAGGCAGAATTGGCAGGCACGACACGAGGTAAGGGTCTACACGAGGGTGAGGGTCGGTACACGTGAAGTCAGTCCAATAAGGCAAAGGTATCCGAGAGCGGCAGGCAGAAGGCGAGGTCGAAAGGCAGGCAGGGGTCGAAAACCAGGCGAGGAGATCACAAGGAATGCTAGGACGAGACATGAGAGTACAACGAACTTGCACCAGACAGGAGGCATCAGAGGCAATATATAGCCAGCAGAAAATTAGGTGATGAGGGACACCTGAGCCCAATCAGGCAAGAGGCGGGGTCTCCAAGGAGAAGGCGGGGTAGGCAGTGGCAGGCATGACAGAACTTGGGGGCTCCACTCATTCATTCATTATGTGGAAACACAATGGTTATTTGGTGAATTTTATATTCCCCATCAACAAATATGGGTGCATGCATTCTATGGCAGGGCAGATTTTTGACCTGCCGAGATTTGCATCCACCCCTATTTGGGCTGAGATCACTTCTACATGTCTATAGTTCACATGATTTACTTTAAAGACATCCACCTATCAAGTGGACTTCATCTTTGGACCAAAAAAGTTTCCCATCAGCAAATAGGGGGTGCATGCATTTTACGGCAGGGCGGATTTTGACCTGCCGAGATTTGCATGCACCCCCTATTTGGACTAAGATGAGTTCTACATGTCTATCATTTGAACAAAAAAGTTCCCTAACAGCAAATATGGGGTGCATGCATTCTACAGCGGGTGGATTTTGACCTGCCGAGATTTGCATGCACCCCCCACTTGGACCAGTATAACTGCTACATGTCTATAGTTCACATTATTTACTTTAAATACATCCATCTCTCATGTGGATGTCATCATTTGAAAAAAAAAGTTCCCATATTGGAAATATTGTCACGCTGCACAGTGACATGTGTTACCTTGTGTGTCGGGTTGGGGGTACGCCCAGTTCATGTGGTTATTAGGACTCTTACTGCTCTCTGTGTGCATCTACAGATGTGGACCTCCTTGGAGTTGGGCGGAGCTACCTGACGGGCGCAGCTGCTGACAATCAAGCTAATTTCCGGTTCCCTTCTTTAGGCACTGAGCTGCGGCAGGAGGGTGCTGGATTATTCCTTTGTGGACGTGACAGACTAATTCCTGTACCTCCTCCAGCGTTACACACGCCTCGGCCACGCACCCTCCTACCCGTCCGGTAGCCCGCTGGCCTCTAAGACTGCTCTGTTCTTCCTTGTATTTTGTGTTGTGCCTGCGTGCACCCTTCCACGGAGCTCCCTTTTTTGTGCTCCGGCGCCTTTTGTTTATTGGGTCTCCTCACCTGAACTATTAAAGCAGCTTGACCTTACCTGAGCTTGCTGTGTCCTGCATCTTGGGATCCACCCTCTCCGCCACACGGTCAGAACGTGATAAATATGGGGTGCATGCATTTTACGGCAGGGCAGATTTTTGACCTGCCGAGATTTGCATGCACCCCCTATTTGGACCAGCGTAATTTCTACATGTCTATAGTTCACATGATTTACTTTAAAGACATCCATCTCTCATGTGGACTTCATCTTTGGACCAAAAAAGTTCCCATGTTGGAAATATGGGTTGCATGCATTTTACGGCAGGGCGTAATGTAATGAGCAATGTTGGGGGAGGGCACTCAGAAGGTGCTGTATGTGTGTCTTTTGCACACTGGCTGTACAAAAAATATTACTGGCCAAGCTAGTTACTGCTGGCTCATATTGAGGTCATGACCCTTTTCTTGCATTTTAACAAAGAAAGATTTCACACACTCACAAACACAAACTCTGTTTTTAGGAGTCTTTGGGGTCTTCATATAAATCCAGTCCTGATTTGAGAAGTCCAGATATAATAGTTTTTGAAGTGGAGCAGGTCTAAAATGAACTAGATGGAAAGAAAATGTGCAAATGTGACTTTATTCACAAATACAATAGTCACCTTCAGGAAAGTGCAATGTCTTACATGAAATGTTTTCACATTAAGAAGTGTCACCAAATACAGACCGAAAACACTAAGATTCATCATTATGTGACCTTCAATTCTATCTTATGTATATTTAAGTACTGTATCGGAAGCCAACTTCAGCATCGTAACATACTGTTGGAAAAATAATTATTCTCATATATATATTTCTTCTGAATCCAAATTGCGTAGTTTACATCCATCTTGTGTTCATTACACAGGTGTCAGAATGTACTGTCTGCCAGGCGGCTCAGCATACCATAAAGCACAATGTCCAGCATATTCCCATAAAGGTATCATTTGTTCTATTACTTTGTCCTCACTAGGGTCGCGGGTGTTCTGGTTGGTGTCAAAGCTAATTTAATGTTCCACTGTTTTTTTGTGTTTTTTTAGGTCACACAGCCATTTGAACTGGTGGGTATGGACCTCATTGGAAAACTAACCACCACAACAAACGGACACATGTATGTGTGTGTGATGGTGGACTACTTCACCAAGTGGCCACAAGCCTATCCCCTTAAGACCAAAAGGGCTGAGGAGGTCACAGAACAAATATTGAAATTTGTTCATCAATTCGAAGCACCGAAACGCATTCTCACGGACCAAGGGAGTGAGTTTGTAAATGCGGTAAGCACAGAACTTATATCTTATTGGGATCTATTCTTCTTCTTTCTATTTGTGCTTTTCCCTTCAACTACCCTCATGTCCTCCTTCAATACATCCATAAACCTCCTCTTTGGTCTTCCTCTACGCCTCCTACCTGGCAGCATCCTTCTACCAATATAGTCACTATCTCTCCTCTGGACATGTCCCAACCATCTCAGTCTGGCCGATAACTGACTTTATCTCCAAGGCCTCTAACATGTAATGTCCCTCTGATCTTATCCATCCTGGTCACTCCCAAAGAGAACCTCACCATCCTCATCTCTGCTACCTCCAATTCTGCTTCCTGTCTCCAGACCAAACAGCATGGCTGGTCTCACCACGGTTTTGGATACCTTTCCTTTCCTTTTAGCTGAAACTCTTCTATCACACATTATTACACCTTTTTGGAATTTATTACTATGTGTTTAAAATAAGGTTTCTTAATATGTTATGCAATTGTCTGAAATTGTATATGTGTTACCAGGTCAATAAGAATGTCTGCAATATTTTGGGGATCAAAAGAAGTTTGTGTGCCCCCTACCATCCTCAAACCAATGGTTTGGTGGAGCGCATGAACGCAACCATCCAGAGGTAAGTAATGTCACCTTGTCATCCAAGTTGTCCCTCAAAAATTATATTGTTGAATAGATTTGCAATCTATTTTTTCTCTTTTAGGGCTCTTGGTAAACTGGTAGGGTGCAAACCAGAAATGTGGGACGAATATTTGGATGCTGTTATGTTTGGGTTGCGTACCAAAAAACAGATGACAACCAAATTCTCCCCCTATTTTTTGATGTTTGGCCGTGAAGCCCGGTACCCAACAGAAGTTCCAGAGGACTTTCTGGTTTGTGAAATGCACTATTAAGTTTAATTACATTATGAAGAATTGATGTTGTTATTATGAAATTGAAGAAGTAATATATTTCCATGCTGTTTTCTTTCATATTGAATGTATTTGTAGAATGGAAATGTTGCATGAGCTACTGTCTATTTTACAGATGGACAGTAATGTGGAGGATTACATTGGAGCGGAGACAGTTTGCGAGGACATTAGGCGGCTTGATGTGATCAGGGACATCAAAAACGTGTCCCGATCTCAGCAGAGAATGGTGCAACAGAGTAGTTCAAAACGGAAGCAAGTCAGCTTCGCAGAGGGTGACAGAGTGTTGAGACAGAATGTGAGGAGCCAACAGCGTAAGGGTGGGAAGCTGGAGTCTAATTTTCTTGGGCCCTTCACCATCACAGCCATCAACGGGAAAAGTGCTGATCTACTTGGCGACAATGGAGTTAACTACAAGAAAATTAGCATAGACCACCTGAAGCATTTCAGGCAGGAGACTCCACGGATTCCACATAAAATTGGAGCACTGGAGTGCCAATCCGCTGCCACTGCTGTCAATGTGCCAGGCGTGTCTGTCCTCACTGCCACTGTCCTCACAAGACCTACAGTCATTGTCGTCCTCAAAAAGAGACCTTCAGCCCTCTCCACCACAGCCGCTGTCCAAGCTGCCTCTGTCCCCGCCGCCACACATGTAGCACCTGTCCTGGCTGCTCCTGTCCCTTCGACCACTGTCCTTGCCACGACACCTGCAGCCACTGTGCTGACTGCTTCTGTCCCTGCGGCCAATGTCCTCGCCGCAACACCTACAGCTATTGCCCCAGCTGCCTCTGTCCTCGCTGCCACAGGACCAACTGCCCCAGTCCACCCAGTTGCTGTCCCAGGTGCAGCAGGACCGGAATATCAAGACTCTGCAGCTGAAGGACATGTCCTGTCCAGAAATTTGTGGCACATACAGTGACACAGAAGTACAGAAATGTATGTTTATTATGTTTATGTTTGCCTTTACACAATAAATCTGGTATGCATGGATGTTTAAATGTTTCCAAGTCAGTGTTCAGTCTTGTAACTGTGATTAACGTATACGTTTCACTTTTGTAGATCTAGAAGCAGTGTGGACTGGGAACCACTCTAGTGACCATGTGCTGCTCTCAAAAATAGAAAAGTATAAACTATTTTGTTGGGACATTGCTCGGATCGCTCCTGGCAAAGAGCTTGAGAGTGAGGTAATAATTCTTTACTTTCGAATGACAGACTTTAGATTAAGTATATCTTGGATTGAGAGTACTGATCAAATGTGTGCGTGTATTTGTTTTTTAATTGGTTGTTCTTACTAGGCACCTCTGGGCCATATTTTAATCCATGAATACATAAATGAGTGTTTAAATATGTTTCTGTGTTGTGTGGAAACAAAATGTTATCTTTTTGTTGTCTTTAAGGTGATAAATGCATATCTAACATTGCTTGTCCAACGATACACCAATGCCAACAGCGGTGATCAAGCTGCTGTCATTGACAGCTATGAAATGACACGTATTTGGACTCACAACACCTCCAAGCTCAAAGTTAGTAGAGAAAATATTTTTCTAATTAAGTAATGATTACACAATTGCTTTATATAGTCACATTTTACTTTATTATCCTTCAAGTTGTTTGTTTGGATTGATTTTCAGATGGATCCGATGCAGTTCAATATTATTGTGGGGATTTTTAACCAACATCATCACTGGATGTTAACGGTAAAGCTTTGACTGTCGCTTTGAATACCTACATATAAAATAGTCCTTATTGGGACTGATATGAAGTGTATGATTACAGTTTATGAAACATTTTAAACAAATATTAATCTGTTCATTCATTGTCTCAATTGGTGGTAGTTGTAGTGGAAAAGTTGTAAAGTTGTTACCTTCCAAAAGGTCATTTATCCTCATGAAAAGAGGACCTTGTTTGTGGATCCATTTGGGGAAACTGACGATAAAATAAAAAGATGCCTGGAAACAAGAAGGTAAGAAGAACTTAAAGAAAGCAGTTAAAAACATCAATCTGGTATAGACAAAGATGTATCATTTCTTCAAAGGGCATTCATGCGGCAGAGGGACTGTAAGGTGTCAAGGTGGACATGTGGTACCCTTCCTCATGGACTTCAGGGTGATGGCACATCATGTGGTATGTTAGCCTTGAAAGTGAGTACAGTTGCAGTTTCATATAGCCAGACTTTTAATGTTGACTTAATCAGTCTGTCTTATGCACACATATATTCATAACAGATTTTCAGCTTGTATTAGTCCTGTCAATGTCTGTAACCCCCCCCCCCCCCCCATATTTTTTGCAAAGCATGTACAAAGTATCACAATTCATTGGGTCCATATCTAATAACTTGTCTTCAGTTTGCTCAGTGTATCCTGGAAGACCAGCCCCTGACCTTAGATACCAGCAAAGGGGCTGTCAACAACATGCGAGAAGAGATTGCCAAAACTCTTCTCCGTGAATCAGGTGTGCTACCGTTTGCCTTCTTTTGTTTGTGTTAAAATTCATTATCAAAGGGACAGTTTGTGGATTTTTTGTCAAATTAATTAACGTTTTTTTGTGTGCGTGTATGTTTTTTTTTAATTAGAATCCCTCAAGAACCTGTGCCACCATTGTGGGTCTGAGGAAACGGATGACATGCTATGGGTAATGACATTAAATTGAACATATCAGAACACATACAGTACTTAACAAGCCAACTTGTACTAATTGTACTTAGTACTATTGTAGTGATAGTAATGCCTACAGTAAAAGACGGATGTGAATAACACCTTAAATGTTTGTCATTTTCAGATTGGCTGTGACAACTGCAGCAGGTGGTGCCACCACAGTTGCTTAGGTCAGCCACCACTTGATGCGGACTATCTCTGTCCTCTCTGTCTGTAAGGCGGGCAGAAGACCATTGAGTGTGTGTTTATGTGTTTTGCTGATGGATCATGTATATTTCTCTACTGTATATAGTTTAAAACAATTTTCACACAATTCAAATATTTTCATATAAAGTTTTCGTATAAAACATTTTCCTGCTCCTATTTCTTTTAGGGCACATTTTGTGCACACATTATTTTAAAAGCAAATTGGCATACTGCCGTAAAATGCATGCACCCCGATTTGCTCTTGAAGAACTTTTCTGTTCAAATGATGAAGTCCACATGACAGGTGGGTGTCTTCAAAGTAAATCATGTGAACTATAGACATGTAGAAGTTACGCAGGTCTAAATAGGGGGTGCATGCAAATCTCGGCAGGCACAAAATCCGCCCTGCCGTAAAATGCATGCACCCCATATTTGCTGTTAGGGAACTTTTTTGTTCAAATGATGAAGTCCACATGACAGGTGGGTGTCTTTAAAGTAAACCATGTGAACTATAGACATGTAGAAGTTATCTTAGTCCAAATAGGGGTGGATGCAAATCTGCCCTGCCGTAAAATGCATGTACCCCATATTTCCTATATGGAAACTTTTTTGTTCAAATGATGACATCCACATGAGAGATGGATGTATTTAAAGTAAATAATGTGAACTATAGACATGTAGCAGTTATCCTGGTCCAAGTGGGGGGTGCATGCAAATCTCGGCAGGTCAAAATCCACCCGCTGTAGAATGCATGCACCCCATATTTCCTATTGGGGAACTTTTTTGTTCAAATGATAGACATGTAGAACTCATCTTAGTCCAAATAGGGGGTGCATGCAAATCTCGGCAGGCACAAAATCTGCCCTGCCATAGAATGCATGCACCCATATTTGTTGATGGGGAATTTAAAATTCACCAAATAACCATTGTGTTGCCACATAATGAATGAATGAGTGGAGCCCCCAAGTTCAACACTTTTATTTTTCATTTTACAGTCCAAAGTATGTCAAACGGGTGAGATCGACTGTTGCATCATGCCTCATTCATGCCTCATTGAAATTACGTCAGCTCTTGGCCACAAAATGAATAGGTAAATACTTCCACATTTCATATTTGTCATTAGTTATGCAGAAATACCTAAATGGTGGAAGAAATGTGTTACAAAGCGCCACAATTACATTGTAAATGTCTAACCCGCTCCACTCACCGTATTCCTGGATACGCATGCGTCAAATGCTTGACATACCTAACAAATACCAAGCCAATCGAAGTTTTCATATACTGTGTACTTTAGGTATCTCATAGTAAATGATAAAGCAGACAAAAAGTATAATATCTACGTAATCTAAAGTCCTGTGGCGAAAAAAACCCGCAGCGTCACATATTTTCGGTTTTTACTGAGCGTGCGCGCTCCCGCGAGGTGGATGCATATTCCGGCAGGCATGCAAAACTCGGCACAACACCGGCTTCTCCTCAAGATGATGGCGGATCTCGACTACATCATCCACTTGCTACCCGGCACAGTGGTGATGTTTTCGGATATCTTGCCCCGTTGGAACTGGCGTTACCAGACGGCACCCACAGGACGTGGACTGGACAATGCGAGGAAAAGGATTAACCGAGTCCTTGGCGGCTTCCTACGACAACGCGGCATGAAGCGCATCCCGCATTCCAACATCTCCGTCCACGACTTGCTTGCCGACGGTTGCCATGTCAACGAGAGGGGAAATGAGACGCTCTATCTCAACTTCCGCCGAGAAATCGCTGCAAATCTGCAGTAGATTCACCACAACGGCTCTTTTAAGAGCCAACCACTTTTCCATAAAGAGCAAAATGTTCCAATGCATTCCACACACCGCAACGCACTGCTTCAGAATAAAACGTAAACAAATGGTTTCAATCAGAATGATGTACAAAATACTACGCTCAGAAAATGACCCAGAGCTTAAGCTTGGTGACGTAGACCGTCATGACGTGCCCCCTTCGCGGCCAAAGGGGTGGAGTTATGAGAGGTCTATGGTACAGTTTCCGGCAACACAACACCAGCGAAGGTATCAAGACGAGCACGGCAAGTTATATGGACGACAATACATCGGTAAGTAGAGCACTTGCAATTTTTAAACTAATAGCGACCCCGTCTTCCTTCAAATACGCTGGGTGTTGTTTTTTTAATGTCACCACTATTCTGTTGTGCGTAAGCTAACTTTAGCTATGTTTGCTAGCCACCAAATTGCTCAGCTAACATGGTTCGTTGGGCGAACATACTTTAACAGGTAACGGACCATCAAACCGGAAAAGTGAAGCTTTTAACCGCGCTCTCTTTCTCTATGTGTGTACGCCGTGTTTTGCTTGGTTTTACTTTGTTTTTGTAACATGACGTGATGTCGATATGCTCCGATGGGAAGCTCTTGTGGGAACAGCCGAGCTACTTCCGGAGCTCATTACAATTATAATACAAGAGTATTCAACATTCGTTTTCTACCGCTCACCCCCACGAAGGTCGCGCGGGGTGCTGGAGTCTACTTGGAATTAAATTTGCATGTTTTTGGAATGTGGGAGGAAACCAGAGTACCCGGAGAAAACCCACGCATGCACGGGGAGAACATGCAAACTCCACACAGAGATGGGCAACAGTATTCATTAAAATTATTCATGGTTTTATATACAAAATATTAATTCGAATTATGAATTACTGCATGTTTTCCTATAATTATATTTGGAGATTAATTAATGTCAATGTGCATTTTTGGCAGGCGAGTGATTAGTGGCAGACCTCACAGCTAAAAGATGCCAGTTCAGGGGTGCTCATTAAGTCGATCGCGAGCTACCGGTCGATCGCGGAGGTGGTACTGGTCGATCGCTGGTCGATCGCGGCGTGACATTAAAAAAATAACATCCCAGCATCAATGCCGTCACTTGATTGATATACAGGGCAGCCATTCAGATGACAACTGAATGTTGCCCTTCGGGCGACCAACCAAATCAAACAACGTCTCTAAGTGCAGCAGAACTTACGATGTCAGCCTATCATCCATCCCCGTTACTTGATTGACATACAGGACAACCAGTCAGATGACAACTGAATTTTGACCTTTAGGTCACCCCTCATGCGTAAACAACGATGCAAAGTGCTAAGCTAGTCGGCGAATTGCGAGATTTTAAGCCCTCGCTAAAGTTTATGGTCACTAAAATGAGTGAAGGAGCTGGACCAAGTAAAAAGGCAAAAACATATCACTTCCATACGGAATGGGAGGTGGACTTTTTTTTTCCACAATGTCTTTTTCGAAGTGCGTTTGCCTGGCTAACCTGGCTATCAGCAGCTACTGTCCGGACTATGCATCCCTGGCTGGTTCAATTCAGTGCAAGTCATCAAAGTAAACTCAGGTAATTACAAAAAATGTTAATAGTTAATTATGTGTGTTTTGCAATATTGGCTCATTTGGTTATGTAAGGTACATCAACATACATTGTACGTACAAATAATCCTCAATACATTTGAAAATAAATAGATGTTTTGCATTTTTGTAGTGGGTAGATCATTTTGACTCGGTCATTTTAAAAGTAGCTCGCATGCTGAAAAAGTGTGAGCACCCCTGTGCCAGTTCAATTCCACACTCGGCCATCTCTGTGTGGAGTTTGCATGTTCTCCCCGTGCATGCGTGGGTTTTCTCCGGGTACTCCGGTTTCCTCCCACATTCCAAAAACATGCTAGGTTAATTAGCCACTCCAAATTGTCCATAGGTATGAATGTGAGTGTGAATGGTTGTTTGTCTATATGTGCCCTGGGATTGGCTGGCCACCAGTCCAGGGAGGCCCCCGCATCACGCCCGAAGACAGCTGAGATAGGCTCCAGCACCCCTTGCGACCCTTGTGAGGATGAGCAATCGAAAATGAATGCATGAATGAATGTGCATTATAATTATTTCTTTAGAACTGTGGATTTAAAACGCAATCCAAAAACGATGTACATGAAATTAGACAGCACTTTTAAAAACAAACCATCCTAACACTGTTTATGCTCCTTTTTAAGGTGGCGGCCCGTGGCCTGGCAATGTAGGCGCTGCACATTGGAGGATACTTCAAAAGGGGAGCTTCTCAAGCATTACCAAGTCAAGCACAGTATTTATGGATGTGGCTGTAAGTACCCTGTCTTCATTTAAGATGTCCTTGCTCCCTTAAAACATGGAACAGTGGTGAAGTGGTATTCTTCCTCGCTATCCTCCAGGAGCTGAACCAAAACCAACTAATCACCAATTAAAGAAGAGAGACAGCCCAGTCATTAAGGACTTGATGTGGAGAACTTTTGCACATAGAGGAACATACGACATACAAATCAGGGCTCGACAATAACGATGTACCGATGGCCCGGGGCAAGTTAAAACAAAATTCGGGCAAGTAAATCTAATCAGTGATATTCCCGTCGGGCAAGTGCACTACTGCCAAGAGGTATTTTTTAAAGCGGTTCTTGTTGGGTGTTGGTAAAACACGGAATGCGTAATTCCGGTGGTAATTTGCAAAGCAATCCTTGCAATGGACCAATCAGAATCGTTTATTTAGACCGCGGTCCGTAATCCACAGTCCGCGTTTTACCCACACCCGTTGTTCGCGATCAACCAATCAGCGATCGTTTGACTATGAAAACATCCATCATGGCGTCGCTGCCAACATAGTCTAATTCTGAAGGAAACGAAAAAAGTGATGAAGCAGTGCCTCCTAAACAAGTATTTTATTAGTGGCAGCAAATCAAATGATGGCACAGGTGAGTGAATCACATTGCTGTGACAATTTGAAGTGGTCACAATGAAACACCACCGATTAGATCCAATACCAAGTGCTGATTTTGCACAAGCTACAAAATCTAACGCTTCCATTTCTCTGTGTATTTTTCTCACCTTTGCTTCACAAATTATTGTTTGACCATTGAGCATTTTTTTTCTGGATTAAAAACACTTTACTAGTACACAAATGTGTCTATTCAATAATGTTTCATTGTGGTGCACAACTTATAAATATCACTGCTTACTACGACTACCATGTGTAAGGTATTATTTATTATATTATTGTATTTATTTGAGATTCTCATGTGATGCCACAAAAAATTACATGATATCATTATGGCAGTCTTTTCATTTTACATGGGGCAAGTTCGGGCAAGTAGTTCTCACCTTAAGGATTCCCTATGGGCAAGTCATTTTGGTTTTTAATGTAGAGCCCTGCAAATGAGCATCAGTGACATGAAGCACAGGTGGCCTACCTTGTTTAATGTCTCACAGGTGAGTATTTGGATCTTTTGTGTTAAACACATTATGGACTGTAAACAACTACTGTATGTTTCACAGTTATACTTAAGTATGCACTTCACTTTTTGTTGTCACTGGTTCTTTTGTCTCTTCTTTCATATCTCTCTTTCAGGAGAGGAAGGTGCCAGAAGGGAGGTGAAAGGACACCAAAACTGATGTCCTTGTTTCCAGCAAGGAAAAGCGTTGTCAGAGCAACAATTCAAGCACAGACCAACATTCTACTTCAGGTATTAAAACCATCCTCCACCTATTAAATTTGTACCTTACCTGCAATAGTCATCATTCCACCTGTCTCATTCACATTTCTCTCCATTCTCTGTTCACATCATACAGCTGACATTTATCTTGTCTGACTCTCTCTCCTATTTATTACTCATCCTTTCCTCCAGTCTTTCTCAAAGGAACTCTATGTATGTACGAAGTACACAAAATATCGCACAATATGTCTGTCATCAGAGACTAAGAAAACATGTTAATTTGAAATAAAGATGTGACAACAAGCCTTCTGTAGGTGCACAGCGCACAGACACAATGTCAGGGCGCACACTGGTCCAGAATCACGAAAAAGTCGATCAAAACTGATCTCTCCGATTTTCGAAAAAAGGGGTATTTTTCCTTTTTTTAGTTCATGAGGAACTGGGGTGTGCTTTTACTTTGGTCCCCGAGCCCCCTGATTAGGAGCAGTGCGCGTTCAAAAGTAAGGTTTTCAGTTTCCTCTTTGTACCGCTTCCCAGCAAGTGAAATGTTGGGCACTTGTGCTCACTAGTGAACGTGCGTGTTTCCAAGTTTTTGTGGTACCTCCAGTCACCCAAGGATGGCAACTGCCCAACCAGGTGGTCGTTTCTCCTTTTGAGCCAATACTGGGAGAATTCCCTTTGGTTTGAATCACATGTTGTCGAGCAGTCATTTAGTGTTTGTTCAATGGGTCATATAATACAGAAGAAGGGCCAAGCACAGACTCAAATCAACATCATGTGATACCTACGACATCACTCTTTACTTGGTTGGAAAAGGTTTTGCCACTTTTTGCAACTTTAGGAGTAAACTGGATTTTCCCGACTTTCCCGACTCTACCATGTTCCTGGCGAGTATGGTCCCTCTGCGGCTCCGGACCGAGGATGGCCGAGTGATCTGGGCAAACCCGAAGCCAAACTCCACTTTCTTCTGTCGTCCGATCAGCTTCATCTTCGAAAAGGAGTCCAGGGAGTTGACCACCTCCACCTACGTCCAACTCAAGCAGGAGGTGGAGTCACTCACGCCGTCAACCGTCCAACTCACCAACGACGCCACCATCTCCGTCCGCCACGACATGGCATTAACCATGATTGACGGCAAGGTCCACAACGCCATCCAGGACATCCGGTCGCAACAGGTCTGCAGCATCTGCCTGGCCAAGCCTACCGAGATGAACGATATCGACGGAGTTCTGGCCCGGCCCACTGGAGACCGGACCCAGCACGGAATCTCCACCCTCCACTGCTGGATCCGGTCGATGGAGATGCTCCTTCACATCGCGTACAGACTCCCGTTCTGCGAGTGGCAGGCCCGTGGAGAGGAGAAGCAGCGGATTGTCAAGGAACAGAAGCAGCGGATCAAGACCGAGTTTCGTCAGCGTTTGGGGCTCCTAATCGACCAACCCCTTCCTGGCGGATCTGGAACAACCAACAATGGGAACTCTGCCCGCCGCTTCTTCTTGGAGCACGAAACGTCTGCGGACATTCTGGGCCTTGATTCCACCCTGATCCGCCGCTTCAGCCACCTCCTCCGCGCTGCGTCCTCCAACTTCAACCTCGACGAGGAGCGGTTCGGCGTGTACGCGGTTGAGACGGCCAGGATGTTGGTCAGCCTATATGGGTGGTTCAGGATGCCACAGTCGGTCCACAAGCTCCTGATCCATGCTCCCGCTGTCTCCGCCGGCATGCTCCATCCCCTGGGGGCGATGTCAGAGGAAGCCCAAGAAGCAAGAAACAAGGACTTCAAGGCCATCCGGGAGCACCATTCGCGCCAGATGTCCCGGGTTCAGTCGAACACCGACCTGTTCCACCGTCTTCTTGAGAGTTCTGACCCCTTGATCAGCCCCCTCCGGATGCGGAAGCTGAAGACTCCGACGAACAAGGCCACGGACCAGTTTCCGCCAGAGGTCCTGGCCCTCCTTCGAGCTCCATCGGTAGAGCTGTAGACCCTGGGTGATGGTGGTGGTTGTCTTTCAGGTCGCGGGGGATAAACTTTTAGTGTGTGATATGATGTGAAGTGGAAGGCGTTAAGTTACCAACTTTCAGTGTGTTTTATGATGTGACTTAGAAAGTTTTGGTACAAGTCAGTGTTTTTGTGAAAGTTGGCCAACTAAAGTAATTCGTTATTTTCGGTTTTTGAGGTAAAATGAAGAGATACGGTCATGTTTTTGCTTATAGATCATTTTCATGCTGATTTACAATGAATTCACTCAAAAATTAGTTTTGATCGACTTTTTCGTGAATCTGGACCAGTGTGGGGCGGTGAAAGTGGAACAATAACCAGCAGAGCACCTGACTGACATGACCTCTGCTTTTAGTTACTGTGACTGATAGTAAGAAGCTAAATACCCGTCCATCCTACCCGCTTAAGCCACAGAAGCCTGAATAGATATCACTGTGACAACAGATACTGCCGCTTCATTCCTGCTGCTAGTTGCAATACAGATTGTTTTTTATTTCACTCCAGCAACAGCCACAATAGCCACAATCTTACATACAGCCCCTTGAACAGTTTTTGGTTTTTCTTCCTTAGTTTTCTGTTTCCAATCTCTCACATCATTTGCACACCGCACCACAATATCCACTTATATTCATGCGCCTGGCAAAATTTTAGGTCTGAGGTTTTTTTTGCTGCCATCACTACTTACAAACTTCCCTCTCATGTAATTTCTATAGACATGTTTGAGACTTAAGTTTTTCTAGTAAATCAAAGCACTGCTTTAATGTATAGTGTTGCTTTTTATTACTTTAAACACTTTCTGTCCGGCAGATTGAATCCAACGTGGGCAGACAAGGGACGTTGTCATCCGATGCCTTATTGACTATCTTGCAGGACATGCCAGTGCCCTTTTCAAGGACTTTGAGGTTGGTATACTACTGTACTTCTCATGCTTTTCAAGGTTTTAACATTTTAGCAAATGTAATCTCAAGTGCACAGCTGCAGTACAGTTATTTTTCTTTACTGCACACAAAGATGGAGCTGCTTTTTGTATGCCAGAGTACGTGCTACTTCTCTTGTGAGGTGCAAGTTGAACGTGAACTCCTAACAGCTGTCTTTACAATGTCTGCAGGGTGCCGGGGATGGATCAACCAGCATTCAAGAAAAGATGGCATAGTGATTGAGAGCAGCACCGTCCACAGCACTCTTGGGGATCTTAGCAAGGCCTGCTACTATCTGATGGGACTGACGTATGCACGAGACCTGCGGTTCCCCAAGACCCTGTCATCCAGTTTTATGGTGTTCCAGAAAGTACTGCTGGATCTGGATTTATGGAAACCTTTCAAAGACTTTGCCAACGAAATGTTGTTGCCTGGCTCCCTTAAAGTGCATGGTTGTCTATATGTGCCCTGTGATGGTGAGATATTTCATATTTCATTGATGACAAGTTATATATTGTGTTGATGTTGCAATATTGTCATGTTTATGCGTAACATTATGTATGATTCTGATGATATATTGTAGTTGTTAATGCGGTGGATGTTATAGTGTTTCACCGCTAGATGTCACTCATGTGTTATTTCTTCTAAACAGACACCCGTGACTGTGCGACACAAACGGACGACGAAAAAAACCCGGAAGACAGGATAAACGTCCAGAAAAACCACGTCCGGAAAAAAGACAAAAAAACAAATAAACATCCCCCCTTCCACAAACATGTTAGGTTAATTGGCGACTCCAAATTGTCCATAGGTATGAATGTGAGTGTGAACGGTTTTTGTCTGTATTATTATTAATAAATTGTTGTTATGGTGCGTGCTTTGGATTGTTGAATTTTTGTATGTTACGTAATTAAACATGTTTTGTTTTGTTCGTACGCGACTTTGTTTAAATCTTTTTAGCTTTCATCCATCATCTGGTATTCCACAACATGTTGGTTAATTTGACAAAGCCGGTCTTTATTCATTTTGACACACGTAATAAGGTTTAAGTGGACTTTACAAAACAAAACACACCAACAAATACATTGCTCAGACATCTCACTTTGCATATGAACTTCACCCATGAAGTACTCGTGGGTGTTAAAAAACACTGAGAGAACCTGAATATGCCCATTTGCTGGAAAGGGATGTTAACGTAAAGACATTACTCATTATAAGACCCACAACAAAGTCTCAGGAAGCGGCTGGAGCGCTCCACATCGCCCCCTTCCGGATAAATATGGTGCATGGTGAATTCCGCTCCGAGCGCCTCTGTTTTTTTCTACCGGACACGCCGATGCCGGGGGCTCGATCCGAGCCCGTCGATTCGCGTGCCCGTCAACTCTCGCGCACCCCCAGTGGCATGGGGTGCGGTATGTTCAATTGATAGGAAGTTTTGGTTGATCCATGAAATGTGGGCGTGGCGGGTCGCCTTGCATGCTGAGCAGACTGTAAACGTTAATAAGTTGGCTTCACATGGTCAGATCATCATACTTGGTCATGTGATCATGGCCCCACCTCGACGATCCACATAGGTCACTTCCTGATTTTGGCGCAGCCCCCCTATTGGCAACAACTAGCCTAACAATTAGTCTTCTTCTGGCAGGAGATTGATCAGATGGACATAAAGGTCACAAGGTCACTGACTGCCAGCCTGGTGAATACTGTTGATGGACGGTGATCTGGATAAAGCACACGTGGTGGGCGTGGCCTGGCGGCGAATGCTCAAACCTCGCCATTGACCCTCAAAGGGTCATAATTAGCCTGCAGAAGGTCGCATGTGGTTGAAAACTTATAGGGGGGTCAGAATCCAGGCCTGAGCGCCCTGGTGGTGCTCCCATGTGACACCAATCTAAGTTGACACACTAGCGCCACCTAGAAGTTTCCATTCATTATCCCTCGCCACCCGTTGCACGTATCACTATGATTTTCGGTGGAGACGTCTATCATGACAGGACGCACCTAACGCTCCAGAACCCATGTTCAAAACACAGCGCCACCAACTGGTGGAAATTTATATCTGCCGTAACTTCCTTCCGCATGGTCGGATCGGCCCCTAATTTTTTCTGTCGGTTTGGGGTACCCTCCGGTCCGTTACCGTGTGGGCGCATAGACTCTATAGCGCCACCCACAGGTGGAAACGTATATCCGCCACAAGTACCTACCGCACGGTCAGATCGTCGCAAATTTTTTTACGGCGGTTCGGGGCGTCGGACGGGACGTGACCGCGCACCCGCCTCGCCGCCAGCGTCGCCCCCTCCTGGCGGAAAATTGCAAGTGCCGTAACTCCCTTACCGCTTATCCCATCACCGCGGTTTTTCGTACGGCGCGTCCGCACGCCCGTCCAGTTGCGCCCCCGACCTGCGCGTACCCCCGACCCGCGCGTACCCCCGACCCGCGCGTACCCCCGAGCGCGCCGGGGTGCTCGAGCCCGCTCATCACCGCTTGCAGTTTTAATTTATATTATTCCTGTTCCCTGGGCTGCTTAAAATGTGCTCTCCCTTCTGTGAGCCAGATCTCTGAAGCCAAAACACTGAAGGAGCTGCAACAGTTTGCAGAACCCCTCACTGATTACCTAGCCAATGCTGGCTGCTTGAGACATCTCACAAGCCTGGCTGACAAGGACAAACTGCTGGAGGATGTCCTCATGTTTCAAGTGGTCCAGCGTGTCCGTGGTCCCCTGGAAAGGTACATCCTGTCACAGGTTAACTGTTGACTATATAGTACACATTCAACGGACTATTAGAATTAATATTCATTCTTGCAACATGTATTTACTGAATTTGGCCTGTATTTGTTGATAATAATTTGTAATATTCAGTTTTCATCTCAAATTATTGTGTAGGTTTTCTGATTGACTGAAAACACTTGGAGTCCTCAATAAAATGAAATCTCACCCTGAAGACTTTCGCCCAGTCGTGCTACAGCCCTGGTACTCTGACTGCTGATATTAAGGAAGACTTGTTTGACATAAGATGGTAAGAGGTGGGAAGTAACAACAGGGCAGATGAAAACAGGGTGGTAGCCTATTGGAGGGACTACTTGCAGGATGTTGAAGGTGAATAACTGCAGGGGAATTGGTTCTGGCCTGATGTATTTTTCCAGCTTTTGAATTTGTGCTCAAACTTGACTGGAACTATGGGTACAATAGGATTTGAATTTGTGTATCCAGCAAAAAATGTTGCCTTCTGTCCTTGTTTTTGAGTGTGGTTCCCACCACTAGTTGTATTTAGTTTTCAGAGGAGGAAGGCCCTGCAAAGCCAGGAGACATCTTGGAATTTGCACCCCCTATTGGATTTTGTCCAGAACCATCACTAGGATTCCAGAGAGGGAGATACCCAATAGCAAACACATGTATCAACTGTCTCAAAACACCTCGCCATAAGTCATATGATGATTTCAAAAGAAACATGGACTTTGCAATCCAAAACACTCAGGGTTTTGGAATGGAGTAAAAATTCTTACCATTCATCGTGAGAAAGTCTTGCGTTCATATTCAAAGCCATGCTGTGCCACACACCTGTTTGGGTGTCATTTCTGCATTAGCACTTTATTTTTACAGGAGTATAACATTTCTTACATCAGTATTTGCACTTCAAAAGTACAAGTTGCATTTCTTGAAACAATCTGAGTGTTGAAGGTTGTATTGCATTAAGATTGAAATTTAAATTTGGTATCAGAACATGTCCGCCGTTTTTCATTATTTGCACCACATCTCAAAATGATTACACAAATTTGAAATGAGTTTAATTTTGTGTGGAGTACAATGCGTGCACCTGAAGAATTACGCTTGTAATACGCTTACGCTTGTAATACATTTGAGAGAAAACTACCAATTCAGTTACTCTTTTTAATTATTTAGTGTGTATTAATTAATCCCATTGTCACTTACCTTGTTTTTTTTTGTAAATAATGTATTCATAGTTGAGCCAGATAAAATCTTAGCAGAGACTGAAAGCCAACCATTCACATGTAGGCCACTACTATTTATTTTCAAGGAAATGTACAAGCGTTACAAATAAATGAATGCCATGGTTACCATCCTCAGTAAATTGATTCATTGTCTGGCTAACTTCCTCCATGGTGCTATGGTTGACCTGAAAGTCAATGTTCAGGAACCTCAACATTGTTATTGAGCTGGAGCTCATGTAAGGGTCCGTTGTCAGTCACTGAAGCGTCATTAGTAGTAAACACATTCCTTCCAGCTGTACTGTTCTGTCCAACGGTGGTGAGCATACCTTCATACCACAACTGTAGAGGTGTCCCGTGTCTCTCAGTTCGTAGTGCGTGGTGGATCTGTGGTTAATAAATGTAGTGCAAGCTAAATATGTGTACTTCAGACAAGGAATCAAGTATATTTTCATCCTGCATAAAGGGATCTCAAAGCTGATACATTCTCCAAAGCGATGGGAAGAAATGTGAAAATAAACCATTTGTGTGTTTCCCCTGTTTTCGTTTGCAGGAGAAGCTAACTTCCAGCAAGCAAGTTTGCACGCTATATTTTCTGGAAGTGGAAGGCCAAAAAATTGTAATATTAACGAATCTAATGAAAACGTGCAAAAAAACTGCCCTGCACCCAACATGACTTTCTGTCAGACTTACCATGACTCATGAGGTCCCCGCACATGGTAGACTCTTCGATGAATCGCTCGACTGCGATGAAAGCATCGTCCGATTGGGTCGATGTGTCGCAGTACTTGGCGGACCCTCCAACGCTGCCGCGGACATATGTTTCACCAGCATTGGGCGTGTTTGATAAAATATGTCTGATGATTGACATCAAACAATCATCAGACAGTGGCGTGTAATCCCGTGATAGGGCATTGAGACGTTGTCTGTGACGAAATAAGGTTCGTCGGTCTATCACATACAATAGAGAAATTCTCTGCCAGTTCAGCCCTATATCCAAACACTGGTTTATCTAGTCCAGTGTCAGGTCGTACCTTGGCCGACCAGGAGCACCACTTTGAGTTGTTGGTGTCATAATAATGACTTCTTGAACTGACGTTTGCTGTAAAATAAGCAACAAGTGTCTGTGGAGTGACTCTAATAGTGCAGCACACTCTCTTGACTCTGAGCGTTCAGCACGACGAGCCACAGAAGTCATAGCACCAATAGTCCTGGTATGGCTCCACAGCTCGGTGAAGTGTCCGGCTACTGGGTTCTGTTGGATAGACTGGATGCAGTGCACAACTCCAACGAAAACGTCATATATTTCCTCAACATGGCTGAAAAAACAAAACTCCAAATGCAAGTAGAATCAACTTATGTGCCTCCACATTTAAAGGACTATACTATGTACAAGTCGTTCCAACCTTGTGTGGAGGGGGAGGAATAATTCAAATAGCAAGTTTACCTCCGTTTGCCTACCGCCGGCCATTGTTGCGATTAAATGTCTGCACTTACTATGACTTACAGTTGTGCGTTTCAGAATAAAATACACTCAAACATGCTAAAACTTACATTTAGCAAGCAGGCGAGCTGGTTTGTTCTTATTGATTGTAAATGTACGCAAAATAATGAACAATGAGTCCTTGTCTCCCAAGTATGAAGTTTTTATAGCAAAGCCTATAAAAATGTAAAGGGTTGAGAACATTATTTTGAAGTGGCAAAATGGGAAGTAGCTGTAGTAGTGGCTTCCTGTAAACAAGCAATTTCAGGTGCTTTCCGGTTACACGGAACTGAGCTTCCGGGCGCACAAAATTTCTTTTTGCACACACGCACGCTACAAACTAATACTCCTGTGTGAATATTATATCTGTGTGTGCGTGTTTATTTGTGTGTATGTGCCTGTTGTCGGTGTGTGTACACGGCTTTTAACGTGCGTGTGTACCCATTATTAGTGAGTGTATGTGTGAATTGTGTTTGTGTGTACAGATTTTTGATGTGTTTTGCCCTGTTTCGGGGCATATGTGCCAAATACGGCCTCCCATAGCCATTGGACCCGTCGCTGCGCGCCCAGCTGGTCGCTCTGCCGTCGCCGCGTCACCCATGGCAACCTGTTCCGGATGTTCCCGAAGAGTTGGTCTGTAGGCCCACGAATTGTTACGATGCACGTTAAACCCCGCTGTGGGATTCCTCCAGGAGAACGGGTGTGAGTGTTGGAGCAACGAACACCAGACATATAACGCAACGCCAATCATTCATTGAAATAAAAGAACACCTTAACACTCTGACTGCATCCACACCTGCCGTGGTTCACCCGCGTCTAATTTACCCATGATGCTTTGTACAGTGGGTCTGACAACTTCATTTTAGTTTGTTCAATAAAATAGTGTTTTTTATTCGGCTTGTCTGCACATATCGCACATAGTTTAATTAAATAAGTAATATGTATCTGTTTAAATTTGTTCATACGATTATATCAAAATACCAAGTTATGTTGTTGACCCGCACCCCCTCGCAATGGACTAGCCCAGGGGTGCTCATTAAGTCGATCGCGATCTACCGGTCGATCGCAGAGGTGGTACTGGTCGATCGCTGGTCGATCGCTGGTCGATCGCGGCGTGACATTAAAAAAATATCATCCCAGCATCAATGCCGTCACTTGATTGACATACGTACAGGGCAGCCATTCAGATGACAACTGAATGTTGCCCTTCGGGCGACCAATCAAATCAAACAACGTCTCTAAGTGCAGCAGAACTTACGATGTCAGCCGATATCATCCATCCCCGTTACTTGATTGACATACAGGACAACCAGTCAGATGACAACTGAATTTTGACCTTTAGGTCACTGCTCATGCGTAAACAACGATGCAAAGTGCTAAGCTAGTCGGCGAATTGCGAGATTTTAAGCCCTCGCTAAAGTTTATGGTCACTAAAATGAGTGAAGGAGCTGGACCAAGTAAAAAGGCAAAAACATATCACTTCCATACGGAATGGGAGGTGGACTTTTTTTTTCCACAATGTCTTTTTCGAAGTGCGTTTGCCTGGCTAACCTGGCTATCAGCAGCTACTGTCCGGACTATGCATCCCTGGCTGGTTCAATTCAGTGCAAGTCATCAAAGTAAACTCAGGTAATTACAAAAAATGTTAATAGTTAATTATGTGTGTTTTGCAATATTGGCTCATTTGGTTATGTAAGGTACATCAACATACATTGTACGTACAAATAATCCTCAATACATTTGAAAATAAATAGATGTTTTGCATTTTTGTAGTGGGTAGATCATTTTGACTCGGTCATTTTAAAAGTAGCTCGCATGCTGAAAAAGTGTGAGCACCCCTGGACTAGCCCAATACGCAGTGCTGTGTTTTCAAATCCAAGGGTGAGCGGGAAGAGTCGTAAAGGCCTGCGTAGCACTGCCGCTCGTCTTGCTATCGAGACACAAAATAGCATAAAGGGGGGAAAAAAGTTGCAAAAAGTTTGTTTGGCTATAGATACACTCGACGAGGTTACGACGAACACTCTAAAAGGTACGTTAAGTGGCAACAGGGTATAATGTAGACATTTTTATGACTGCTATGCTAGCACAAGTCTTACTTATTAGCTAATGAGTAACCAATTGTCATGATTCACTCTGCTTGGTCCTCTGCTGTCTCCTTGCAGCCCTGCTGAGGACTCCACCCCCGGCTCATCCGGCCAGCACACCTGGGGTCAATCTTCCATTAGGCCTTCTTAGCGCTTTTATTTCCTGCTGCCTACTCTTTTCCCGTGAGTAGTTGAGCTTCCTAGTTTTTCCTAGTTTTTCCTTGTTTGCTGCTTTGTGCCTTCTGTTGTACTTCTCGTTCCCCGGTGACCTTTGGTTACCGGCGTCTTTTGTCGTACCGTGTTTTTTCCTCCTCTGTGAGTGCCTTCTGTTACCATTAACCCTTTTTTTACCATCTTCGCCTTCGTCTCTGCTCTGGGGGCCACAACGGCTGGCACCAGCCTTTGTAACACCAATCTGGTTTAGCTGGTGAGATTAAATTGTGTTTTATCGAAGACATTGTTCTTTGGAAATCCTCTAACAAACCCCAAATAATTTACAGTAATTAGCTTCCAAATAATGCATTATTGAATCAAGCTGCTGTCTCTGTTATTATGTATTATTGCACTACATGTGTGAAGTGAACTTTTCCGTATGTGTTCATATATTTTATCTTATTCTGTTTTCTTAGTTTTCTTTACTTTTCTCTCCTGTCTTGTCTTGGTTGTTGTATTTTGTTATGAAGCTTATTCTGACGTTGATTGGTGAGCTGCTGGAAACAGGAATTATCATATCATAATCATCATAATCATATTACTGAGGAAGCAATGAAAAACGAATGAACTAAGGAACTAATGAGTAAGGGTTGTGTACATTTGTTCCTCATTAACTACTGTCATTTCGTGTACCTTATGGTAAAGTGTTATCAACAAAGTATATGTCCATCTTGTACTGCATTATAACAACTGCAATTGGTCAGAGTTCACACATGGTGTACATGGTAAAACTATTATGACAGTCACAATATGGTTTTAGTGATGAAGCACGGAAAGACTGGAAGTGGTTGAAACGTCATTTGCAGTGGTGTGCAACAGACAAATTTGGCATTTAATGACAAGTGTATTGTACTGTATTTCAGCTGCTAGTATTGGAGAAGACCTGCTCAGGTCACTCTCCAGGGATGACATCAAAGATTAGTTTCCTGGTCCAGAAAACTTTCTGAGACGGCGGGCACTGTGGCTTCTTGTGAGTGGTGAACAGGTTAGTGCTATTTTTTTAAAACTCAGATTATCTTCTTCCATTACACTACATTTGATGAAACTGTCAATTTGTTTTAAGGCTTACTACATTTATTCTTGTGGAAAATTGCAAAAAGATCATTAAGTGACATTTATTTTAGGTTCAGGCTTCTGTCAGTGATGTGGACTGGACTAAATCTTCATTTACTGCAACCACCGGCCCTCCAGCAGAGGAACAAAACGCCAAATGTCCAACCCAGAGTACATTGTCTAAACAGCCTGCGAGAGGCAATGATGAGAGGTTTAGTAGATTAAACGCTAAACCGTGGTGAGGGCGGTTGAGGCCATTTTGGTGGAGATGGCGGCTGTGGCTGAGATGGATGTTTTCTTTGTCTCTTTGTCTGCCTTTCTTCATCTGTGCCATTTCCCTCTTGTATTCCTAAAATAATAAATTACATTACATTTTTGTATTTGGCTTTCCCCTCAAACACCCCCAGTTACAGTAGCAAATCCATTGTATCATATATACAAATTATGAAGCCCTACTAAAATTGTACAGTAGTAATGACAGTAATTGCACAGCATATAGCTATAATCAATGTATTTTCTTGATATTTGATTTAATACAAAATGTCCCCACTAATACTGTGTCCCATGAGAGCTACATTCCAGGTATGACACATATATGTGATGCTTGCAAGTGTACTTATGCAAATGGATGATGTATATCGCCATAAACTCCCTGGTAAATAAAAAAGGGTCATCTTTTTTGCACGGCCCACTCAAATGTGTGTTTGGCATGGTTAATGTTTGGGCTTTTTTTATATGAAATTGTTTTTATAAAATTGCACCCTTACCTACATGTAAATCAATGCATGTTTGGTGTATGAAGACGACTTCATACTACAAGCTCATAAAAAGCTCATATTCAACAACAACAGCCTGTTAAGAGATCCCCATAGGTGATCACTCAGCACAACAGTCTCAGTCATGGTGTGACAAAAATGAAAACAAAACATCACACAGCAACACAACAGATGACTAAAAACCAACGAGACACTCTTCCAGGTTATATAGAACAATAACTAACAACAGAGTGACTTTGAACAATCAACTGAAGAGCTATTTACATATAGACAGTGAACCAGAAATTGCTCCCAGCGACGCCACTATAACTTAAGTGTGTTTTGGGGCAGAAGGGGAAAAAATACTTTTGGCCTTACATTGCTTGTCTTTACTAGCTGCCGGCTAACATTTACACTCTTAAAAATGCTGGGTTATTTTTTTGACCCAATCGCTGGGTTGAGCCTGTTGGGTCATTTAATTGGGTTATTTTTATTGAGTTGGGTATTCTGACAACCCAATTCGCTGGGTTATCTCTGTTGGGTGCTAGGTTATTTGCTGCTGGGTTGTGATTTCAATGTTGTTGTGTTGGGTTATTTTGGACAACCCAAAGCGTTGGGTAGATGTTTGGGCATGCGCAACAAAGCACCGCCCACAAACCTACTTTGTTAAAACTTACTGTTCGGACCGCACTTTTCTTTTGAGGAGACGGAGGCAGCGCAGCACGGAGAAAGGTTTGTAACTAATGTTTTACCGTACAATTGACTTTATATTATTATATAAAGCTTCATGTAGTTGTTACAATGTAAGTTCGTGAAGCACTGTTGAGTACTAGCTTCAGAAAGCGATTGGTAATGTTAGCAAACTTCCATTCCCTCCAACATGGCTATTTAGGAACCAAACTATGTTTTTGAAATTACAAGAGGCATGCACTATGTGTGATAGTTATGAGGACAACGTCAGTTATCTCGTCGATTTAAAATTTTATGTGATATCAAGTTAGAGAATCACGTGTATTAATACGAGCGTGCTGGTGAGTCGATGTTTTTTTTTAGCTAGGCCGCCGCGTGTTAGCTTCCGCTAGCTAGCCACCGATAGTCCATTGTAATAAGTTTGAGTTGGTTGGGTCGCGAATTCGACGACAGTTTAGTAAGTCGCATATATATATAAATGTCGAGAATACGTTTGGACTACTGAATCTAATTTCCTTTCATGGTATATTTATTCTTATGGACCCTCTGTGTGATGTTTCAGTTTTTTGAATAACGTCGATGGATGATTTTGTCATATCCATGTTAGCTTCCGCTAGTTAGTTTTCCTCACCACTGTATCTGAATTTATATTTATTACCATCTAATGGGAGGTTAGTTGAGTTAAAGGCACGCATTTGTTAAAATGTAAGTTCGTGAAGCACTGTTGAGTACTAGCTTCAGAAAGCGATTGGTAATGTTAGCAAACGTCCATTGTGCATTCCCTCCAACGTTGGAGGGAATGCTCTGTAGGAACCAAACTATGTTGTTAAAATTACAAGAGGCATGCACTGTGTGTGGTAATTATGAGGACAACGTCAGTTATCTCATCAATTAGAAATTTTATGTGATATCAAGTTAGAGAATCGCGTGTATTAATACGAGCGTGCTGGTGAGTCGTTGATTTTTTTTTAGCTAGGCCGCCGCGTGTTAGCTTCCGCTAGCTAGCCACCGATAGTCCATTGTAATAAGTTTGAGCTAGTTGGGGCGCGAATTCGACGACAGTTTTGCAAGTCGCATATATATAAAATGTCGAGAATACGTTAGGATTACTGAATCTAATTTCCTTTCATGGTATATTTATCTTATGGACCCTCTGTGTGATGTTTCAGTTTTTTGAATAACATCGATGGATGATTTTGTCATATCCAAATTGACAGAGTGGCAGCTACCGGGGCTGATTGAAAGGTTTAGAGGTAAGCAAAGTCATCTTCATGCCTTAATTTTTATGGATATTGTTTTACACTAGCTACTGTGCCTACTATATGCTCTGTACATAGGATATGTCGTTGTCTAGTCAGTCACTGTAGCTTATACCAATACCCACATGTTTAACACTGAGTGATCCATCTTGTGATTCCAATATATATTGCTGCATTTCAACTGTGGTGAAGTAGTTTACTGTCCACTGTGGGCAAATTAGATGATGGAGAGGGCCACTATATTTCCACATTCACACTACATCAGGGGTGGGCAAACTACAGCCCGTTCTTTCCAAAGTATTAGATAACATACAACATGGAATCATGGCTTGAATCCGTCTATTTTGTTAAATCAGCCTGCAAGTCAAAAAGTTAGCTCATCCCTGCTCTAGACAGTGATGACAAACACTCTATGGTACACATTATGATCCCAGTTGGTAAAAAATGTTTGGGGTGCATTTTTGTGTTTTAAAATAGACCAAGTCAACATAATCAAGACATTTTCTTAATATTTTGTTAGGGTTCGTTGCAATACGACAACACTGTATGATAGTGGAAAGTAATGAAAACAATGTTATTTAAAACCCATGTTCTCAACAATCCACAAGTAGCCAGAACAGTTAAGAATGCATTTCATTTGAAAAAAGACCATAAAAAAAGACAAATTATTAGTTAATTTTGGGGGGCCTAGGGTTGCCAGCTGCTTGTTTTCCTCATCACTGTATCTGAATTCATATTTACCACCATCTAATGGGAGGTTAGTTGCAAAAATAGTTGCATTCATTCTGTAAATGAAAGAAAGATGTGTCAAATATCATCATATGCAGTGAACAAAGGACTTTGATTGCATTATCGTGGACTATAGAAGATCAGTTTACACCAATGCTATTGCTATTAACTCTACTAAAACCAACAGTCAAATGCGTATCTGTCATATTGATGTACCAGAAAAATAACTTGATTTTACGTAGTTGTGGGTTACATTATGACATGAGCTCCCAAGTTGTGAATGAGGAACACGCAAACTCTGCAGAGATTGTGGTCTATATGAATGGTCCCTTTAGTAATATTTTGTGTTCTCTTTCAGACGAGGCAGTTGACGAGGAAAGCTTCTGTTATCTGGACCATCAGTCAATCACAGCCTTAATTCCCAGAATAGGCGAGAGGGTGAAATTCATTAGGAAATTTAATGAATATGTAAGTGCTGCAGTTAGACACACAGCCAGCATTTTCACAAAGTTCTAAATTGGACGGACGAACAGACTGACAGACTAGCGCTTTTAGTTCTGAATTCAGGCGAGTCATGGGATACGTTTGCTTCAGATGTAAAGCTCAAATTCCTGGTAATGTGAAAAGTCTTTTCATTCATTTACGGGCGGTACACCATGTTAATCAGGCTGGAAAATATTTCCAGTGCTGTGAAATTGGCTGTGGCAGAACATTCAGCTACATGCGATCATTCAGAAGACACTTACAGCGGCATGAAAATGTTGAGGATGTGCTTGGTGTACCTGCTCAAGATTCCGTCCAGCCTGAGTTCCTTTATGCTGAAGGCCAGCCAGCAGAGGAAGTAGAGGAGTGGGATGACATTGAGCCAGAGGGCATCACTGATCGGGTAGCTACTTTTTTAGCTCACTTGAGGTCAGTGTCTTCACAGACATGGTCCGGCATTCATTTTATTGTTGAGCAGACCTCTGGTTTAATCTCTGACATTGTGGGTAGACTGCAATCAAGGACCATGGCAGTTTTTGGTCATTTGGGACATGATCAAAGCCCAGAGGTAGAGCAACTGATGGTGGAGTTCGAAGACTCATCTCAGCCCTTCAGAGATCTAGACACAGAGTATAAACAGATGCAGTACTTTCTCAAAGCTGGAGGCTTCATTGAACCAGTTGAGGAAACTTTTCCTGGGGAGGGATCCTATGTCCAGAAAAGGGACTCCAGCACTGGGACTGTGAAACAAGTCGCAGTTCCTGACACTTTTCAACGTGTTCCACTTCCACGTCTTCTAAGACAGGTCCTTGAAGATCCTGTCATATTACAGGCAATGCTGGATTGGCAACAAAGAGAGGGTGGAGTCCTTCAGGATGTCTTTGATGGGGAATTTTGCAAAACACACCCACTCTTCTTGAAAGAAACTTCGATTCCACTTCTTTTTTACAATGATGAGTGTGAAACTGTCAACCCTCTAGGATCAAAGACTGGAACACACAAGCTCGGCTTCATTTACTTTCAGCTCAAGAGCCTGCCACCAGATCTGCTCTCCAGCTTACGGTCACACTTTCTTTGTGCCGTATACAAATCTGATGATGCCAAAACATATGGTCTTGATGTTATCCTGCGTCCCATCATTGCAGAGCTGCAATTACTGGAAAAAGAAGGCATCCCCGTTGACACCTCCACTTTTCAAGGTGTTGTTAAGTTCTCTCTTGTCCAAGTGGTCGGGGACAACTTGGGCTTGAATGCCATCCTTGGTTATTCAGAAAGTTTCACTGCTAACCATATGTGCCGGTGGTGCAAAGTGCACAAACATGTCTCGACGCAGCAGACATTGGAAGATCCAGCCCAGCTGCGTAATATACACACCCATCAGGCTGATCTGCAACTTGCAAGCCTTTCAAACACAGGATTGAAGAGAGACAGTGAGCTGAACAACCTCTCTTTTTATCATGTGACTGACAATGTGGCCCCGGACATCATGCATGACATTTTAGAAGGAGTAGGACCGTATGAGATCAAACTTGTCTTGAATACCCTGATTGAGCAAAAACATGTCACACTTGACCAAGTAAACTACAGACTCACAAGCTTCGATTATGGCTTTTGTGACAAGGCGAACAAGCCCTCTGCCATTACCAAAAATGATCTCAGAAACCATGAAGGGACCATGCGGCAGTCAGCAGCTCAAATGTGGTGCCTTATTCGGCTACTGCCCACCATGATTGGTGATCTCATCCCTGAGGGAAACGAGGAATGGGAACTTCTTCTGCTCTTGCTACTGCGCATGGAGTTCATCTTCTCTCCCTCTATTACCATCGCTGGAACACACTATTTGACGAAGATCATTGAGGAGCATCACTCCCTCTTCCTTGAACTATTTCCTCATTTACATTTGCGCCCAAAGCACCACTTCATGGTCCACTATCCACGAGCAATCCGAAAACTGGGACCCTTGATACACTTTTGGTCTATGCGCTTTGAAGCAAAACACAACTTCTTCAAACGTGTCAGTCACATCACATGCAATTTCCGGAATATTTGTAAGACAATGGCGTATCGACATCAGATGCAACTATGTTACAACCTTCGGTCTGGCTCTGTGTTGAGTCACATCACGGAGGTTGGCCCAGGGCCCAGCACCTTTCTGTCCGCCATAGACTGCTTTAAAGACCTCCAAAAGGATCTTACAGATTTTCCTGTTTTCACTGAGGTTTTGGTGCCAGCCTGGGTGACTTTCAAGGGCACTAAATACAGACCAGGCATGACACTATTCCTCTCCTACGACTCCGATGGTGAACCCCAGTTTGGGCTTTTAAAATCCATCATCTTTCTGGGTCCATTGTCAGACAAACCAACTACCCGGTTTGTTGTACAGAAGTGGGAAACCCAAGGTTTTGAACGGCACTTTCATTCATACAGTGTGACTCAGACTCAGACTTTGGCAGCTGTTGATCCAAGTACACTAATTGATCATCATGCATTACATGCTGTAAAATCATACAGGGAACATGAGGACTGTTTCTACATTTCCCTTCGCTATAGGGTATTTTAGGACAATTCGACTGACGTGGTGGTGGGGTGTGTAGCTGGGGTAGAAGTAGTGTAAAAAAGATTGAGAACTATTGGGGGGGTGAAGACTTTCAGTGGAGACTAGGGGTGGGGGATGCAGACATTGAACACACTTGGTGCAACACAGAGCAACCAAGTGGTGACCAGACCAGATTTGACTAGTCGTGGGGGCTGTTAGAGTTGAAGCTTTAAAGCTTGTTCAACTCTTAAACGCAGTTTAAAGCTCTAAAGAGTTGCCCTGCACAGGTTGGGCACACAGTTTGCCCACCAGCCACCCTCCCAAGATCTGATTTGCCAGCTGCCGCAGTTGCCAACGCAAACCCGGGCCTGACGGCAGCTGGAAACCCGGACCTGACGGCAGCTGGAAACCCGGACCTGACGGCAGCTGGAAACCCGGACCTGACGGCAGCTGGAAACCCGGACACGACTGCTCCACCAATAATACATGTTCTGCAGGCAATTCCAGTATTTGTAAGTCATTTTCTTTAAATAAGTCAACAATTCGTAAAAGCCAGGTTGATTAGTGTCATTATGTTATCTTTTTTCCTCCAGGAAGCATTAGAGCTGGACATCAGCAAAGCATGTGTAGTTTAATTGCCTGTTTGTCTGTATTCTTTCAGGATATCCGCACTGCTCTTTCTGCTGTGCCAGATGGCATGGCTATAGTTGAGAGCCTGGATAAGGAAAAGCTCATCACGATAAAGCAGAGGCGTGTCATGGTGCGGATTTTGGTGTCTCACCTGATGGAAAAGTGTGGGCAAACGTGAGTAACAATTTATAGGAGCTTTTTTTTTTTTTAAGATTAGTGTACGCTCAGACTATGAAAGGTCATGATTTAGATCCCCAACCAAGTCATACCAAATAAAATGGTGACAGATATCTCCCTTCTCTGCTGTCAGAAACAGGGGTAGGATGAGGGGTAAGTCCCTGTGACATGTTGGCATATAGAGCTATGTCCAAGATTGTACTTGTTCTTAACCTGTCTGACGCAACATACACAGAGGATGGGCTACAGTGTGACGGTTTATCGTCTAATTATTCAATCTGTACGTGTTGGCCTTTTTCAGACCTTCCGCTGTGATCAAAATTGCCCTTGCTTCCGCCATGATTAATACGTTCCCCTGCTTAAAGGATGGCAGTGGCAGTGGTTTTGTGAGTACATTTTGTGAAGTAAAACTAAATGCTATCTAAAAAAGATTGAATGTATATGCAGAGTCTAGTCGACATTTTAGGCTCATGGACTTGCATGGTTATTTTTATATCTTGTCAGGATACATGGTATACCCAGGGCCGATACCACCACCCAGCTACGGGGTTCCTCGAAGAGAGACTCCGCAATATCAGAAAGCGGTTGAGGAGCTCAGGCGGGCCCAGGCAACAGCAGGAACGAGTGACTGTGCCAAGCAGGACAGTCATACCAGGTAATGCAATGTCGGTCCCTGATTTACCTCTGTTGCAGCATTGTCTGTCAGGTTCCGAATACCAAAGTATTCTGTATGGAGTCATATTTGTTACGCGGCCTACAATGCTGCATCTTCTGCAGTCTCTGCAGGATTCTGCTCTGGCTCTAGAGCTGGTATTCCATTAATTGTTTTTTCCTGTGAAACTGCTTCAATTGCTTCATCGATGTTTGCACATGTGTGCATCACTTCAAACCTATGGAACTCAGTCTTATCAGTGACATGAGGAAATAGTGGATGGCACACTGGGGTAGTAGCATGTAATAATTATTTGACTTTGATCTTTTGTATTTTACAGCAGCCACCATATCTGATGAGCGAGCTTTACAGTGTTCGGAATGGTTAAAGAACAACTCTCAGCCCCTCTCTCAGGTGGAGGCATATATGCGGGACACCTGCCAGTACAGGGCTGGATGGATACGTGCCGACCACTCCAAATCTATTCCTGAAATCCTGGGCGAGTTCCCCCGTCTGACTACTCCAGGCATGGTATGTCAAAATATATGTTGGCACCTGGTGCCTGTTTGGTACAGCAGAAATGTGCAGAAACTGAGCTACTGTTGTAAGTGTATGGGCCATGTCACTGCAAGTGAATTCAGTTTGGTAAATGGAAATCAGGCCCTTTTCTGGGTGGAGAGAGAATGGAAAACTGCCATTAATTGCCTAATCCGAATGTATACACAGGGCGTGCTATATAAAGCGCACTTCTTTTTCAAAGGAGTTAGTGCACATTCTTTTGCATCATCACTACTTGTGAATTTAACTACTTCCTTTTAACGTAGAATATTTGTGGTGCTTTGTGGAATCTTTGTGGAGCTCAGCCATCATAGGTCTTGTCAACTAGAAAAAAAATTATATCAATTTCTTAATTGTCCTGTATTTCAAATCACTTTTTGGTTCGGAAAAATGTACTTTTTAATTATGCAATAGAAATATGTGTGTTGGTATATTGCCTAATTGTTTATCAATTTGTGTCCTTCTTTTAGATCGCACAAGATTTTTCGATCCTCTATGGAGAGGCTGCACCTAAACTTTTTAAGACATGGGTTGCTCTTTACTCTGATAAGATCATTCGTCTTGCAAAATGCGAAGGAAAACTATCGGTGCCAGAGGAACAGATCACCCATGGTAAAATATTTATTTTATAACATATTTGGTAAATGTTTTTATATGATGATTTTTGTGGGTACTCAGACACTTCACACAGGAACTTAACTAACAAAGCAAACATTCTAACAAGAAAGTCCAAGTTAGCAAACTGCAAAAGGCAAGGAGAGAGGGTGATGGCAAAGGAGGATTGTCAAATGCATGTTATCTTGATGGGATTTGAGTTTACTTGTGTATGAGGAGTCAGATTTATGGATGGCAATGGCAGAGTAGTTCAGTACAATTGAAATCTAACCATTACTAACTAAATTAACAGGGAAAGAAAACATTGGCTCATATTACTGGTAATGACAACCATAATTGTCCTACAGATTCCAGGGGAGAAGTCGCCCTGATGCTGCTGCCCATCCTGCTTCCTCCGCCTGTCTATAAAAAGGGCAGGAAATTGGTTCGGGCGAGCATACAGGAGTCAAAGAGGGCCTTTATTGATGTGAAGCCTGTAAGTAATTTACCTTTCAACAACATTTAAATGTAAATGAATTGTGAAATTACTCCAGTTGTTCTTTTACACAGTTGTAAAGCAGGACTCTTTATGAGGAGCAACTTGAAAAGATTGTATTTCGTGGAATGTGTGACAACATAACATTTGGCTGTGTTTCTCATCTTCACCCCCAGAATACATTTTTGAGTGCCATTGATTAAGGGTGTCGTACTTCTCCCATAGAACACTACTAAATCGGCTATAATGGGGGTGGGAAGTGATTGAAATAGCTTCAGTAGAGAGCTGATGACAATTGCACTGCACTGATCTAAATACTTACGTTTTTTTCTTTTCTCATCGTAGGTTGGAACTAACATGGTGGAGTATTTGGAGCAGGCCGAATCGCTCAGGGCCTATCCATATGTGCTCCTGCTTAGTGATGGCATTTTGTGTTCCCAGGCATTTGCCATCATATCGGGCAAAGCCATTCCCTCAGATACAGCACTTGCTGCTGTCGACACTTGTTTCAAGAGCTTTTATATATTAGATTGTAATTATCCGAATGAGTGTGCGCCTACTTGGCAATTTTTACAGAGTACAGTTTTTGAACTTGAGGGAACTGTGTCCCCATCTGTCACTTTCTTAAAAACCCAATTGCTTTCCTGTCATTAGACTGCACCCGCCCTTTTTTCGCTCCTCTCCCTCTTGTTCTTCACCATCCCCTGTTCTTAATGTTATTTTTGTGTAAATAATTTGTTCATGTTCATGAAGGAAATATTGTGAATTATGTTCTGTAAATTTTACATTTTAATAAATATTTTTGTCACATTGGTGTCATTATCATTGTAATATATTATTAATAGTATTAGCATGCAATTAAAATATAGTACAATATATAAATATAAATATATATATATATATATATATATATATATATAGTATATCGTCAACCCAACTTGTTAGGTTGAAATAACCCAGCAATATAGTAATTATGAACACAGCGTTGGGTCATTTGAACAACCCAATGTACAACCCAATAGTTGGGTTAAGAGAACCAACCCAACTTGTTGGGTTAAAATAACCCAACGCGAGGTTGGTCCTATATTTAACCAGCGTTGGGTTGAAAAACAACCCAGATTGGGTTGTTTTAAACCCAGCATTTTTAAGAGTGTACCTGATAAGTTAATGAGTTAGAAACAAGTATACATGTAAACGTAAACATAAAAAAAAACTCTGCGGATGGGCACAATAACATATCGGGATACCCCAAGACTTGCACCCTCGTTGAACCCGATTAACATAAAAAGTTCCTTTATGTTAAGAAAAAAACATCTAAAGCATTACCTTCTTGATTTTGAACGTCACTTCGAATTGCTCTTCGGTTTCAAACCAAATAGTTTTTACCCATTTCTGAAACTGTGGCCCACTTCTCCGAGCAAGGGGCGTTGGGCCCTGCGAATCCATTCGCCACAAATGAATGTGTCACAGAAGCTTTGCCTCCGGCCCTTGCCCAAAGGTCTTTTTTTCTTTTTTGTCCTTTTCTATAGCGCCCCATTTTAAATGTTTAACGAGATGCACAAAATGAAATCTTTTGCTAATAAAATCGCCCCCTACAGGTTTTTGGTACGTGTAGAAAAACATTTCAAGAAACATGCATCTAATGAATAAGCTGTATGAAGGCAACCAAAAACACACTGAATAGCCTGAATCCAAGTTAAATCAGCAAGGTTAATGCCTGGGGTTGTGGGAATTCTATTTTTAAGTAAGTAATTAGTAGTGACATGTTCCTTCTGAAAAGTAACAGAATCAGTAACTAATGTACTATATAGTATATAAGTAAAGTAACTGCTTACTGGAGAAAGTACTTAATCCGCTACTATGTATACTAGTGTTATATGTTATGTACAATATGTATATGTAGGCCTATATCTATAGAATGAATCCTCTCAGGCCTGAAAGGTGACCCATTATGCTTTTTCCACTTTTCTGACCTATTTAGAATGTTATATTCTCGTCTTAAATGATCCCAAAGTTTCAGATAATGAGCTTTGTGTACTTCGAAGTGAATCCTGAAAGAAGTTTAGGATGGCTCAAAATGCTCAGTTGTAAAAGTCATGGTAAAACTGCCCCTTAGTGATGTCACAGAGGGGCGAACTTCCTTATATGGTTCATAGTTCAGCCGCACTTTGGCCGTGTGACCAATCGCAGCGTAGTGGGCATGCCTGGAGGCAGGCCGTAGGTGGAATAAATGACAACACCCCATTTGGGCAGGAAGCACAAATGACAGGTAATACAGATGGAATAGGTGCAGATTCTGCTAAATCTAAAAAGTTTTCTGTGCGGGTTATTGGATTATTGAGACCACAACTCAATATAAAGGGTTGCAAAATTAGTATAAACGGTCCCCTTTAAAGGGGAACTGCTTTTTTTTTTATTTTACCCATCATTCACGATCCTTCACATCATTCACAATGTGAAACATGAACACATATTTCTTTCCCTTTTCTGTGCATTCTAACATGAGAAAATGAGTTAAAATGAGTTAGCTCACAACAGACATCATGGGAAATATCTATTTTGACCACAAAAAACGCCAACAATGTCCATTTACAGAACTGCCTAGTGTATTAACCAAGCCACAGCCATATTGTTATTATGGCAGTTAAAATGTAAAACAATATTTATCTTGGGGACGAACACGGCGTGTCACTAATCGCTGGTCTCAGCATAATTCACAGACAAAAGAGTGGATACTTGGCTCTAAGTTCCACTACAAAGACTCAACAAGATGCTCGTTTTCCAGCAGCATTTGCCTGAGGACTGGAGCACACGTCTTGTGCTGGAAGACACAGCCATCCCACAGAGAGTAGACATTGGAAGTTTTGTCGCTGTATGTATGCCGCCTCACATCTAATGCGCTTAGAAACAAAGTTTGGGTTGTGTTTTAAATCATCAAAATATGGAAAGATACAGCAACTATTATATGTCATCATTAGTGTACGTGTTATTGTATGATCACAGCATGGATATCAAACCATGCAACTTTGTTAGAGGTTTCTTAAGAGGGCTTCACGGGCCAAATAGGTGTATCCCAATGACGTGTCATGAGCTGTGTTGTCGCTCTGCTGCCACCTGCTGCCTTTTTCTTACAGTGCATCCTGATGGGCAGCAGGCTGGTCTTTTCTGCACACACCTGAGGCCACTTATCCCCTGGACTACTTAAGCTGCACTCAGAGACCAGCACACCACCAGATTGTTCCTCAAGCTTCTTTTATGACTACCTGTTGCACACCTCCTGTCCACTTGGCCTCGTGTGTGGACTCGCAGGCCCCTTGTTTTCGGGCTTTTAATCTTAGTGTCGTGAGTACTCGCCAACTGTTTTATGCCGTGGTATTTTACGTTACCCTTACCCAGTTTTTACCCGCAGACTTTCTGTCAGCTCTGTTTTTTGTTCTTGTGCCTTGTGTCCTGCTTTTTGCCTGTGAGCCCTTTTGCTGAAGTGTTTTAGTTTTTTTGTATTTAGCATTGGACAGTGTTCTCAGCTGTACTTTTTGCTTACCCTTTTGGTGTTTGTTTGCCCTTCCCCTGTAAGGGCACCTTCTCTTTAGTAAGCATTTTGGCCCACATTTTACATCTCCATTTTGGGTTTTAAAACAGCTCACTAGTTCAAACATGACATCCTTTTTTTATATCAACTTATCTCATGGAGTAATACATAGAAAAAGGAAAGAAATGTGTTCATGGTTCACATCAGGATTGTGAATGGGCCAAATTCCCCCCAAAGTGCTGCCCCCCTTTAAAGTGTTATCACAAGTCTTGTTGTTGTTGTTTGCAGAACTCTGCTGCTGCTTCTTGGCTTCGGTTACAGCCACCAGCACCCAGGAGGTATGTGAGCATCCTACAGGCCAGCGACAGTCTATTAGTTTGTGGCTGGAGCAGGGTCTGAGAACAGAAACCGCTCAATGTGACGACTCTCATAAAAGGAGAAACACCTGGAGGATTGATGCATAAAAAAAGCTTAATGTTGAAATGGTAACAGCCTTATTAAAATGAATGGAGGAAATACATTCAGGTTTCACAAAGGTTGTCAAGATTAACCAAATGAACTCACTCAACACTTCTCTTTGTCAGTCGCCCTCCTGCAGCAGGACTGGTATGTCATGTGAAGGAGCATCTGTCATCACCATGGTTACCACGCTGCCCGCACCAGACTCTGCTGCATATACAGTGTAGAAATGCCTGGAGAAATTGGAGTTAATTTATCAATAAAATACCTCTACTACTAACAAGATTATTTGATGTGGAAAACAGCCATGTTACCATCACTCAGGTGAGAAAGGTAGTTGAGCTATTAACGCTGCTAGCCCAGACTGTATTGGAGCAAAGTAAGAAACACTAACATTGGTCCTACACAGTACATCCCTGATCCCTCTGCTTCACCGCACAGGCCACTGGCAATCTAACAACTAGCTTACCAACTCCAGTCACAAATCATCACCTAACTGCCGTACCGCTCTGAGCTTTTTTACTTTTGCACTCTACAGTCTGGTCAGGTCAGCTGATCAGTTGCTCCTGAGGAAGCCTAAAACAAAGCGGAAGCTCAGGGGGGGATCGTGCCTTTGCTGTTGCAACCCTAAAACTTTGGACTAATCTGCCACAGTGTATCAAACAGGCCTCCTCTCCGTCTGTTTTTCAATCTTAAGACCCACCTCTTCTCCATGGGTTTTAACACTTAGTCGGAGGCTGACTTTTGACTGTTTTGGGGGTGGGGGTTATTTTTTATGACTTTGATCGTACTGTATTATCTTATTTTATTTTATGGATTTTATTATCACGTTCTGACCGTGTGGCGGAGAGGGTGGATCCCAAGATGCAGGACACAGCAAGCTCAGGTAAGGTCAAGCTGCTTTAATAGTTCAGGTGAGGAGACCCAATAAACAAAAGGCGCCGGAGCACAAAAAAAGGGAGCTCCGTGGAAGGGTGCACGCAGGCACAACACAAAATACAAGGAAGAGCAGAGCAGTCTTAGAGGCCAGCGGGCTACCGGACGGGTAGGAGGGTGCGTGGCCGAGGCGTGTGTAACGCTGGAGGAGGTACAGGAGTTAGTCTGTCACGTCCACAAAGGAATAATCCAGCACCCTCCTGCCGCAGCTCAGTGCCTAAAGAAGGGAACCGGAAATTAGCTTGATTGTCAGCAGCTGCGCCCGTCAGGTAGCTCCGCCCAACTCCAAGGAGGTCCACATCTGTAGATGCACACAGAGAGCAGTAAGAGTCCTAATAACCACATGAACTGGGCGTACCCCCAAACCGACACACAAGGTAACATATGTCACTGTGCAGCGTGACAGTATCCCCCCCTCCCAATTCAACGGGTGGTCCTAGGCGGACAACCTGGCTTGTCTGGGAACTTGCGGTAAAGATCAGATAAGAGGGTAGGGTCGAGGATAAGTGACCGGGAGACCCATGAGCGATCCTCGGGACCGTAACCCTCCCAGTCCACGAGGTATTGCACACCCCTGCCCCGTCTCCTGGCATCCAAGATAGACCTGGCTGTAAAGGCTGGGTGTCCGTCCACCAGGCGAGGAGGGGGAGGAGGCACTGGCGGTGGGTTAAGCTCGCTTATTGTAACCGGCTTCAGGCGGGACACGTGAAACACCGGGTAGGTCCTGAGAGAAGGGGGGAGCTTGAGTCTGGCGGAAGCAGGGTTGACCATACGAACCACCTTGTATGGTCCGACGAACCTGGGGGCCAACTTCTTTGACTCCACGGCCAGGGGCAGGTCCCGCGAAGACAGCCAGACACTCTGCCCTGGCTGGTAATTGGGTGCAGGCCTCCGATGGCGATCCGCCAGTCTTTGATTACGTTTGGCGGTCCGGGACAGCGCCGCTCGTGTGTCTCGCCACACCCGATGGACCCGGCGGAGCAACGAGGCTACCGAGGTAACCGATGATCCGGACTCCTGAGGGGGGAACAGTGGAGGCTGGGAGCCGTGGACCACATGAAAAGGAGAGAGGCCCGTGGAGGAGCAGACCAGGGTGTTGTGGGCGTATTCCACCCACGGGAGATCCCGAGACCAGGACGTGGGATGTTGGTGGCACACACACCTCAAGGCTGACTCCAGGTCCTGGTTTACCCGTTCCGTCTGCCCGTTGGACTGGGGGTGATATCCAGAGGAGAGGCTGACCGAGGCTCCCAACGACTTGCAAAAGGCCCTCCAGACCGCTGAGGCAAACTGGGGCCCCCTGTCGGACACCACATCGACAGGAATGCCATGGGGGCGGACCACATGTTGTACCAGGAGCTTGGCTGTCTCCAGGGCGTAGGGGATTCTGCGGAGGGGTACAAAATGAGCAGACTTCGAGAACCTATCTACGATGGTAAGAACCGCCGTGAAACCCCTCGAAGCGGGCAGACCCGTCACAAAGTCCAAGGCAATGTGCGACCAAGGGCGAGAGGGGATGGGGAGAGGGTGAAGCAGGCCAGCCGGTGGTTGGTTGGATGATTTGTTTCTGGCACAGACTGAGCAGGCAGCCACGAAGCTCTTAGTGTCGGCGTGGAGGGAGGGCCACCAGAAGCGCTGGGACAGGAGGAAGGCTGTGCGTCTGGCTCCGGGATGACAGGCGATCTTAGAACAGTGGCCCCAGGTCAGGACCTCCGACCGCAGGGACCGTGGAACAAACAGTCTGTCTGGAGGGCAGCCCGCTGGAAGAGGGGTGTCTCCGCTGGCTTCAGCCACCCTCTTCTCGATCTCCCACTGGAGTCCGCCCACGATGCAGGACAGGGGAAGGATGGAGTCAGGTGTTTGGTCCTCAGCTTGTGGTGCATATATACGGGAGAGTGCGTCTGGTTTGCCATTTAGAGAACCTGGGCGATAAGTCAGAGTGAAGTCGAAGCGGGTGAGGAAGAGGGCCCACCGGGCCTGGCGGGGGTTGAGGCGCTGGGCAGAGCGGATGTGTGAAAGGTTTCTGTGATCCGTGTAGATGACAAACGGGTGTGCAGCGCCCTCCAACCAGTGCCTCCATTCCTGCAAGGCGAGGACCACCGCCAACAGCTCCCGATTGCCAACATCATAGTTGCGTTCAGCAGGCGATAGGCGCCTGGAGAAAAAGGCGCAGGGGTGCAGCCTCTGGTCAGAGCTGGAGCGCTGGGAGAGCACGGCCCCTACACCAGTATCGGACACATCCACCTCAACGAAAAACGGGAGATTAGGGTTAGGGTGAATAAGAACAGGTGCAGAAGTGAAGAAGGCCTTGAGGCGCCGAAAGGCTGAATCGGCCCCCGGTGACCAAGAAAATGGAACCTTGGTAGATGTCAGCTTGTTCAGAGGGTCGGCGACTTTACTAAAGTCGCGAATAAAGCGCCGGTAGAAGTTGGCGAAACCCAGAAACCTCTGTAACAGCTTCCTAGATGTAGGAGTGGGCCAGTCAACCACAGCCTGGATCTTGGCAGGGTCCGGTTTCAGTTGCCCCTTCTCCACAATAAACCCCAGAAAAGGAACAGATGGTGAATGAAAAGTGCACTTTTGAGGCTTGACAAACAGACGGTTCGCCAAGAGCCTCTGGAGGACAAGGTGAACGTGCTGCCGGTGTTGTTTGGTGGAAGAGGAGTAAATAAGAATGTCGTCCAGATACACAAACACAAAGCGGCCAATCATGTCACGTAAGACATCGTTAATGAGGCATTGGAAAACTGCAGGGGCGTTAGTAAGACCAAAAGGCATGACGCAGTATTCAAAATGCCCTAATGGCGTGTTAAAGGCCGTCTTCCACTCATCCCCTTTCCGAATACGGATGAGGTGGTAGGCACTACGTAGGTCCAACTTAGTGAAGATGGTGGCAGTGTGAAGTGGAGTGAAGGCGGAATCAAGGAGAGGAAGAGGGTATTTATTTTTTACCGTGATGGCATTGAGTGCCCTGAAGTCGATACATGGGCGCAAGGAACCGTCCTTCTTTTGAACAAAAAAGAACCCTGCTGCCAAGGGGGAGGAGGATGGCCGGATATGCCCTGCAGTGAGGGAAGTGGAGATGTACTCCTCGAGAGCCTTCTGTTCAGGTTTGGAAATATTGTATAGTCGGGATGAAGGAAGCGGCGCCCCCGGCAATAAGTCTATGGCACAATCATAGGGGCGGTGGGGGGGAAGAGACATAGCATGATCTTCACAAAAGACTTTCCTAAAGGTGTGATATTCCTCCGGAACCAGAGATAGGTCAGGCGAGACAGGAGAAGGGTTTGAAGGACAGACCGGAGGAGAGGCGGAGCGGAGACAGTTAGCATGGCAGAATGAACTCCAGTTGACCATTTTAAAAGTGGACCAATCAATATAAGGACTGTGACGGTGCAACCAAGGGAGACCCAAAACTACAGGAGCGGAGCGTGAGGGGATAACAAAAAAACAAATGGATTCCCGGTGGTTGCCAGACAGCAGGAGTGAGACCTGGCGTGTCTGATGCGTAATGCTAGCTAAGTGGCATCCATCCAAAGAACGCACATTTTTGCATCTCTCCACCAGCATGGTGGGGATATTAAGTTCCTTTACCAAGCCACTGTCTATAAAGTTCTCGTCAGCGCCCGAGTCGACAAGGGCGGAGATAGCGAGGTGCCCCTCCCCTCCCCAAGACAACGTACCTTCCACTTGCAGACGGCCCACGGAAGCAGTGGAGGAGGGAGGGGGGGAACGTCCGTCCACCGATGAGCTCTGGGAGGGGGACGAACGTCGAGCAGCTGGTCGGCTGGAGCAGCGGGAAACTGGATGGTCCGCAGCGCCGCAGTAGCGGCAGAGACGAAGACGCAGACGGCGAAGTCTTTCCGCGGCGGATATCCGGTTGGCTCCCAGCTGCATAGGAACAGCCTCCCCGATGCTCTCGATGGGTGAAACCATCGACGGTGGAGGCGGAAGCGCCAGAGTTTCGTGGGGGTGAGAGAGTGGCTGGGGGCGTTCCCCACCACGCTGACGGCTGCGCTCCCGCAGACGGTTATCCATTCTGATGGCGAGGGAGATGAGCTCTTCGAAGGAACGGGTCTCATCTCGGGCTGCCAATTCGTCCAGCAGACGGGGACTAAGGCTGGCCAGGAAGACGCACCGTAGGGCTTTCTCATCCCAGCCGCTCTCCACTGCGAGAATGCGGAAGGAGATTGAGTGATCCGCCACCGAGTTCGTGCCTTGGCGCAGGGCCAGGAGGCGCAGTCCAGCCTCTCCTTCTCTGACCGGGTGGTCGAACACATTCTTGAGCTCTTCAACGAACAGGGGTAAGCTGGAGAGGAGTTCCGGCTTGTTTTCGCTCACCACCATGGCCCATTTGGCGGCGCGTCCGGTCAATAGACCAATTATATACGCCACCTTGGCGGAGTCGGTGGCGTAGGTTTGCGCTTGCTGACGAAACACGAGGCAGCACTGGTGGAGGAATAGTCTGCACTCGCCAAAATTACCCTCGTACCTGGAAGGGTGAGGGATATTGGGCTCCCGTGGGACTAGTTGGAGCGCCGGCGATGTTGTGGCCGGTGGTGGAACGGCGTCCGAGGGGGTGACCACAGACGTGTCAGTCAAGCGGGCGTGCATGTCGCGGACCAAAGTGGATAGGTCCTGTAATGTCCGCTCGTGGTCGCTGATCATCTGCCCCTGGGCCTTGAGGGCAAACTCGAGTTGCTGATGTTCCGCGGGATCCATGGCATTGGCTGGATTATTCTATCACGTTCTGACCGTGTGGCGGAGAGGGTGGTCCCAAGATGCAGGACACAGCAAGCTCAGGTAAGGTCAAGCTGCTTTAATAGTTCAGGTGAGGAGACCCAATAAACAAAAGGCGCCGGAGCACAAAAAAAGGGAGCTCCGTGGAAGGGTGCACGCAGGCACAACACAAAATATAAGGAAGAGCAGAGCAGTCTTAGAGGCCAGCGGGCTACCGGACGGGTAGGAGGGTGCGTGGCCGAGGCGTGTGTAACGCTGGAGGAGGTACAGGAATTAGTCTGTCACGTCCACAAAGGAATAATCCAGCACCCTCCTGCCGCAGCTCAGTGCCTAAAGAAGGGAACCGGAAATTAGCTTGATTGTCAGCAGCTGCGCCCGTCAGGTAGCTCCGCCCAACTCCAAGGAGGTCCACATCTGTAGATGCACACAGAGAGCAGTAAGAGTCCTAATAACCACATGAACTGGGCGTACCCCCAAACCGACACACAAGGTAACATATGTCACTGTGCAGTGTGACATTTATATTTTTATGCTTTATTTTTTTTAGATTTTATTTGATCTTATATTACTCTAATTTACCAGACTGACATTTTCATTGTCCTTATTGTGCTTGTGCAGCACTTTGGAAACCTTGTGTTTGTTTAATTCTGCTACATAAACAAAATGGATTGACTTGGACATTGCATGGGTTATGATCCTCCAATTACACGCCTGCCTCAGTATCAACTTGAAGAAAACTAAAAAGATAGTTGCAGATTTCAGGAGGACCATAAAAAGGCAGTGTATGGTACCAGCATGGGAGTATGAAAGATTCAAAGTGATTTGGAGGTCAAGGGTCATATGACCTGGCGCTATTTATAATAGTTCATAAAAAAATATCACATGCAATCTTATGAAAGTCAAGTAGAAAAGCTAAAAGATGAGTATGGTAGTAGCAGACAATTCCTATTGATACAAGGCAGTTTGGAGGTCAAAGGTCACATGACCTGGAATCTACTGGTAATGATTTGTAAAAAATTCATATTTAATTCTAGCAAAGTTGAGTAGCAAAGCAAAAGGCGTGTATAGTACTGGCAGACAAGTCCCACTGATACAAAGTAGTTTGGAGGTCAAAGGTCACATGACCTGGAAGCTATTCATAATATTTTATTTCAAAAAATTATATAAAATCCCAGCAAAGTTGAGTAGCAAAGCAATAAGGCGTGTATGATACTAGCAGACAAGTCCTACTGATACAAAGTGGTTTGGAGGTCAAAGGTCACATGACCTGGAAGCTATTCATAATATTTTATTTCAAAAAATTATATAAAATCCCAGCAAAGTTGAGTAGCAAAGCAATAAGGCGTGTATGATACTAGCAGACAAGTCCTACTGATACAAAGTGGTTTGGAGGTCAAAGATCACATGACCTGGAAGCTATTGGTAATGATTTGTGTAAAAAATTCATATAAAATCCTAGCAAAGCTAAGTAGAAAAGTAAAAAGGCATGTATGGTACTAGCAGACAATTCCTACTGATACAAGATGGTTTGGAGGTCAAAGGTCACATGACCTGGAAGCTATTGGTAATGATTTGTGTAAAAAAGTCATATATAATCCTAGCAAAGTTGAGTAGCAAAGCAAAAAGGCGCGTATAGTACTGGCAGACAAGTCCCACTGATACAAAGTAGTTTGGAGGTCAAAGGTCACATGACCTGGAAGCTATTCATAATATTTTATTTCAAAAAATTATATAAAATCCCAGCAAAGTTGAGTAGCAAAGCAATAAGGCGTGTATGATACTAGCAGACAAGTCCTACTGATACAAAGTGGTTTGGAGGTCAAAGGTCACATGACCTGGAAGCTATTGGTAATGGTATTTAAATTGGTTATTTCCCTTCGTCATGGAACATCGTAGAACTAATGTACAAAAAGTAACATGAAAATTCATACATGAAATTCATATGGCAGTTAAACATCAGCGGCACTGTCGCACCAAAGTTAATACCAAATATAAATAGCACTCACCACTTTAGCCTGCTTCTCAATCAATGGCGGAGTCACGACTCTACAAAACTCTGCTCTTAACAGTGTCTAGACATTTTATAGTGACATTTACATCTCTTGAGCAGTTGTCCTTCTTATACCTCTCTCAAAATGCACGAGCGCCACCTAACGGCCGTAACGGTCCTTAACTTAAGGAAGTAGTTCATAGCACTGAACTTCCTTGGTTGTTAGTGGTATATAGTGTCGTGAAATCTCAACCTCAGACAGATTAAGGAGGTCTTGGAGCCATGCTTCCCAGTGCGGTCTGAGGTGATCAGGAAGTGGCTCATCCCATCCTACCTTGTCTTGACACATCCGTTGTAAAATCTGCTTACCTTTCAAGATGACCGGTGCCACAAATCCAAGAGGATCAAAAATTGAGGCAACTGTCGACAATACTCCTCTTCTAGTAAAGGCATGATCCTTTATCCTCACTCTAAACTGGAACATATCGGAGCAAATGCACCACTGGACCCCAAGAACCCGTTCCATTCTTTGTTCTCCCAGGGCCAGGTCCAGATCAGCTGCACCTTCTGCCTGTTCTTGCTTTGGGATTGTGTCAAGCAAATTCCGATTGTTGGTGATGAATTTGTGCAAGTGGAGCTTACCAACACTGCACAGTTCTCTTGCCTCTTTGACAAGCTGGATGGCTTCTGCTTCACTGTCCAAACTTGACGACATAAAAGTCGTGTTTTATAAACCGCACTGTGGCTTCACTAAAGTTTCCTGCTCCTTCTGCAGCCAGGTGCTTGAGCCCAAAGTTTGCGCATCCGGGTGATAATGCAGCTCCAAACAAGTGAACTTTCATGCGGAACACTGACACTGGAGCTTTTATATTTCCCTGTTCCCACCACAGGAATCGGAGGTAGTCTTGGTCTCTTGGTGCAACACATCACACATGAGGGCTACTTGTCCTTTGCGGAAGCGAGACAAGACCCCTACAAGGGTATTGGTAAGATCTGGTCCAGTAAGTAGATGCTCATTCAGCGATGTATTCAAGTTCAAGTTCAAAGTTCAAGGTCTTATGGACCCACTGCAGTTTACATACAGGGCCGGCAGGGGAGTGGACGATGCCAAACTGTTCATAATGGAGGCCATCCATGCTCATCTGGAGACCCCTAATTCCATTGCTCGGCTCCTGTTCGCGGACTTCTCATCAGCATTCAACACCATGCAGCCACACCTCCTTGCTCAAAAGTTAGTTACCCGCTTTAAACTGGATCATCAGCTCACTTTGTGGATTATGGATTTTCTAACTGACCGTTCACAAAGGGTGCTTGTTAACGGTTTTTACTCCGACACCCTCCGTACCTCCACCGGCTCCCCCCAGGGCTGTGTTTTATCACCACTCCTCTTCATCCTCTATACGGACGACTGCAGGTCTAGCCGCATTGCCACCTCGTGAAGTTTGCTGACGACACAGTTCTACTTTCTCTGCTTTCTGCACCAAATCTACACCATAGCTCTGTTCTTCAGGACTTTGTCACCTGGTGTGACGACGTTTGCCTGCAACTCAACCCAACCAAAACCAAAGAGGTGATTGTGACATACAGCAACAAGCAGAGACAACTTGCAGAGGCCATCACTACCACCATTGGGGGGGAACCGGTGGAGGTGGTTGAGGAGTATAGGCACCTAGGCACGATATTTGATGGCCTTCTGAGGTTTTCATCAAATACAGAGGAGATCCTCAAGAAGTGCAATCAGAGACTGTACATGTTGAGGAAAAAAGGAAAAAAAAATTGCTGACCTTCTATTATGCTTTCATTGAGAACTTTTTGGCCTTTTCATTCATTTCATGGTTTTATTCACTGCATCTACAGGATCGGACTCGTTTAACCAGTATTTCAAATGTTTGTTCCAAAATCATTGGCCATCCTGTGAGACCTCTTCCTACATACTGCGATCAACAAATAACCCGGACTGCATACAGGATTCTACAGGACCCTTCCCACGCGCTACACCCCGTGTTTGAGTGGCTTCCATCGGGTCGTAGACTAAGATGCCCACGATGTAGAACACAAAGGAGGAGGGCTACCTTTGTCTCTACAGCAGTCCGGCTTCTGAACTTGGACCCCTCCCTATCCAGATTTCGCACAACCTCCCTTTAGCTTGTTATACTTTTTAAATTATTTAATTACTATTTATTCTCTTAGGTACATGTATGTTCAGTTGTGTCTGCTCTTTTACTTGTCCTTGTCTGCTTTCTACATTTTTATTCGATATGCTGCTCTCTGTGTCCTTTAAATTGCCCCTCGGGGATAAATAAAGTGTTTTTGAACTTTGAACTTGAATAAAGGCCACATAATGCTTGTGGTATACGTCATCTTTCCTAAAACGTTTTTCCAGACACCTGAGTCGATGTTCTGCACATACTTTGTTGTTTGGCAGCTTGGGCCTCTCTTCCTTGAAAGGTCATTTCGTAATGTCCATTTGGCTTATGCTTGATGCCTTCTCTCATTGTCGTCAAAAACTTAATATCTTCTTGTGATATTAGAACATTTCACTGAACCTTTCAGTAAAGTCTGACTCAAATACTTTAAGTATTTCCGCTGGAGTGATAATTTCTTTAACCTGGGTTCTACAGACAAACTGAACCTCAGACTTGATCTCCAAAGATGGCTTGATAGCTGGAACTAGCTTTGCAGTTGTACATGTAGGTATATGAGATCTATTAGCTGGTATGTAACTGCTGGTGTAGGTTGTTGGGAGTTTTATTTTTGTGTCCGAGCCGATGCCTCTTACTTGTAGTCCTTGCACCCTTTCGCTCTTCACCACCTTAGTTTTTGATGTTATTGTGGATACTTTAAGTTTTACTGGCTCTTTCTTGATGCACAACATTTCAGCTACATTTTGCAAAATGAAAGTTGTGTCACTTTGACTGTCCAGTAAAGCATACACTAGAACTTCCTTGCCTGGTTCAGTTGACGTGGAAACATAGACTGGAACAATAGATGAAGTATGAGTTCCCTTTTCCTCTTGAACAACTCTGTTGGATGTAACTTGCTGCATTTCTATGGATTCAGACTGCTGGTTTTTCTCTCCTTTGTTTTCGTCTGTAGTGGTTTCATTTGTTGCTTGCCTTTTACTTCGTCCTTGTTCTTGAGCTCTCTTCTCACGGTCTTGATGAAGGCATGTGGGGTGACGTTTTCCACATAAGTCACACACACTCCTGGATGTACAGGCTTTGGAGTTATGATCATTCTTGAGACAACCAAAACATAACTTCTCCTGTTGTACAAACTTGAGTCTTTCTTCAACTGTTTTTTCCATCATTTGGCGGCACTTGTGGACAGTATGTCCCCGCTTCTTACAGAAAAGGCATGTGATGTTTGTTCTCTCACTTGCGCTAGTTGTGAAAGTCTTAGCACTTAAGTTTTGATTTCTTTGAAACTTGGACTGTTCTCGTTCTGTTGGCTTTGTTCTTTCTTGGTCAGTTGGCTTCATTACATTTAGTGATGTAATAGGATTGCATGCGATTCGAGCCTCCATGTTGAGAAATTGCACAAAATATCTGAAACATTTTGTGTTCGTCTTGATAAATTGTAACTTCTCTGTTCCAACGCGAGCTCAACCAATCTGGTAGTTTGGCAATAATCCTTTGGTTTTCTACACAGTCGTTTAGTGTTTGTAGGCCTTGAACATATGGCATAGCTGATTCCACACTGTTTAGAAAATCAACAAACTCGCGAAGATTGTCGCTGTCTTTGGGGCTAATTTTGTGCCATGCATATATCTTCTCACGGTATGCTTTGGCAACAATGAATGGATTACCAAATCTGTCTTCAAGTATGCCCCAGGCAGCATGATAAGCCGTTTCTGTTCCTGCAAGGAAATGGCCTTCAATAGCTCTCTTAGCAGTTCCTCCAACATACTTGTGAAGAAAGAACAGTTTTTCTCGAGTTGGAAAGTTTTTACGATCAATCAGAGCACAGAAAGACAGCTGCAGTCACATACCGGGTGACTTAAAAAAGAAACAGTCAGTTCATCTCTGCACGGTTCAGAGGCAATTAACCTGCAATTCTGGATTCCTAGACCATCCAAGAGCTTCTTTTTACCCTCCATATCCTTCATTGTGACTTCGTATCTATTTCTTCCTTTAAATCTGCATCCTGTCATGGTTCCACAGTTTAGAACAATTCCCTTGTCCAGTGGTGCAATGGCCCCCTCACCCACGACTTCCACTGCCACAGCTAATTGCCTAGGATAGGCAGCAGCCTTGTCTGATGGCTCCCTGGCTACCAGCTTGACTTGTGCTTGTTTAAAACAAAAAGTGCCCCTCCCCCCACCAGCCACAAATTTGGGGGGTGGGGGAGGACAGGGAGGGGGGAGCGGGCCCACTCCCTGAACATTCACAAAAGAGAATTTTTAAGAAAAAAAAAACACTTTCAATAGAAAAGAAAAAACTGAATATATCTCAAAAAATATCTCTCTGTGATCTACTCTGCAACTGCTCTCACCGTTTTTTTTCAGGGTAGTATGGCCGTAAGGTGCCAGGTCAACTGAAAAGATCCTATTTGAAGGTGATGCAGGCTAGACTCCAGAAAAAAAGTGTCAAACAGCGCCCTCTGCTGTCAGGCAAGAGCGAAAACCATAAAAAGCTTACAGCACCTGGTATTCCCAGGCGGTCTCCCATCCAAGTACTAACCAGGCCCGCCCTGTTTAGTTTCCGAGATTGGGGGGTTTCAGGGTAGTATGGCCGTAAGCTGCCAGGTCAATGTCAGGTTCTAACTCCTGTGACACTTTTAAAAAACACTTAAATACAGAAATACAGAAGAGACAGACAACAATATTCAAAGTTACTCGCAGCGAGGTGAGTGAAACCACATACCCAGTGACATGCCACTCCACTCTGAATATGCAGTTCACACTCCCCTCTTTTTATTCTCTTTTGGGGGTCTCTACTACATGGTCATGCAACTGTAAGGGTGGGGGGGGGGGGTAGAAGGCAGTTGCACGAGCTGTATTTGTTTGTCTATGTGAGTGTGTGTATGTGAGAGCAATTACTTTTAATGTTTTATGAGTTCTTATCTTTAACACATTCTTGCAGGGTTAACATGAGCATCTGCAGAGTTGCTGTTGGCGCATCCAGGCACCTCCAGGACCTGGGGGTCACTGGGGGTCTCTGATCAGGGTCACGGGAACATTCCTTCTTCAGCACATTCAAACACTTTCTATTGTCTTAGCAAATTGATATAAGGGTGATAACTAACAAAATAATACTTGTATCTACATTTTATTCTAACATTTCCCTCCTGTTTATCACGCTTTTATCTGCTTGCAGTCGCTCCTAGGCTGTCCTCTCGGTTTTTACTCGCAGGTCATCTTTGTCAGAAAATGTGCTTACACCTAAACGGAAGTGTTCTCGTCATCTGAGTCAAAGGACAAGTCAGAAACAAGTCAGGCATATCCATAATGGTTGTCCGAGTCATCATCACTGTCATCGCTGCCACCTGCCACCAGTAGGGGGTACATTTCATTTACCTTGTTGTCATTGGTGCCATGGCTAAATTCACAGTCCATGTGATTCTAACCTTCAAGATAGGGTTAGGGTATTCCCAGGTGGTCTCCCATACAAGTACTAACCACACCCCTGCTTAGCTTCCGAGATCTGACGAGATCGGGCGTTTTCAGGGTAGCATGGCCATAAGCTACCAGGTCAACTGAAAAGATCCTATTTGAAGGCGACGCAGGCCAAACTAGACTCCAGCAAAAAGTGTCAAACAGCGCCCTCTGCTGTCAGGCAAGAGCAGAAACCATAAAAAGCTTACAGCACCTGGTATTCCCAGGCGGTCTCCCATCCAAGTACTAACCAGGCCGGCCCCTGCTTAGCGTCTGAGATCGGACGTTTTTTCATTTTTTTATTATAGAACTTACAACAGTACATCACAGATCTGCGTTTTTTTTAATTATTATTTTTTTTAAATCATATATATATATATATATATATATATACAGTGAAGAAAATAAGTATTTGAACACCCTGCTATTTTGCTATTTCTCCCACTTAGAAATCATGGAGGGGTCTGAAATTTTCATCGTAGGTGCATGTCCACTGTGAGAGAGATAAACTAAAAAGAAAAATCCAGAAATCACAATGCATGATTTTTTAACAATTTATTTGTGTGATACAGCTGCAAATAAGTATTTGAACACCTGAGAAAATGAATGTTAATATTTGGTACAGTAGCCTTTGTTTGCTATTACAGAGGTCAAACGTTTCCTGTAGTTTTTCACCAGGTTTGCACACACTGCAGGAGGGATCTTGGCCCACTCCTCCACACAGATCTTCTCTAGATCAGTCAGGTTTCTGGGCTGTCGCTGAGAAACACGGAGTTTGAGCTCCCTCCAAAGATTTTCGATTGGGTTCAGGTCTGGAGACTGGCTGGGCCATGCTAGAACCTTGATATGCTTCTTACGGAGCCACTCCTTGGTTTTCCTGGCTGTGTGCTTCGGGTCGTTGTCGTGTTGGAAGACCCAGCCACGACCCATCTTCAATGCTCTGACAGAGGGAAGGAGGTTGTTCCCCAAAATCTCACAATACACGGCCCCAGTCATCCTCTCTTTAATGCAGTGCACTCGTCCTGTCCCATGTGCAGAAAAACACCCCCAAAGCATGATGCTACCACCCCCATGCTTCACAGTAGGGATGGTGTTCTTCGGATTGTACTCTTCATTCTTCTTCCTCCAAACACGCTTATTGGAATTATGACCAAAAAGTTCTATTTTGGTCTCATCTGACCATAAAACTTTCTCCCATGACTCCTCTGTATCATCCAAATGGTCATATGCAAACTTAAGACGGGCCTTGACATGTGCTGGTTTAAGCAGGGGAACCTTTCGTGCCATGCATGATTTCACATCATGACGTCTTAGTGTATTACCTACAGTAACCTTGGAAACGGTGGTCCCAGCTCTTTTCAGGTCATTGACCAAGTCCTGTCGTGTAGTTCTGGGCTGATTCCTCACCTTTCTTAGAATCATTGAGACCCCACGAGGTGATATCTTGCATGGGGCTCCACTCCGATTGAGATTGACCGTCATGTTTAGCTTCTTCCATTTTCTAATGATAGCTCCAACAGTGGACCTTTTTTCACCAAGCTGCTTGGTAATTGCTCCGTAGCCCTTTCCAGCCTTGTGGAGGTGTACAATTTTGTCTCTGGTGTCTTTGGACAGCTCTTTGGTCTTCGCCATGTTACAAGTTAAAGTCTTACTGATTGTATGGGGTGGACAGGTGTCTTTATGCAGCTAACGACCTCAAACAGGTGCATCTGATTCAGGATGATACATGGAGTGCAGGTGGACTTCTAATGGGCAGACTAACAGGTCTTTCAGGGTCAGAATTCTAGATGATACACAGGTGTTCAAATACTTATTTGCAGCTGTATCACACAAATAAATTGTTAAAAAATCATGCATTGTGATTTCTGGATTTTTCTTTTTAGTTTATCTCTCTCACAGTGGACATGCACCTACGATGAAAATTTCAGACCCCTCCATGATTTCTAAGTGGGAGAAATAGCAAAATAGCAGGGTGTTCAAATACTTATTTTCTTCACTGTATATATATATATATATATATATATATATGTAATTGTTGTCATTATTATTATGACTATTATTTTCGATTACTATTATAATGTTTTTTTCCCTGTCCTCTCTCTAGCCTATAAATTGAACATTATTTTGCCATTGTCTGCTACTGAGATTAGGCTGCTCCCTTCTGTAAAAGAGTTCTCGAAGCTTTCTTGGTTGGCGGCCCGGCATATCGACATGGCCTTCTTTACATTAGCCTCAAAGTATGTCCATACGGGTATCTTCTTTTTTTCAAACTTTGTGAGGTTCCGTCTCAGCCATATGGCGTACCTCGCATGGCTCAGCATAAAGTTCCATAGGAATGGAATGGCCTTTATTGTCATTATACAAGATGTACAACGAAATTGGAGAGCTTCTCCTTCCAGTGAAGTAGTCAAGTTTAAAGAAACAAAAAAAGTATATAAAGTAGAGAAAAAAAAACAATTTAACAAGATATATACAAGATATCCAAAATATACACAAGTATTGCACAGGAGCATATGCAGGAGCAGATATATTAATTTTAGTGCAATGATCAATGGGTCATAGTGCAAATAATGTCTGGTGTATACAGATGAGTAAAGTTACATATGAGTGTATTGTAATGGTTGTTAAATAAATTAATATGATTGAGATAGTAACAGAGGCAGTGATGGAAAATATTGCACATTTGTACGTTGTATGTCTGAGTTCAGGGTAGTGATGGCTCTTGGGAAGAAGCTGTTTCTCAGTCTGCTTGTTTTTGCCTTGATGCACCTGTAGCGTCTGCCGGAGGGCAGCAGGTCAAACAGCTGAGCACCGGGATGTAAATTGTCCTTGATGATGTTGCGAGCTCTGCTGAGGCACCGGGTGGAGTAGATGTCCGTCAGGGAGGGGAGAGGGCAGCCGATGATGCGCTGCGCTGCCGCGACTGTCCTCTGAAGCCTCCCTCTGTCCGCCTCAGTCAGCTTCCGTACCAGGTGGAAACGCAGTAGGTCAGCAGGCTCTGGATGGACGAGTGGTAGAAGGCCAGTAGCAGCTCCCTGTTCGGGTTGTTCCTCCTGAGGACACTCAGGAAGTGTAGACACTGCTGGGCCTTCTATATGACAGCTGTGATGTTGTCTGTCCAGGAGAGGTCGCCGGAGATCTGGACTCCCAGGAACCTGAATGTGTGGACCCTTTCCACACACTCGCCATTGATGTAGAGGGGGGGGCGGGTCACTTCTGTTCCTTCTGAAGTCCACGATGATCTCCATTTGTTTTGTGCATGTTCAGGGCTAGGTTGTTGTCGGAGCACCAGGTCGTCAGCCTCTGGACCTCCTCCCTGTAAGCTGCCTCGTCTCCCTGTGAGATCAGTCCGACCACTGTGGTGTCGTCAGCAAACTTGGCGATGATGTTGCTCTCATGGGCCGGACTGCAGTCGTGTGTGTAGAGGCAGTACAGGAGGGGGTTCAGCACGCAGCCCTGTGGTGATCCGGTGCTCAGACTGTGGGTGGAGGAAAGGTGGGGGCCGAGTCTCACAGTCTGGGGTCTGTTTGTTAGGAAGTCCTTGATCCATCTGCATGTGAGGGGAGGGAGGCCTAGGGTGTCCAGTTTTGTAGTTAGGATGTCCGGGATGATGGTGTTGAAGGCCGAGCTGTAATCCACAAAGAGCATCCTGGCATAGCTGTGCTGTTGTTCCAGGTGGTTCAGCACCGCGTGCAGGGCTATGGCAATGGCGTCCTCTGTGGATCTGTTCGCCCGGTATGCAAACTGGTGGGGGTCGAGTGGGGGGGGGGGGAGACAGCCTTTTATGTGCTGGAGGACCAGTCTCTCAAAGCACTTCATGATTATGGGTGTGAGGGCAACAGGGCGATAGTCACTGAGGCTGGATGCGGGTGACTTTTTCGGGATGGGGATGATTGTGGCGGATTTCAGGCAGGTGGGGATGACTGCTTGGGCCAGGGAGAGGTTGAAAATCCTGCAGAAGACTCCGGACTGGTGTGCACATGCTCGGAGAACCTTTCCAGGTACGCTGTCAGGGCCCGGGGCCTTCCTGGGGTCCACTGCTTGGAGCACACGCCTCACGTCATGCTCTCCTACAGTTAATGGGGGGGGGGGGGGGTCGGGAGGGGCTGGGGGCAGGGCTGGAGAAGATGAGTGTGGCTGTGGTGTTTCAAAGCGGGCAAAGAAACTGTTGAGTTCCTCTGCCAGAGACACGCTCAGGTCTCCTGACATCACATCACATCCTCTGAAGTTAGTGATGCTCTGCAGTCCCTGCCACACCTCTCGTGCTGGAGAGGTGGGACTCTATCCTCCTGTTGTAGTCCGCTTTGGCTGTTTTTATTCCTCTTCTCAGGTCAGCTCGAGCCGTACTGTACAGAGCTCTGTCGCCTGACCTGAAGGCAGAGTCGCGGGCTTTGGGGAGGGAGCGGACCTGGCTGGTCATCCAGGGTTTCTGGTTTGGAAAAATCCGGATGACTTTGTCCACAGACACAGTTCCCATACAAAACTTGATATAGTCTAGTACTGTCACTGTGTATGTTTCCAGGTCCTGATGTTGAAATAGGTCCCAGTCTGTGTGTTGGAGGCAGTCCTGAAGTTCACTGAGTGCATTTTCCGGCAATGTGGTGATGATCTTTTTGGTGGGTCTGGATCTGCGTCTGAGGGGGGTGTATGCAGGAGTGAGCAGCAGGGAGAGATGGTCTGACTGTCCGAGGTGGGGGAGTGGTGTTGCTCTGTAGCCGTGCTTTATGTTTGAGCATACATGATCAAGAGTTTTTGGTCCTCGCGTTGGACACTTGACATGCTGATGAAACTTCGGGAGTACAGTCTTTAAATTGGCCTTATTAAAGTCCCCGGCTATAATATGAACGCCATCAGGGTGGGCCCGCTGATGTTCATTGATGACGTTCAACAGGAGAGAGAGTAGCGTTAGCATCCGGTGGGATGTAAACAGCGGTGACAATCACAACAGTTAGCTCCCTCGGGAGAAAATACGGCCGGCATCTTATGGACATGTACTCAATGTCAGGGGAGCAGTGAGTCTCTATGATCTTGCTGTTGTTGCACCAATCCTCATGCACGTAAATACAGACCCCCCCACCTCTGCTCTTACCGGAGTCCTCTGTTCGATCCCAGCGGTGTAGAGAGCGGCCGGCTAGCTGCACGCTAGCATCGGGGATCGTTGGTTTGAGCCAGGTCTCCGTGATGATTAGAACACAACAGTCACGAATGTAGCGGTTTCCCTCGAGCTGTAACTCCAGGTCGTCCTTTTTGTGGGTAATGGATCTGGCGTTGGTGAGGTACAGGCTGGGCAGGGGTGGCTTATGTGGGTTGTTTCGTAGCCGTAGCAGTAGGCCGGACCTGCGACCCCGCCTCTGCTTGCGCTCCCGACGCCGCCTGCGCCTCTTTCCAGACCCGACAACAATCCACGGAGCGCCCGGTGGTCTCGCTAGTTCGTCTGGGATGTTGTGTCGACGATGAAAGTCTCTGCAAACTGCCAGTTTGTGTCGGTAGCCGATGTCCACAAGGTCCTGTCGGGTGTAGTGGTGTAATGCCGATGTATACGTGGATAGAGTCCATAGACAAACACACATAAAATAAGCAAAAAAAGCACTGAAAGGGAGAGCCGTGAGCCGCTGCGTCTGTGCGCGCCGCCATCTTTGATTGATCTTTGGTGTCAATTGGCCAAAGTGGACCATGAACAATTTTATGGTAGCTGGAGACTTCAACCAATGAAATCCATCCATTTTCTGCACCGCTTATTCTCATCAACGGACTGTATTCCCCACCTGTTACCAGCATGGGGACATTCCAACCCAAGATGACAACATACTGGACCAGGTACACAGCAACTTATGTGGCACAGACCCAGTGTCACACTGCCCTTCTTTTAGCCCAGACTGAGAGCCACTTTAGCAGCTGAAATATCTCAGGTGGGAGGGCGTTATACTGAAGATCTGAAGGTCCCTGGTTCAAGCACGGTTTTCAGCATAATCCTGATTTGCATTGTGACTTGGCAAATAGTTTGGAAAAAGGACCTTAACTTCAAAATCCCGCCCATCCAGCCAACCTTGAGTTCACTGAGACATTAAGGTGAGCCTGAGGTTGGCTCAGGTGCTTTCTTCACAGCTGGCTTTTAAACCTTTCAAGCCTCATTTCCAATTGTGATTTCTTGTTTTGTTGAGAAAAAAACCATTATTTCTGGAACATGTTATATGAACTACAATTTTCCCTACAAAGGAGAAATATTTGTCAATTTGGACAATTGTCATTCTGCCCCCACTTTGGACACATCGTCGTGATTCATTGTTTGGCAACTGCTTTGTGACCTCGCCAGTCCTCTTCACAGCCCATTCCCCATTGATCCCCATTCACATGTAAAAGATCCCCGGTTCGAAACTGGGTGGAAACAATGCCGTTCAATTCCTACTTTTACAAAAACATGGGAACAAGGACATGTGCTTGATCTCTGAAGGTGTATACACAAGCATCTGTCCCCAGTTTGGACACACAATCCATATTTCCCAGATGACTGATTGGGTGCATCACTGGCCTGCATGGAGGGGCTGTGGTGTCATTGCGTGTGTGGCAAAGCGAGCGGGGTAGGTAGTTTGCTGACAACGCCACCTGGGGACTTTGACCCCAGGATGTAACAGGTTTGATCAATCACAAACTCTACATTAATCCCCCAAATCCCACAGAACAAGATTGTGATTTACAATGATAAAAGTAGTTATTTTATTAAACGATTATCTTAAAATGAGTGACAAACCATGAATAATACAAATAAAGTGGTGATGGGAGGAGTCAAAAAGAAAAGAGGCCTGGGCTGGGGCTTAGCACGACAGCGGTAACATAATGGGAGGGATCCAAACCACACTGCATCCGTGACTCAGTAAACCAAAAGTGGGAAAAAAGGGGACCAACAGGCTGCCGCTCTGGGCCCTCAGCACCTGCCAACGAAAAAGAACATCCTTAAAAGCATAAAAGCAAGGCAACCCTCACACACACTTCAGTAATTAAAAGTCAATTTCAAACCAGCTGACGCCGGGGCTTGCCCCTAGGGTCATGGTTGGCGCTACCTCCCTGGGTCTGTCCTGGGTCGCGGGCACCAACGTGCCCTTGGGGGGGCGTTCACCGGCCTCCAGGCAGTGGGGTCCGCGCTGGTGGTGGCCTGAAGTCTACGGTGGTGGCTTGGGGTTGCTGTGCTGTGGTGGCCTGATCCTGCTCATGGGGACGGGGGCCTGGGTGACGTGTGGGGATGGGGGACATGCTCCTTGGAGTGGGGCCTGCTGGGGGGACGGTGCTCTTCTGGGCGTTTGGGTGTCTGCTGCCACTGGTCCTATGCTCTGCTGCATCGCTGTCCTTGTCTTTGCCCATCCCCAGTCTTGCCTTAGGGCTCGTCAGGGATGGTTCTCCGGTACGTGGGTGGAGCGCTGCTGGTTCTGGGGGCAGGGGGGAGGTCGGCCCTCCCGGTGGATTGTGGGGTCCGTCGGTGGCCTTGCGCTGGTCTTAACTCCTCGGCTCTGGTGCTTGGCCTCCCCATGACTTGGAGCTATGGCTCTCCCTCACGGGGGTGAGCTGCCCGGCGCGGTGGAGCGCCTTACCACTCGCCTTACCACTCGCCTGCACGCCCCCTCCGCTTGCTCATGTGCGGGCCTCCTCCCCTCGCCCGCTCCTTTGTCTGCCACACTGCCGTAGCCCCGATGCCGTGGTCGAGGGGAGTCTGGGGGTGCTATCCCTTGGCGGTCCGTACCTCCCTGGGCTCGGGGCCTGGTTGTGGGTCTGGGACCCCTGGGTCCCCCGCCCTGTGATGCCCCGGACGCCCAACCCAGGGACGTCCACAGTGTGTGCTTGCGTGTGTCTGAGATTATTTTATGTATTTGTTGTTTTAAATACTTAGATAAATAATGATTAGTTTTATTATAATTCTATATATATATGTGTGGGTGTGCGTGTGTGTATATGGCTATATAGATATACGGGGGGCCTTGCGGGGGTCTGGCGCAAAGGCGTTCCATGGGGCAGTGTGCCCGGGCCTCTTCTGTCCTGGCTGGGGCGGTCCTGTGTTGGTAGTCAGGCCTGGGGTTACCTGGGGCGGGCCGGGTTCTGCTTCCTGGGGGTGTGTGGGGGGCGGGGGGGCGGGCGTGGACGGGCTCCCTTCCGGTTGGCGGGGGCGCCCCTGTGCCCACAGGTGTGTGGCCTTTGATGCCCTTCTGCCCTAGTGGGGTATGGTCTCCCGCTGGTCTCGGGGGTGCGGCTCTCCTCCGGCCTGCTGGCGCCCTCTTGCCGGTTGGGATTGCTCCTCCATGGCCTATTGCTGGTCTCTTCGGGGAGTTGCTTGGGGAGTCGGCCCTGGCTTTGCCCACACCCATGGGGCCGGAGGATCTCTGGCGGTGGGGGCTTGACCTGGCTGCGCGGGGCGGGGTTTGCTAGGTGGTAGAAGGCAGTCTCTCTCCTTTTGTCATTCTCAGTGACAATTACACATTCACACACTCGCATTCACATACACAAGCACGCTTACGCACACATATATGAATATATACACAGAAGTACACACCTCCATATGGACACTCACAGCACATGGGTGCTTCTCTACACAATCTACCATCTTATCTTATCTTATGTCTATATGCTATTGGTATGCTATTATTACAGTAAAAATGATGTCAAGCAGTGAGATTTTAATTACTGTAACTGTATGGCTGTAATTGTGTTTACTATCATGGGTCATGTCTTCATTGTTACTATTGCTACTGGTAAGTTGGACTGTTTCACTTCACTGATATCATCTCTATTGTGACCCTTAGCCATCATTGACATTTAACTGTTCTTTTTGTCACTGTTGTTGTTATGGGAATTCTTGTTGCTGCTGTTTTTGTCTCTCCCTCTACTGCCCCCCCACCCCCCCTTTCTCTTCTTCTTTTCTGTTCTTCTTCTTGCTCCGGTCCGGTCGCTCCAAATGGCAAAACAAAAACATCAAATAACGGCAAATAAAATTTCATGGTACAGGGAAGTTGTAGCCAACACCTTTCCTGACACAGAGCAAATCTGTTTAGCATGTAAGGGCATTTAGATCAACAATACTATCTGCCCCAATGGCTGGACGGGACAAAAAAAAACAAAAAAAAACAAACAAAAAAAAAGACCGAGTTAGCAGTTCTTTGTACAAAGACGGAGTTGACGGTCATGCTAGGCTAGGAAAGGAGAGCCTCCGCGGTTAAAGGCCTTTTCGGGGTTTGAATGTGAAAACGTTTTCAAAGTACAAATGAGTGTGTGAATGGGAGATTTTGTCACTAGACAGGTCTTCATATTAAAGGGTGAGAAAAAGAGTAAGTCTTTGAGGAAGCAGAGGCAAGAATTCTCCACCCTCACCGGGGTAGAAGCTTGAGAATTACCTCAAAGAAAAGTTCATTACTCTCTCACTGACAAACAACCCTGTTGTTAGTTTTCCCTAGGAAGATCATCACAACAGGGACTAAATTATTCCCAAGATGGGAAATAAAAGTGGAAAACCACAAGTCAAAAAGGAACCAAAAGCTATATTCAGCATGACTAGGCTTGTCTTAACAAATACAACCAGAACCAAATGATGAACCAGTAGTATAATTACAAGTACACCTAATAAAACTAAATGCATATGAAGGAATAAAACCAGCAATAGAAGATTTGTTAAAAGCTAAAGTCTTAGTAGAATGCGATAACCCACCATATAAAATCCCTATTTTCCCAGTGAGAAAAAGTGCCACTCTCTGTGGGATGGAGAATGATACAGGACAAGTTGTAAATCAAGCTGTGGTGGCAAGAGCACCTTGTGTGCCTGACCCACACACATTGTTAAATTCTTTACCAACAGATGTCACATAGTTCACCATAGTAGACATCAGTAATGCATTCTTCTCCATTCAAATAGAGAAAGAAAGTTCAGGTTCGCATTTACGTTTGCAAAAAAAAAAAATATATATATATATATATATATATATATACGTATATATATATATATATATATATATATATATATATATATACGTACACACGCTTACCACAAGGATATTGTGAAAGCCCGACAATTTATTCACAAGCAATGATGGCCAGTATGTCCACGTTTGAACCCCCAAATGGAAGCCAGATATTATTATATGTAGATGACATCCTACTAGCGTCACCAGATAGGAAGTCATGTGAAGAAGACACAATAGCCTTATTACACCATTTAGCAAAAGAAGGCCATAAAGTGAGTAAAGACAATTTTGTAAGCAATCAGTGAAGTATTTAGGGCATCAGTTGACAGGACAAGGGCGAACCATTCGAACAGACAGAAAACAAGCAATCTTAAATGCAGCTAAACTACAAACGAAAAAACAAATGATGTCCTTTTTAGGACTCACTAATTATTGTAGATGTTGGATTCCAAACTATGCACAAATAGTGTCACCATTAACAAACATAACATATAAAACAGACTTAAAAATGACAGCACCCTTATAGTGGAATGAGGCAGAAAAAGCATTATGTGTTAAAAAAAAAAAATAAAATATATATATATATACTGGTAGGAATTACGATTCTAGCACTACCTGATTACAGCAAAACATTTATACAAACAGTAGATTGTAAAGGTCTTTACATAACCTTGTGTGCGGGCTGTAATAGCAGCATCTATAGCCGTGGAAACAAGTGCAACCATTGTATTATTCCATCTACTCGTACTGAAAGTACCTCATGCGGATTCCACCCCACTATTACAGAGTAACGTGACATTTTTGTCTCCTGCTGGACATCTGTCTTGCATGGCAACACTTTTGTCCCAACCACATTTAACACTTGAGCGATGCACCACGCTCAACCCAGCTACCCTTCTACCACTCCCTGAGGAAGGCCAACCACATGATTGTTATGAACTAACAACACAAACTGCAAAGTGTAGACCAGACATATTAGATCAGGCACTAACAAAAAGAGGAGATTTTGTAGATGGTTCCTTGAAGAAAAATAATTTTGGACAAACAATAACAGGCTATGCAGTTGTTACACAAGATATGGTGTTGAAAGCAGAACATTTACCATCCTCTTATTCTGTGCAAGCAGCAGAATTAGTAGTGCTTACAGAAGCATGCAAATTAATGAAAGGTCAAAAGGTGACAATTTATACTGATAGCCAATATGTATATTCAACAGTACATACCTTTGCACAATATTGGCAAAACAGAGGTATGATAACATCAACGGGAAAACCAGTAACTCATGACGGATTACTAACAGCATTACTAGAAGCAGTGCAATTGCCAAAACAAATTGCTGTATGTAAATGCATGACACATATTACAAATAATACTGATCCGATATCCTTAGGAAATGCGTTCGCTGATAAAATGATAAAACAAGCAGCACTAAAGGAACTGAACCATCTTAACACTAAAAAATTACAAGTAGACTTTGAGATTCTGGCAGACATGCAACAACAGAGTCCAAAGCAATAAATTGACCACTGTCTTAGGAATAAAGCAACCCTGGACAAAAATGTTAATATGTCGACAGATAATAAAACAATCTTGCCAAAAAATTTGCATAAGTGGGACGCTATTTTGAGCCATGGTTTTGCACATGTCTCAACAGGAGGGATGTGCCACACTATTAACACCCACTTTACTATGTATGAATTTAATTCTTTTTCCAAAAAATTTGTAGAGCGTGTTTAATGTGTGCAAAACACAATGCCCAGGGCAGCTTGCGACCTTGGTGTGGCCAATTTCAAAAACCACAATATTTATTTCAAGTAATACACATGGACTTTATTGTTTTATAAGTGTAAAAAGAAAACACTGACACTCTTCCAAGTGGGAAGGACCTTATCAAGTATTGTTAACGACATTGACGACATTGAAATTGCAAAAAGAGGTACATCAATCGCATTGTAAACTAGTCATTGTTCGGGAGTCTGACGAGGAAGGTAAAGACCCGTCTGTGACGCAGGGGACTTCAGAGTCCTAGACTCTGGGGCATCGTGCTGAGCAGTGAAGATTATAGCACATACCCTTGGCCAGAAAACCCAACAATGCATCCTGGTTTTGAGGGCACTGTAGCAGAATGGCACAAAAATGAAACAGTAACCAAAATGTCCCCCAGCTTACCAATAACTATTGTAGTCGGGTTAAGCTATAAATAATATAATAATTAATAAATGTTTATGTCTATATGATTATTGTAATGAATCCAATAGTAAAAATGGAAGGCATCACCATGGAACCATTTCAGGAACTTTTAACAACTGGGTTTTAAACATTGAACAAGCAGCAAAAAGTGCAGCAAACTATGTTAAAAATATTAGTTGTGTTGCATGTATGACCATGACCCCACTTCTCCAGATTGTACCAGCACTGATCAATGCTACTTGAGTCCCTGAAGTAATGACAAAAATGTCCACACTGTCACCATCATGTTCAGAATATTAGAATGTTTTTGTCGAGAATGTTTATGTGATATAAACACTATATTCCCAGTAGTCAATGAGACAAAAAGGCCCCCACCATTCTCTACTAAAGTAGCCCGAGCAAATTTCACCAGTGTACAGCTAAAAGGAACCGCAAAAAAATGTAGGTCACGTTGAGTTCAAATATTGTAGACATGTAAAAAAAATCAAGATACCTACAACACAGAAGGAGGAAACACACCCCCATCAACTTAGTACTTTAGAGCAGACGTGTGGTAGTGGTGCGAGGACGAATACCTCGATGACATCGTCTATAACATGACTGGAACATGTGCAGTAGTGACATTACTGATTCCAGTATCTATTTACCCTATGAATGTTGACATGTTACTAAATGCTATCATTGAAGCAGATAAACACCACATCCCAAACTACTTCCAAAGGAAGAGAGAAGTTCCAGCCCCCGACTGGATGATGCAAGACAATCCCACCGACATCGATGCCATCAGCGTGCCACGAGGGGTACCAGACGGATACAAACTTGTAAATCAGGTTGCATCAGGTTTGGAAAGTATTATCCCATGGATAACAGTTAACAAAAATGTGGATAGGATTAACTACCTCAACATACAAAAGCTTGGGAACTACACCGAGGCCGGACTCACAGCAATTGGAGAACAACTCCATGCCACGTCACTCATGGCCTTCCAGAATCGTATCGCCTTGGATGGACTGCTGGCACATTAGCAAGGAGTGTGCGCCATGCTTGGCGACCAATGTGGCATGTCCATCCCCAACAATACAGATTCCACAGGAATGCTGTTGCGTGCGATTTCTGGTTTAAAGGCGCTAAACACCAAGATGAAGGAACACTGGTGTTGACACTGAGATGTTCGGTGACTGGAGAAAACTTTGGGGACAATGGTCTCCTTATGTGATGTCCGTGCTTATTGCACTCGCTGTTGCCCTTCTTTTGTGTGCCTTATGTGGATGTTGTTGTATCCCTATCCTGAAGGTTACAATCACATTGACTGTGGATTTAGCCATGGCACCAATTACAACAAGGTAAATGAAATGTACCCCCTACTGGTGGCAGGTGGCACCGATGACAGTGACGACTCAGATAGCCATCATGGACATGCCCCTGACTTGTTTCCTGACCAAGACAAGTACTTTGACTCAGACGACGAGAACACTTCCGTTCAGGTGTAAGCACAATTTCTGACATAGATGACTGTTGGAATAAAACTGTATATATCATGTACTCACATTTAATAAGCTTGCTTCATATTATCCAAGTTAATATCATGTAATCACATTCTTCATATTATCCAAGTTACTATTACATGCACATAGATCACACGCTTGCATAGAGCATCACATTCCTTTAGACACTGCTTTCTCTTTGCTTTCCCTTGATGTCCTTGAACTATCTGTCTCTGCTTTGCTTTCTGCTTTGCTTTCTCATATGCTTGCTTGATGTTGAAACCAGTCTCAACCGTGTGAACTGTTCCCCCTCCCTTAGACGATTGAGACCTATGTAATAGGGCACACCTAAACTTTAATAAAAGAAGGGGAGCAGGGACTGTTTTTCAGAGTAGGTTGGATGAATGTTACTGAACAGTCTCTGATCACTCTCCTTGCAAGCCTATATCTCACGTCTTTGTGTCTTCTTTCACAGTTGGTGATAATGTTTTGGGTTTAACCCTAACAATGACCTGCTAGGTGAAAACCGAGACGAGAGCCTAGGAGGGACTGCAAACAGAAAATGTGTGATAAACAGGAGGGAAATGTTAGAATAAAATGTAAATACAATGATTATAGTGTTAAGTTAAGGGCAGTTTCAGCTTGTTGCTCCTCCCGTACAAGGCGATGGTGCTGAGGCTTCGCGGTAAGCCCAACCACTTCCGCAGGAAACAGCTGACCTTCCTCTCGAAGCCCTTGACGGTGGTCAGTGGCACATTGTAGACCAGCAGCGGCCAGAGTAGGCGTGGCAGGATACCGTGTTGGTAGATCCAGGCTTTAAACTTGGTAAACTTGGTAATCCTGACTTATCCACTGCGGTCAGCCAGGTTCCCAACTCCTCTGATGTTGCTTGGAGTGCTCCGGTGTCCTTCAAGGTACAGTCATAGATCTTGCCCAGGCTCTTAACTGGCTTCTCCCCCACCGATGGAATCTGGGTGCCTCTGACTGAGAAGCGAAACTGGTCTGTGACTTTCCCCTTCTTCACCACCAGAGACCTGGAGGAGTTTGAACCTGACAGGGACTCTCAATTCACACATGTGTTGGACTTTGGACTCTGTCCCTTGTATGACCATTTTTCTCCATTGACGAACTGTTTTTGTGTTGGTGCCAGATGCACAGCTGGCACTGTGGCTAAGCTGGTCAAAGTGCCTGTCTAGTAAACAGGTGATCCTGGGTTCAAATCCCAGCAGTGCCTGGGTGCTTGGTCAGTGAAACTTTGGCAGCTGATTTCTGAACCATGTACTTCTTTTTGTCACTTGCCCTTCAAGAACGAATTGACGTTGCATCCACAGCTGACGTGATTGTTGTGGATCCCATTACGCCAGAAGGTGCTTGAATCCAAAGAGTATGACATTGTGATGTTTTGTCATTCAGCGCCACTTTGCAGAGGCTCATCCACTTGACAGTTGAATTTTTTTTCTCTTACAGTGTGTCCCCACGTGGCATTGGTGGTTCAGTGGTAGAATTCTCAGACATTTGCTGCCAGCCAATCAGGATGCGACACAGACGTCAGACAAGCAAAGAGACTCGCCTGCCATGCGGGCATGATTACCATTACCAATACCATCTATCAGGGATGGCAACTGAATTAAGAACCAATGCCAGAAACCTGCCACAGGATTTCAGATAATGTTTTGATGCAGACTGGTCATGATGCCTCTGAAGTTCACCAAAGCAGACCTGACTTAAGGTGACTACACTTCCAAAGTTCCCAGTGATGACTGAACCTCTCACTCCTTGTGTTCCATGAGAAACTCATATCTTCAATTTAATTATTGAGAATTGTGTTTACCCACAGTCCTGGAAGATCGCAAAGGTGCTAGGTCGAAAAGGTTTACTTAAACAAGTTATTCCTTGTGTGCTGTTGTAGTCTCTGTCACGCAATTGGTCAGCGCGTTTGGCTGTTAACTGAGAGGTTGGTGGTTTGAGCCCACCCAGGGACTCTCATTTCACACGTGTTGGACTTTGGACTCCCTCCCTTGTATGAACATTTTTCCCCATTGGCGAACTGTTTTTGTGTTGGTGCCAGATGCACAGCTGGCGCTGTGGCTAAGCTGGTCAAAGTGCCTGTCTCGCACTGTATCTTCAATTTAATTATTGAGAATGGCGTTTACCCACAGTCCTGGAAGATCGCAAAGGTTTACTTAAACAAGTTATTCAGGGAAGGGGCCTACCTTCACCGCCTGAACAGGGACTTGATCTCTGGACCCTCAGATTAAAAGTCTGATGCGCTACCAACTGAGCTATCCAGGCCGTTGTTGAATGAGGACAACTCACAAGGTAAAATCTTCTGGCATACTGTACTTGACCTTGCAGAGATGAGAGCTTCTTCTCTGGCTCTTAACAAAGGCGGTCTCATCTTTCCCCTCTCCTCCCTATCCCTTATCTTCCCTGCTTTGTTGTCCCCTGTCCATCCTGTCGATGGAGTTTGACTTGATTCTTTGTCACGCAGTCTGAAATTGGCAAACGGAGAAATTCTGATTGAGTGACCAATGCAGTCTGTCTATTTTAATACATTTCGTCTCAACTCATGTTGAAAAAGGACAGAGCCATTTCCCTGAGAGCACAAGACCCCTGGATTGTACCCAAAAATACTTTGCGTTCATCAAAGAGTAAAGCTGGTGTCCTGGTTTGCAATGCCTCGATTGTTACACCAGAAGGTGCGAGTCACATCCAAAACAAAGGGCATGCTGGACGCATAGCATGCGTTAGTATGGCTTCAACTGAACAGAAGTTGGCAGCGTGTGCGTCTCTGTGGCGCAATCGGTCAGCGCGCTCGGCTGTTAACCGGGAGGCTGGTGGTTCGAGCCCACCCAGGGACGTTCTCTGGATGCATCAGTGTCACTGTTCATTCATGTTTGCGCTCCACTCTTGCACAGCACTTGTGTGGTTCCAAATTGGCAAACTGCGTGTCAATGACTTTTCAAAAGCACATTCCAGCTTCCATGGTCTAACACATTTGATCAGAAGTTAGGTTGATCAAGTCACAGATTTCAGTTTGTTTCTGCACAGGTCTGGTGAAACACAGAAGCTCTGCTTGAAAATATTATCTTTTGCAAAAGCGCCAGCCAGGATTATAGATTAAGAGACGACAGAATGCTTTTATGTTAAAAGGAATCAAGTCAAACCCCATCAACTGGTAAGCAGGGTGTCCCCACGTGGCATTGGTGGTTCAGTGGTAGAATTCTCACTTGCCAAGCGGGGGCCGCGCGCGTGTTGTTGACATTTGCTGCCAGCCAATCAGGATGCGACACAGACGTCAGACAAGCAAAGAGACTCGCCTGCCACGCGGGCATGATTACCATTACCATTACCATCTATCAGGGATGGCAACTGAATTAAGAATCAATGCCAGAAACCTGCCACAGGATTTCAGATAATGTTTTGATGCAGACTGGTCATGATGCCTCTGATTCATTCAATTAATTAATTAATTAAAATTAATTAAACCACTACCTGTGAGAGGTAAGGTACACCATTGCTCTAAACATTGATAGAATAGTTAGTAATGGAGTTAGTAGTGAATAACTAACAATGCTTGTGGGGATTTTTTTGGTGTTGGACATCTTTCAGATAAATAAACATGCAAACTGACCCGGGAACATCATGGCTGTTCCTGGCAAATGAACATAACAGGAGGGTTAAGATGACTACACTTCCAAAGTTCTCAGCTATGACTGAACCTCTCGCTCCTTTGTTCCCTGAGAAACTAGGTTGGGTGTGGAATTGATCAAACATCAAGAAGACCACATCAATTCAAAAAAATTAAAAAGTGATATCGTGGCAGTAAAATGCCCGGTTAGCTCAGTCGGGAGAGCATGAGACTCTTAATCTCAGGGTCGTGGGTTCGAGCCCCACATTGGGCGGTTCAGCTCTTTTGGTGATACATCTTAAAGATTTCTTTCCTGTGGAAAATTCTGCAACATGCGGAAAACATTTCATTCGAAGTACACAAAAACAAATCCCATTCTTGTAGGACCACAAATGGTAGAGCGCTCACTTCGCATGTGAGATGAAGTGGAATCGATGCCTGCCTGCAAAAAGCATTCTCAATCTCCCACATCGTACCGGATGCTTGGATTAATTGCATTCTAATGATGTTTCCTAAAAACACAGGTGGTGTCAAAACTGGTGCATTAGTATAGTCCGATGAGGATGGGATTCGAACCCATGCGTGCAGAACACAATGGATTAGCAGTCCATCACCTTAACCTCTCGGTCACCTCATCTCCTTTGTGGACATGGTCTTGTTGACTCAAAATGACACATCTTAGTTAGTGTTTTGGTGTTGCAGAATATGTGGCAGCCTTCCTGTGCAGCGGGGGGATTTAACTCAAAGGCCAGAGTTTCTTGGTTTACATGCAAGAAATAGCGGGTTTGATATCCTTATTGTCGAAATGATATGTTATGGCTTTTTTGCCAACAAAAGCGTTCTCGATCTCCGACATCGTACCTTATACTTTGATTCATTGCATGCTAATAATGTTTACTAAAAATACAGGTGTGGTCAAAACTAGTGTATTTTTATAGCACCACGCTTCAAGTGGACAGACAATCTTGTCTTTTCAGACAATACAATTACAAAAGCAACACACACCTGCCATGACCCTGAATCGGCCGGGGTTCATGTGGCCACAACACAGAGTAGGAACCACTATACAATTACGGCTGTGAGCTATGCTTTTCTGGGCAAGAACCATAAACTCAGACTTGGAGGTGCAGATTGCTCATTTCAGCTGGTTCTTATTTGTCTGCGAGCAAAGCTTGAATTTCATGTGGGTGTTGTCCTGGCGGGAGAAACATTTTAGCTCGTGTCGGCATGGCTACCGTGACAAAAGCCCATTTTCCTTTCCAGTAAATGTGCATCAGCTGAACACTTTGCAGACCTAATGCTGTGAACATTTGTTGTACGTCACCTCCCAACTGCACTTGTCTGGTCTTAATATGTAATTGTCTGGCTGTGTTGTCGTGATCGATGTTGATGAAATCAAGAGAACAATGTCACACCTTTACACCTTTTATTTGCCAACTCACCATGTAAACAGCGATTGTGCTGAAAACTGGGATTGAACCAGGGACCTTTAGAGATTCAATCCAACGCTCTCCCAACTGAACAATTTCAGCTGCAAAGGGGGTTCTCTGCTTTTTCAGTCTGGGCTAAAAGTGGGGGAAGGGTGACGCTGTGTCTGTGCCACGTACTATGTTGCTGTGTACCTGGTCCAGTGTGTTCTCATCTTGGGTTGGAATGTCCCCATGCTGGTAAAGGGTGGGGAATACAGTCCGTTGATGAGGATAAGTGGTACAGTGGAGTTCACTGGTTGAAGTCGCCAGGTACCATAAAAATGGCAATGGGCCACGAGCGTGTTCTGAATTCCTCTTTGGCAGAATTGGCTAAATGGCCGTACAAAAAGCACCATACTTGGAGCCTGTGGTCAATGTCAACAGTTGGGCTAATTCAGTGCCGTTGAGACGGTGATTATGTACCAAGTCAGTTATGTCAGTCAGGATTTGGTCAAGGTTGTTGTGTGGTTTTGGCATGGATAAGGCTATTTATCTAAATTTAGGAGGAGTCCATGGTCTGTAAACATACTGAGGTACTCCCCCTGCTGTTGCGGAACTTGCAGGAACTTGCAAATTTTCCCACTGAGGGGTGAATAAAGGCATATCTTATCTTCTACCATAGGGTAGGCTTCTCCTTCTACTTCAAAGGGTAGGTTTTGGCAAGAAGTAGGATTCTTAATCCTACTTCTTGCCATTAATGCTTTCCCGAGTTCCAACATTTCCTTGGGAGCGAGTTTGATAACCTCGGGGTGTGGACATACTCGTTGATATGCCAACGAGGCTGGGAGGATTCCAACTATGGTCTTTTGGTTTTAGTTTTAGTCATTTAATTGAGTCGAGTCAATAGTTCCCCAAGAGAGGGTGGACATGGGTGTCTGTTCAGGGGCGGTTGCAGAGTGATCATAAATTGGAAATGTCGGGTACAAAGATGTTGCCTGAGTCGGAGACTGTAGAACTACAGATGACTGAAAGTCTCACTCCTTCTGAAACAAGGTTGTCTGTGGAATTGATCAAACATCAAGATGGCCACATCGATAAAAAAGAAAAACAAAAAATTATATCTACAGCAGAAAAAGGCCTGGTTAGCTCAGTGGGTAGAGCATGAGACTCTTACTCTCAGGGTCCTGGGTTTGAGACCCACATTGGGTGTGCATGTGAGGAAGACACTTGGTTTGTGTGCGGGGCTACACAAGCCTTTCCAGTTCCAGTTAAAAGGTAGGCACCTCAGGCGGGCATTGGTGGTTCAGTGGTAGAATTCTCGCTTGCCAAGCGGGAGGCCCGGGTCTGATTCCCGGCCAATACAGTATATCTAAGCTTTTACCCAGAGCTCATGTTGAAAAAGGACAAAGGCTCTTTTCCTGCCAAAGGGCAGAATTCAGAATGACACCTGAAAAGTAACAGACCGGACCACCTGAGAGTTAAGGTGGACAGCACTTGAGTATTTGCAACTTTCTGTCAAAAGTGGAAACTTACTGAAACCTTACTGCAGTGATGCGGATGTAGTCTCTATGCAGCAATTGGTCAGCGCGTTCGGCTGTTAACTGAGAGGTTGGCGGTTCGAGCCCACCCAGGGCCGCTCAATTGACACATGTGTTTGGCTTTGGGCTCCCTCCCTTTTATGAACATTTTTCCCCATTGGTGAACTGTTTTTGTGTCGGTGCCAGATGCACAGGATTTCCTTTTTTACTAAAGGCATCATTGTCAAGTTTGCATGCTTCGCAGGCACTATGCTTTAGTTGGTCAAATTACATGCCAAGCAAAGAGGGGCTCATTGGTTCTAATTCCAGCAGTCCTCTACTGGTATTTCCATGACTCTGGTTTTCATACTTTTTATCAGAGGTCATGTTGAAGAACAAAGACTGTTTTCTGGAGAAACGCAAGACCCCAGAATGCAATAGGTCTGCTTTGTATACTTTTCAGCAGCGGTCATTTTGAAAAGCACCCCTGGTTTACTGCCCATGAGGAGCAGCCTCGGCCACTTTAGAATGAAGGGTGACGCCACTTCAAGATGCAAGAAGCTGTCAGAAGTGGGACTCAAACCCACGCCTCATTAGAGACTGCAACCTGAATGCAGCACCAAACTTCAGGTTCAGGTTCAAACTCCTGTGACACTTTAATTACAGAAGAGACAGACAACAAAATTCAAAATTTCTCGCAGCGAGAAGAGTGAAAAAACAAACCCAGTGACATGCCGCTCCACTCTGAGGATGCCATTCATGCTCCTCTCTTTTTATTTTCTTTAGGAGGTCCCTAATACATGGTTGTGCAAATCTAAGGGGAGGGGGAAGCAAGCAGTTGCACGAGCTGTACTTGTTGTCTATGTGTGTGTGTGTATGTGAGAGCAATTACTTTTTGTGTTCTTATGTGTTCTTATCTTGGCGCATTTTGCATGATGAACAGGAACATCTTCAAGGTAGCTACTGATATTCCCAGGCACCTGCAAGATTAGTGGTGCTGGGAGTTGCTGGTCAGCGTCTTGGAATGTTCCTGTCTATCGTCTAAGCAAACGGATATAAGGGTGATAACTTAACACTATAATAATTGAATTTACTTTTTATTCTAACAGTTAGTCCAGATTAACAGCCTAGTTATTTGTGTCAGTCCCAGGGACCGTTTCTAGACCCTTGTGTGACACTTGTGGAGAGCCCTTGCATTCTTCCCAATTGGTAAACCCTTTGTATCGGTGCCAAATATACGGGATTCTCCCCCTGCTGACCGAATGACACACGACAAATGGCATCATCTCAGCGTTGGAGCAGTTTATGTCTAGAAGAGTAAAGGTAGCATTGCCAGGGTGACTTCCTCGGCTGGCGCTGTGGCTTAGCTGGTCAAAGTGCCTGTCTTGTAAACAGGAAATCCTGGGTTCAAATCCCAGCAGTGCCTGGCTGCTTAGTCCGTGAAACTTTGGCAGCTGATTTCTGACCCACGTACCTCTTTTTGTCACTTGCCCTTCAAAAACGAGTCAATGGTGCATCCACAGCTGACATGATTGTTGTGGATCCCGTTACGCCATGTTTTGTCATTCAGCGCCACTTTGCAGAGGCTCATCCACTTGATAGTTTAATTTTTTTCTCTTACAGTGTGTTCCCACGTGGCATTGGTGGTTCAGTGGTAGAATTCTCACTTGCCAAGCGGGGGCCGCGCGTGTGGTGTTGACATTTGCTGCCAGCCAATCGGGATGCAAGAGAGACGTTGGAGAAGCAGAGAGACTTCAGAGAAATGAATTCAGGTTTTCAAATCCCGTCTAAGTCATCAGTCAAGTGACTGTTTTCTTCTCCACAATATTATTGTTTTCCAATTAATCCCTATATCATTACAAACTATTCCTATCAGGCTTATATTGATACCAGTGCTTGAAATAAAACACAAAATCAATGCAATGTCATTCATTCATTTTCTACCGCTTTTCCTCACAAGGGTCGCGGGGGGTGCTGGAGCCTATCCCAGCTGTCTTCGGGCGAGAGGATCAATGCAATGTAACAAAGAATATTTATTTATCAGGGTACCACACTCAAGAACACTCTCAATAATAAAAAATAAATAATAATCTACATGTAAGCAGTTATGAATAATAAATATACGTATTGTTCACTTATTTTGCCGTCTTTGTTTCTCCTTTTCATAGAAAGGAGAAATACCCTCCCTCCAGTCTTCACTGGTCCAGTGTGGGCAGCAGTTGGAGAAGTTTGGATGGACAATCTTTTTTGGGCTCTTGGCAAATAAAACCATGAAATACACATTTGTAATTTGGTTCAAACAAGATGCAACTATGAGAACAAAGGGACACATGATTAAGTTTTTACCTGGCTTTGCTTTGGCTGAAGCTGTTGCTAATGTAATGTAACTGTTGCTAATGCTAATAGGTATACTACGTGTAATAGGTATACTGTGGCGGTCGTAAATAACGAACAATAGCGGAAGTGGCACCGCCACACCACAAACAGCCACATAAAAACATGAAAGCAGAACAGTTCAAAGACAAAATATTTTCAAGTATTTGTGCTGTTTTCTTTTACTGTAGTTTTGTCCGTCTCGTCGCTCGCTCGCTCGGAAAAAGCAATTGTGCTGTTTATTACCCAAAGTTCAACATGGATGGAGGAAAAAGCGGCCACAGCGCCACTCCTGGACAAAAGTATATTACATTCATAATGGGCTTTCGCTATAATTGGAAATGAATGGGGAATGTTTCGGTCGTTTCAGCAGACCCGGAGACCCGGGTCCGATTCCGAATGCAACAGGGCTGTTTTTATACCTTTCATCGGTGTAAAAAAGTGCAAAGACCGTTTTCGGGACCAACACATGACCTCTGAATTTGATCAGAAATGTCACACCTCTCCACCTCCACATCCATCAATCTTCCTCCGCTTATCCAGGTCCAGGTCGCGGGGGGCAGCAGTCTTGGTAGGGAAGCCCAGATTTCCCGGTCTCCGGCCACCTCCTCCATCTCCACCGGGAGGACACCAAGGTGTTCCCAGGCCAGCTGTGAGACATAATCCCTCCAGCATGTCCTAGGTCTGCCCCGGGGCCTTTTCCCGGCTGGGTATGCCCGGAACACCTCACCAGGGAGGCGTCCGGGAGGCATCCGGACTAGATGCCCGAGCCACCTCAACTGACTCCTCTCGATGTGAAGGAGAAGCGGCTCTACTCTGAGCCCTCCCGGATGACTGAGCTCCTCACCCTATCTCTTAGGGTGAGTCCAGCTACCCTACGGAGGAAACTCATTTCAGCTGCCTGTATCCGAGATGTCATTCTTTCGGTCATGACCCAAAGCTCATGACCATAGGTGAGGGTGGGAACATAGATCGACCGGTAAATTGAGAGCTTTTTTAACCACAACGGTCTGTTACAGCGACCACATTACTGCCGAGGCTGCGCCGATCCATCTGTCGACCTCACGCTCCCACTTTCCCTCACTCGTGACCATACCTAAGATACCTAAACTCCTCCACCTGGGGTAGGACCTCATTCCCAACCCGGAGGGAGCACTCCACCCTTTTACGACTGAGAACCACGGCCTCTGATTTGGAGGTACTGAGTCTCATCCCAGACGCTTCGCACTCAGATGCAAACCGTCCCAGTAAGCGCTGAAGGTCACAGCCCGTAGAGGCCATAAGAACCACATCATCTGCAAATAAGAGAGATGAGATTTTAAGGCCCCTGAAACAGATTCCCTCAACACCTTGGCTGGTTCCGGGACTTGTTGATGAGGCTGACAGCAGACGGGAAGAAACTGTTCTTTTTTTTTTTTTTTTTTTTTTTGTCCCGTCCAGCCATTGGGGCAGATAGTATTGTTGATCTAAATGCCCTTACATGCTAGACAGATTTGCTCTGTGTCAGGAAAGGTGTTGGCTACAACTTCCCTGTACCATGAAATTTTATTTGCCGTTATTTGATGTCTTTGTTATGCCATTTGGGACGACCGGACCGGAGCAAGAAGAAGAACAGAAAAGAAGAAGAGAGAAGAGAAAGGTGGGGTCGGGGGGGGCAGTAGAGGGAGAGACAAAAACAGCAGCAACAAGAATTCCCAAAACAACAACAGTGACAAACAGAACAGTTAAATGTCAATGATGGCTAAGGGTCACACTGGAGATGATATCAGTGGAATGAAACAGTCCAACTTACCAGTAGCAATAGTAACAATGAGGACATGACCCATGATAGTAAACACAATTGCAAGCATACAGTTACAGTAATTAAAATCTCATTGCTTGACATCATTATTACTGTAATAATAGCATACCAATACTATATAAACATCAGGGATAAGATAGTAGATTGTATAGAGAAGCACCCATGTGCTGTGAGTGCCCATATGGAGGTGTGTTGTGTATGTGAATGCGAGTGTGTGAATGTGTAATTGTCACTGAGAATGACAAAAGAAGAGAGACTGCCTTCTACCACCCAGCAAACCCCGCCCCGCGCAGCCAGGTCAAGCCCCCACCGCCAGAGATCCTCCGGCCCCGTGGGTGTGGGCAAAGCCAGGGCCGACTCCCCAAGACCCGCCCCCGAAGCAACTCCCCGAAGAGACCAGCAAGAGGCCATTGAGGAGCAATCCCAACCGGCAACAGGGCGCCAGCAGGCCGGAGGAGAGCCGCACCCCCGAGACCAGCGGGAGACCATACCCTACTAGGGCAGAAGGGCATCGAAGGCCACACACCCGTGGGCACAGGGGCGCCCCTGCCGGCCGGAAGGGAGCCCGTCCACGGCCGGAGGCACCGCCTCCCGCCCCCCACACACCCCCAGGAAGCAGAACCCGGCCCGCCCCAGGTAACCCCAGGCCCGACCACCGACATAGGACCGCCCCGGCCAGGACAGAAGAGGCCCGGGCACACTGCCCCATGGAGGACCGGGCGGTTGAGATGGAACACCCTACGCCAGACCCCCGCAGAGCCCCCCCCCCCGTATATCTACATGGCCATATACCCACATACACATCCACACATATACATATATATATATACATATATATATAATTATAATAAAACTGATCATTAATTATCTAAGTATTTAAAACAATAAATATATAAAATAAACTCAGACACATGCACACCCCATCCACTCAATACACACACATGCTGTGGACGTCCCCGGGTGGGGCGTCCGGGGCATCACAGGGTGGGGGACCCAGGGGTCCCAGACCCACAACCAGGCCCCGAGCCCAGGGAGGTACGGACCGCCAAGGCATAGCATCCCCAGACTCCCCTCGACCACGGCATCAGGGCTACTGCAGTGTGGCAGACAAAGGAGCGGGCGAGGGGAGGAGGCCCGCACAAGAGCAAGCGGAGGGGGCGAGCAGGCGAGTGGTGAGGCGCTCCACTGCGCCGGCCGACATCCACCGGGCAGCTCACCCCCGTGAGGGAGAGCCATAGCTCCAAGTCACGGGGAGGCCACGCACCAGAGCCGAGGAGTTAAGACCAGCGCAAGGCCCCCGAAGGACCCCACCATCCACCGGGAGGGCCAGCCCCCCCCCGCCCCCAGAACCAGCAGCGCTCCGCCCACGTACCGGAGAACCATCCCCGACGAGCCCTAAGGCAAGACTGGGGATGGGCAAAGACAGGGACAGCGATGCGGCAGAGCATAGGACCAGCAGGCCCCACCCCGAGGAGCATGCTCCCCATCCCCACACGCCACCCCGGCCCCCGTACCCACGAGCAGGATCAGGTCCCCTCCCAACACACAGCCCGGTCCCCGCAGCAGCCACCACAGCGCAACAACCCCAAGCCACCACCGTAGACTTCAGGCCACCAGCAGCGCGGACCCCACTGCCTGGAGGCCGGTAAACGCCCCCCAAGGGCACGTTGGCGCCCGCGACCCAGGACAGATCCAGGGAGGTAGCGCCAACCATGACACCAGGGCAAGCCCCGGCGTCAGCTGGTTCCAGCGGGACCCCCAGGAAGGCCAGGCAGACCAGACCAAAATATCCTGCAGCCCAGGGCACCCCGAGCGAGCCGCCAAGCCCCAGCAGCCAGCGGGCCAATCGCGGGGGTAGGCAGTAGGCTCTCCGGTCCAGCCCGCTACACCTGTGTGTGTGAAGATGGTATTGTGTAGATAGTGCAATTAAAAATAGGCCTGTCCCATAGGGCTGACCTATGTGTGTGGTGTATGTGTATGTGTGTGTGTGTGTGTGTGGAAGGAAGCTGAGCAATGGTGGGTCCCCTGCCTGCCCAGACCCCCCCCAGAACTGAGTGTCTAAGGTGCGGTTAAAATTGAAGGGTGACCAGCCAGAGGAATGCCGAGGACAAAAGGGCATCCGCAAGGAAACCCTTCGCCCCCGGCAAAACCAGTTGCAAGCCACCCCCCAAAGTCCTACATGTATGTGAGGTGGTGCAGTGCAGCAGGGAGGATCGGGGCCCCACACACGCCCACCCCGCACTACCGGCCAACCGAGCCGGGCAAGCCAGCCGCCCGGAGCAAGCCCTGGGCCACAGGACCAACCACGGGCCCCACCCAGCCCATCGTGGCGGCCAGTCCGGCCTGCCAGCTCCCCCCCGGAGGGCCCCACCAGAGATTGAGCCAGCTATGCCACCCCCGGACCACCAGGAGCCGCGGACAAACCACACGCCCCGAGGCTGCTCCTACAACCACCAGAACAGCAGGAACCGCGCCCCGGCAACACATCCGTCACCATGGCAGCCCAGGGAGTGACACCACAGAGACCGCAGGAGAACCGGGACCCGCATGGGGAAGAGCCCAACCCCACCCCCCGGGCTCGTGAGCCAAGAGTGCCAGGGCGGGACAGAGACACACACACCAGGCAGCAGAGCCCACCAGGCAGACGATACCCCAACAGCCGCAAAAAGTGAATGCCCCCCCCAGTCCCACCCTCCACCACAGCGCCCGTGAGCCACCGGCCAGCCCCACCCCCCAACCCTTGGTCGAGGCCCCCCCCACGACCCAGAGCCCACCACCCCGCCCCCCAAGCAAGCCCCCCGCTAATCCCGGCCCACGCCGCGCAGAGCACCACCCCCACCGCTATCCGCCCCGCTACCCACGCACCCACAGCCAGCCCCCCACCCGCCCGCCCCACATCCACCACAACCCAGCCATCCCTCCACCGAAGGGAGGGAAGCAGGTAATGCCCCACCCCAGCACCGCACCTCCCCACCCAGAGCCCAAGCTGCACAAACGAGACCCCCCCTCCCGTATGAGCTTACCAGGCGCCCCACCCGGGGCCATACACCTACCATACACAAAAATTAAAATTGAGAATAAAAATAATAAATAAAAAAAATAAAAATAAAGTAAAGTAATTGATAATAATAATAATAATAGTAACCATAATAATAATAGTAATAATAATAACAATAATAATAATAATAACAATAATAATAATAATAACAATAATAATAATAATAATAATAACAATAATAGTAATAATAATAATAATAGTAATAATAATAATATTTATTGATAGTTATGTATGTATAATAATGATACTACTATTGATACTTAATATATAATAATTTATATAAAATATATTTTCTAATAATTTAGATCTTTTAGCTATTTTAGATATGATAATAATAAATATATACATGCATACCTACACACACACACATATATAGCCATGTACATACCTAAGAGGGAAGGCTCTGCAAGGGCAGCGGGGTATAACCACCCGTGCCCACACCAAGGGCAGGGCCAAAGCCTCCCATGCCCACACCCCACGGTCCCACACAGTAGCCAGGCCAGAGCACCCAGGGCAAACCCGGCCCACCCCCAGGGGCGAGGGAGGCCGCGGAGGAACCAGCGCCACCGGACGCACACAGGCCCCCCCCAGCAGCAGCAGGCGCCCACCACCCACAGGATGCGGCTCCCCGTTTACCCACCACCCCGAGGGACGGCCTGCACCACCCCCGGGACGACCACCACCACCCCACCCACGCCCCATCCCCAGATCCGGACAGCCCCCCACCAACCCCCACCAGAACCTCCAGGGGGTCAGCCCAGCAGGAAGGGACAGAGATACACGGCACCCACCCGCCCACCCCCCAGACGCCAGGGCAACCCGGCGACCAAGACCATGCCCCAAGCCAGAGGAACGAGACCGCCAGGGGCAGAGACAGGCACACTCAGCCCTTCGAGAATTACATTAAGAGATTAATTTAAGAGATTAATTATTGGAGCCCATATAGATTGAAATTCTGACAGTTGTTCTTTGGATTCAGCAGACATTCTCTCAATTGCTATATGATCTAACAGAAGATTTTTGTAAAAGGGCTATGTTCAGTTTTTTTTTGGATTTCCAATTGATAAGAATGGTTTTCTTGGCAATGCTTAACGCTGTGATGAGGAGTTGTGTGTGATTTGTTTCTACGTTGACTGTAGAAAGATCACCCAACAAGCATAATACAGGTGAGGAAGGAATAGAGGTCCCAAGTGCCAAAGAAAGGTCCTCGCACACTGCTTGCCAGAAATTACTAATGGGGGCACATGCCCACATGGAGTGTAAATAATCATGAGAGCACAAGACCCCTGGATTGTACCCGAAAATACTTTGCGCTCATCAGAGAGCAAAGTTGTTGTCCTGGTTTGCAAAGCCTCCATTGTTACGCCAGAAGGTGCCAGTCACATCCAAAACAAAGGGTTCCATGGTGTAATGGTTAGCACTCTGGACTCTGAATCCAGTTTAGGGTGATACCTATGGCTGTATTTGGCCTAGATATCGGGAGTGGGGCCCGGATTAGTATTCGCTACTTGGGAACATTTCATCAAAAAAACAAAGGAGTTTATGGAGAATGCGGGCGTTGATCCCGCTACCGCTCACATGCTAAGCGAGCGCTCTACCATTTGAGCTAATTCCCCTGCTGATGCAGTGTTGGCAGAGAAGGTCCAGTCTCAGAACTATTTTGGTTCCTTTGCTGGAGTACGTCAAAGCGACACAGTCTCTGCCTTTCAGAGTGCAGACATGATGCAGTCCCTGGTTGTCTAGTGGCTGGGACTTGGTGCTCTCACCACCGCGGCCGATTCCCGGTCAGGGAACTGACATTTGGTTAGGTTTTGACTGGAGATAGGATTTGTCTTGGTCCTCGGTCGAACGGTTCGGGTCATCTTTCAGCGCTGTCTGTGAACTGCTGTCACTGCACATAAAAACAATTCCAAGTCCGCCAATCGAATCCCGGTCTACCTGGTCGACGGACACGTAAACAGTGCAGGTACCCTCCTTTGTGCGGCTCCATTTCAGTGTCCTCCGTTGTCAGCGAACCTCACAAGGTCACAGTTTTTTCCTGATCAGGGCACCGTTTTGGGTTGTGCGGATGAGTGTCTGAAGCACCAGATTAAGGCTCCTTTCGCTGAGGAGCCACTGGTTGAAATCCCACAGCTGTCATTTTCCTTGTCAGGTCCATTATCCACGACTGGAATGATTTGGTAGCAAAGGACTGTCAGATTGTACAACACAGCTGAGCACTTGGAGAAGAAGATGAATAGAGGTCTTGTTCTCCCGGACTGGTTGTTGCAACCGCAACCCTGCTCAAGGTTCAACGTGACACACAAAACAGGAACTCCCCGTCTGGGAATCGAACCGCGTAATCTTCCATGTGACAGGCGGAGATACTGGCCACTATACTAACAAGGACTGCTGCTGACTTGATGTAGTGTCGATTGGCCAAAGCGGAATTCAGAACAGGCTTGTGGCCCATGACCGTTTTTATGGTAGCTGGAGACTTCAACCAGTGAAATCCTTCCTATTTTCTGTAGCTCTTATCCTCATCAACGGACTGTATTCCCCACCCGTTACCGGCATGGGGACATTCCAACCCAAGTTGAGAACACACTGGACCAGGTACACAGCAACATACGTGGCACAGACACAGATTCACCCTGCCCCCACTTTTACCCACGTCTGAAAAAGCAGAACACCACCTGAGAAGCTGAAATACTCACTTAGGAGAACGTTAGACTGAAGTTCTAAAGGTCCCTGGTTCAAGACCGGTTTTCAGAACAATCCCTGTTTATGTTGTGACTTGGCAAATAATTTGAAAAGGCTTATTGGCTGGCTGAAAGGACCTTAACTTCATTCTTCAAAAGGCCAGACATCCAGACAATGTTAGAGGAGGTTACAAACCATTGACTCCAGGGGCACAAGTTGAGTCCACCGAGATATCAAAGTGACCCCGAGGGTGGCTAAGGTGTTTCTTTCAAGCCGCGATTGTGATGTCTTGTTTTGTTGAAGAAAAGCCCATTATTTCTGGAACAATTTTCCCTACAAAGGAGACATCTTTGTCCATTTGGACAATTGTCAATCTGCCCCCACTTTGGACACATCGTCGTGTTTCATTGTTTGGCAACTGCTTTGTGACTTCACCAGTCCCCTTAAAAGCCCCATCCTTCAGGTTTCCATAGTGTAGTGGTTATCACGTTTGCCTCACACGCAAAAGGTCCCCAGTTCGAAACTGGGTGGAAACATGGCCTTTCAAGACCTCCTTTTACAAAAAAATCAAGATGACAAATGGGAACAAGGATATTTGCTTGATGTCTGAAGGTGTATACACGAGCATCCATCCCCAGTTTGGACACACAATCCATATTTCCCGGATGACTGATGGGCTGGGAATACATAACAGGTCGGTGTTGGAGGACCTGATGGACCGCGAGGGTTCATAACGTAAAAGAAATTCAGAAAAAATAAGAAGGCCCACAACCCCCAAGGCATTTAAAAACCATTAAGAGAACCTTCAAATGGATCCTGAAACATACAGGGAGCCAATGCAGTGATTTTAGAAGCGGTGTAATATGCGCCTGCCTTCTGGTCCTCGTCAGCACACGTGCAGCAAAAGTTGTTCTGTAAAAGTTGTAGACTTGTGATGTTTCTTTTAGGAAGACCAGAAAGCAGGGCATTGCAATAGTCAATACGACTGGAAATAAAAGCATGCATCAGCATCTCTCTATTTGCCCGAGAGATGAACGGGCGGACTCTGGCTGTATTCTTTAAATGAAAAATAAAATCCTGTTTTTGTAACATTTTTAATGTGTGGAATAAAATTGAGCTCAGTCCCCTTAAAAGCCCCTTCCTTCAGGTTTCCATAGTGTAGCGGTTATCACGTTTGCCTAACACGCAAAAGGTCCCCAGTTCGAAACTGGGTGGAAACATGGCCTTTCAAGTCCTTCTTTTACAAAAAAAAAGTTAAGGTGACAAATAGGAACAAGGACATGTGCTTGATCTCTGAAGGGACTTGACACTCAGATTTAAAGTCTGATGCCCTACGAAGTGAGCCCCCAGGCCTTTGGTCAAAAGATTTGTTTTTGTGTATTTGGAATGAAATGTTTTCTGCATGTTGAACAGTTTTCAACAGGAAAGATATCTTTCAGATGTATCAATAAAAGTGCTGAATCGCCCAATATGGGGCTCGAACCCACGACCATGAGATTAAGAGTCTCATTCTCTACCGACTGAGCTAATCAGGCCTTTTGCTGCTTTAGATATCATTTTTTGTTCTGTTTTTATTGATGTGGCCATCCTGGTGTTTGATCAATTCCACAGCTGACCTAGTTTCTCAGGGAACAGAAGGAGCGAGACCTGGAGGGTCAGGATGGCCGAGCGGTCGAAGGCGCTGCATTCAGGTTGCAGTCTCTAATGAGGCGTGGGTTCAAATCCCACTTCTGACAGTTTGGGGCCGCAAGTCTTTCCAGTTCCAGTTAAAAGCCGGGCTCCTCATGTAGTTTCCATAAAGTACCAAGGTGTTGTCCTTGTATTTTGAGGGCAAAAGGAGGCGTTTGCAAGAGGACCTCAGACCTGGTCACCTGAACAGGGACTTGAATCCGGGACACTCAGATCAAAAGTTTCATGTTCGGGACTAAATGGTCCTTCGAGCCGAATATCTTCCCAGTGACCTGCAAGATCCAGAGGGAGGCAGGGATGTTCTGTGCCTCCATTGTCGAGGCGGCAGTGGCCCTAAGGTGGTCAGGGCCTGTCGTGGCGGTAATCCTAGAACCCGTTGGTGGATACCATTGGTGAGGGATGCCGTCAAGCTGAAGGAGTTCTATTGGGCCTTTTTGGCTCATGGGACTTCAGCTGACAGGAACCGACAGGCCAAGCGGTCCGCGGCTTTGGCATTCGCTGAGCCAAAAACTCTGACATGGGAGGAATTTCGAGAAGCCATGGAGATGGACTTCCGGACGGCTTCGAAGAGATTCTGGATCCGGCGTCTCAGGAAAGGAAAGCAGTACACAGTGAAGACGCTGTCAAACGCTTGGCTGTACTCATTCGCACCAAAACAACAAGACCTTCGATAGCTCAGTTGGAAGAGCGGAGGACTGTAGTGGTTCAAGCTGGCATCCTTAGGTCGCTGGTTCAAGTCCGGCTCGAAGGACAAGCTGCTTCTTGTGTTATGTCTGCCGGCAAAGAATGGCAATACCGTCTTGTCTGAAGGACCTCCGCTTCCCTGTCAATGGAGTTGGACTTGAGTCTTTGTCACGCAGTCTGAAATTGGCAAACGGAGTAATTCTGATTGAGTGATCATTTGAGTGTCTATGTGAATACGTTTCATCTCAACTCCTGTTGGAAAAGAACAGCCATTTCCATGAGAGCACAAGACCCCTGGATTGTACCCGAAAATACTTTGCGCTCATCAGAGAGCAAAGTTGTTGTCCTGGTTTGCAAAGCCTCCATTGTTACGCCAGAAGGTGCCAGTCACATCCAAAACAAAGGGTTCCATGGTGTAATGGTTAGCACTCTGGACTCTGAATCCAGTTTAGGGTGATACCTATGGCTGTATTTGGCCTAGATATCGGGAGTGGGGCCCGGATTAGTATTCGCTACTTGGGAACATTTCATCAAAAAAACAAAGGAGTTTATGGAGAATGCGGGCGTTGATCCCGCTACCTCTCACATGCTAAGCGAGCGCTCTACCATTTGAGCTAATTCCCCTGCTGATGCAGTGTTGGCAGAGAAGGTCCAGTCTCAGAACTATTTTGGTTCCTTTGCTGGAGTACGTCAAAGCGACACAGTCTCTGCCTTTCAGAGTGCAGACATGATGCAGTCCCTGGTTGTCTAGTGGCTGGGACTTGGTGCTCTCACCACCGCGGCCGATTCCCGGTCAGGGAACTGACATTTGGTTAGGTTTTGACTGGAGATAGGATTTGTCTTGGTCCTCGGTCGAACGGTTCGGGTCATCTTTCAGCGCTGTCTGTGAACTGCTGTCACTGCACATAAAAACAATTCCAAGTCCGCCAATCGAATCCCGGTCTACCTGGTCGACGGACACGTAAACAGTGCAGGTACCCTCCTTTGTGCGGCTCCATTTCAGTGTCCTCCGTTGTCAGCGAACCTCACAAGGTCACAGTTTTTTCCTGATCAGGGCACCGTTTTGGGTTGTGCGGATGAGTGTCTGAAGCACCAGATTAAGGCTCCTTTCGCTGAGGAGCCACTGGTTGAAATCCCACAGCTGTCATTTTCCTTGTCAGGTCCATTATCCACGACTGGAATGATTTGGTAGCAAAGGACTGTCAGATTGTACAACACAGCTGAGCACTTGGAGAAGAAGATGAATAGAGGTCTTGTTCTCCCGGACTGGTTGTTGCAACCGCAACCCTGCTCAAGGTTCAACGTGACACACAAAACAGGAACTCCCCGTCTGGGAATCGAACCGCGTAATCTTCCATGTGACAGGCGGAGATACTGGCCACTATACTAAAAAGGACTGCTGCTGACTTGATGTAGTGTCGATTGGCCAAAGCGGAATTCAGAACAGGCTTGTGGCCCATGACCGTTTTTATGGTAGCTGGAGACTTCAACCAGTGAAATCCTTCCTATTTTCTGTAGCTCTTATCCTCATCAACGGACTGTATTCCCCACCCGTTACCGGCATGGGGACATTCCAACCCAAGTTGAGAACACACTGGACCAGGTACACAGCAACATACGTGGCACAGACACAGATTCACCCTGCCCCCACTTTTACCCACGTCTGAAAAAGCAGAACACCACCTGAGAAGCTGAAATACTCACTTAGGAGAACGTTAGACTGAAGTTCTAAAGGTCCCTGGTTCAAGACCGGTTTTCAGAACAATCCCTGTTTATGTTGTGACTTGGCAAATAATTTGAAAAGGCTTATTGGCTGGCTGAAAGGACCTTAACTTCATTCTTCAAAAGGCCAGACATCCAGACAATGTTAGAGGAGGTTACAAACCATTGACTCCAGGGGCACAAGTTGAGTCCACCGAGATATCAAAGTGACCCCGAGGGTGGCTAAGGTGTTTCTTTCAAGCCGCGATTGTGATGTCTTGTTTTGTTGAAGAAAAGCCCATTATTTCTGGAACAATTTTCCCTACAAAGGAGACATCTTTGTCCATTTGGACAATTGTCAATCTGCCCCCACTTTGGACACATCGTCGTGTTTCATTGTTTGGCAACTGCTTTGTGACTTCACCAGTCCCCTTAAAAGCCCCATCCTTCAGGTTTCCATAGTGTAGTGGTTATCACGTTTGCCTCACACGCAAAAGGTCCCCAGTTCGAAACTGGGTGGAAACATGGCCTTTCAAGACCTCCTTTTACAAAAAAATCAAGATGACAAATGGGAACAAGGATATTTGCTTGATGTCTGAAGGTGTATACACGAGCATCCATCCCCAGTTTGGACACACAATCCATATTTCCCGGATGACTGATGGGCTGGGAATACATAACAGGTCGGTGTTGGAGGACCTGATGGACCGCGAGGGTTCATAACGTAAAAGAAATTCAGAAAAAATAAGAAGGCCCACAACCCCCAAGGCATTTAAAAACCATTAAGAGAACCTTCAAATGGATCCTGAAACATACAGGGAGCCAATGCAGTGATTTTAGAAGCGGTGTAATATGCGCCTGCCTTCTGGTCCTCGTCAGCACACGTGCAGCAAAAGTTGTTCTGTAAAAGTTGTAGACTTGTGATGTTTCTTTTAGGAAGACCAGAAAGCAGGGCATTGCAATAGTCAATACGACTGGAAATAAAAGCATGCATCAGCATCTCTCTATTTGCCCGAGAGAGGAACGGGCGGACTCTGGCTGTATTCTTTAAATGAAAAATAAAATCCTGTTTTTGTAACATTTTTAAAATTGAGCTCAGTCCCCTTAAAAGCCCCTTCCTTCAGGTTTCCATAGTGTAGCGGTTATCACGTTTGCCTTACACGCAAAAGGTCCCCAGTTCGAAACTGGGTGGAAACATGGCCTTTCAAGTCCTTCTTTTACAAAAAAAAAGTTAAGGTGACAAATAGGAACAAGGACATGTGCTTGATCTCTGAAGGGACTTGACACTCAGATTTAAAGTCTGATGCCCTACGAAGTGAGCCCCCAGGCCTTTGGTCAAAAGATTTGTTTTTGTGTATTTGGAATGAAATGTTTTCTGCATGTTGAACAGTTTTCAACAGGAAAGATATCTTTCAGATGTATCAATAAAAGTGCTGAATCGCCCAATATGGGGCTCGAACCCACGACCATGAGATTAAGAGTCTCATTCTCTACCGACTGAGCTAATCAGGCCTTTTGCTGCTTTAGATATCATTTTTTGTTCTGTTTTTATTGATGTGGCCATCCTGGTGTTTGATCAATTCCACAGCTGACCTAGTTTCTCAGGGAACAGAAGGAGCGAGACCTGGAGGGTCAGGATGGCCGAGCGGTCGAAGGCGCTGCATTCAGGTTGCAGTCTCTAATGAGGCGTGGGTTCAAATCCCACTTCTGACAGTTTGGGGCCGCAAGTCTTTCCAGTTCCAGTTAAAAGCCGGGCTCCTCATGTAGTTTCCATAAAGTACCAAGCTGTTGTCCTTGTATTTTGAGGGCAAAAGGAGGCGTTTGCAAGAGGACCTCAGACCTGGTCACCTGAACAGGGACTTGAATCCGGGACACTCAGATCAAAAGTTTCATGTTCGGGACTAAATGGTCCTTCGAGCCGAATATCTTCCCAGTGACCTGCAAGATCCAGAGGGAGGCAGGGATGTTCTGTGCCTCCATTGTCGAGGCGGCAGTGGCCCTAAGGTGGTCAGGGCCTGTCGTGGCGGTAATCCTAGAACCCGTTGGTGGATACCATTGGTGAGGGATGCCGTCAAGCTGAAGGAGTTCTATTGGGCCTTTTTGGCTCATGGGACTTCAGCTGACAGGAACCGACAGGCCAAGCGGTCCGCGGCTTTGGCATTCGCTGAGCCAAAAACTCTGACATGGGAGGAATTTCGAGAAGCCATGGAGATGGACTTCCGGACGGCTTCGAAGAGATTCTGGATCCGGCGTCTCAGGAAAGGAAAGCAGTACACAGTGAAGACGCTGTCAAACGCTTGGCTGTACTCATTCGCACCAAAACAACAAGACCTTCGATAGCTCAGTTGGAAGAGCGGAGGACTGTAGTGGTTCAAGCTGGCATCCTTAGGTCGCTGGTTCAAGTCCGGCTCGAAGGACAAGCTGCTTCTTGTGTTATGTCTGCCGGCAAAGAATGGCAATACCGTCTTGTCTGAAGGACCTCCGCTTCCCTGTCAATGGAGTTGGACTTGAGTCTTTGTCACGCAGTCTGAAATTGGCAAACGGAGTAATTCTGATTGAGTGATCATTTGAGTGTCTATGTGAATACGTTTCATCTCAACTCCTGTTGGAAAAGAACAGCCATTTCCATGAGAGCACAAGACCCCTGGATTGTACCCGAAAATACTTTGCGCTCATCAGAGAGCAAAGTTGTTGTCCTGGTTTGCAAAGCCTCCATTGTTACGCCAGAAGGTGCCAGTCACATCCAAAACAAAGGGTTCCATGGTGTAATGGTTAGCACTCTGGACTCTGAATCCAGTTTAGGGTGATACCTATGGCTGTATTTGGCCTAGATATCGGGAGTGGGGCCCGGATTAGTATTCGCTACTTGGGAACATTTCATCAAAAAAACAAAGGAGTTTATGGAGAATGCGGGCGTTGATCCCGCTACCTCTCACATGCTAAGCGAGCGCTCTACCATTTGAGCTAATTCCCCTGCTGATGCAGTGTTGGCAGAGAAGGTCCAGTCTCAGAACTATTTTGGTTCCTTTGCTGGAGTACGTCAAAGCGACACAGTCTCTGCCTTTCAGAGTGCAGACATGATGCAGTCCCTGGTTGTCTAGTGGCTGGGACTTGGTGCTCTCACCACCGCGGCCGATTCCCGGTCAGGGAACTGACATTTGGTTAGGTTTTGACTGGAGATAGGATTTGTCTTGGTCCTCGGTCGAACGGTTCGGGTCATCTTTCAGCGCTGTCTGTGAACTGCTGTCACTGCACATAAAAACAATTCCAAGTCCGCCAATCGAATCCCGGTCTACCTGGTCGACGGACACGTAAACAGTGCAGGTACCCTCCTTTGTGCGGCTCCATTTCAGTGTCCTCCGTTGTCAGCGAACCTCACAAGGTCACAGTTTTTTCCTGATCAGGGCACCGTTTTGGGTTGTGCGGATGAGTGTCTGAAGCACCAGATTAAGGCTCCTTTCGCTGAGGAGCCACTGGTTGAAATCCCACAGCTGTCATTTTCCTTGTCAGGTCCATTATCCACGACTGGAATGATTTGGTAGCAAAGGACTGTCAGATTGTACAACACAGCTGAGCACTTGGAGAAGAAGATGAATAGAGGTCTTGTTCTCCCGGACTGGTTGTTGCAACCGCAACCCTGCTCAAGGTTCAACGTGACACACAAAACAGGAACTCCCCGTCTGGGAATCGAACCGCGTAATCTTCCATGTGACAGGCGGAGATACTGGCCACTATACTAACAAGGACTGCTGCTGACTTGATGTAGTGTCGATTGGCCAAAGCGGAATTCAGAACAGGCTTGTGGCCCATGACCGTTTTTATGGTAGCTGGAGACTTCAACCAGTGAAATCCTTCCTATTTTCTGTAGCTCTTATCCTCATCAACGGACTGTATTCCCCACCCGTTACCGGCATGGGGACATTCCAACCCAAGTTGAGAACACACTGGACCAGGTACACAGCAACATACGTGGCACAGACACAGATTCACCCTGCCCCCACTTTTACCCACGACTGAAAAAGCAGAACACCACCTGAGAAGCTGAAATACTCACTTAGGAGAACGTTAGACTGAAGTTCTAAAGGTCCCTGGTTCAAGACCGGTTTTCAGAACAATCCCTGTTTATGTTGTGACTTGGCAAATAATTTGAAAAGGCTTATTGGCTGGCTGAAAGGACCTTAACTTCATTCTTCAAAAGGCCAGACATCCAGCCATCCAGACAATGTTAGAGGAGGTTACAAACCATTGACTCCAGGGGCACAAGTTGAGTCCACCGAGATATCAAAGTGACCCCGAGGGTGGCTAAGGTGTTTCTTTCAAGCCGCGATTGTGATGTCTTGTTTTGTTGAAGAAAAGCCCATTATTTCTGGAACAATTTTCCCTACAAAGGAGACATCTTTGTCCATTTGGACAATTGTCAATCTGCCCCCACTTTGGACACATCGTCGTGTTTCATTGTTTGGCAACTGCTTTGTGACTTCACCAGTCCCCTTAAAAGCCCCATCCTTCAGGTTTCCATAGTGTAGTGGTTATCACGTTTGCCTCACACGCAAAAGGTCCCCAGTTCGAAACTGGGTGGAAACATGGCCTTTCAAGACCTCCTTTTACAAAAAAATCAAGATGACAAATGGGAACAAGGATATTTGCTTGATGTCTGAAGGTGTATACACGAGCATCCATCCCCAGTTTGGACACACAATCCATATTTCCCGGATGACTGATGGGCTGGGAATACATAACAGGTCGGTGTTGGAGGACCTGATGGACCGCGAGGGTTCATAACGTAAAAGAAATTCAGAAAAAATAAGAAGGCCCACAACCCCCAAGGCATTTAAAAACCATTAAGAGAACCTTCAAATGGATCCTGAAACATACAGGGAGCCAATGCAGTGATTTTAGAAGCGGTGTAATATGCGCCTGCCTTCTGGTCCTCGTCAGCACACGTGCAGCAAAAGTTGTTCTGTAAAAGTTGTAGACTTGTGATGTTTCTTTTAGGAAGACCAGAAAGCAGGGCATTGCAATAGTCAATACGACTGGAAATAAAAGCATGCATCAGCATCTCTCTATTTGCCCGAGAGAGGAACGGGCGGACTCTGGCTGTATTCTTTAAATGAAAAATAAAATCCTGTTTTTGTAACATTTTTAATGTGTGGAATAAAATTGAGCTCAGTCCCCTTAAAAGCCCCTTCCTTCAGGTTTCCATAGTGTAGCGGTTATCACGTTTGCCTTACACGCAAAAGGTCCCCAGTTCGAAACTGGGTGGAAACATGGCCTTTCAAGTCCTTCTTTTACAAAAAAAAAGTTAAGGTGACAAATAGGAACAAGGACATGTGCTTGATCTCTGAAGGGACTTGACACTCAGATTTAAAGTCTGATGCCCTACGAAGTGAGCCCCCAGGCCTTTGGTCAAAAGATTTGTTTTTGTGTATTTGGAATGAAATGTTTTCTGCATGTTGAACAGTTTTCAACAGGAAAGATATCTTTCAGATGTATCAATAAAAGTGCTGAATCGCCCAATATGGGGCTCGAACCCACGACCATGAGATTAAGAGTCTCATTCTCTACCGACTGAGCTAATCAGGCCTTTTGCTGCTTTAGATATCATTTTTTGTTCTGTTTTTATTGATGTGGCCATCCTGGTGTTTGATCAATTCCACAGCTGACCTAGTTTCTCAGGGAACAGAAGGAGCGAGACCTGGAGGGTCAGGATGGCCGAGCGGTCGAAGGCGCTGCATTCAGGTTGCAGTCTCTAATGAGGCGTGGGTTCAAATCCCACTTCTGACAGTTTGGGGCCGCAAGTCTTTCCAGTTCCAGTTAAAAGCCGGGCTCCTCATGTAGTTTCCATAAAGTACCAAGGTGTTGTCCTTGTATTTTGAGGGCAAAAGGAGGCGTTTGCAAGAGGACCTCAGACCTGGTCACCTGAACAGGGACTTGAATCCGGGACACTCAGATCAAAAGTTTCATGTTCGGGACTAAATGGTCCTTCGAGCCGAATATCTTCCCAGTGACCTGCAAGATCCAGAGGGAGGCAGGGATGTTCTGTGCCTCCATTGTCGAGGCGGCAGTGGCCCTAAGGTGGTCAGGGCCTGTCGTGGCGGTAATCCTAGAACCCGTTGGTGGATACCATTGGTGAGGGATGCCGTCAAGCTGAAGGAGTTCTATTGGGCCTTTTTGGCTCATGGGACTTCAGCTGACAGGAACCGACAGGCCAAGCGGTCCGCGGCTTTGGCATTCGCTGAGCCAAAAACTCTGACATGGGAGGAATTTCGAGAAGCCATGGAGATGGACTTCCGGACGGCTTCGAAGAGATTCTGGATCCGGCGTCTCAGGAAAGGAAAGCAGTACACAGTGAAGACGCTGTCAAACGCTTGGCTGTACTCATTCGCACCAAAACAACAAGACCTTCGATAGCTCAGTTGGAAGAGCGGAGGACTGTAGTGGTTCAAGCTGGCATCCTTAGGTCGCTGGTTCAAGTCCGGCTCGAAGGACAAGCTGCTTCTTGTGTTATGTCTGCCGGCAAAGAATGGCAATACCGTCTTGTCTGAAGGACCTCCGCTTCCCTGTCAATGGAGTTGGACTTGAGTCTTTGTCACGCAGTCTGAAATTGGCAAACGGAGTAATTCTGATTGAGTGATCATTTGAGTGTCTATGTGAATACGTTTCATCTCAACTCCTGTTGGAAAAGAACAGCCATTTCCATGAGAGCACAAGACCCCTGGATTGTACCCGAAAATACTTTGCGCTCATCAGAGAGCAAAGTTGTTGTCCTGGTTTGCAAAGCCTCCATTGTTACGCCAGAAGGTGCCAGTCACATCCAAAACAAAGGGTTCCATGGTGTAATGGTTAGCACTCTGGACTCTGAATCCAGTTTAGGGTGATACCTATGGCTGTATTTGGCCTAGATATCGGGAGTGGGGCCCGGATTAGTATTCGCTACTTGGGAACATTTCATCAAAAAAACAAAGGAGTTTATGGAGAATGCGGGCGTTGATCCCGCTACCTCTCACATGCTAAGCGAGCGCTCTACCATTTGAGCTAATTCCCCTGCTGATGCAGTGTTGGCAGAGAAGGTCCAGTCTCAGAACTATTTTGGTTCCTTTGCTGGAGTACGTCAAAGCGACACAGTCTCTGCCTTTCAGAGTGCAGACATGATGCAGTCCCTGGTTGTCTAGTGGCTGGGACTTGGTGCTCTCACCACCGCGGCCGATTCCCGGTCAGGGAACTGACATTTGGTTAGGTTTTGACTGGAGATAGGATTTGTCTTGGTCCTCGGTCGAACGGTTCGGGTCATCTTTCAGCGCTGTCTGTGAACTGCTGTCACTGCACATAAAAACAATTCCAAGTCCGCCAATCGAATCCCGGTCTACCTGGTCGACGGACACGTAAACAGTGCAGGTACCCTCCTTTGTGCGGCTCCATTTCAGTGTCCTCCGTTGTCAGCGAACCTCACAAGGTCACAGTTTTTTCCTGATCAGGGCACCGTTTTGGGTTGTGCGGATGAGTGTCTGAAGCACCAGATTAAGGCTCCTTTCGCTGAGGAGCCACTGGTTGAAATCCCACAGCTGTCATTTTCCTTGTCAGGTCCATTATCCACGACTGGAATGATTTGGTAGCAAAGGACTGTCAGATTGTACAACACAGCTGAGCACTTGGAGAAGAAGATGAATAGAGGTCTTGTTCTCCCGGACTGGTTGTTGCAACCGCAACCCTGCTCAAGGTTCAACGTGACACACAAAACAGGAACTCCCCGTCTGGGAATCGAACCGCGTAATCTTCCATGTGACAGGCGGAGATACTGGCCACTATACTAACAAGGACTGCTGCTGACTTGATGTAGTGTCGATTGGCCAAAGCGGAATTCAGAACAGGCTTGTGGCCCATGACCGTTTTTATGGTAGCTGGAGACTTCAACCAGTGAAATCCTTCCTATTTTCTGTAGCTCTTATCCTCATCAACGGACTGTATTCCCCACCCGTTACCGGCATGGGGACATTCCAACCCAAGTTGAGAACACACTGGACCAGGTACACAGCAACATACGTGGCACAGACACAGATTCACCCTGCCCCCACTTTTACCCACGACTGAAAAAGCAGAACACCACCTGAGAAGCTGAAATACTCACTTAGGAGAACGTTAGACTGAAGTTCTAAAGGTCCCTGGTTCAAGACCGGTTTTCAGAACAATCCCTGTTTATGTTGTGACTTGGCAAATAATTTGAAAAGGCTTATTGGCTGGCTGAAAGGACCTTAACTTCATTCTTCAAAAGGCCAGACATCCAGCCATCCAGACAATGTTAGAGGAGGTTACAAACCATTGACTCCAGGGGCACAAGTTGAGTCCACCGAGATATCAAAGTGACCCCGAGGGTGGCTAAGGTGTTTCTTTCAAGCCGCGATTGTGATGTCTTGTTTTGTTGAAGAAAAGCCCATTATTTCTGGAACAATTTTCCCTACAAAGGAGACATCTTTGTCCATTTGGACAATTGTCAATCTGCCCCCACTTTGGACACATCGTCGTGTTTCATTGTTTGGCAACTGCTTTGTGACTTCACCAGTCCCCTTAAAAGCCCCATCCTTCAGGTTTCCATAGTGTAGTGGTTATCACGTTTGCCTCACACGCAAAAGGTCCCCAGTTCGAAACTGGGTGGAAACATGGCCTTTCAAGACCTCCTTTTACAAAAAAATCAAGATGACAAATGGGAACAAGGATATTTGCTTGATGTCTGAAGGTGTATACACGAGCATCCATCCCCAGTTTGGACACACAATCCATATTTCCCGGATGACTGATGGGCTGGGAATACATAACAGGTCGGTGTTGGAGGACCTGATGGACCGCGAGGGTTCATAACGTAAAAGAAATTCAGAAAAAATAAGAAGGCCCACAACCCCCAAGGCATTTAAAAACCATTAAGAGAACCTTCAAATGGATCCTGAAACATACAGGGAGCCAATGCAGTGATTTTAGAAGCGGTGTAATATGCGCCTGCCTTCTGGTCCTCGTCAGCACACGTGCAGCAAAAGTTGTTCTGTAAAAGTTGTAGACTTGTGATGTTTCTTTTAGGAAGACCAGAAAGCAGGGCATTGCAATAGTCAATACGACTGGAAATAAAAGCATGCATCAGCATCTCTCTATTTGCCCGAGAGAGGAACGGGCGGACTCTGGCTGTATTCTTTAAATGAAAAATAAAATCCTGTTTTTGTAACATTTTTAATGTGTGGAATAAAATTGAGCTCAGTCCCCTTAAAAGCCCCTTCCTTCAGGTTTCCATAGTGTAGCGGTTATCACGTTTGCCTTACACGCAAAAGGTCCCCAGTTCGAAACTGGGTGGAAACATGGCCTTTCAAGTCCTTCTTTTACAAAAAAAAAGTTAAGGTGACAAATAGGAACAAGGACATGTGCTTGATCTCTGAAGGGACTTGACACTCAGATTTAAAGTCTGATGCCCTACGAAGTGAGCCCCCAGGCCTTTGGTCAAAAGATTTGTTTTTGTGTATTTGGAATGAAATGTTTTCTGCATGTTGAACAGTTTTCAACAGGAAAGATATCTTTCAGATGTATCAATAAAAGTGCTGAATTGCCCAATATGGGGCTCGAACCCACGACCATGAGATTAAGAGTCTCATTCTCTACCGACTGAGCTAATCAGGCCTTTTGCTGCTTTAGATATCATTTTTTGTTCTGTTTTTATTGATGTGGCCATCCTGGTGTTTGATCAATTCCACAGCTGACCTAGTTTCTCAGGGAACAGAAGGAGCGAGACCTGGAGGGTCAGGATGGCCGAGCGGTCGAAGGCGCTGCATTCAGGTTGCAGTCTCTAATGAGGCGTGGGTTCAAATCCCACTTCTGACAGTTTGGGGCCGCAAGTCTTTCCAGTTCCAGTTAAAAGCCGGGCTCCTCATGTAGTTTCCATAAAGTACCAAGGTGTTGTCCTTGTATTTTGAGGGCAAAAGGAGGCGTTTGCAAGAGGACCTCAGACCTGGTCACCTGAACAGGGACTTGAATCCGGGACACTCAGATCAAAAGTTTCATGTTCGGGACTAAATGGTCCTTCGAGCCGAATATCTTCCCAGTGACCTGCAAGATCCAGAGGGAGGCAGGGATGTTCTGTGCCTCCATTGTCGAGGCGGCAGTGGCCCTAAGGTGGTCAGGGCCTGTCGTGGCGGTAATCCTAGAACCCGTTGGTGGATACCATTGGTGAGGGATGCCGTCAAGCTGAAGGAGTTCTATTGGGCCTTTTTGGCTCATGGGACTTCAGCTGACAGGAACCGACAGGCCAAGCGGTCCGCGGCTTTGGCATTCGCTGAGCCAAAAACTCTGACATGGGAGGAATTTCGAGAAGCCATGGAGATGGACTTCCGGACGGCTTCGAAGAGATTCTGGATCCGGCGTCTCAGGAAAGGAAAGCAGTACACAGTGAAGACGCTGTCAAACGCTTGGCTGTACTCATTCGCACCAAAACAACAAGACCTTCGATAGCTCAGTTGGAAGAGCGGAGGACTGTAGTGGTTCAAGCTGGCATCCTTAGGTCGCTGGTTCAAGTCCGGCTCGAAGGACAAGCTGCTTCTTGTGTTATGTCTGCCGGCAAAGAATGGCAATACCGTCTTGTCTGAAGGACCTCCGCTTCCCTGTCAATGGAGTTGGACTTGAGTCTTTGTCACGCAGTCTGAAATTGGCAAACGGAGTAATTCTGATTGAGTGATCATTTGAGTGTCTATGTGAATACGTTTCATCTCAACTCCTGTTGGAAAAGAACAGCCATTTCCATGAGAGCACAAGACCCCTGGATTGTACCCGAAAATACTTTGCGCTCATCAGAGAGCAAAGTTGTTGTCCTGGTTTGCAAAGCCTCCATTGTTACGCCAGAAGGTGCCAGTCACATCCAAAACAAAGGGTTCCATGGTGTAATGGTTAGCACTCTGGACTCTGAATCCAGTTTAGGGTGATACCTATGGCTGTATTTGGCCTAGATATCGGGAGTGGGGCCCGGATTAGTATTCGCTACTTGGGAACATTTCATCAAAAAAACAAAGGAGTTTATGGAGAATGCGGGCGTTGATCCCGCTACCTCTCACATGCTAAGCGAGCGCTCTACCATTTGAGCTAATTCCCCTGCTGATGCAGTGTTGGCAGAGAAGGTCCAGTCTCAGAACTATTTTGGTTCCTTTGCTGGAGTACGTCAAAGCGACACAGTCTCTGCCTTTCAGAGTGCAGACATGATGCAGTCCCTGGTTGTCTAGTGGCTGGGACTTGGTGCTCTCACCACCGCGGCCGATTCCCGGTCAGGGAACTGACATTTGGTTAGGTTTTGACTGGAGATAGGATTTGTCTTGGTCCTCGGTCGAACGGTTCGGGTCATCTTTCAGCGCTGTCTGTGAACTGCTGTCACTGCACATAAAAACAATTCCAAGTCCGCCAATCGAATCCCGGTCTACCTGGTCGACGGACACGTAAACAGTGCAGGTACCCTCCTTTGTGCGGCTCCATTTCAGTGTCCTCCGTTGTCAGCGAACCTCACAAGGTCACAGTTTTTTCCTGATCAGGGCACCGTTTTGGGTTGTGCGGATGAGTGTCTGAAGCACCAGATTAAGGCTCCTTTCGCTGAGGAGCCACTGGTTGAAATCCCACAGCTGTCATTTTCCTTGTCAGGTCCATTATCCACGACTGGAATGATTTGGTAGCAAAGGACTGTCAGATTGTACAACACAGCTGAGCACTTGGAGAAGAAGATGAATAGAGGTCTTGTTCTCCCGGACTGGTTGTTGCAACCGCAACCCTGCTCAAGGTTCAACGTGACACACAAAACAGGAACTCCCCGTCTGGGAATCGAACCGCGTAATCTTCCATGTGACAGGCGGAGATACTGGCCACTATACTAACAAGGACTGCTGCTGACTTGATGTAGTGTCGATTGGCCAAAGCGGAATTCAGAACAGGCTTGTGGCCCATGACCGTTTTTATGGTAGCTGGAGACTTCAACCAGTGAAATCCTTCCTATTTTCTGTAGCTCTTATCCTCATCAACGGACTGTATTCCCCACCCGTTACCGGCATGGGGACATTCCAACCCAAGTTGAGAACACACTGGACCAGGTACACAGCAACATACGTGGCACAGACACAGATTCACCCTGCCCCCACTTTTACCCACGACTGAAAAAGCAGAACACCACCTGAGAAGCTGAAATACTCACTTAGGAGAACGTTAGACTGAAGTTCTAAAGGTCCCTGGTTCAAGACCGGTTTTCAGAACAATCCCTGTTTATGTTGTGACTTGGCAAATAATTTGAAAAGGCTTATTGGCTGGCTGAAAGGACCTTAACTTCATTCTTCAAAAGGCCAGACATCCAGCCATCCAGACAATGTTAGAGGAGGTTACAAACCATTGACTCCAGGGGCACAAGTTGAGTCCACCGAGATATCAAAGTGACCCCGAGGGTGGCTAAGGTGTTTCTTTCAAGCCGCGATTGTGATGTCTTGTTTTGTTGAAGAAAAGCCCATTATTTCTGGAACAATTTTCCCTACAAAGGAGACATCTTTGTCCATTTGGACAATTGTCAATCTGCCCACACTTTGGACACATCGTCGTGTTTCATTGTTTGGCAACTGCTTTGTGACTTCACCAGTCCCCTTAAAAGCCCCATCCTTCAGGTTTCCATAGTGTAGTGGTTATCACGTTTGCCTCACACGCAAAAGGTCCCCAGTTCGAAACTGGGTGGAAACATGGCCTTTCAAGACCTCCTTTTACAAAAAAATCAAGATGACAAATGGGAACAAGGATATTTGCTTGATGTCTGAAGGTGTATACACGAGCATCCATCCCCAGTTTGGACACACAATCCATATTTCCCGGATGACTGATGGGCTGGGAATACATAACAGGTCGGTGTTGGAGGACCTGATGGACCGCGAGGGTTCATAACGTAAAAGAAATTCAGAAAAAATAAGAAGGCCCACAACCCCCAAGGCATTTAAAAACCATTAAGAGAACCTTCAAATGGATCCTGAAACATACAGGGAGCCAATGCAGTGATTTTAGAAGCGGTGTAATATGCGCCTGCCTTCTGGTCCTCGTCAGCACACGTGCAGCAAAAGTTGTTCTGTAAAAGTTGTAGACTTGTGATGTTTCTTTTAGGAAGACCAGAAAGCAGGGCATTGCAATAGTCAATACGACTGGAAATAAAAGCATGCATCAGCATCTCTCTATTTGCCCGAGAGAGGAACGGGCGGACTCTGGCTGTATTCTTTAAATGAAAAATAAAATCCTGTTTTTGTAACATTTTTAATGTGTGGAATAAAATTGAGCTCAGTCCCCTTAAAAGCCCCTTCCTTCAGGTTTCCATAGTGTAGCGGTTATCACGTTTGCCTTACACGCAAAAGGTCCCCAGTTCGAAACTGGGTGGAAACATGGCCTTTCAAGTCCTTCTTTTACAAAAAAAAAGTTAAGGTGACAAATAGGAACAAGGACATGTGCTTGATCTCTGAAGGGACTTGACACTCAGATTTAAAGTCTGATGCCCTACGAAGTGAGCCCCCAGGCCTTTGGTCAAAAGATTTGTTTTTGTGTATTTGGAATGAAATGTTTTCTGCATGTTGAACAGTTTTCAACAGGAAAGATATCTTTCAGATGTATCAATAAAAGTGCTGAATCGCCCAATATGGGGCTCGAACCCACGACCATGAGATTAAGAGTCTCATTCTCTACCGACTGAGCTAATCAGGCCTTTTGCTGCTTTAGATATCATTTTTTGTTCTGTTTTTATTGATGTGGCCATCCTGGTGTTTGATCAATTCCACAGCTGACCTAGTTTCTCAGGGAACAGAAGGAGCGAGACCTGGAGGGTCAGGATGGCCGAGCGGTCGAAGGCGCTGCATTCAGGTTGCAGTCTCTAATGAGGCGTGGGTTCAAATCCCACTTCTGACAGTTTGGGGCCGCAAGTCTTTCCAGTTCCAGTTAAAAGCCGGGCTCCTCATGTAGTTTCCATAAAGTACCAAGGTGTTGTCCTTGTATTTTGAGGGCAAAAGGAGGCGTTTGCAAGAGGACCTCAGACCTGGTCACCTGAACAGGGACTTGAATCCGGGACACTCAGATCAAAAGTTTCATGTTCGGGACTAAATGGTCCTTCGAGCCGAATATCTTCCCAGTGACCTGCAAGATCCAGAGGGAGGCAGGGATGTTCTGTGCCTCCATTGTCGAGGCGGCAGTGGCCCTAAGGTGGTCAGGGCCTGTCGTGGCGGTAATCCTAGAACCCGTTGGTGGATACCATTGGTGAGGGATGCCGTCAAGCTGAAGGAGTTCTATTGGGCCTTTTTGGCTCATGGGACTTCAGCTGACAGGAACCGACAGGCCAAGCGGTCCGCGGCTTTGGCATTCGCTGAGCCAAAAACTCTGACATGGGAGGAATTTCGAGAAGCCATGGAGATGGACTTCCGGACGGCTTCGAAGAGATTCTGGATCCGGCGTCTCAGGAAAGGAAAGCAGTACACAGTGAAGACGCTGTCAAACGCTTGGCTGTACTCATTCGCACCAAAACAACAAGACCTTCGATAGCTCAGTTGGAAGAGCGGAGGACTGTAGTGGTTCAAGCTGGCATCCTTAGGTCGCTGGTTCAAGTCCGGCTCGAAGGACAAGCTGCTTCTTGTGTTATGTCTGCCGGCAAAGAATGGCAATACCGTCTTGTCTGAAGGACCTCCGCTTCCCTGTCAATGGAGTTGGACTTGAGTCTTTGTCACGCAGTCTGAAATTGGCAAACGGAGTAATTCTGATTGAGTGATCATTTGAGTGTCTATGTGAATACGTTTCATCTCAACTCCTGTTGGAAAAGAACAGCCATTTCCATGAGAGCACAAGACCCCTGGATTGTACCCGAAAATACTTTGCGCTCATCAGAGAGCAAAGTTGTTGTCCTGGTTTGCAAAGCCTCCATTGTTACGCCAGAAGGTGCCAGTCACATCCAAAACAAAGGGTTCCATGGTGTAATGGTTAGCACTCTGGACTCTGAATCCAGTTTAGGGTGATACCTATGGCTGTATTTGGCCTAGATATCGGGAGTGGGGCCCGGATTAGTATTCGCTACTTGGGAACATTTCATCAAAAAAACAAAGGAGTTTATGGAGAATGCGGGCGTTGATCCCGCTACCTCTCACATGCTAAGCGAGCGCTCTACCATTTGAGCTAATTCCCCTGCTGATGCAGTGTTGGCAGAGAAGGTCCAGTCTCAGAACTATTTTGGTTCCTTTGCTGGAGTACGTCAAAGCGACACAGTCTCTGCCTTTCAGAGTGCAGACATGATGCAGTCCCTGGTTGTCTAGTGGCTGGGACTTGGTGCTCTCACCACCGCGGCCGATTCCCGGTCAGGGAACTGACATTTGGTTAGGTTTTGACTGGAGATAGGATTTGTCTTGGTCCTCGGTCGAACGGTTCGGGTCATCTTTCAGCGCTGTCTGTGAACTGCTGTCACTGCACATAAAAACAATTCCAAGTCCGCCAATCGAATCCCGGTCTACCTGGTCGACGGACACGTAAACAGTGCAGGTACCCTCCTTTGTGCGGCTCCATTTCAGTGTCCTCCGTTGTCAGCGAACCTCACAAGGTCACAGTTTTTTCCTGATCAGGGCACCGTTTTGGGTTGTGCGGATGAGTGTCTGAAGCACCAGATTAAGGCTCCTTTCGCTGAGGAGCCACTGGTTGAAATCCCACAGCTGTCATTTTCCTTGTCAGGTCCATTATCCACGACTGGAATGATTTGGTAGCAAAGGACTGTCAGATTGTACAACACAGCTGAGCACTTGGAGAAGAAGATGAATAGAGGTCTTGTTCTCCCGGACTGGTTGTTGCAACCGCAACCCTGCTCAAGGTTCAACGTGACACACAAAACAGGAACTCCCCGTCTGGGAATCGAACCGCGTAATCTTCCATGTGACAGGCGGAGATACTGGCCACTATACTAACAAGGACTGCTGCTGACTTGATGTAGTGTCGATTGGCCAAAGCGGAATTCAGAACAGGCTTGTGGCCCATGACCGTTTTTATGGTAGCTGGAGACTTCAACCAGTGAAATCCTTCCTATTTTCTGTAGCTCTTATCCTCATCAACGGACTGTATTCCCCACCCGTTACCGGCATGGGGACATTCCAACCCAAGTTGAGAACACACTGGACCAGGTACACAGCAACATACGTGGCACAGACACAGATTCACCCTGCCCCCACTTTTACCCACGACTGAAAAAGCAGAACACCACCTGAGAAGCTGAAATACTCACTTAGGAGAACGTTAGACTGAAGTTCTAAAGGTCCCTGGTTCAAGACCGGTTTTCAGAACAATCCCTGTTTATGTTGTGACTTGGCAAATAATTTGAAAAGGCTTATTGGCTGGCTGAAAGGACCTTAACTTCATTCTTCAAAAGGCCAGACATCCAGCCATCCAGACAATGTTAGAGGAGGTTACAAACCATTGACTCCAGGGGCACAAGTTGAGTCCACTGAGATATCAAAGTGACCCCGAGGGTGGCTAAGGTGTTTCTTTCAAGCCGCGATTGTGATGTCTTGTTTTGTTGAAGAAAAGCCCATTATTTCTGGAACAATTTTCCCTACAAAGGAGACATCTTTGTCCATTTGGACAATTGTCAATCTGCCCCCACTTTGGACACATCGTCGTGTTTCATTGTTTGGCAACTGCTTTGTGACTTCACCAGTCCCCTTAAAAGCCCCATCCTTCAGGTTTCCATAGTGTAGTGGTTATCACGTTTGCCTCACACGCAAAAGGTCCCCAGTTCGAAACTGGGTGGAAACATGGCCTTTCAAGACCTCCTTTTACAAAAAAATCAAGATGACAAATGGGAACAAGGATATTTGCTTGATGTCTGAAGGTGTATACACGAGCATCCATCCCCAGTTTGGACACACAATCCATATTTCCCGGATGACTGATGGGCTGGGAATACATAACAGGTCGGTGTTGGAGGACCTGATGGGCCGCGAGGGTTCATAACGTAAAAGAAATTCAGAAAAAATAAGAAGGCCCACAACCCCCAAGGCATTTAAAAACCATTAAGAGAACCTTCAAATGGATCCTGAAACATACAGGGAGCCAATGCAGTGATTTTAGAAGCGGTGTAATATGCGCCTGCCTTCTGGTCCTCGTCAGCACACGTGCAGCAAAAGTTGTTCTGTAAAAGTTGTAGACTTGTGATGTTTCTTTTAGGAAGACCAGAAAGCAGGGCATTGCAATAGTCAATACGACTGGAAATAAAAGCATGCATCAGCATCTCTCTATTTGCCCGAGAGAGGAACGGGCGGACTCTGGCTGTATTCTTTAAATGAAAAATAAAATCCTGTTTTTGTAACATTTTTAATGTGTGGAATAAAATTGAGCTCAGTCCCCTTAAAAGCCCCTTCCTTCAGGTTTCCATAGTGTAGCGGTTATCACGTTTGCCTAACACGCAAAAGGTCCCCAGTTCGAAACTGGGTGGAAACATGGCCATTCAAGTCCTTCTTTTACAAAAAAAAGTTAAGGTGACAAATAGGAACAAGGACTTGTGCTTGATCTCTGAAGGGACTTGAACTCTTGACACTCAGATTTAAAGTCTGATGCCCTACGAAGGTAGCCCCCAGGCCTTTGGTCAAAGGACTTGTTTTTGTGTATTTGGAATGAAATGTGTTCTGCATGTTGAACAGTTTTCAACAGGAAAGATATCTTTCAGATGTAAAAGTGCTGAATCACCCAATGTAGGGCTCCAACCAACTACCATGAGATTAAGAGTCTCATGCTCTACTGACTGAGCTAACCAGGCCTTTTTCTGCTCTAGATATCATTTTTTGTTCTGTTTTTATTGATGTGGCCATCCTGATGTTTGATCAATTCCACAACTGACCTAGTTTCTCAGGGGAGAGAAGGAGCAAAACCTGGAAGGTCAGGATGGCCGAGCGGTCGAAGGCGCTGCATTCAGGTTGCAGTCTCTAATGAGGCGTGGGTTCGAATCCCACTTCTGACAGCTTCTTGCATCTTGAAGTGGCGTCACCCAGTAAACCAGGGGTGCTTTTCAACATGACCGCTGCTGAAAAGTGTACAAAGCAGACCTATTGCATCCTGGGGTCTTGCGTTTCTCCGGAAAACACTCTTTGTACTTCAACATGACCTCGGATGAAAAGTATGAAAACCAGAGTCATGGAAATACCAGAAGAGGACTGCAGGAATTGAACAAACAAGCCCCTCTTTGCTAGGCTTGTAATTTGACCAACTATCTTTTCCCCTCCTCTGCTGAGTGTCCACTGAATGTAGGTGGCTGTTCTCGCAGGGACATCAATTAGTTAAATTAGTTGTATCACTGGTTGAAATCCCACAACTGGTATTTTCCTGGTCAGGTCCATTATCCACGACTGGAATGACTTGGCATCAAAGGACTGTCATATTGTACAACACAGCTGAGCACTTGGAGAAAAAGATTGAGAGAGGTCTTCGGGTTTGCTCTACCCGAATCGTAACCCTACTGAAGGTTATATGTCACACTGTGACATACAAAACAGGAACTCCATGTCTGGGAATTGTGCACCAGTTTTCCACATGACAGGGGGTGATACTGTCCACTACACTATATATCTGGGGACGTCAACCAATGAAAACCATCCATTTTCTGTACCTTTTCTGTATCCTCATCAACGGACTGTATTCCCCACCCGTTACCAGCATGGGGACATTCCAACCCAAGTTGAGAACACACTGGACCAGGTACACAGCAACATACGTGGCACAGACACAGCTTCCCACTGCCCCCACTTTTAGCAAATGACTGAAAAAGCAGAACGCCACCTTAAAAGCTGAAATACTCACTTGGGAGAGTGTTAGACTGACGTTCTGAAGGTCCCTGATTCAAGCCTGGGATTCAGCACAATCCCTGTTCATGTTGCGACTTGGCAAACAGTTTGAAAAGGCTTATTGGCTGGCTTCATTCTTCAAAAGGCCAGAGATGAGGTTACAAGACAAACCAGTGACCTCAAGGGCACACGTTGAGTCCACCTGGCCGTGTTCTCTAGACGAGTCTCTTGTAATGCAATCGTGAATAAACCCAGTCCGTGATTTATTGTTCCCAAGTACCAAACACTAATCTGATCCCAAGTCCCGATTTCTATGCCAAAAAAGCCTTAGGTCTAACCCTAAACCCAGTCCTAACTGCCTTCTCCAGTCGAGCACCTTATCTTGTTGTGTAGTACTTACCAGAAACTCAATGCATAAGGCTAAAAATAAGCAATTAGCTAAAAATGTCATCCAATACTTCTCTACAAGAGAGGAGAAATATGATCTCAGGGAAGAAGTACATTTGAAACACTTCTATGCTAGTACTTATATGCACCCAGACAAGGTTAGAGAAGGTTACAAGCCAAACCATTGACTCCAAGGGCACAAGTTGAGTCCACAGAGATATCAAGGTGAGCCCGAGGGTGGCTAAGGTGTTTCTTTCAAGCCGCGATTGTGATGTCTTGTTTTGTTGAAGAAAAGCGCATTATTTCTGGAACAATTTTCCCTACAAAGGAGAAATCTTTGTCAATTTGGACAATTGTCAATCTGCCCCCACTTTGGACACATCGTCATGTTTCATTGTTTGGCAACTGCTTTGTGACTTCGCCAGTCCCCTTAAAAGCCCCTTCCGTTGGGTTTCCATAGTATAGTGGTTGTCACGTTTGCCTCACACGCAAAAGGTCCCCAGTTCGAAACTGGGTGGAAACATGGCCTTCCAAGTCCTTCTTTTACAAAAAATCAAGGTGACAAATGGGAACAAGGATATGTGCTTGATCTTTGAAGGGACTTGAACTCTTGACCCTCAGATTAAAAGTCTGATGCCCTACGAAGTGAGCCCCCAGGCCTTTGGTCAAAAGACTTGTTTTTGTGTATTTGGAATGAAATGTTTTCTGCATGTTGAACAATTTTCAACATGAAAGATATCTTTCAGATGTATCAATAAAAGTGCTGAATCGCCCAATGTGGGGCTCCAACCAACTACCATGAGATTAAGAGTCTCATGCTCTACCGACTGAGCTAACCGGGCCTTTTTCTGCTCTATATATGATTTTTTGCTCTGTTTTTATTGATGTGGCCATCCTGATGTTTGAGCAAGTCCACAACTGACCTAGTTTCTCAGGGGACAGAAGGTGCAAGACATGGAGGGTCAGGATGGCCGAGCGGTCAAAGGCGCTGCATTCAGGTTGCAGTCTCTAATGAGGCGTGGGTTCGAATCCCACTTCTGACAGCTTCTTGCATCTTGAAGTGGCGTAAACCAGGGGTGCTTTTCAACATGACCGCTGCTGAGAAGTGTACAAAGCAGACCTATTGCATCCTGGGGTCTTGCGTTTCTCCGGAAAACATTCTTTGTACTTCAACATGACCTCGGATGAAAAGTATGAAAACCAGAGTCATGGAAATACCAGAAGAGGACTGCAGGAATTGAACAAACAAGCCCCTCTTTGCTAGGCTTGTAATTTGACCAACTATCTTTTCCCCTCCTCTGCTGAGTGTCCACTGAATGTAGGTGGCTGTTCTCACAGGGACATCAATTAGTTAAATTAGTTGTATCACTGGTTGAAATCCCACAGCTGGCATTTTCCTGGTCAGGTCCATTATCCACGACTGGAATGACTTGGCATCAAAGGACTGTCAGATTGTACAACACAGCTGAGCACTTGGAGAAAAAGATTGAGAGAGGTCTTGTTCTAGTGAGACGGGTTTGCTCTACCCGAATCGTAACCCTACAGAATTGATACCCGCATTCGCCAAGGAATCCTTTTCCAAAATCTGTTTTTTGTAGAAGAGATGACAAAATTGATTTCAGGATCTATCCATCAGCATCAGACAAATACCCCAAACCTAATCCTGGCCGTGTTCTCTAGACCAGTCTCTTGTCATGTAATAGTGAAGAAACCCAGTCCGTGATTTATTGTTCCCATGTACCAAACAATAATCTGAGCCCCAATACCAATTTCTATGCCAAATACAGCCTTAGGCCTAACCCTAAACCCAGTCCTAACTGCCTTCTCCAGTCCAGCACCTTATCTTGTTGTGTAGTACTTACCAGAAACTCAAGTCCATCATTTATTGATGTTTTATTCAGTCGCCTCAGGATGACAGCAGTTCACAGATAGCGCTTCAAGATTACCCGAACTGTTCGACCAAGGACCAACCCAAATCCGCCACTAGAGCACCAGGGACTGCATCGTGGCTGCAGTCAGAAAGGCAGAGACTGTGTCGCGTTGACGTACTCCAGCAAAGGAACCAAAATAGGAATGAGACTGGACCTTCTCTGCCAACAATGCATCAGCAGGGTAGAGCGCTTGCTTAGCATGTGAGAGGTAGCGGGATCAATGCCCGCATTCTCAAAAAGCACTTTTCTTTTTTGTGATTAAATGTTCCCAAGTACCGAACACTAATCCGGGCCCCAATCCCGATATCGAGGCCAAATACAGCTATAGGTATCACCCTAAACCCAGTCCTGTCTAGCATTGTCCTGTCTAGCATTCTCCTGTCTAGCACCTTGTCTTGTCTTGTTGTGGGATCAATGTCTGCAGTCTCCTGGGAGTTCTTTGCCTTTTGTAGAAGAGATGTTGGGACCGGAAATGAATCCACGATCGATCCACGTGGGAGACCCGGGTCTGATTCCTGGCAAATGCAGCAGGGCTGTTTTCATACCTTTCATCGTGAAAAAAGTGCCCAGACAGTTTTCGGGACCAACTGATGACCTCTGAATTCGATCAGAAAGTCTCCACCTGAGACTTTCCACCTCAGACTCTCCACCACAATACTTGATTATCTAATCCAAATCCTGTCCATAGTGGCATTCCCAGCCACAGCGCGTTAGAGAACCTCAATGAGACATCGTCGAACGCCCGGCTGTACTCACTCGCCCCAAAACAACAAGACCTTCCATAGGTCAGTTGGAAGAGCGGAAGACTGTAGTGGTTCTAGCTGGCATCCTTAGGTCGCTGGTTCAAGTCCGTCTCGAAAGACAAGCCTTTTGCTCATGTTGTGTCTGGAAAGAATGGCAATACCGTCTTTTCTGAAGGACCTCACCTTCCCTGTCAATGGAGTTGGACTTGAGTCTTTGTCACACAGTCTGAAATTGGCAAACCGAGAAATTCTGAATGAGTGGCCAATGCAGTTTGTCTATTTGAATACGTTTCATCTCAACTCCTGTTGGAAAAGGGCAGCTATTTCCATAAGAGCACAAGACCCTTGGATTGTACCCCAAAATACTTTGCGCTCATCAAAGAGTAAAGTTGGTGTCCTGGTTTGCAATGCCTCCATTGTTATGCCAGAAGGTGCCAGTCATCCAAAACAAAGGGTTCCATGGTATAATGGTTAGCACTATGGACTCTGAATCCAGTGATCCAAGTTCAAGTCTTGGTGGAACCGACTTGCCCTGCAGCAATCGAGTGTTTGGACTGTGTCATCCTTAACAGTAAGAATATGATGACTTATTGATTTACTCTACAAATCAGTGGTAACCATGGATCAGGATGAGGTCCCCAAACGACGCCAATGTCTGTGACAGCTGATGTCAAGGATCAGCTGATCAGAAGATACTTGGTTTGTGTGCAGGGCCACAAGTCTTTCCAGTTCCAGTTAAAAGCCAGGCTACTCATGTAGTTTCCATAAAGTACCAAGGGATTGTCCTGTTGCCCTCGTATTTTGAGGGCAAAACGGAGGCGTTTGCAAGTGGACCTCAGACCTGGTACCTGAACAGGGACTTGAATCCCGGACACTCAGATCAAACGTTTCATGTTGAGGTGACAGGCTCAACCTTTGTCTTGTCTGACCATGAACTCTTTTTGTCCAAAAGATATTTGGCTTGTCCATGTGGGCAGTTTAAGACCTCTGTCCATCTTGGAGGTGGACATTTCGGGACCGGGGCTTCTTCATCTCTGCAAGGACAAGTACAGTATGCCAGAAGATTTTGTCTTCATTGAGTTGTCCTCGTTTATCAAGGGCCTGGATAGCTAAGCTGGTAGAGCATCAGACTTTTAATCTGAGGGTCCAGGGTTCAAGTCCTTGTTCAGGCAGTGAGGAGAAGTTTTAAATGTGAAACCAATCTCTTTTATCTTCCTCCTGTGGTCTGAGTGCAGACCAAAAGCAGTCCCTGGTGGTCTAGTGGCTAGGATTCAGTGCTCTCACTGCTGCGGCTGGATTGGTTTTTCCTGGAGATAGGATTTGTCTTCGGCCTCGGTGGAATGGTTGGGGTCACCTTGAAGCGCTACTTGAGAACAATAAATCACGGACTGGGATTCTTCATTATGCCATGACAAGAGACTAGTCTACAGAACATGGCCAGGATTAGGTTTGGGGTATTTGTCTGATGCTGAGGGATCGATCGTGGACTCATTTCCGATCCCGACATCTCTTTTACAAAATACAAAGGATTCCTTGGAGAATGCGGGTATGGATTCTGCTACTTCTCGCATGCTAAGCAAGCACTTTACCATTTGAGGCAATTCCCCGGGTTTGGGGTATTTGTCGAATGCTAAGGGGTAGATCCAATCCCAACATCTATTCTACAAAAGGCAAAGAACTCCTAGGAGACTGCGGGCATTGATCCCAAAACAAGACAAGACAAGGTGCTAGACTGGAGAATGCAGTTAGGACTGGGTTTAGGGTGATACCTATGGCTGTATTTGGCCTAGATATCGGGATTGGGGCCCAGATTAGTGTTCGGTACTTGGAACATTTAATCACAAAAAACAGAAGAGACTATGGAGAATGCGGGCATTGATCCCGCAACCTCTCACATGCTAAGCGAGCGCTCTACCATTTGAGCTAATTCCGCTGCTGTTGGCAGGGAAGGTCCAGTCTCATAACTATTTTGGTTCCTTTGCTGGAGTACATCAAAGCGACACAGTCTCTGCCTTTCAGAGTGCAGCCATGCGGGCATGTGGGTGTATCAAGACAAACTGTGAGATGAGTATAATAAATTAAAACAATATAATGAATAATCACCTTCAAGATGTATCAATAAAAGCGCTGAATCGCCCAATGTGGGGCTCGAACAAACGACACTGAGATTAAGAGTGTCATTCTCTACCGACTGAGCTAATCGGGCCTTTTTATGCCCTGAACATCATTTTTTGTTTTGTTGTTATTGATGTTGCCTTCCTGATGTTTGATCAATTCCTCAGCTGTCCTAGTTTCTCAGGGAACAGAAGGAGCAAGATGTTCAGTCATCGCTGAGAATTTTGTTCTGGTTTAAGGTATTTGTCGGATGTAGATCCAATCCCAACTTCTCTTCTACAAAGGGCAAATAACTCCTTGGAGACTGTGGGCATTGATCCCCCTACTTCTCACATGCTAAGCAAGCGCTACTTGGGAAAATTTCATCACAAAAAACAAAAGAGATTATGTAGAATGCATTGATCCCACTACCTTTCACATGCTAAGCGAGCGCTTTACCATTTGAGCTAATTCCCCTGCTGGAGCAGCGTTGGCAGAGAAGGTCCAGTCTAACAACTATTTTGGTTCCTTTGCTGGAGTACGTCAAAGTGACACAGTCTCTCAGAGTGCAGCCATAACGTTCGATTCCCGGTCAGGAAACTGACATTTGGACAGGTTTTGAGTGGAGAATTTGGGTTGGTCCTCGGTCGAACGGTTAGGGTCATCTTTAAGCGCTATCTGCGAACTGCTGTCATCCTGAAGCGACTGACGACAGAAATACGAATAAAACACATCAATAAATTATAGACTTGAGATTAATTATCATACTCCCTGTTGGTCTACCATTTTAAGCGCTGCAAAAAGCCCCCTTCTCTTCCTGCCTAGTTGTTTTGACATATTTCAGATTGTGCAGATGCGGCATAGGCCGGCCAATCAGAAGTTGCCACCGCCCTGGACTGTGGCAGATGTTGTCCAGTTGGAGAAGGACCACCAAATCCTCCTGCAGGTGGATGCCGCTGGTCCTGGCTAGCTTGCAAACCTTTTCAATGAACCTGACTCTAAAATTCAAGTGTTGCTCACAGACGAATAGGAAGCAACTGGAAGCAGCAATCAGCACCTCCAAGTCAGAGTTTTTGGTTCTTGCTTTTTCAGTTGGTGCCAAAAGTGGGGGAAGGGTGAAGCTATGTCTGTGCCAAGTCCTGTCGTCATCGCCGATGTGGCCTCAGTAATGTGGGCGACGAGTCTGCCTACAGGTGGGAGGTTGACCATCTGGCGACTCTATCTCCAGTCAAAACCTATCCAAATCTCAATTCTTTGACCGGGAAGCGAACCAATGCCGCGGCGGTGCGAGCTGCGAATCCTAGCCACTAGACCACCAGGGACTGCTTTATGGGAGCACTCTGAAAGGCAGAGACTGTGTCGCTTTGACGTAGTCCAGCAAAGGAACCAAAATAGTTCTGAGACTGGACCTTCTCTGCCAACGCTGCAACAGCAGGGGAATTAGCTCAAATGGTAGAGCGCTCGCTTAGCATGTGAGAAGTAGCAGAATTGATACCTGCATTCTCATAGGAATCCTTTTCTGTAATACATTTTTTGTCGAAGAGATGTTGGGATCAGAATTGAGTCCAGGATCTATCCATCAGCGTCAGACAAATACCCCAAACCTAATCCTGGCCGTGTTCTCTAGACTTGTCCTTGTTGAGATGAAGAAGCCCTGGTCCCGAAATTTCCACCTCCAAGATGGACTGAGGTCTTAAACAGCCCACATGGACAAGCCAAATATCTTGTTCATGGTCAGACAAGACAAAGGTTGAGCCAGTCACCTGAACATGAAACTGGATTCAAGTCCCTGTTCAGGTGACCAGGTCTGAAGTCCACTTGCAAACGCCTCCTTTTTGCCCTCAAACTACGAGGGCAACAGGATAATCCCTTGGTACTCTACGGAAACTACATGAGGAGACTGGCTTTTAACTGGAACTGGAAAGACTTGTGGCCCCGCACACAAACCAAGTATCTTCTGATCAGCTGATCCTTGACATCAGCTGTCACAGACATTGGCGTCGTTTGGGGACCTCATCCTGATCCACGGTTACCACTGATTTGTAGAGTAAGTCAATAAGTCATCATACTCTTACAGGAAGACTCAGTCCAAACACTCAATTGCTTCAGGGCAAGTAGGTTCCACCAAGACTTGAACTTGGACCACTGGATTCAGAGTCCAGAGTGCTAACCATTACACCATGGAACCCTTTGTTTTGAATGTGACTGGCACCTTCTGGCGTTACATTGGAGGCTTTGCAAACCAGGACAACAACTTTACTCTCTGTTGAGCGCAAAGTATTTTCGGGTACAATCCAGGGGTCTTGTGCTCTCACGGAAATGGCTGTCCTTTCCCAACAGGAGTTGAGATGAAACGTATTCAAATAGACACTCAAATGATCACTCAATCAGAATTACTCCGTTTGCCAATTTCAGACTGCGTGACAAAGACTCAAGTCCAACTCCATTGACAGGGAAGCGGAGGTCCTTCAGACAAGAAGGTATTGCCATTCTTTCCTGGCAGACATACATAACATAAGAAACAGCTTGTCCTTCGAGCCGGACTTGAACCAGCGACCTAAGGATGCCAGCTTGAACCACTACAGTCCTCCGCTCTTCCAAATGAGCTATCGAAGGTCTTGTTGTTTTGAGGCAAATGAGTACAGCCAAGCGTTTGACAGCGTCTTCACTGTGTACTGCTTTCCTTTCCTGAGACGCCGGATGGTGGTCCAGAATCTCTTCGAAGCCGTCCGGAAGTCCTTCTCCATGGCTTCTCCAAACTCCTCCCATGTCAGAGTTTTTGCCTCAGCGAATGCCAAAGCCGCGGACCGCTTGGTCTGTCGGTTCCTGTCAGCTGAAGTCCCATGAGCCAAAAAGGCCCAATAGAACTCCTTCAGCTTGACGGCATCCCTCACCAACGGTATCCACCAACGGGTTCTAGGATTACCGCCACGACAGGCCCTGACCACCTTAGGGCCACTGCCGCCTCGACAATGGAGGCACAGAACATCCCTGCCTCCCTCTGGATCTTGCTGGTCACTGGGAAGATATTCGAAGGACCATTTGGTCCCGAACATGAAACTTTTCTGAGTGTCCCGGATTCAAGTCCCTGTTCAGGTGACCAGGTCTGAGGTCCTCTTGCAAACGCCTCCTTTTGCCCTCAAAATACAAGGGCAACAGGACAATACCTTGGTACTTTATGGAAACTACATGAGGAGCCGGGCTTTTAACTGGAACTGGAAAGACTTGCGGCCCCGCACTGTCAGAAGTGGGATTTGAACACACGCCTCATTAGAGACTGCAACCTGAATGCAGCACCTTCGACCACTCGGCCATCCTGACCCTACAGGTCTCGCTCCTTCTGTTCCCTGAGAAACTAGGTCAGCTGTGGAATTGATCAAACATCAGGATGGCCGCATCAATAAAAACAGAACAAAAAATTATATCTAGAACAGCAAAAGGCCTGATTAGCTCAGCCGTAGAGCATGAGACTCTTAATCTCATGGTTGTGGGTTCGAGCCCCATATTGGGCGATTCAGCATTTTTATTGATACATCTGAAAGATATCTTTGCCTGTATGTTTCAGGATCCATTTGAAGGTTCTCTTAATGGTTTTTAAATGCCTTAGGGGTTGTGGGCCTTCTTATTTTTCTGAATTTCTTTTACGTGATGAACCCTCGCGGTCCATCAGGTCCTCGAACACCGACCTGTTATGTATTCCTAGCCCATCAGTCATCCGGGAAATATGGATTGTGTGTCCAAACTGGGGATGGATGCTCGTGTACACACCTTCAGACATCAAGCACATATCCTTGTTCTTATTTGTCATCTTGATTTTTTTGTAAAAGGAGGTCTTGAAAGGCCATGTTTCCACCCAGTTTTGAACTGGGGACCTTTTGTGTGTGAGGCAAACGTGATAACCACTACACTATGGAAACCTGAAGGAAGGGGCTTTTAAGGGGACTGGTGAAGTCACAAAGCAGTTGCCAAACAATGAAACACGACGATGTGTCCGAAGTGGGGGCAGATTGGGGCTGACTCCAAATGAGTCTTAATTAGTGTTTTGGTGTTGCAGAAACTGTGGCAGCCTTCTTGTGCACCGGCGGGAATGAACTCAAAGGACAGAGCTCTTGCTTTACATGCAGGAGATAGTGGGTTTGATACCTGTATTCTCCAAATGGTATGTTATGGCTTTTTCTTGCCAACAAAAGCGTTCTTGATCTCCGACATCGTACCTTATACTTTGATTGATTGCATGTGTGAGGGAGCTGCCAATCATCCCTCTTTGATCAGGTGTATGTCCCACATACACACGGCCATGTTTCCTATTTGTGTATATAGCTGGCTTTTGTTATTTACACATACATCCTGGTTAGTACTTTAATTATATTTGTTTGCCATTTAAGTTGTTTCATTGCCACCTTAGTTAGTTTTCATTTAGAAGTCATTGGTTTGGTTCCTAATTTCTCATCAGTTTCTCCTTTCTTACGAGAAGGTGATTGATCGGGGCACAAGCATGGAGGTGCGCCCATGGGAGTGCAGGCTAGAGGCTGATCACCTTGATTGGACTCTCCCAAGTGTCACCTGGAGGAGGGGGTGGGGGGGGTTAACTGTATAGTTTCTGGGTAAATGTAGTTAAATGTAGTCTAGTGCTTAAAATGTATCCAGAAAGTGGAACTTAAGTGTGCTAATATTGAAAGGCTTTTGGGACATAAAAGAAAAGTGTTGAAATTGTAAATATGGTACCTTTTAGATAAATTGCCTCACCCTCTCATTGGGGAATTATGGTTGGCCCTTCACGGGTAAAAGGGGCTGGTGAATTGCTGGGTGGAAGGCCTGTTGTGTGTGTGCTGGGGAAAATACTGTTGGACTGTCTGGTCTGGGGTGCGCTTCAGAGGCTATGGCTATCCTGGGCTCGTAAGAGGCCATTTTAAAAACTAAAATCTTACAGCATGCTAATGAATCATTAGCATCAGCAATGAAGCCCCATGAGGCTTGGAACCATTTCAGTCAACTGGTTAGAGAATGGATTCATTTCTTGAATCTTCATGTGCACACGAAACCACCTGCTGGCCGTGGATCGAATTACAGGCGGATGTATCTTCATGTGTGATGCATTGAATGCTGATCTGTTTTGGCTCTTGGAAATTATGTACCACAAAAAAATGTATAACCGAATGATTAATCTACAAAGTGTAAGATAAAATATACAGTATATATAAAATACTGAATGTTTTCTTGTCCATAAATGCCATGTATCATGTGATATGGCTACCTTCATGGTTGTGTTGTTTATACTGTAATATGTTACTATTATAATGTAGTACTATTAACCTTACCATGGATGGGTGAAGGTCATGTGGTACAATTCTGGCCCCTCCCTCAAATGAATCAAGCCTTGGTACACGCTTTGTAGAAGTGCCCACTCGATTTTTCGACACACACTTCGAAGCCCTGGCACCTCATCACTACTAATGATGTTTACTGATGTGATACAGGTGTGGTCAAAACTAGTGTATTTGTATATCACCACACAAGTGGACAGACAATACAATTCCAAAAGCAACACACACCTGCCATGACCCTGATTCGACCAGGGTTGCTGCGGCCACAACACAGAGTACGAACCACGATACCGTTACGGCTGTGAGCTATGCTTTTCTGGGCAAGAACCATAAACTCAGATTCGGAGGTGCAGATTGCTCATTCCAGCTGCTTCAAATTTGTCTGTGAGCAAAGCTTGAATTTTAGACTCAAATCAATTGAAAAGGCTGTCATGCACGTTTTCCTTTTGTTAGAATAAAATGTAGATAGAATTAATATAATGTCAGTTATCACCCTCATATCCATTTGCTTAGACAATAGAAAGTGTTTGACTGTGCTGAAGAGGGAATGTTCCTGTGACCCTGATCTCAGACCCCCAGTGACCCCCAGGTCCTGGAGGTGCCTGGATGCGCCAACAGCAACCCTGCCTGCAGATGTTTCTGTTAATCCTGCAAGAATGTGTCAAGATAAGAACTCATAAAACAATAAAAGTAATAACTCTCAAAACAAATAACAAAAGCCAGCTATATACACAAATAGGAAACATGGCCGTGTGTATGTGGGACATACACCTGATCAAAGAGGGATGATTGGCAGCTCCCTCACACATGCAATCAATCAAAGTATAAGGTACGATGTCGGAGATCAAGAACGCTTTTGTTGGCAAGAAAAAGCCATAACATACCATTTGGAGAATACAGGTATCAAACCCACTATCTCCTGCATGTAAAGCAAGAGCTCTGTCCTTTGAGTTCATTCCCGCCGGTGCACAAGAAGGCTGCCACAGTTTCTGCAACACCAAAACACTAATTAAGACTCATTTGGAGTCAGCCCCAATCTGCCCCCACTTCGGACACATCGTCGTGTTTCATTGTTTGGCAACTGCTTTGTGACTTCACCAGTCCCCTTAAAAGCCCCTTCCTTCAGGTTTCCATAGTGTAGTGGTTATCACGTTTGCCTCACACACAAAAGGTCCCCAGTTCAAAACTGGGTGGAAACATGGCCTTTCAAGACCTCCTTTTACAAAAAAATCAAGATGACAAATAAGAACAAGGATATGTGCTTGATGTCTGAAGGTGTGTACACGAGCATCCATCCCCAGTTTGGACACACAATCCATATTTCCCGGATGACTGATGGGCTAGGAATACATAACAGGTCGGTGTTCGAGGACCTGATGGACCGCGAGGGTTCATCACGTAAAAGAAATTCAGAAAAATAAGAAGGCCCACAACCCCTAAGGCATTTAAAAACCATTAAGAGAACCTTCAAATGGATCCTGAAACATACAGGCAAAGATATCTTTCAGATGTATCAATAAAAATGCTGAATCGCCCAATATGGGGCTCGAACCCACAACCATGAGATTAAGAGTCTCATGCTCTACGGCTGAGCTAATCAGGCCTTTTGCTGTTCTAGATATAATTTTTTGTTCTGTTTTTATTGATGCGGCCATCCTGATGTTTGATCAATTCCACAGCTGACCTAGTTTCTCAGGGAACAGAAGGAGCGAGACCTGTAGGGTCAGGATGGCCGAGTGGTCGAAGGTGCTGCATTCAGGTTGCAGTCTCTAATGAGGCGTGTGTTCAAATCCCACTTCTGACAGTGCGGGGCCGCAAGTCTTTCCAGTTCCAGTTAAAAGCCCGGCTCCTCATGTAGTTTCCATAAAGTACCAAGGTATTGTCCTGTTGCCCTTGTATTTTGAGGGCAAAAGGAGGCGTTTGCAAGAGGACCTCAGACCTGGTCACCTGAACAGGGACTTGAATCCGGGACACTCAGAAAAGTTTCATGTTCGGGACCAAATGGTCCTTCGAATATCTTCCCAGTGACCAGCAAGATCCAGAGGGAGGCAGGGATGTTCTGTGCCTCCATTGTCGAGGCGGCAGTGGCCCTAAGGTGGTCAGGGCCTGTCGTGGCGGTAATCCTAGAACCCGTTGGTGGATACCGTTGGTGAGGGATGCCGTCAAGCTGAAGGAGTTCTATTGGGCCTTTTTGGCTCATGGGACTTCAGCTGACAGGAACCGACAGACCAAGCGGTCCGCGGCTTTGGCATTCGCTGAGGCAAAAACTCTGACATGGGAGGAGTTTGGAGAAGCCATGGAGAAGGACTTCCGGACGGCTTCGAAGAGATTCTGGACCACCATCCGGCGTCTCAGGAAAGGAAAGCAGTACACAGTGAAGACGCTGTCAAACGCTTGGCTGTACTCATTTGCCTCAAAACAACAAGACCTTCGATAGCTCATTTGGAAGAGCGGAGGACTGTAGTGGTTCAAGCTGGCATCCTTAGGTCGCTGGTTCAAGTCCGGCTCGAAGGACAAGCTGTTTCTTATGTTATGTATGTCTGCCAGGAAAGAATGGCAATACCTTCTTGTCTGAAGGACCTCCACTTCCCTGTCAATGGAGTTGGACTTGAGTCTTTGTCACGCAGTCTGAAATTGGCAAACGGAGTAATTCTGATTGAGTGATCATTTGAGTGTCTATTTGAATACGTTTCATCTCAACTCCTGTTGGGAAAGGACAGCCATTTCCGTGAGAGCACAAGACCCCTGGATTGTACCCGAAAATACTTTGCGCTCAACAGAGAGTAAAGTTGTTGTCCTGGTTTGCAAAGCCTCCAATGTAACGCCAGAAGGTGCCAGTCACATTCAAAACAAAGGGTTCCATGGTGTAATGGTTAGCACTCTGGACTCTGAATCCAGTGGTCCAAGTTCAAGTCTTGGTGGAACCTACTTGCCCTGAAGCAATTGAGTGTTTGGACTGAGTCTTCCTGTAAGAGTATGATGACTTATTGACTTACTCTACAAATCAGTGGTAACCGTGGATCAGGATGAGGTCCCCAAACGACGCCAATGTCTGTGACAGCTGATGTCAAGGATCAGCTGATCAGAAGATACTTGGTTGGTGTGCGGGGCCACAAGTCTTTCCAGTTCCAGTTAAAAGCCAGTCTCCTCATGTAGTTTCCGTAGAGTACCAAGGGATTATCCTGTTGCCCTCGTAGTTTGAGGGCAAAAAGGAGGCGTTTGCAAGTGGACTTCAGACCTGGTCACCTGAACAGGGACTTGAATCCAGTTTCATGTTCAGGTGACTGGCTCAACCTTTGTCTTGTCTGACCATGAACAAGATATTTGGCTTGTCCATGTGGGCTGTTTAAGACCTCAGTCCATCTTGGAGGTGGAAATTTCGGGACCAGGGCTTCTTCATCTCAACAAGGACAAGTCTAGAGAACACGGCCAGGATTAGGTTTGGGGTATTTGTCTGACGCTGATGGATAGATCCTGGACTCAATTCTGATCCCAACATCTCTTCGACAAAAAATGTATTACAGAAAAGGATTCCTATGAGAATGCAGGTATCAATTCTGCTACTTCTCACATGCTAAGCGAGCGCTCTACCATTTGAGCTAATTCCCCTGCTGTTGCAGCGTTGGCAGAGAAGGTCCAGTCTCAGAACTATTTTGGTTCCTTTGCTGGACTACGTCAAAGCGACACAGTCTCTGCCTTTCAGAGTGCTCCCATAAAGCAGTCCCTGGTGGTCTAGTGGCTAGGATTCGCAGCTCGCACCGCCGCGGCATTGGTTCGCTTCCCGGTCAAAGAATTGAGATTTGGATAGGTTTTGACTGGAGATAGAGTCGCCAGATGGTCAACCTCCCACCTGTAGGCAGACTCGTCGCCCACATTACTGAGGCCACATCGGCGATGACGACAGGACTTGGCACAGACATAGCTTCACCCTTCCCCCACTTTTGGCACCAACTGAAAAAGCAAGAACCAAAAACTCTGACTTGGAGGTGCTGATTGCTGCTTCCAGTTGCTTCCTATTCGTCTGTGAGCAACACTTGAATTTTAGAGTCAGGTTCATTGAAAAGGTTTGCAAGCTAGCCAGGACCAGCGGCATCCACCTGCAGGAGGATTTGGTGGTCCTTCTCCAACTGGACAACATCTGCCACAGTCCAGGGCGGTGGCAACTTCTGATTGGCCGGCCTATGCCGCATCTGCACAATCTGAAATATGTCAAAACAACTAGGCAGGAAGAGAAGGGGGCTTTTTGCAGCGCTTAAAATGGTAGACCAACAGGGAGTATGATAATTAATCTCAAGTCTATAATTTATTGATGTGTTTTATTCGTATTTCTGTCGTCAGTCGCTTCAGGATGACAGCAGTTCGCAGATAGCGCTTAAAGATGACCCTAACCGTTCGACCGAGGACCAACCCAAATTCTCCACTCAAAACCTGTCCAAATGTCAGTTTCCTGACCGGGAATCGAACGTTATGGCTGCACTCTGAGAGACTGTGTCACTTTGACGTACTCCAGCAAAGGAACCAAAATAGTTGTTAGACTGGACCTTCTCTGCCAACGCTGCTCCAGCAGGGGAATTAGCTCAAATGGTAAAGCGCTCGCTTAGCATGTGAAAGGTAGTGGGATCAATGCATTCTACATAATCTCTTTTGTTTTTTGTGATGAAATTTTCCCAAGTAGCGCTTGCTTAGCATGTGAGAAGTAGGGGGATCAATGCCCACAGTCTCCAAGGAGTTATTTGCCCTTTGTAGAAGAGAAGTTGGGATTGGATCTACATCCGACAAATACCTTAAACCAGAACAAAATTCTCAGCGATGACTGAACATCTTGCTCCTTCTGTTCCCTGAGAAACTAGGACAGCTGAGGAATTGATCAAACATCAGGAAGGCAACATCAATAACAACAAAACAAAAAATGATGTTCAGGGCATAAAAAGGCCCGATTAGCTCAGTCGGTAGAGAATGACACTCTTAATCTCAGTGTCGTTTGTTCGAGCCCCACATTGGGCGATTCAGCGCTTTTATTGATACATCTTGAAGGTGATTATTCATTATATTGTTTTAATTTATTATACTCATCTCACAGTTTGTCTTGATACACCCACATGCCCGCATGGCTGCACTCTGAAAGGCAGAGACTGTGTCGCTTTGATGTACTCCAGCAAAGGAACCAAAATAGTTATGAGACTGGACCTTCCCTGCCAACAGCAGCGGAATTAGCTCAAATGGTAGAGCGCTCGCTTAGCATGTGAGAGGTTGCGGGATCAATGCCCGCATTCTCCATAGTCTCTTCTGTTTTTTGTGATTAAATGTTCCAAGTACCGAACACTAATCTGGGCCCCAATCCCGATATCTAGGCCAAATACAGCCATAGGTATCACCCTAAACCCAGTCCTAACTGCATTCTCCAGTCTAGCACCTTGTCTTGTCTTGTTTTGGGATCAATGCCCGCAGTCTCCTAGGAGTTCTTTGCCTTTTGTAGAATAGATGTTGGGATTGGATCTACCCCTTAGCATTCGACAAATACCCCAAACCCGGGGAATTGCCTCAAATGGTAAAGTGCTTGCTTAGCATGCGAGAAGTAGCAGAATCCATACCCGCATTCTCCAAGGAATCCTTTGTATTTTGTAAAAGAGATGTCGGGATCGGAAATGAGTCCACGATCGATCCCTCAGCATCAGACAAATACCCCAAACCTAATCCTGGCCATGTTCTGTAGACTAGTCTCTTGTCATGGCATAATGAAGAATCCCAGTCCGTGATTTATTGTTCTCAAGTAGCGCTTCAAGGTGACCCCAACCATTCCACCGAGGCCGAAGACAAATCCTATCTCCAGGAAAAACCAATCCAGCCGCAGCAGTGAGAGCACTGAATCCTAGCCACTAGACCACCAGGGACTGCTTTTGGTCTGCACTCAGACCACAGGAGGAAGATAAAAGAGATTGGTTTCACATTTAAAACTTCTCCTCACTGCCTGAACAAGGACTTGAACCCTGGACCCTCAGATTAAAAGTCTGATGCTCTACCAGCTTAGCTATCCAGGCCCTTGATAAACGAGGACAACTCAATGAAGACAAAATCTTCTGGCATACTGTACTTGTCCTTGCAGAGATGAAGAAGCCCCGGTCCCGAAATGTCCACCTCCAAGATGGACAGAGGTCTTAAACTGCCCACATGGACAAGCCAAATATCTTTTGGACAAAAAGAGTTCATGGTCAGACAAGACAAAGGTTGAGCCTGTCACCTCAACATGAAACGTTTGATCTGAGTGTCCGGGATTCAAGTCCCTGTTCAGGTACCAGGTCTGAGGTCCACTTGCAAACGCCTCCGTTTTGCCCTCAAAATACGAGGGCAACAGGACAATCCCTTGGTACTTTATGGAAACTACATGAGTAGCCTGGCTTTTAACTGGAACTGGAAAGACTTGTGGCCCTGCACACAAACCAAGTATCTTCTGATCAGCTGATCCTTGACATCAGCTGTCACAGACATTGGCGTCGTTTGGGGACCTCATCCTGATCCATGGTTACCACTGATTTGTAGAGTAAATCAATAAGTCATCATATTCTTACTGTTAAGGATGACACAGTCCAAACACTCGATTGCTGCAGGGCAAGTCGGTTCCACCAAGACTTGAACTTGGATCACTGGATTCAGAGTCCATAGTGCTAACCATTATACCATGGAACCCTTTGTTTTGGATGACTGGCACCTTCTGGCATAACAATGGAGGCATTGCAAACCAGGACACCAACTTTACTCTTTGATGAGCGCAAAGTATTTTGGGGTACAATCCAAGGGTCTTGTGCTCTTATGGAAATAGCTGCCCTTTTCCAACAGGAGTTGAGATGAAACGTATTCAAATAGACAAACTGCATTGGCCACTCATTCAGAATTTCTCGGTTTGCCAATTTCAGACTGTGTGACAAAGACTCAAGTCCAACTCCATTGACAGGGAAGGTGAGGTCCTTCAGAAAAGACGGTATTGCCATTCTTTCCAGACACAACATGAGCAAAAGGCTTGTCTTTCGAGACGGACTTGAACCAGCGACCTAAGGATGCCAGCTAGAACCACTACAGTCTTCCGCTCTTCCAACTGACCTATGGAAGGTCTTGTTGTTTTGGGGCGAGTGAGTACAGCCGGGCGTTCGACGATGTCTCATTGAGGTTCTCTAACGCGCTGTGGCTGGGAATGCCACTATGGACAGGATTTGGATTAGATAATCAAGTATTGTGGTGGAGAGTCTGAGGTGGAAAGTCTCAGGTGGAGACTTTCTGATCGAATTCAGAGGTCATCAGTTGGTCCCGAAAACTGTCTGGGCACTTTTTTCACGATGAAAGGTATGAAAACAGCCCTGCTGCATTTGCCAGGAATCAGACCCGGGTCTCCCACGTGGATCGATCGTGGATTCATTTCCGGTCCCAACATCTCTTCTACAAAAGGCAAAGAACTCCCAGGAGACTGCAGACATTGATCCCACAACAAGACAAGACAAGGTGCTAGACAGGAGAATGCTAGACAGGACAATGCTAGACAGGACTGGGTTTAGGGTGATACCTATAGCTGTATTTGGCCTCGATATCGGGATTGGGGCCCGGATTAGTGTTCGGTACTTGGGAACATTTAATCACAAAAAAGAAAAGTGCTTTTTGAGAATGCGGGCATTGATCCCGCTACCTCTCACATGCTAAGCAAGCGCTCTACCCTGCTGATGCATTGTTGGCAGAGAAGGTCCAGTCTCATTCCTATTTTGGTTCCTTTGCTGGAGTACGTCAACGCGACACAGTCTCTGCCTTTCTGACTGCAGCCACGATGCAGTCCCTGGTGCTCTAGTGGCGGATTTGGGTTGGTCCTTGGTCGAACAGTTCGGGTAATCTTGAAGCGCTATCTGTGAACTGCTGTCATCCTGAGGCGACTGAATAAAACATCAATAAATGATGGACTTGAGTTTCTGGTAAGTACTACACAACAAGATAAGGTGCTGGACTGGAGAAGGCAGTTAGGACTGGGTTTAGGGTTAGGCCTAAGGCTGTATTTGGCATAGAAATTGGTATTGGGGCTCAGATTATTGTTTGGTACATGGGAACAATAAATCACGGACTGGGTTTCTTCACTATTACATGACAAGAGACTGGTCTAGAGAACACGGCCAGGATTAGGTTTGGGGTATTTGTCTGATGCTGATGGATAGATCCTGAAATCAATTTTGTCATCTCTTCTACAAAAAACAGATTTTGGAAAAGGATTCCTTGGCGAATGCGGGTATCAATTCTGTAGGGTTACGATTCGGGTAGAGCAAACCCGTCTCACTAGAACAAGACCTCTCTCAATCTTTTTCTCCAAGTGCTCAGCTGTGTTGTACAATCTGACAGTCCTTTGATGCCAAGTCATTCCAGTCGTGGATAATGGACCTGACCAGGAAAATGCCAGCTGTGGGATTTCAACCAGTGATACAACTAATTTAACTAATTGATGTCCCTGTGAGAACAGCCACCTACATTCAGTGGACACTCAGCAGAGGAGGGGAAAAGATAGTTGGTCAAATTACAAGCCTAGCAAAGAGGGGCTTGTTTGTTCAATTCCTGCAGTCCTCTTCTGGTATTTCCATGACTCTGGTTTTCATACTTTTCATCCGAGGTCATGTTGAAGTACAAAGAATGTTTTCCGGAGAAACGCAAGACCCCAGGATGCAATAGGTCTGCTTTGTACACTTCTCAGCAGCGGTCATGTTGAAAAGCACCCCTGGTTTACGCCACTTCAAGATGCAAGAAGCTGTCAGAAGTGGGATTCGAACCCACGCCTCATTAGAGACTGCAACCTGAATGCAGCGCCTTTGACCGCTCGGCCATCCTGACCCTCCATGTCTTGCACCTTCTGTCCCCTGAGAAACTAGGTCAGTTGTGGACTTGCTCAAACATCAGGATGGCCACATCAATAAAAACAGAGCAAAAAATCATATATAGAGCAGAAAAAGGCCCGGTTAGCTCAGTCGGTAGAGCATGAGACTCTTAATCTCATGGTAGTTGGTTGGAGCCCCACATTGGGCGATTCAGCACTTTTATTGATACATCTGAAAGATATCTTTCATGTTGAAAATTGTTCAACATGCAGAAAACATTTCATTCCAAATACACAAAAACAAGTCTTTTGACCAAAGGCCTGGGGGCTCACTTCGTAGGGCATCAGACTTTTAATCTGAGGGTCAAGAGTTCAAGTCCCTTCAAAGATCAAGCACATATCCTTGTTCCCATTTGTCACCTTGATTTTTTGTAAAAGAAGGACTTGGAAGGCCATGTTTCCACCCAGTTTCGAACTGGGGACCTTTTGCGTGTGAGGCAAACGTGACAACCACTATACTATGGAAACCCAACGGAAGGGGCTTTTAAGGGGACTGGCGAAGTCACAAAGCAGTTGCCAAACAATGAAACATGACGATGTGTCCAAAGTGGGGGCAGATTGACAATTGTCCAAATTGACAAAGATTTCTCCTTTGTAGGGAAAATTGTTCCAGAAATAATGCGCTTTTCTTCAACAAAACAAGACATCACAATCGCGGCTTGAAAGAAACACCTTAGCCACCCTCGGGCTCACCTTGATATCTCTGTGGACTCAACTTGTGCCCTTGGAGTCAATGGTTTGGCTTGTAACCTTCTCTAACCTTGTCTGGGTGCATATAAGTACTAGCATAGAAGTGTTTCAAATGTACTTCTTCCCTGAGATCATATTTCTCCTCTCTTGTAGAGAAGTATTGGATGACATTTTTAGCTAATTGCTTATTTTTAGCCTTATGCATTAAGTTTCTGGTAAGTACTACACAACAAGATAAGGTGCTTGACTGGAGAAGGCAGTTAGGACTGGGTCTAGGGTTAGACCTAAGGCTTTTTTGGCATAGAAATCGGGACTTGGGATCAGATTAGTGTTTGGTACTTGGGAACAATAAATCACGGACTGGGTTTATTCACGATTGCATTACAAGAGACTCGTCTAGAGAACACGGCCAGGTGGACTCAACGTGTGCCCTTGAGGTCACTGGTTTGTCTTGTAACCTCATCTCTGGCCTTTTGAAGAATGAAGCCAGCCAATAAGCCTTTTCAAACTGTTTGCCAAGTCGCAACATGAACAGGGATTGTGCTGAATCCCAGGCTTGAATCAGGGACCTTCAGAACGTCAGTCTAACACTCTCCCAAGTGAGTATTTCAGCTTTTAAGGTGGTGTTCTGCTTTTTCAGTCATTTGCTAAAAGTGGGGGCAGTGGGAAGCTGTGTCTGTGCCACGTATGTTGCTGTGTACCTGGTCCAGTGTGTTCTCAACTTGGGTTGGAATGTCCCCATGCTGGTAACGGGTGGGGAATACAGTCCGTTGATGAGGATACAGAAAAGGTACAGAAAATGGATGGTTTTCATTGGTTGACGTCCCCAGATATATAGTATAGTGGACAGTGTCACCCCCTGTCACGTGGAAAACTGGTGCACAATTCCCAGACATGGAGTTCCTGTTTTGTATGTCACAATGTGACATATAACCTTCAGTAGGGTTACGATTCGGGTAGAGCAAACCCGAAGACCTCTCTCAATCTTTTTCTCCAAGTGCTCAGCTGTGTTGTACAATCTGACAGTCCTTTGCTGCCAAGTCATTCCAGTCGTGGATAATGGACCTGACCAGGAAAATGCCAGCTGTGGGATTTCAACCAGTGATACAACTAATTTAACTAATTGATGTCCCTGTGAGAACAGCCACCTACATTCAGTGGACACTCAGCAGAGGAGGGGAAAAGATAGTTGGTCAAATAACAAGACTAGCAAAGAGGGGCTTGTTTGTTCAATTCCATGCAGTCCTCTTCTGGTATTTCCATGAATCTGGTTTTCATACTTTTCATCCGAGGTCATGTTGAAGTACAAAGAGTGTTTTCCGGAGAAACGCAAGACCCCAGGATGCAATAGGTCTGCTTTGTACACTTTTCAGCAGCGGTCATGTTGAAAAGCACCCCTGGTTTACTGGGTGACGCCACTTCAAGATGCAAGAAGCTGTCAGAAGTGGGATTCGAACCCACGCCTCATTAGAGACTGCAACCTGAATGCAGCGCCTTCGACCGCTCGGCCATCCTGACCCTCCAGGTTTTGCTCCTTCTCTCCCCTGAGAAACTAGGTCAGTTGTGGAATTGATCAAACATCAGGATGGCCACATCAATAAAAACAGAACAAAAAATGATATCTAGAGCAGAAAAAGGCCCGGTTAGCTCAGTCAGTAGAGCATGAGACTCTTAATCTCATGGTAGTTGGTTGGAGCCCCACATTGGGTGATTCAGCACTTTTACATCTGAAAGATATCTTTCATGTTGAAAATTGTTCAACATGCAGAAAACATTTCATTCCAAATACACAAAAACAAGTCCTTTGACCAAAGGCATGGGGGCTCACTTCGTAGGGCATCAGACTTTTAATCTGAGGGTCAAGAGTTCAAGTCCCTTCAGAGATCAAGCACATATCCTTGTTCCTATTTGTCACCTTAACTTTTTTTTGTAAAAGAAGGACTTGAATGGCCATGTTTCCACCCAGTTTCGAACTGGGGACCTTATGCGTGTTAGGCAAACGTGATAACCGCTACACTATGGAAACCTGAAGGAAGGGGCTTTTAAGGGGACTGAGCTCAATTTTATTCCACACATTAAAAATGTTACAAAAACAGGATTTTATTTTTCATTTAAAGAATACAGCCAGAGTCCGCCCGTTCCTCTCTCGGGCAAATAGAGACATGCTGATGCATGCTTTTATTTCCAGTCGTATTGACTATTGCAATGCCCTGCTTTCTGGTCTTCCTAAAAGAAACATCACAAGTCTACAACTTTTACAGAACAACTTTTGCTGCACGTGTGCTGACGAGGACCAGAAGGCAGGCGCATATTACACCGCTTCTAAAATCACTGCATTGGCTCCGTGTATGTTTCAGGATCCATTTGAAGGTTCTCTTAATGGTTTTTAAATGCCTTGGGGGTTGTGGGCCTTCTTATTTTTTCTGAATTTCTTTTACGTTATGAACCCTCGCGGTCCATCAGGTCCTCCAACACCGACCTGTTATGTATTCCCAGCCCATCAGTCATCCGGGAAATATGGATTGTGTGTCCAAACTGGGGATGGATGCTCGTGTACACACCTTCAGACATCAAGCACATATCCTTGTTCCTATTTGTCATCTTGATTTTTTTGTAAAAGAGGTCTTGGAAGGCCATGTTTCCACCCAGTTTCAAACTGGGGACCTTGTGCGTGTGAGGCAAACGTGATAACCACTACACTATGGAAACCTGAAGGATGGGGCTTTTAAGGGGACTGGTGAAGTCACAGAGCAGTTGCCAAACAATGAAACACGACGATGTGTCCAAAGTGGGGGCAGATTGACAATTGTCCAAATGGACAAAGATGTCTCCTTTGTAGGGAAAATTGTTCCAGAAATAATGGGCTTTTCTTCAACAAAACAAGACATCACAATCGCGGCTTGAAAGAAACACCTTAGCCACCCTCGGGGTCACTTTGATATCTTGGTGGACTCAACTTGTGCCCTTGGAGTCAATGGTTTGTAACCTCCTCTAACATTGTCTGGATGTCTGGCCTTTTGAAGAATGAAGCTAAGGTCCTTTCAGCCAGCCAATAAGCCTTTTCAAACTATTTGCCAAGTCACAACATAAACAGGGATTTTTCTGAAAACCGGTCTTGAACCAGGGACCTTTAGAACTTCAGTCTAACGTTCTCCTAAGTGAGTATTTCAGCTTCTAAGGTGGTGTTCTGCTTTTTCAGTCGTGGGTAAAAGTGGGGGCAGGGTGAAGCTGTGTCTGTGCCACGTGTGTTGCTGTGTACCTGGTCCAGTGTGTTCTCAACTTGGGTTGGAATGTCCCCATGCCGGTAACGGGTGGGGAATACAGTCCGTTGATGAGGATAAGAGCTACAGAAAATCGGAAGGATTTCACTGGTTGAAGTCTCCAGCTACCATAAAAACGGTCATGGGCCACAAGCCTGTTCTGAATCCCGCTTTGGCCAATCGACACTACATCAACTCAGCAGCAGTCCTTGTTAGTATAGTGGCCAGTATCTCCGCCTGTCACATGGAAGATTACGCGGTTCGATTCCCAGACGTGGAGTTCCTGTTTTGTGTGTCACGTTGAACCTTGAGCAGGGTTGCGGTTGCAACAACCAGTCCGGGAGAACAAGACCTCTATTCATCTTCTTCTCCAAGTGCTCCGCTGTGTTGTACAATCTGACAGTCCTTTGCTACCAAATCATTCCAGTCGTGGATAATGGAGCTGACAAGGAAAATGACAGCTGTGGGATTTCAACCAGTGGCTCCTGAGCGAAAGGAGCCTTAATCTGGTGCTTCAGACCACTCATCCACCCAACCCAAAACGGTGCCCTGATCAGGAAAAAACTGTGACCTTGTGAGGTTCGCTGACAACGGAGGACACTGAAATGGAGCCGCACAAAGGAGGGTACCTGCACTGTTTACGTGTCCGTCGACCAGGTAGACCGGGATTCGATTGGCGGACCTGGAATTGTTTTCATGTGCAGTGACAGCAGTTCACAGACAGCGCTGAAAGATGACCCGAACCGTTCGACCGAGGACCAAGACAAATCCTATCTCCAGTCAAAACCTAACCAAATGTCAGTTCCCTGACCGGTGTTAGGGTTAAACCCAAAACATTATCACTAACTGTGAAAGAAGACACAAAGACGTGAGATATAGGCTTGCAAGGAGAGTGATCAGAGACTGTTCAGTAACATTCATCCAACCTACTCTGAAAAACAGTCTCTGCTCTCCTTCTTTTATTAAAGCTTAGGTGTGCCCTATTACATAGGTCTCAATCGTCTAAGGGAGGGGGAACAGTTCACACGGTTGAGACTGGTTTCAACATCAAGCATATTTTGAGAAAGCAAAGACAGATAGGAGACATCAAGCTTATTTTGAGAAAGCAGAATGTCTCAAGGAGACATCCTGTTATTGAGTGTCTAAAGGAATGTGATGAGTTATGCAAACGTGTGATCTATGTGCATGTAATAGTAACTTGGATAATATGAAGCAAGCTTATTGAATTTGATTACATGATATATACAGTTTTATTCCAACATTTTCCCCCTGTTTATCCAATTTACTCATTGTAGAACATCATTTATTGATCACTTCACAAGGATTTTCGATCATAAAGTCAAAAACATATGAGAAAAAGTTACACCTAGAGGAGAAATGTCACTCATAGTCGCCTGGATCTGGAAAAAGATCAGTAATGTTAAAAGATGTTTCATCGTCATGGTCAACACTATCTTTATTAATGTTAACACCATCTTCGTCGTCGTCATGTTGTGGAATAAGAGTGTAAAGCTCTTGAACATGTAACTGAATGGGTGAAATAGCAGAGGATATTACCTGGGTGCAAATCCTGCGAAAAATGGGGATACAAATACATCCACACACTGCCAGAATGCTGACAAAAACTGTCACTGCCAATGCAATTGTCATTAAAAGAGGCTTCCACTTACTGAAGAAATCAGCTAACCCAGACCACATAGAGGTATCAACACCTGAATGCTCTTTCATCTTCTTATTCAGGGACTGAAGTCCATCCAAGGCCCTGGTGAGGCTGCCATCTGCTGCTGTATTGTTCGGAATGAACGTGCAACACTTCTCACCAAAAAGGGCGCAGACATGTCCTTTCTCCGCCAGCAACATGTCAAGAGCAATGCGGTTCTGGAAAGCCATCAAGGACGTAGCTGACAATTGCTCATGAATTGCTTGAAAACCATCTTGAGTATAATTTCCTAGCTTCTGCACCTTGTAGTGGATGTAGTTGATCCTATCTACATTTTTATTTATTGTTATCCAAGGTACAATAGATTCCCACCCAGCTGCTATTTGATTAACCAGTTTATAATCATCAGGAACACCTCGTGGAATACCTATAGCATCAATATAAGTTGGATCATTATCACTCCATCCCAAGCCTCTTTTAGTCCTAGTCCATAAATGTGGGAGTATGGTGTCAAATGTATGTAGTAGCTCAACCGCTGTGATCTGGAATATGTGTACAGGCAGAATTAAGGTAACAGTAGCACAATATCCTGTAGTATTGAAAGGTAATATATGGCGTTACCACCACACCACCACCATATGTCGCTTCGTGATAAGGAAGAAAAATGTACGTCGACGGTCTCAGTTTCCACACATAAGGAAGCATTCAATGAACCCAATGTGTTGCCAGTCCCAGTCCTGTGAATACATGTGAAATTTCCCATTGCAACTTTATTTGAAAACAGTGGTTTCTTCTTCTCTGGACCTGTAAGGGGGAAAACCTTATCGAAAATAGCACAGTTTTCTGTGGGGTTGGTCTTCGTCATGACCTGTAAAAGGCAACTTTTATTCAAAACAGAAGGAACTATCTGCAGCAGCGGTCTTGGTCCCATGCAAACCACACAGTCCTGGTTGGTGGTGTTTGCTGCTTGCTCTGCCATGAGTAACCAGTTGTTGTTTTGGCCAGAAATACCAGTAAATACTTGGAACCAATCATCAGTGGTTTGAAGTACAGCTACTTTAACACCTGCTCTAATTGATGCCCTGGTTAATTCTGGTCTCTGTAGTTTTGCTGAGTAAGTCTGGCATAACTGAATTGGGTAACACGTATCATAGCCTGTCCTCCATTGGCATAACAAGAATTCCCAACAGGTGCATCCCAACCACACACATGAAGTATCTTTGGTTGGAATTGGGCTTAGGAGCTGTCCTGATGTCAAATCTACAGTCAAAACTAAAGTCTTACCTTGGTTTTTCTCAACAAGTGACATTAGTGGCCTCTGATGTTTAGCGTAACTAGTTTTAGTATATGACGACCAGTCGTAACCTTGAGGATCTGCCACTAGTGTTTCCCAACCCCCTTTTCTATCATTAATCATGTACCAAGGACTCCCATCTGGCTTGGCATATACTCCCCTGTGACGTAAGTGCTTAACTGTTAGAGTGATGACTGTAGTTTTATTTTGTGGAATACATACTCTGAGCAGACTAAAATGTTGGTGTTGGCCACAAGCAGGATCCGTGATGTTTTGTTTTATGTTTAGGTCAGAAAAACGTCGCCTGTCCGGTTGTTGCAGCTGGTCATGAAGGAGTAAGCCTGTGCCTGTAATGATCATTCCAATAGCCACTGTAACCAATAATGCTATGCCTATTTTAACGTAGGCCATGTTGACAGGTATTCCCCGGCTCCCTCTAAAGTCCTACAAGGCTGTGGACAATCTTCACCGGGTTTGAGACGACTACACACTAAAAGTGCAGCCCCCTTTGTAGACGGACTTTACCTTGCAGGACGGTAGGAACCCAAAGAAACCCTCCCAACAAGCCCTTTTTATTTATTATTATTATTATTATTATTATAATAAGTACCACAATGCTGTGGTAATGACGCACATAAGAACTCCTACACTGAAAATCACGATAGAAGCAGTTAATTTAGTCATGTTGTAGAACCTTTTTACAATGAGTTAAATGAAACGGATGATGTTTGCTCATCATTATTTTGTTTGTCTAATTTGTTGATATTTTGCAACATTTTTCTCATATAATCTGCTAGGTTGCTATCTTCATTCGTTTCCCATTCATTTTTAAAGTATGGTAATCGGTATGGTCGCCCAAACATAATTTCATAAGGTGTTAACCCGTTGGTACTAGTTATGTTAATGTGTAGTTTGACCAAGTCTAGGCACTGAGTCCATTGTCTGCCTGTTTCTTCCATGCATTTCTTTCATCTATTTTTTATTGTTCCATTCATTCTTTCTACTAGTCCTGCACTCTGTGGGTGATAACCACAATGTCGTTTTAAATCAATATGAAATGCTCTGCCTATGTTATCTATAATCTGGTTTACAAAATGTGAGCCATTATCGCTATATATTTTTTCTGGAATACCATATCTTGGTATAATGTCTTTACACAATGCTTTTGCTACTGTAAGTGCATCTGGATGTTTTGTTGGAAATAGTTCTATCCATTTAGAAAATGAGTCTATTATAACCAAACAGAATTTTTTACCTTCGCTTTGATTTAATTCGATAAAATCCATGTGTATATGTTGAAATGGATAGCTTGGTTTAGGAAACTGACCTCTTTGTGGACGTAAATTACCTTGTGCGTTATATTTAGCACACACTAAACGAGCTCTACAAAAATTTTTTGAATAGGAATGAAACCCATATGTAGTGTAGACAGCTGATATTAGGCTCACCATGCCTCCTGTTGAGACATGCGATTTCCCATGACTCAACAATGCAGCCCAGTTGTCAGCTGCTTGTGCAGAGTAATGTTGGGATAAAGCATCAGCTTTTAAAATTTGATCATACAGCATAATCTACAGCATAACCAGTTCTCGTTTTTCCCTGATCATCCTTTCGTGATGAACCGTCTACAAACAGAATATGGCCTTCAGGTAAGGGTGTATCCTGTAAGTCTGGCCTACTCTTAGCAGCTTGTTCAGCCAAGGCTTGACAGTCATGAGGACTGCCATCCTCACTAGTAGGTATAAGCGTTGCTGGATTCAAGGCTGTACACCGTTCTATTGTCAAGTGTGGTTGAGACAACAGAATGGACATGCACGACAAATGTCTTGCAGGTGACAAGAAGGTCATTTTGGTTTGTAATAGCAAAGCGGAGACAGCATGAGGAACCTTTAACACCAAAGGATGAAAAAGGACCACATCCGCACTTGATGTAACAGCCAAAGATGCAGCAATCACCGCTCTAACGCAGTGGGGCATTGCGCGAGCGACAGCATCTAATTTAGTTGAATAGTATGCCACAGGACGTAACTTACTGCCATGCATTTGAGTTAGGACAGATTAGGACAGAGTATGGGTATCGAGCCTCCACCAGCCCTGCTCTATATATATATATATTCTTTTTCCATGGTGTACCCCTTTTCTACACCATCGCCTTTTGTTACCCTTTTGGACTCAATAAACTGTTTGACTGTACTCACCTGCCTCCTGCCTCCGCGTCTGGGATCCTGGCCCAACCAAGCCGTGACAGAATAATCCAGCCAACAGAATGGACCCCGTCGACACGGACCCCGTCAAGGAATCCCTTCGTCTCCAAGCCTTGCGCCTGTCCCAGCAGGAGGAACAGTTCGGCGTACTTGGAGCTAGCATGCACAACCTAGCAGAGCGTCAAGACGCCCGCATGGCCGCACTCGAGGCTCAGCTCGGCGCCGTGCTGTCCGCCATTCAGGTCCACCCGGCTCTCACAGCACCACAAGCGCCGGATCCTCCTCCTCCCTCGGTCGCAGTCTCCAGCCCGGCAGCCCCGTGTCCCCTGCTCTCAAGACCGGAGCGATTCTCCGGGGACTCAGGTGACGTGCACACCTTTTTAACCCAGTGCGAGCTACATTTCGAGCTCCAAGCTGCCGCTTACCCTACGGAGCGCGCCCGAGTGGCCTTCGCCACCTCCCACCTCACGGGCAAGGCGGGGGCCTGGGCCACGGCCGAATGGAGCCGACGCTCAGCCATCTGCTCCTCCTTCTCCACTTTTGCGAGGGCATTGGAGCAGGTTTTCCAACGAGACCCTCCCGGCCGCGAGGCTGCCCTCTCCCTCCTGAGGCTTCGCCAGGGCAGGCGTCGCGTATCCGATTACGCCATCGAGTTCCGCGCGCTCGCGGCAAAGAGCGACTGGAACCCTTCGGCCCTTCTGGACGTCTTTTCCGATGGGCTCGCTGAGCGGATAAGGGACCATATGATTCCACTGGAGACGCCGGGTGAGCTGGGCGACCTGATCGCCCTGGCGGTGCGCATCGAGAAGCGCCTGGACTTCCGGGAGCAAGACAGGCTGCTCCGACGTGCCGACCCCCCCTTCGCCCGGGGCTCCTTCGATGTTCTGCCCTCTGACGGCAGGCAATCCATTCCCTCGGGCACGCCCCCTATGCTGGCGTTGGAGGAACCCATGCAGCTTGGTGGTCATCGCCTCACGTCGGCCGAGAGGAAGCGTCGGGTCCACCTCTGCCTCTACTGTGGCCATGCGGACCACACGATCTCCCGCTGTCCCGTCCGCCCGGACAGCCAACGCTCCCAAGCGTCGGCCAAGCTTCTTCCTGGTTCGCCGGTGGAGCCTCCGACCACGCCCACTTCCGCGATCACGCCAGCGACCAATCGACTACAGTTGCCAGGTACACTCTCTTGGTCGGATATCTGTGTTGATATCACGGCATTTATTGACTCTGGCTCGGACGACTGTTTCCTCGACGAGGCGTTTGTTGTTAATTCTTCTATTCCTGTGATACCGTTATCCTCTGCCAAAGTTGTTCGTTCTCTGGATGGGCGTCATCTGGCTAACGTCATTCACCAGTCCCGCCCCCTTTCGCTCCGCCTGGCAGGCAATCACATTGAGAACTTGACTTTTTTTATCATTCCCTCGCGCTCCGCCCCGGTAGTATTAGGGCTTAATTGGTTGAGCAGGCACAATCCCCACATAGACTGGTCTAAACCAGCTATCGCTAGCTGGAGCATTTTTTGTCACACGCACTGTTTCAGGGGGGCGTGTCCCCGTCTCTCAGACACTCGCGCCCCCGCACCAGAGAGGATCGACCTTACTTCGGTTCCTCCTGTCTATCATGACCTTCGAGACGTTTTCAGCAAGCACAGAGCCATGTCACTCCCCCCGCACCGTCCGTACGACTGTTGCATTAATCTCCACCCCGGCGCCGCGCTCCCTTCCTCGCGGCTGTATAACGTGTCTAAGCCTGAGAGGGAGGCTCTCGAAGATTACATATCTTCCTCGCTCGCCGCTGGTCTCATTCGCCCTTCTTCCTCCCCGTTAGCTGCCGGTTTCTTTTTTGTCGAGTCACTCCGCCCTTGTGTTGATTACCGCGCTCTTAATAACATCACGGTCAAGAACAAATACCCACTCCCATTATTGGATTCCGCATTTAATTCCCTCAGTTCTGCTAAGTTCTTCACGAAACTTGATCTCCGCAACGCTTACCACCTCGTCCGCATCCGGAAGGGGGACGAGTGGAAGACCGCATTTAACACCCCCATTGGCCATTTTGAATACCTCGTCATGCCTTTTGGTCTCACCAATGCACCCGCCGTTTTTCAGTGTCTTATTAATGACGTACTACGCGATATGCTTGGTCGCTTCGTTTTTGTTTATCTGGATGATATTTTGATTTTTTCGGACTCTCTTGAGGAACACACCCAGCAGGTGCGGCTGGTATTACAGAGGCTCCTTGCCAACAGACTTTTTGTCAAGGCGGAGAAATGTACTTTCCACGCTCCCTCTGTTTCTTTTCTGGGGTTCATTGTGGAGAAGGGGCAACTCCGAGCCGACCCTGCCAAGATCCAGGCTGTGGTCCAGTGGCCCCCTCCTACATCAAGGAAGGACCTTCAAAGGTTTCTGGGCTTCGCTAATTTTTACCGCCGCTTTATTCAGGACTTCAGTCGGGTTGCAGAACCTTTGAACCGTCTCACATCCCCTAAGAGTCCGTTTGTATGGACCCCAGATGCCAATGCCGCTTTTGAAGACCTTAAATTGCGTTTCACCTCGGCTCCTGTCCTGGCTCACCCTGACCCCTTGTCTCAATTTTTTGTCGAGGTTGATGCGTCCGACACCGGCGTGGGGGCTGTCCTCTCCCAGCGCTCCACCACCGACCACAAGTTGCACCCCTGCGCCTTCTTCTCACGTCGCCTGACCCTGGCAGAGAGAAATTACGACATCGGCAATAGGGAATTATTGGCCGTTGTCTTGGCGCTGCAGGAGTGGAGGCACTGGCTGGAGGGTTCTGAGGTCCCTTTTGTTGTTCTCACGGACCATAAAAACCTGGCCTATCTCCGTTCGGCTCACAGGCTCAACCCCCGGCAGGCACAATGGGCGCTTTTCCTAACCCGTTTTGACTTTTCCCTGACCTTCCGCCCTGGCTCCAGAAACGGCAAGCCCGACGCCCTCTCCAGGATGTACTCCCCACCCTTGGACGCTCCTCCCAAGGAGACCATCCTTCCTCAGTCCCGTATCCTGGGGGGACTTCAGTGGGAGGTAGAGAAGCAGGTAATGGATGCCATGGTGGACTCCTCCCCCCCGAGTGACTGCCCGGCCGGGCGTCTGTTCGTGGTCCCGGGCCTCCGCTCTCAGGTCCTTCGCTGGGCGCACGAGTCCAAGCTCGCCTGCCACCCTGGAATTGCACGCACCATCTTCCTCCTGTCTCAGCGCTTCTGGTGGCCTTCCCTGCGGGCTGACGTCAGGGAGTTTGTGGCCGCCTGTACTACCTGTGCAAGAAATAAACCGTCCCATCAGGCTCCAGCCGGTCTTCTGCGCCCTCTGCCCATCCCCACCCGGCCGTGGTCCCATGTGGCTTTGGACTTTGTAACGGGTCTTCCCCCTTCCAACGGCAACACACACAAGATGGCCCATTTTGTTGCCCTCCCCAAACTCCCTTCGGCGCTCGAGACAGCTCAACTCCTGGTCCACCATGTCTTCAGGCTCCACGGCATCCCCCTCGATGTGGTCTCTGACCGGGGTCCCCAGTTCTCCTCGGCAGTTTGGAGGGCTTTTTGCAGGGCCATGGGGGCTACCGCCAGCTTGTCGTCAGGCTACCACCCGCAGACGAACGGCCAGTCTGAGCGAGCTAACCAGGACTTGGAGGCTGCCATTCGCTGCGTTTGCCACCAGCAGCCCGCCTCTTGGGCCATCAACCTGCCGTGGATAGAGTATGCCCGCAATTTCCTCGTCTGCTCGGCCACAGGCCTTTCGCCTTTCCACGGAGCGTATGGGTACCAGCCCCCAGCTTTTCCTTCACTGGAGGCAGAGTCTGCAGTCCCTTCCGTCTCTGCCCACCTACGCCGTGCTCGCCTGGCTTGGCGAAACACCCGGAAGGCCCTGGCACGCACAGCCGAGCGCAACCAGCGTCTGGCCAATCGCCACCGCTTGCCGGCCCCCGAATACAAACCTGGCCAGAGGGTATGGCTGTCGACTCGGGACTTGCCCCTCCACACAAACTCCAGGAAACTACAGCCCAGATTCATCGGTCCTTACCCTGTGGAACGGGTCATCTGCCCCTCCTCTGTCCTGCTGCGCCTCCCAGATGCCCTGGGAATACACCCCACCTTCCACGTCTCCCTCATTAAACCTGTCAGCGTCAGCGACCTCAGCCCTCCGGAGGTGCCGCCACCTCCTCCCAGGCTAATAGACGGCCACCCGGCTTTCTCGGTCAAGGCCATTTTGGATGTGAGAAGAAGGGGCAGGGGTTTCCAGTACTTGGTCGACTGGGAGGGGTACAGCCCCGAGGACCGCTCATGGGTTTCTCGTGCCCTCATTTTGGATCCTAAACTGCTCTCTGACTTTTACAGCCGCTTCCCGGAGAAGCCAGGTAGGCCGCCAGGTGGCGCCCATCCTTAAGGGGGGGATACTGTCACGTCCGGTTGCCCTTGTTTGTGCTTCTTTCTCCCTCCTGTCATTTTCTGTTACTCCAGATCTGTTGCACCTGGCTGGAGGCGGAGCCGTTGAACGCACCTGAAGCTGATGACCCCCGTCCTGTATTTAAGCTCACCTCTAACTGCTGGCCGTCGCTGGATTATTCGCCTTCGTCACCCGATGCTACCAAACCCTGTTACTCTAGTTTATGCGTTCAGCGGCTCGAGCCTCCACCAGCCCTGCTCTATATATATATATATATATATATATATATATTCTTTTTCCATGGTGTACCCCTTTTCTACACCATCGCCTTTTGTTACCCTTTTGGACTCAATAAACTGTTTGACTGTACTCACCTGCCTCCTGCCTCCGCGTCTGGGATCCTGGCCCAACCAAGCCGTGACAAAAATGTCCTTTACAATCGACCATTTGGTAAAAGGTTTTACTATAGTCAGGTAGAGCTAGCGTAGAGGTGCTAACCAATGCTTGTTTGAGATCACAAAAGGCCTTTTCTGCCTCAGGAGTCCATTTAAGATTATCTGTCATTTTTATATCTTCAGTATACATTATGGCCTGCAATGGAGCTGATATTTCAGAATAATTAGGTACCCACATCCTGCAATAATTTGTAAGTCCTAGAAAGGACATCATTTGTTTTTTTGTTTGGGGTTTGGGTGCTCGCAGGATAGCTGTTTTCCTATCTTCTAGAATAGTTCTTCCACCTGCACTTAATTGGTGACCTAAGTATTTAACTTTTTCTTTACAGAATTGCAATTTAGCCTTGCTAACTTTGTGTCCTTCTTCTGCTAAATGTTTTAAGGTTGCCAAAGTGTCAACCTCACAATCTTCTTTCGTTTTTGATGCAATAAGTATGTCATCTACATACGTGAGTATCTGACTATTCCTTGGATTTAAAGTTGGTGGATTAAAAGTTGACAAACTTGCATTCATCACTTGAGAGTATATCGTGGGACTTTCACAGTAACCTTGAGGTAATCTTGTATATGTATATCGCTTCCCTCTAAAAGAGAAAGCGAACCAAAATTGACTGTCTTTATCTACTGGAACTAAAAAGAATGCATTACTAATGTCTACTACCATAAAGTATGTAGCGTCTGACCTTAAAGAATTCTAAAGAGTATGTGGGTCAGGTACAAATGGCACCCTCTGAATTACTGCATTATTTACTTCTTTTAGATCCTGTACCAACCTCCAACCAACAGAAGGGGGAGTCTTTTTAACCGGAAAAATGGGTGTATTACACGGTGAATCTGGGCATTCAATTATTATTTTAGCTTTTATCAATTCAACAATCACAGGTTTTATTCCTTCATATGCATCTGGTTTCAACGGGTATTGACGCACACAAGGTCTGTGTTCAGTTTTTGCTCTAATCTGTACTGGTAATGTTCCCTTAATTAATCCTACGTCCGATGGTCCTTTTGACCATAGTGTTTCGGGAATACCGTTTAAGTACTCCTCCTCTTCACCGGTTAATAAATATTGTCACTCTATTTTATCTTGTAAATGTCTCCTCGGCCATGCCCTTGACTTCGGTCTATATACATATATTCCTCTTCCTCCATTAGGTCCACTAGCCTGGAAATACTTTTAAACATCTTCCGCATTGAAGGTGTCTAGTTTTTGCATTTTCAATCAAATGTAAAATAGCATGCATTTACAAAAAGGCCCACAGTCTTTCATTCATCATTGTCTCTTTTAGGAAAAGACACATGAAGAATGGAATCATTGACATAAAAAATATTCTACTCAAAAAAAGTAAAGGGCTCCCAGGTAGCGCTGATATGCCCAAACACAAATATTTTGGTGTTATATATAACTAATATTGGCCCTCAAGTAATTTTTACTTCTTAATTCATTTTGAAGCAAAAGGGGTGTGTCCTGCGTGAGACAGGAAGGTCCCCTAGACATAAACAATAATGGCACCAATAACTAACAGACACACATACACTAATATTTACGATTAAAGTGGTATACCATAAGCCGTTTTTTTTTTGTTTTCTCTTCGTGCCTGGTGAGACACGGCGTAGAGCCTGCTCTACGGATTATTTTTCTTTTCTAGATTGTCTTTTCGGCACAACAGGTCACATGCTCACCTGTGCTGAGTTTTTTATTTTTTCTATTGTTTTAATTTATTTTTTTTGTTTGTTTTTGTGATATCACATCCGCGGTACAACAGGTACTGTTGGGTATCCTGTTGGATTTTTTTTTCCTATTTTTCTGCCACCCTGTACTCTTTTTGTCTATTCTTTTTCCCTGTCTCTCTCTGCCCTGCTATTTTCATCCATACGTAAGTATGCTGAATACCTTCTTTGTTCATTTGTTTTTCCTTACAGTTTGTTTTGTTTCTGATTTTTTTGCTGTAAGTCTTTTATTCCTGCCGTAGAAAGTTTGCCATTAAAATCGTATTGTTTTATCCAATACGGTAACGGTTTTAACGCATCTGGATCCTGTTTTTCTACCATTATCCAATCTTTGCATTCTAGACTGTCTATTACTTTTTTACGTTGTTTACTTTGCCCTTTTCCCATTTTGACAATTTGGTCCCAACTAAGATGAGTGCTCCTAGGGAGTCCTAATAGTTGGGGATGTTCTTAGTGAGGTGGTGATCAATGCCTTATTGTGGTAATTGTCAAGCTTCTACCCCGGTGAGGGCGGACAATTCTTGCCTTTGCATCCACAACAAGTCACCACTTACAATCTCACTGTTTGGTATGGAGTTCGAAACCTAGTGGTAATCTTACTCCCATTCACACACACATGTTCACACCTTTAACGCGTTTTCCTTTTGCCAGAGGACGCCGCCGCCCTTGCAGAATTTAACTGTATCCTTTTCAACAGGCGAGTCTGCCCTCGCTTGCAGAATTTAACTGTATCCTTTTCAACAGGCGAGTCTGCCCTCGCGCGGACTTTAACTGGTCTTTGTTTACCTGATAGAGTCTAGAATTGTCAGGGTTTGGTACACTTCTATTTTTCAGCACAGAGGACTCTGCCGTCCTGTGTAGAATTTAACTAGTCTGTTTCAACTAGGGGCGTCTACCCACCTACGGAATTTAACTGTCTGACCTGCAGGGTTTTTATACCTTATCGCCTAACTCGTCACCCCTTGAATACCGGTATTTTATTTCACTCGTCACACATTCCTTTTTTAAGTGAAATATTCTACTCACGTCTCCGTGTTCCTGGATCTCCGTCAACCGTCGGATCCCAGCCCCGGAAAGGGTATTGGTCGCTGTGGCCACAGACTTGCCTGGATCTCTCTCCCACGCTGGAATCGTCGGGTCTGTTGGAATCCGGCTCGAAGGACCAATTTAATGTTAGGGTTAAACCCAAAACATTATCACTAACTGTGAAAGAAGACACAAAGACGTGAGATATAGGCTTGCAAGGAGAGTGATCAGAGACTGTTCAGTAACATTCATCCAACCTACTCTGAAAAACAGTCTCTGCTCTCCTTCTTTTATTAAAGTTTAGGTGTGCCCTATTACATAGGTCTCAATCGTCTAAGGGAGGGGGAACAGTTCACACGGTTGAGACTGGTTTCAACATCAAGCATATTTTGAGAAAGCAAAGACAGATAGGAGACATCAAGCTTATTTTGAGAAAGCAGAATGTCTCAAGGAGACATCCTGTTATTGAGTGTCTAAAGGAATGTGATGAGTTATGCAAACGTGTGATCTATGTGCATGTAATAGTAACTTGGATAATATGAAGCAAGCTTATTGAATTTGATTACATGATATATACAGCTTTATTCCAACTACCGGGAATCGAACAACGGCCGCGGTGGTGAGAGCACCAAGTCCCAGCCACTAGACAACCAGGGACTGCATCATGTCTGCACTCTGAAAGGCAGAGACTGTGTCGCTTTGACGTACTCCAGCAAAGGAACCAAAATAGTTCTGAGGCTGGACCTTCTCTGCCAACACTGCATCGCAGGGGAATTAGCTCAAATGGTAGAGCGCTCGCTTAGCATGCTAATCCGGGCCCCAATCCCGATGTCTAGGCCAAATACAGCCATAGGTATCACCCTAAACTGGATTCAGAGTCCAGAGTGCTAACCATGGAACCCTTTGTTTTGGGTGTGACTGGCACCTTCTGGCGTAACAATGGAGGCTTTGCAAACCAGGACAACAACTTTACTCTCTGATGAGCGCAAAGTATTTTCGGGTACAATCCAGGGGTCTTGTGCTCTCATGGAAATGGCTGTTCTTTTCCAACAGGAGTTGAGATGAAACGTATTCAAATAGACACTCAAATGATCACTCAATCAGAATTACTCCGTTTGCCAATTTCAGACTGCGTGACAAAGACTCAAGTCCAACTCCACTGACAGGGAAGCGGAGGTCCTTCAGACAAGACGGTATTGCCATTCTTTGCCGGCAGACATAACACAAGAAACAGCTTGTCCTTCGAGTCGGACTTGAACCAGCGACCTAAGGATGCCAGCTTGAACCACTACAGTCCTCCGCTCTTCCAACTGAGCTATCGAAGGTCTTGTTGCTTTGGTGCGAATGAGTACAGCCAAGCGTTTGACAGCGTCTTCACTGTGTACTGCTTTCCTTTCCTGAGACGCCGGATCCAGAATCTCTTCGAAGCCGTCCGGAAGTCCTTCTCCATGGCTTCTCCAAACTCCTCCCATGTCAGAGTTTTTGGCTCAGCGAATGCCAAAGCCGCGGACCGCTTGGCCTGTCGGTTCCTGTCAGCTGAAGTCCCATGAGCCAAAAAGGCCCAATAGAACTCCTTCAGCTTGACGGCATCCCTCACCAATGGTATCCACCAACGGGTTCTAGGATTACCACCACGACAGGCCCTGACCACCTTAGGGCCACTGCCGCCTCGACAATGGAGGCACAGAACATCCCTAACTCCCTCTGGATCTTGCAGGTCACTGGGAAGATATTCGGCTCGAAGGACCATTTGGTCCCGAACATGAAACTTTTGATCTGAGTGTCCCGGATTCAAGTCCCTGTTCAGGTGACCAGGTCTGAGGTCCTCTTGCAAACGCCTCCTTTGCCCTCAAAATACAAGGACAACAGGACAATACCTTGGTACTTTATGGAAACTACATGAGGAGCCGGGCTTTTAACTGGAACTGGAAAGACTTGCGGCCGCGCACTGTCAGAAGTGGGATTTGAACCCACGCCTCATTAGAGACTGCAACCTGAATGCAGCGCCTTCGACCGCTCGTCCATCCTGACCCTCCAGGTCTCGCTCCTTCTGTTCCCTGAGAAACTAGGTCAGCTGTGGAATTGATCAAACACCAGGATGGCCACATCAATAAAAACAGAACAAAAAATGATATCTAGAGCAGCAAAAGACCTGATTAGCTCAGTCGGCAGCGCATGAGACTCTTAATCTGATGGTCGTGGGTTCGAGCCCCATATTGGGCGATTCAGCACTTTTATTGATACATCTGAAAGATATCTTTCCTGTTGAAAACTGTTCAACATGCAGAAAACATTTCATTCCAAATACACAAAAACAAGTCTTTTGACCAAAGCCCTGGGGGCTCACTTCGTAGGGCATCAGACTTTAAATCTGAGTGTCAAGAGTTCAAGTCCCTTCAGAGATCAAGCACAAGTCCTTGTTCCTATTTGTCACCTTAACTTTTTTTGTAAAAGAAGGACTTGAATGGCCATGTTTCCACCCAGTTTCGAACTGGGGACCTTTTGCGTGTTAGGCAAACGTGATAACCGCTACACTATTGTTAGGGTTAAACCCAAAACATTATCACCCACTGTGAAAGAAGACACAAAGACGTGAGATGTAGGCTTGCAAGGAGAGTGATCAGAGACTGTTCAGTAACATTCATCCAACCTACTCTGAAAACAGTCTCTGCTCTCCTTCTTTTTATGAATTAGAGTTTAGGTGTGCCCTATTACATAGGTCTCAATCGTCTAAGGGAGGGGGAACAGTTCACACGGTTGAGACTGGTTTCAACATCAAGCATATTTTGAGAAAGCCAAGACAGATAGGAGACATCAAGCTTATTTTGAGAAAGCAGAATGTCTCAAGGAGACATCCTGTTATTGAGTGTCTAAAGGAATGTGATGAGTTGTGCAAACGTGTGATCTATGTGCATGTAATAGTAACTTGGATAATATGAAGTAAGCTTATTGAATGTGCTTTATTCCAACAATATGTGTTTCAAAAACATTGTGCATTTGGACATTTGCGGGGCTAAGAAAACAGACCACATTAGCAAAACAAAAGAGGTTCGGGTCTAACATTTAAGGGAAGCGCTCTACTATCTGAGGTAATTCCCCTGCTGCTGCAATGTTGGCAGAGAAGGTCCAGTCACAGAACTATTTTGGTTCCTTTGCTGGAGTACGTCAAAGTGACACTGTCTCTGCCTTGCTGAGTGCAGACATAAGGCAGTTCCTGGTGGTCTAGTGGCTAGGATTCGGCGCTCTCACCGCCGCGGCCCGGGTTCGATTCCCGGTCAGGGAATTGACATTTGGGTAGGTTTTGACTGGAGATAGGATTTGTCTTCGGCCTCGGTCGAATGGTCGGGGTCATCTTGAAGCACAAACCGTTGTCATCCTGAAGCGACTGACAACAGAAATATAAACAAAACATGGACACACAATGGACAACACAATAAGACAAGGTCCTCGACTGAGAATGCTGTCAGGACTGGGTTTAGGGTGAGACAGAGCATTTGTCGGATGCTCAGGGATAGATCCTTGTTAGAATAAAATGTAGATAGAATGAATATAGCATCAGTTATCACCCTTATATCCATTTGCTTAGACAATAGAAAGAGTGTTTGAATGTGCTGAAGAAGAAATGTTCCTGTGGCCCTGATCAGAGACCCCCAGCAACCCCCAGGTCCTGGAGGTGCCTGGATGCGCCAATCGCAGGTTACAAGCCAAACCTGTCAAGCCGTGATTGTGATTTCATGTTTTGTTGAAGAAAAGCCCATAATTTGTGGAACAATTTTCCCTACAAGGGAGAAACATTTGTCGATTTGGACAATTGTCAATATGCCCCCACTTTGGACACATCGTCTTGTGTCATTGTTTGGCAACTGCTTCACCAGTCCCCTTAAAGGGCTCACCCTTCATTGTGTAGTGGTTAGCACGTTTGCCTTACATGCAAAAGGTCCCTAGTTGGAAACTGGGTGGAAGCAAGGCCGTTCAATTCCTTCTTTCACAAAAAAATCAAGGTGACAAATGGGAACAAGGATATGTGCTTGATCCCTGAAGGTGTGTACACGGGCATCTGTCCCCAGTTTGGACACACAATCCATATTTCCCGGATGACTGATCAGGTGCGTCACTGGCCTGCACGAAGGGGCTTATAGGAAGGAGGTGGCCGCTGTGGTGTCGTTGCATGCAAACAACATCCTCATCCTTGACACAGCGAAGACCAAGGAGGAGAATAATCGTGGATTCGGTCCGCTTACACTGGCAGGATTTCACCAGTCCTGTTGAAAGCCTGGCCACTGGTGTGGTTTCCGTTATGCAGTAGTTCGCCTAACACTGAAGACACTCCTTCGCCGGCGCTGTGGATTAGTTTGTCAAAGTTCCTCGTAAACAGGAGGTCCTGGGTTCAAATCCCAGCAGTGCCTTGCATATGTGTTTCAGCGACTCCATTTTTTTCTCTCCAACATTTCAAGTAAATGTTTTGAATCAGATGTCATGTTCTGTTGAAGAAATATCCATCATTTCTGATGTCATATGTAGCATAAATGTCATAAGTACTACAATGCTCTCGACAAAGGCAAAAACATTGTGCATTTGGAGATTTGCGGGGCTAAGAAAACAGACCACATTAGCAAAACAAAAGAGGTTCGGGTCTAACATTTAAGGGAAGCGCTCTACTATCTGAGGTAATTCCCCTGCTGCTGCAATGTTGGCAGAGAAGGTCCAGTCACAGAACTATTTTGGTTCCTTTGCTGGAGTACGTCAAAGTGACACTGTCTCTGCTTTGCTGAGTGCAGACATAAAGCAGTCCCTGGTGGTCTAGTGGCTAGGATTTGGCGCTCTCACCGTTCGATTCCCGGTCAGGGAATTGCCATTTGGGTAGGTTTTGACTGGAGATAGGATTTGTCTTCGGCCTCGGTCGAATGGTCGGGGTCATCTTGAAGCACAAACCGTTGTCATCCTGAAGCGACTGACAACAGAAATATAAACAAAACATGGACAACACAATAAGACAAGGTCCTCGACTGAGAATGCTGTCAGGACTGGGTTTAGGGTGAGACAGAGCATTTGTCGGATGCTCAGGGATAGATCCTTGTTAGAATAAAATGTAGATAGAATGAATATAGCATCAGTTATCACCCTTATATCCATTTGCTTAGACAATAGAAAGAGTGTTTGAATGTGCTGAAGAAGAAATGTTCCTGTGACCCTGATCAGAGACCCCCAGCAACCCCCAGGTCCTGGATGTGCCTGGATGCGCCAACCGCAACCCTGCAGATGTTCATGTTTATCCTGCAAGAATGTGTCAAGATAAGAACTCATAAAACAATAAAAGTAATACACACACATACACACACATACACATAGAGAAACAAATACAGCTCGTGCAACTGCCACCACTAGAGTTGCATGACCATGTAGTAGGGACCCCCAAAAGAGAATAAATAAAGAGGAGTTTGAACTGCATACTCAGTGGAGCGGCATGTCACTGGGTATGTGGTTTCACTCTCCTCGCTGCGAGTAACTTTGAATATTGTTGTCTGTCTCTTCTGTATTTCTGCATTTAAGTGTTTTTACAAGTGTCACAGGAGTTTGACCCTGACAACCCACTGACTCACAACGACCTTGCACATCTACACGTGTCAGGGTTCAACATATTGGCCTCTCATGTTACATGGTGTGACTAGGGACGTTGAGTCAGTACTTCAGTCTCCGCATTGAACGTCTGCAGCAACTGCACTAAGCCACTTGCTGCCGCTGTCTTTGCTCAGAATGAAGTCACAAGAGTGCCATACAGACTGACTCCTTGAGATAACCAGAGTCATGTCTCTGAATTTGGACACAGGTCAAGTGGCTGGGCTTGTTGTGGGCGACCTGATGAGACCACCACTCAGCATGTGGCATGTGCGAGAGACTAGTCCGGGCGGGACCGGTGCAACTCATACTTACCTGCCAGGGGAGATACCATGATCAAGAAGGTGGTTCACCCAGGGCGAGGCTCAGCCATTGCACATGGGTTGAGCTGACCTCTGCGAATTCCCCAAATGCGGGAATCTCGACTGCATAATTTGTGGTAGTGGGGGACTGCGTTCGCGCTCTCCCCTTATCCCGTGTTTAAAACAAGAGGCAGGTGCAGCACCACGCCAAGCTCCTTGGCTTGCGAGTGCAGCCAGACCGAGCAAGAAACGACCAGCCCAGCACTACCAATGCTTGCTGGAAAGGTCTGCCCATCCACGGGAGACAACCAACCAGCCGTGAGGCCGATCTGCTCTCAGTCAGGAAACCTCAATGAGAAACGGCAACAAGACAGAGAAAGAGCGTCGGCAACCATTTCGATTGATCTGAGTCTAAAGTTCAAGGTTTGCTCGCAGGCAAATTTGAAGCAGCGAGAATGAGCAATCCGCACCTCTGAGTAAGAGTTCATGGTTCTCACCCAAAAAACGATAGCTTGTAGCCGTAATCGTGTTGTTGTTTGTATTCTGTGTTTTGTCTGAGTCACGGCTGGTGTGTGTTGCTTTTTGCTGTTTTCTTGCCTGAAAGGACTTCTCGCTCAGCCAAAGCAAAGCCAGGTAAAAACGTAATCATTTGTACCTTTGTTGGAATAGTTGCATCTTGTGCCTGTAGTGACACTGCCTGCAGTGATGGTTATTTCACCACCACCACCTGCTCATACCCCATTGGAGCAGCAGCAACCACCTCCTGTGTCAAAAAACTCAAACAAAAACCATGTCTGTGCTGTGGCCAACCAAAATGAAAATATCAAGTGGATGGGACATCAACCACGACGTTCATCAACAAGGCCCTGTCAGATAATCTTATTGCTGCAGAAGGTCTGACAGACCCGAAGATGCCATTTAAAGATTTCAGTCAAACAGACTTCTTCCAGCGAGAGGTGGATGAGACAAGAAAAAGGGTGGAGGAAAAACAGCAGAAGAAGAGAAAGAGGGAGGAATCTCCTCCACCCCCTGTCCGAAAGTGCCTCTGCAGGATGCAGCTGAAGCAGGGCCGGAAAAGCCCCCGCATCCACACTGGCTTCAGAGAAGTACATCTACTGTCCTGCCAAAGTGTTCTCCATCTATAGAGAGCACAGGATGGGAAAAGAGATGAGCTGGAGGGAGTTCCAGGCCTCTCCGTTTTATGAAAAGGAGAAACAAAGGCGGCAAAATAAATGAACAATGTGTATATTCATTATTCATAACTGCTTACATGTAGATTTTTTTTATTATTATTGAGAGTGTTCTTGAGTGTGGCAACCTGATAAATAAATATTCTTTGTGACATTGCATTGATTTTGTATTTTATTTCAAGCACTGGTATCAATACAAGCCTGATAGGAATAATTTGTAATTATATAGGGATTAATTGGAAAAAAATAATATTGTGGAGAAGAAAACTGTGACTTGACTGCTGGCTTAGACGGGATTCAAATACCTGACTTCATTTCTCCAAAGTCTCTCTGCTTGTCTGACATCTGTCTCGCATCCTGATTGGCTGGCAGCAAATGTCAACAACACAAGCAATTGCACAGAGACTACATCAGCATCACTGCAGTAAGGTTTCAATACGTTTCTACTTCTGACAGAAATGTGCAAATACTCAAGTGCTGTCCACCTTAACTGTCAGGTGGTCCGTTCTCTTACTTTTCAGGTGTCATTCTGAGTTCTGCCCTTTCGCAGGAAAAAGAGCTTTTGTACTTTTTCACATGAACTCTAAAGAAAGGTACAAGCTGAGATACACTGCATTGGCTGAGAATTGGACCCAGGGCTCCCGCTTGGCAAGCGAGAACTCTACCACTGAACCACCAATGCCACATGTCGGAGAAAAGTGGCTGAGCCTATGCAAAGTGGCACTGAATGACAACACATCACAATGTCATACTCTTCGGATTTAGCTCCTTCTGGCGTAATGGGATCCACAACAATCATGTCAGGTTTGGATGCACCGTAGACTCGTTTTTGAAGGGCAAGTGACAAAAAGAGGTACGTGGATCAAAATTCAGCTGCCAAAGTTTCACGGACCAAGCACCCAGGTACTGCTGGGATTTGAACCCAGGATCTCCTGTTTATTAGACAGGCACTTTCACCAGCTAAGCCATAGTGCCAGCTGAGCATGTCAACCTGGCAATGCTGCCTTTACTCTTCTAGACAGTAACTGCTTGCAACGTTGAGACGACGCCATTTGTCGTGTGTCATTCGGTCAGCAGGTGGGGAATCCCGTATATATTTGGCACCGATACAAAGGGTTTACCTATTGGGAAGAATGCAAGGGCTCTCCAAAAGAGTCCAAGACAAATGTCACACGAGGGTCTGGAAATGGTCCCTGGGACTGACACAAATAACTAGGCTGTTAATCTGGACTAACATAACATAATACCCACATGGGAAACAAAACGCAGAGTGTGTGAATGCCTTTTAAAAAGTAGTCTCTGGAGGGTCAGGGTGGCCGAGTGGTCAAAGGCACTGCCTTCAGGTTGCAGTCTCGAATGAGGCGTGGGTTCGAATCCCACTCCTGACAGCTTCTTGCATCTTGAAGTGGCGTCACCCTTCATTCCAGAGTGGCCGAGGCTGTTACTCCTGGGCAGTAAACCAGGGGTGCTTTTCAAAATGTCTGCTGCTGTGTACAAAAGTGTACAAAGAAGACCTATTGTATCCCGGGGTCTTGCATTTCTCCTGAAAACAGGATTTGTATCTCAACATGACCTCTGATAAAAAAGTATGGAAATACCAGTAGAGGACTGCTGGAATTGGAACCAATGAGCCCCTCTTTGCTAGACATGTAATTTGACCAACTAAAGCATCGTGCCTGTGAAGCATGCAAACTTGACTTGAATGGTGCCTTTAGTAGAAAAGGAAATCCTGTGCATCTGGCACGGACACAAAAACAGCTCACCAATGGGGAAACATGTTCATACAAGGGAGGGAGACCAAAGTGTCAATTGTCACCAGTGAAACACCCTCGAGAGGTAAACAAAACAGCATGTCAAAGCAGAGCGTCAACAATCCTCTCAGTCACCAAGACTGCAAGGAGCAGATCAATGGGGGCAGTGGACCCCATTATCCTCTACCCAAAATTTAGACCACGAGTGCAGAGAATGTGGACCGTGAAGGAACAACAAAAGCCCCCGTCGATAACACCCTGCCCCTCATAACCCCCCGTCCCCATAACCAACAGCGCAGAACCCAGTGAACTGTGAAACACCCCCATCAAGGCAACCAACCGACCAGGTAAAGGTAAAGAAAACAGCATGGCACGGAGAATGCGGTCTGTTAAGGATGAGTTAGTCGATTTTAGCTGGAAACATTTGATGCAATGGTGTCCTGTGGTCGATTAGCTCAGTTGATCAGAGCGTGGTGCTAATAAAGCCACGGTCATGGGTTCACCCCCGTACTGACCACTCTTCTTTATCTGCTCCAGGAACAACAAAAGCCCACGGCAAAAACCCATCGGGCCCCATAACCAACAGCGCACAACCCAATCAACTGCGAAACACCCCCATCAAGGCCGCTAACTGACCGGGGAAAGGTCAAGAAAACAGCATGGCAAAGCAGAGCGGTGGCAAACCTCTCGCGCACCGTGACTGCATGAAGCAGATCAATGGGGGCGGCCACCCCATTGTCCTCTACCCAAAATTTAGACCCCGAGTGCAAAGAACGTGGACCGTGAAGGAACAACAAAAGCCCACGTCGACAACACCCTGCCCTCATAACCAACAGAACACCAGGAAAACCTATCCAAGGGTCAATGTACGTCAGGTTGGAAGCGTCGAACCAGGGTGAGGTTGACACACCTTGTCTGGTCCTCAGGGCGTCCGTGGCATGAGGTGAGACCCTAATTGAATTAACTCAGAGCAAATGACTACTGGATCGTGGGAGGGAGCAAAGCAGTGGCTCAACATATTTGACAGTGCATCCCATGCCGGAAAGCTCGATGAGCCACAGAGGAACAAAAGATGGCTGACTTACCTCAAGACCACATTGAGCCTTCTCCACCAATTACCTATGGTGGCATGGATTGTTTTGGCCCCTTTCACACAAAACAAGGGCGTAAAGAACAAAAACAGTACAGTCTACTATTCACTTGTCTATGTTCTGGAGGTGTTCACATAGAGATGCTGGAGGACTTGACCACTGACTCATTCATCAATGCCCCAAGATGCTTCATTGCCATCAGAGGTGCTGTTTGGCACATCCGATCAGATCAGGGAACATACTTAGTTTGAACTAAAAATGAAATGGAAAAGTCTCTAAAGGAAATAAACACAGAAAGAGTAACAGAATACCTGGCAGACAAGCAATGCAACTTTGTCATAAATGCAAGCCATATGGGAGGTGTTTGGGAGCGCCAGATCAGAACCATCAAAAGCGTGCTCATTTCAGTCCTAGCAAACAGTGCTGGCAGGTTGAGTGACAGTTCCTTGAGAACCTTTCTTTAGGAAGCCATGTCTGTTGTGAATAATCACCCTCTTACTGTGGACAATGTAAACAACCCATGTGTCTGGAACCACTGACACCTAACCACCTGATTACCATGTAGTCATTTATTCCCATGCCACCACGTGTTTCCAAAATGGCGCTGCGGACGGCTGCCTTGGTGTGTTGGTCCTCCAGCACCTGGACTCCGCAGGAACCTATGCTAGGCTCCTGTTTGTGGACTTCAGCTCCGCCTTCAACACCATCCTCCCAACTCTGCTCCAGGAGAAGTTCTCCCAGCTGAGCGTGCCTGACTCCACCTGCAGGTGGATTACAGACTTCCTGTCTGACAGGAAACAGTGCGTGAAGCTGGGGAAACACATCTCAGATACAAAAACCGTCAGCACCTGATCCCCCCAGGGCTGCGTTCTTTCTCCTCTGCTCTTCTCCCTGTACACAAACAGTTGCACCTCCAGTCACCAGTCTGTCAAGCTCCCGAAGTCTGCGGACGACACCACCCTCATCGGACTTATCTCTGACGGCGACAAGTTTGCCTACAGGTGAGAGGTTGACCATCTGGTGACTTGGTGCAACCTGAACAACCTGGCGCTCAACGCCTTAAAAACAGTGGAGATGGTTGTGGACAACAGGAAGAACATAGCCTCTCCTGTCCCCATCACCCTCTGTGACTCTACGATTGACATTGTGGAGTCCTTCCGCATCCTGGGTACCATCATCTCCCAGGACCTCCAGTGGGAGCCGAACATCAGCTCCCTCATCAAGAAGGCACAGCAGAGGATGTACTTCCTACGTTCCTATGGCAGCTGAAGAAATTCATCCTGCCAAAGACAATGTTGGTGCACTTCTACAGCTCCATCATTGAGTCCATCCTCACCTCCTGCAATCTCCCGTCCCTCCAGGATCTGTACGCCTCCAGGACCCTAAGGCGTGCAGAAAAGGATTGTGGCCGATCCTTCTCAACACGGACACAGTCTCTTTGAGAAGAGGCTGCGGTCCATCAGGACCAAAACCTCACGCCACAAGAACAGTTTCTTCCCGTCTGCTGCCAGCCTCATCAACAAGTCCCGGAACCCCCCCCCCGACACTGTTCACACCCCACCTCTGCCTCATCCTGCCACTTTGACACTCTATATGCGTTAAATTAACGCTCAGTTTGGACTCTTAGGAAAAACAATCAGACTGCAGTTCCGGAACAACAAACAAAAAACAGACTGTGTACATATATTTAACCTGTATACTGTATATTTTGTATTTTCATTTTTTAATGGATGTGTCTGCACCTACTTCACCAAAACAAATCCCCAGTCGAGGTCAGCAGGCCCCGTCTCCACTGTAAACAGTGTGGACTGGGCAATGCTTCCCTTTTCGGAGGGTCCGGACGGTTTGCCAGAACCCCTTCGAGGCCGACCAAAAGTCGTGCTCCATGGCCTCACCGAATTCCTCCCACACCCGAGTTTTTGCCTCGACAACCGCCGAAGCCGCGAACCGTTTGGCCTGACAGTACCTGTCAGCTGCTTCCGGAGTCCCACAAGCCATCAATGCTCGATAGGACTCCTTCTTCAGCTTGATGGCGGCCCTGACCTCTGGTGTCCACCATCGGGTTCGGGGCCTGCCGGCACGACTGGCACCGACCGCCTTGCGGCCGCAGCTCCGGTCAGCCGCCTCAGCAATGGAGGCACGGAATATGGCCCATTCGGACTCAATATCCCGGTCCTCCCCCGGGATGCAGGCGAAGCTCTGCCAGAGGTGAGAGTTGAAGACTCGACGAACGGGAGACTCTGCCAGACGTTCCCAGCACACCCTCACTACTCGTTTGGGTCTACCAGGTCTGTCCAGCATCCTCCCCGCCATCTAATCCAACTCATCACCAGGTGGTGATCAGTTGACAGCTCAGCCCCTCTCTTCACCCGCCTGTCCAGAACATGCGGACGCAGGTCTGATGACACGACTGCAAAGTCGATCATAGACCTGCAGCCAAGGGTGTCCTGGTGCCAAGTGCACTTATGGACATCCCAGAATTTTTAGGCGCAGCCAAGGTGTTGAGGGAATCTGTTTCAGGGGCCTTAGAATCACATGTGGTTCTTATGGCCTCTACGGGCTGTGACCTTCAGCGCTTACTGGGACGGTTTGCATCTGAGTGCGAAGCGTCTGGGATGAGACTCAGTACCTCCAAATCAGAGGCCGTGGTTCTCAGTCGTAAAAGGGTGGAGTGCTCCCTCCGGGTTGGGAATGAGGTCCTACCCCAGGTGGAGGAGTTTAGGTATCTTAGGTATGGTCACGAGTGAGGGAAAGTGGGAGCGTGAGGTCGACAGACGGATCGGCGCAGCCTCGGCAGTAATGCGGTCGCTGTAACGGACCGTCGTGGTTAAAAAAGCTTTCAATTTACCGGTCGATCAATGTTCCCACCCTCACCTATGGTCATGAGCTTTGGGTCATGACCGAAAGAATGACATCTCGGATACAGGCGGCTGAAATGAGTTTCCTCCGTAGGGTAGCTGGACTCACCCTAAGAGATAGGGTGAGGAGCTCAGTCATCCGGGAGGGCTCAGAGTAGACAGTGCGGGGCTGCAAGTCTTTCCAGTTCCAGTTAAAAGCCCGGCTCCTCATGAATTTAGGTCTGGTCCGATGGTCCTGAGCTTTGAGTCAGCACGGAAAAGATAAGATTGTGGGTAAAAGCAGCTGAAATGACTTTGTTTTGTGGTGCGGCTGGACTTTCTCTTGGGGGGGGTCGGGGGGGGGGGGCTGTGTCATCCGCGAGGAAATTGGACAAAAGCCACTGCAGAAATTTCATGTCAGTGTGAAGAATGTAGAAAGGAGCCATGCAAAAAGGGAAACAATCTGGAGTTATATTACACCGAAGTTGTTGCTATTATGAGCCATGCATTCATGTACTCTTAGACTATTCTTAAACCGAAGGAGTGCATCAGGGGGCATCCGGATTTGAACCGGAGACCTCTTGATCTGCAGTCAAATGCTCTACCACTGAGCTATACCCCCTCAAACACACCAAACATGCTTACACGATGGGAACTAAGTTCTGCATATGCACTAAACCAGCACACATCCTCATCGTGACTGGGAGAATTGAACCAACAAAGGTTGACTTCTTGATGGGTCATCGAGGTTTAAAAGGTTCACTTAAACAAGTTATTCCTTGTGCACTAGTTTCAGCCACACATTGGGCGGTTCAGCACTTTTGGTGATACATCGTCAAGATTTCTTTCCTGTGGAAAATTGTGCAACATGCGGAAAACATTTCATTGATGAAGTGGAATCGATGCCTGCATTCTCCAAATGGTATATTGTGTCTTTTTCCTGCTAAAAAAGCATTCTCCATCTCCAACATCGTACCTGATACTTTGATTAATTGCATTCTAATGATGTTTCCTAAAAACACAGGTGGTGTCAAAACTACTGCATTGGTATAGTCCCATGAGGATGGGATTCAAACCCATGCACGCAGAACACAATGGATTAGCAGTCCAGCACCTTAACCTCTCGGTCACCTCATCTCCTGCAGGACCTTTGTTAACATGGTCTTGTTGACTGAAAATGAGTCCCAACATCTGAATTAGTGTTTGGTAATGCAGAAACTGTGGTAGCCTAGTTAGAACCCAACCTTAAACTCCAGGTTATTTTGTTGAATGGCTAGTGGCGCAGTGGATGACGTGTTGTCTACGGGTTAGACAGCTGTAATCATATCGTGGTTCGTACTCATTGTTGTGTCCGCACCAACCCTGGGTCATGGCAGGTGTGTGTTGCTTTTGTTATTGTCTTGTCTAAAAAGTACTTTTCTCTCAACCCAATTGTAGTCTTGGCGAAACAGTGACAATCCAGAAGCTAACCTTAAATGACAGGTCCTTTTGTTGTACGAATAGTGGGGCAAAGGATAACTCATCTCAGAAGATTCAAGTTTCAACTCCTGGCTAGCTAGCAAATCTTTTCAATTAACCAGACTCTAAAATTCAATTTTTGCTCGCAGACGAATTAGAAGCAACTGGGAGCAGCAATCAGCACCTTCGAGTCAGAGTTTTTGGTTCTTTCCCGGAAAAGGATAACTCTGCTCATGAGGTGCTCGGGTGTGTTGTACAATCTGACAGTCCTTTGCTGCCAAATCATTCCAGTCGTGGATAATGGACCTGACCAGGAAAATGCCAGCTGTGGGATTTCAACCAGTGCCCGCTGAGCAAAAGGAGCCTTCATCTGGTGCTTTAGACCACTCATCCACACAACCTAAAACGGTGCCCTGATCAGGAAAAAACTGTGACCTTGTGAGGTTCGCTGACAATGGAGGACACTGAAAAGGAGCCGCACAAAGCAGGGTACCTGCACTGTTTACCTGTCCGTTGACCAGGTTGCAGATGGATTGTCTTTGTTCCTTTTGACAATCCACATTTTAACACCCCATTATTGAAAGACGTAACGACCATCAGGAGGAGTGAGGTTTATTGTGAGGACCTTTAGAACTCCAGTCCAACGCTCTCCCAAGTGGGCTATTTTAGCTGCGATGGGGGGTTCTGCTTTTTCAGTCGGGGCCTAAAGTGGGGGAAGAGTGAAGCTGTGTCTGTGCCATGTACTGCCGTCTTCGCCGACATGGCCTCGGTACTGTGGGCGACGAGTTCGCCTCCAGGTGGGAGGTTGACGATCTGGCGACTCTATCTCCAGTCAAAACCTAGCCAAATGTCAATTCCCTGACCGGGAATCGAACCCGGGCCGCAGCGGTGAAAGCGCTGAATCCTAGCCACTAGACCACCAGGGACTGCGTTAGGTTTGCACTCAGAAAGGCAGAGTCTGTGTCGCTTTGACGTAGTCCAGCAAAGGAACCAAAATAGTTATAAGACTGGACCTTCTCTGCCAATGCTGCAACAGCAGGGGAATTAGCTCAAATGGTAGAGCGCTCGCTTCGCATGTGAGGGGGAGCGGGATCAATGCCCGCATTCTCCAAAAGCTCTTTTGTTTTTTGTGATTAAATGTTCCCAAGTACCAAACACTAATCCGGGCCCCAATCCCGATATCTAGGCCAAATACAGCCATAGGTATCACTTTGTCTTGTCTTGCTGTGGGATCAATGCCCGCAGTCTTCTAGGAGTTCTTTGCCTTTTGTAAAAGCGATGTTACGATCGGAAATGAGTCCAGGATCGATCCACGTGGTAGACCCGCGTCCGATTCCCGGCCAATGCAACAGGGCTGTTTTCATACCTTTCATCGTGAAAAAAAGTGCCAAGACCGTTTTCAGGACCAACTGATGACCTCTGAATTCGATCAGAAACGTCACACCTCTCGACCTGAGACTCTCCACCTGAGACTCTCCACCACAAGACTTGATTATCTAATCCAAATTCTGTCAATAGTGGCATTCTCAGCCACAACCTCGATGAGACGCCGTCGAACGCTCGGCCGTACTCACTAGCCTCAGAACAGCAAGACCTTCGATAGCTCAGTTGGAAGAGCGGCGTACTGAAGTGGTTCAAGCTGGCATCCTTATGTAGCTGGTTCAAGTCCGGCTCGAAGGACAATCCCTTTGCTCATGTTATGTCTGCCAGGAAAAAATGGCAATACCGTCTTGTCTGAAGGACCTCCGCTTCCCTGTCCATGGAGTTGGACTTGAGTCTTTGTCACGCAGTCTGAAATTGGCAAACTGAGAAATTCTGATTGAGTGATCAATGCAGTTTGTCTATTTGAATACATTTCATCTCAACTCCTGTTGGAAAAGGACAGCCATTTCCGTGAGAACACAAGACCCCTGGATTGTACCCAAAAATACTTTGTGCTCATCAAAGAGGAAAGTTGGTGTCCTGGTTTGCAAAGCCTCCATTGTTACGCCAGAAGGTGCCAGTCACATCCAAAACAAAGGGTTCCATGGTGTAATGGTTAGCACTCTGGACCCTGAATCCAGTGATCCAAGTTCAAGTCTTGGTGGAACCTACTTGCCTTGCAGCAATCGAGTGTTTGGACTGTGTCTTCCTTTAACAGTAAGAGTATGATGACTTATTGACTTACTCTACAAATCAGTGGTAACCGTGGATCAGGATGAGGTCCCCAAACGACGCCAATGTCTGTGACAGCTGATGTCAAGGATCAGCTGATCAGAAGATACTTGGTTTGTGTGCGGGGCCACAAGTCTTTCCAGTTCCAGTTAAAAGCCAGGCTCCTCATATAGTTTCCATAGAGTACCAAGGGATTGTCCTGTTGCCCTCGTATATTGAGGGCAAAAAGGAGGCGTTTGCAAGTGGACCTCAGACCTGGTCACCTGAACAGGGACTTGAATCCCGGACACTCAGATCAAAAGTTTCATGTTCGGGTGACCGGCTCAACCTTTGTCGTGTCTGACCATGAACTCTTTTTGTCCAGAAGATATTTGGCTTGTCCATGTGGGTAGTTTAAGACCTCAGTCCATCTTGGAGGTGGACATTTCGGGACCAGGGCCACTTCATCTCTGCAAGGACACGTAGAGTATGCCAGAAGATTTCTCTGCCAATGCTGCAACAGCAGGGGAATTAGCTCAAATTGTAGAGCGCTCGCTTTGCATGTGAGAGGTAGTGGGTTCAATGCCCGCATTCTCCAAAACCTCTTTTGTTTTTTGTGATTAAATGTTCCCAAGTACCAAACACTAATCCGGGCCCCAATCCCAATATCTAGGCCAAATACAGCCATAGGTATCACCCTAAACCCAGTCCTAACTGCATTCTCCTGTCCAGCACCTTGTCTTGTCTTGTTTGGGATCAATGCCCACAGTCTCCAAGGAGTTCTTCACCTTTTGTAGAAGAGATGTTGGGATTGGATCTACCCCTTAGCATCCGACAAATACCCCAAACCAGGGGAATTACCTCAAATGGTAAAGTGCTTGCTTAGCATGCGAGATGCAGCAGAATCGATACCCGCATTCTCCAAGGAATCCTTTGTATTTTGTAAAAGAGATGTGGGATCGGAAATGAGTCCAGGATCTATCCATCAGCGTCAGACAAATACCCCAAACCTCATCCTGGCCGCGTTCTCTAGACCAGTCTCTTGTCATGTAATAGTGAAGAAACCGAGTCCGTGAGTTATTGTTCCCAAATAGCGCTTCAAGATGACCCCAACCATTCCACCGAGGCCGAAGACAAATCCTCTCTCCAGTAAAAACCTATCCAAATGTCAATTCCCTGACCGGGAATCGAAAACCGGGCCGCGGCGGTGAGAGCACCGAACCCTAGCCACTAGACCACCAGTTATTTTGTAAAACAGGGAATAGAAAGCCCATGTTTCCACCCAGTTTTAAACAGGGGGCCTTATGCGTGTGAGGCAAACGGGATAACCACTAATTTATGGAAACCCGGAGTGGAGGAGGGGGGGGGGGGGGAGTTATAAGAGTACTGGCGAAACTCAGAAAGCAGTGGCCAAACAATGAAACATGATGATGTGTCCAAAGTGGGGGCAGATTGACAATTGTCCAAATGGACCAAGATCTCTCCTTTGTAGGGAGAATTTTAGTTCACATAAGATGTTCCAGAAATAATGGGCTTTTCTTCAACAAAATGTTTTTGAATCAGAAATCTTGTTGTGTTGAAGAAATTCCCATCCTTTCTAATGTCATGTGTAGTACACATGTGACATGTACTACAATGCTCCCTACAAAGGCAAAACCCTTGTGATTTTGGACATTTGGGCTAACAAAACAGACCACATTAGCAGGACAAAAGAGGTTGTCTTGACATTTCAATGAAATTGTCTATGTGTTGGGGAAGAGATCTGACCCCCACTGGAGGAGTTCAAGGTACCTTGGCGTCTTGTTCTTGGCATCTAACATGACAGTTTACCAGTTGATCTATGTTGGATGCTCCACTGGTCCGCCACAGTGATGTGGGAGCTGAGCCCAAAGGCAGAGCTCTGGTCCCATGGTCCTGAGCTTTGAGTCAGCACGGAAAAGATAAGATCGTGGGTAAAAGCAGCTGAAATGACTTTGTTTTGTGGTGCGGCTGGACTTTCTCTTAGACGTGGGGGGTCGGGGGGGGGGGGGGGGGGGGTTCTTCCGCGAGGAAATTGGACAAAAGCCACTGCAGAAATTTCATGTCAGTGTGAAGAATGTAGAAAGGAGCCATGCAAAAAGGGAAACAATCTGGAGTTATATTACACCGAAGTTGTTGCTATTATGAGCCATGCATTCATGTACTCTTAGACTATTCTTAAACCGAAGGAGTGCATCAGGGGGCATCCGGATTTGAACCGGAGACCTCTTGATCTGCAGTCAAATGCTCTACCACTGAGCTATACCCCCTCAAACACACCAAACATGCTTACACGATGGGAACTAAGTTCTGCATATGCACTAAACCAGCACACATCCTCATCGTGACTGGGAGAATTGAACCAACAAAGGTTGACTTCTTGATGGGTCATCGAGGTTTAAAAGGTTCACTTAAACAAGTTATTCCTTGTGCACTAGTTTCAGCCACACATTGGGCGGTTCAGCACTTTTGGTGATACATCGTCAAGATTTCTTTCCTGTGGAAAATTGTGCAACATGCGGAAAACATTTCATTGATGAAGTGGAATCGATGCCTGCATTCTCCAAATGGTATATTGTGTCTTTTTCCTGCTAAAAAAGCATTCTCCATCTCCAACATCGTACCTGATACTTTGATTAATTGCATTCTAATGATGTTTCCTAAAAACACAGGTGGTGTCAAAACTACTGCATTGGTATAGTCCCATGAGGATGGGATTCAAACCCATGCACGCAGAACACAATGGATTAGCAGTCCAGCACCTTAACCTCTCGGTCACCTCATCTCCTGCAGGACCTTTGTTGACATGGTCTTGTTGACTGAAAATGAGTCCCAACATCTGAATTAGTGTTTGGTAATGCAGAAACTGTGGTAGCCTAGTTAGAACCTGTGATGGAAAATTTTATATTTCACCGGTATAACATAGGTTACACATTGTTTGAATTACTTTACGGCCTTTTGTAGAGCTTCAACATTTGCATCCGAGCACATCCTGCTGTCCCTTCAAAGATGGTGGCACAGCAGGAGGCTATCTGTAACCTGGGGTTAGGGACAGTGTCGGGGCAGTGTCGGAGGAGATCATTCTTTGATCAAAGCTTTACCTTCATGGGATAAGGGGACATCAGGATGTCCCACCAAATGGCTGACCCTCGGAGGTTGTCTCGCATGGGTGTGACAAACCGTGCCAGAAGATTGGGTGTGTAGACTAACCCCCATACATGAGGGTGGCATCGGGGGAGTGACAAGAATGTCTCTTTTCTATTGTAATGTAAATCATTTGCATGCTATGGAGTATAAAAGTTCCCGCCAAGAGGCCACTCTTGGCCAGACACCTACAGACCGCCATGCATACTGTATGTTGTCTGACCCCTTTGTTTTGCAAAGGTAATAAAAACTGCCAGAGCTATGTATTTATTTCAGGCATTCTCTATCCTACTTAGGATGATAGAAATTTTTTCCACAACAATTTGGTGTCAGAAGTGGGATTCCTTGGCTGATTGGATCTGGACCTGTGGCGGACAGCGACTGATCATCCTGGAATTATTTTTTTCCTCCAGCCTCTCTGTCAGTGACATTCAGAGATTTTCAGGGCTGACCGTCCAGGATTCCAGACCATCACCACTGGAATCTCTTATCAAGAGTGGAACTACGTTTTTTTTGATGGTGAGAATCCTGAAATAATTACTATATTTGAGCATTAGTTGCATGTTTATATGTAAGTGTTGTAGTGTTTCCCATATGCACATTTGGTCACTTGTCGGTACGGATAAGATCTCTGGAACATGAGTGAATCGCGTATCAGAGTATACTGGGTATACTTTCATGCTAATAAGATCTCAGTAACAACATTGAGTGAGTTACGCATGGTATGGGCGGACAAGACCTCAATAATATAAAAAATAAACCAAAAAAATTGTGAGTGAGTCGCGCACCATTGCGCGAACAAGACCTCTGTAACAACAAAGAGTGAGTTGCGCTTGTAGCTGTTTTGTGCTGATGAGACCTCAGTAATAGATTAATAGATAGTAATAGATTAGACAATAGGAGTGAATCATGCACAATTGTATATTGGATATAAATTAATGCAAACAAAATCTTGAAGTGATAAAGAGTGGATTACGCATTATTCATTGGATACAGCTCGGCTTTGTCGTGGATTGTGCCGAAGGAACAACACGGATTCGGGGTGACGACCTTGTCTTAAGGGAATTGTGCACAACCGAGTGACATCTGTAAATATGGGAAATCTGGTAAACAAGCAACTATAGGTAAAGAAAAAAAAATGAGGAAAGCATGCATAAAAAAAACACTAATATGGGGAACTTTTGAGAACAAGAGAAAGTGAGTTAAACAAAATAGATAAGTGAGATTTTTGTTGGGAAAAATGGTGATAAGGGAAAACATCACATTGCATTGTTTAAAAGAAAAATAATTAATTGAGAGAAAATCAAAGAGCAGTCAAGAATTATGTTTAGGGCATGGACTCTTTGGGGGAAAAAATGAAAAAGGCTAAAAACCATTGAGGGCAGAGAGCACGGCTTGCAACTAAGACTTGTAATGATGATCGTTACATAGATGATGAAGATCTGCAACACACACTGACATGAAAAGAACAGACAAGACTTCTCAGAATAGGTCTTCCTTCTCTTTCTCCTACAGTGCCTCAGTGTCTCAGAGTGGACCGTGATCTTGATCGCACACCTCCACCCTTGCTCTGCCAACAACCTGACAACAACATCCTGATACAACAACATGCACGATGAGTCCAATATCATCAGCCATGCCATTATGTCCAGTTTCATCTTCACCAAGACCTGAAGAAGATCCAACACATGAGCTGTGTTCTAACTGCAAACGATCCCTTCCAGACATGCATTGTCGCTCGTATCCAAACGGATGCTTAGCAAGTATCCTGTGACTGATGGTGGAGACCATGAGTGGGACAATGGTGTAAGGAAGGCGTGTGGGGAGGCCATAACAGCCCTGCTTGTGTTTAGTGAAGTTGTCCCACTTTCCCTGACCACTGAAGAGTTCTGCAGATGTTTGCTGACATGGTGTTCACGGTGACGACAATCACATCACCAGCCACTAAAGCGGAATGTGGCCGAATTAGAACTGGATGGATCTCACTTTTGACCGGATGGATCACACCTTTGATGCAAGGACAAGCCATGTACCAGAATCCATGGGTGGCAACAAATGGCCACCTGCAAGGAGGACATCCAGAGAAGAGACTGGGACAGCAATATGACCCTGGCATGTGCAGCAAAAGGAGACTTTGGACCAAAGACTTGATGGAGAACTTTCTTAACAAGCAAGGTGGAAGGAAGCAAGGAGGTGGGGCGTGATGGGATCATGCCTACTCTGACTCATCTGATGCCAAGGATGATACTGAAGTTGACAGTAACACACACACACACACACACATCTATATGCTCTGTCCTTCTTCCTTTTGTTTAGAGTCTTGGCTTAAATCAGCCCCTCTTGCTGATAACTATGTAGAATATGATCTACTTCTCTCTTTTAGAATATGCTATAAGACGACATAGTATACAAAATATGGTTATTTCTTTTCCTTTCTGATGAAACACACTTACTAAGAGTGACAAATTCCTAACCTCTACAAAGTTGAATGGCAATTATGTTAACTTCGTTGGCCAATCAGGTGAAGTGGACCAAAGACAAGTCACCATTGGATTTTCTGTTTCAGAGAAAATTCAACTTCAAAAATTAAATTTGTTGGCATATGGTGCAAAGGACCAAATGGCCTATTTTCTAATTCAGATGGAGGTGAAGTTGTAAAAACTTACACTGACCCTGATGTTCACACTTTGGTGAAGCAAGAGGCCAATCAGCTGTATGCATATCAAAGGAAGATGCAAACTGGTGACATGAGTGCTCAACTGGTGGAGGAGGTTAAGAATGTACTTTCTCACGCATACACACACACACACAATTAATGCAAATTGATGCTCTGCAAGGTCTTCAATGCACATCATACCTTTCTATGGTGATGAGAAATTTGATAAAAGATATGAACATAGGGATAGCTGTTAGGGGAATGTTTATCTCACAAATATTTTGTTCTGGGCATAAGTGCTGCCTTGATGCACATTTGGGGTACTCAGGTACCATTTTTTTGACGTCAATGATTCCATTCCTCATGGGTCTCTATCTAAAAGAGACACAGTGACAAATGGAATATTGTGGGCCTTTTTTTTGTACAAGCATGCTATATTACATTCGATTGGGAATGCACAAACAATTTGTTAATTTTTTACAGTCCTAAAATTGAATTTTTTGAAAAGTATTTTCGGCAAAAATACATTCAGAAAGGACTGTCCAGCTGGTTTTTCATTGTTGTGTTGTCTTGTTTGTCTGTGTGAGTGTGAATGTGAGGCTGAAGCCATCCTTGACCATCACTTTGGGAAATACAGAACAAACCCAATGATTAGTTTACTAATAGACACATGCAAAGAACATATTAGGCTGTTCTGCTCTTTTAGCATCAAGAGGCATAAATTAAATCTGCTAAAATGTAGATAGTTCATTTAGGGTATGCAGAACCATCTAAAAATTAGCTATTACGAAAAAGGCCTTGTAAATTAGGACAATCCGACTTTCAAAGGAACTTGGACCTTTTAAGTGTTGCAAATGACATCCTGACATGACGACTATGAGTGCGACACACCGACAGCAGGGTTCTTCATGGGGGACAGTGGACTGTGACAAAAATTTAAATTGACTGAAATTTAAATGTGATTGTTCTTTCAGGGTTGTTCTTGTGTTGTGGAGAGACATCAACTACTATGAACTATTCCAGCCTAACCTTCATTGTTCCACATTAGGAAAGCACATTCTCCTGGAGGAGGAGAAGACATGTCATATATGGCCGAAACGTGACATCTTTTTTGTTGAAAACTGTTTAACAGTACTAACATGTACTAACATTAACACTGTAACACTTGAAGTCATTCACACACCTGGCAGGGTGTGTCATCATTTTAACTTCAGTTTGATCCACAGGACACTTCTTCAGGATCCAGAGTTTGAATTGGTGTAACTTTGTTTGATGTTGTCCAGCTTCACAGATTACTGTTTGCAGATGTATAAAAAAGATAACCATCATTTGATTTTACAGGGAACTGCCAATGCTTTTAAAAGTTGACACATGGGAAGTACATGTGTCAAAAGGGGGGAGATTGCGATTTTGTTGAGTAATCATGGTTAACAATTGGACATGATATATTTTTTGTTACTATAATTGGTTTCTCCAAAACCAAAGTGAGTGAAACAAAGGTAGGTATGAGTTCCAACATTAGAGGTTGATAATGATCAGTGATCAGCAGTAGTAATGACACTCCATTGATTGCACAACACGCTGAAGACTTTGGTAAGTTACTGTATCTTGTTTTTTCTTTACTATATTACTGTATTTGGCACTTTGCCTTCCATAGTGCCAATGTGTCAAATGGTTCTTTGAAACCCAAATTTCCAGCTGTGAGCAAGGAACACTACTACAGTGTGACAATGCAAATTCAGGCAGAGACCAGAGGGTGTGTTGGTTTAAATTCAGTGAAACCTTGTATTGTTTGGAAAAAACTTAAATGCAGAGGGTGGATGTTAAAATTAAAGTTAAAATTGATATTGGTGACATGATGGCAGAGTGGTTAGCACTGCTGTCTCACAGCAAGAAGGTTTGGGAACCTTTCTGTGTGGAGTTTCATGTTCTCCTCATGCTTACGTGGGCTTTCTCCTGACAATTTGAAAATTTTAAGGTTCATTTACAATCAACGTCAATGGCCAAAATATGAACAAAGTGTCGTATTCAGTCAGACACTACATGATGGTTGCCTACTGCTCTTAGGTTGCCTACTGCTCTCGAGATTAGTCATGTGTAGGGAACACATCTGACATGTATCACGTAGATGGTAAAATGTTGTGTTGCTCATTCATTTCTTTCTATGTTCTCGGTGGGTGTCGAGTGACCTGACATCTGTTGGCCCTGGGGGCCATGGAGAGGACGTGTTGGAGTTCCAGCAGAGGCAAGACTCCACTGTCAGCGTGGTCATATGAGAGACCTGCACACAGATCGGTCAAGGCAGAAAGACACTACCTGAACACTAGAGGACTACAACTACAACGACAACCAGAACGGAAGAAATGTCCATGACGCACTCAACCTTCTCGACTGCATGTTTGGATGGAGTCCACGAGTTCGCACCGCAAGCTCCTGCAGCCTAAGAACAAGTGCTACAATCAAGAGGATTGGCTGGCTGACTGACTGACTGATTGAATACAACATGGTAGAACAACAGCAAGCCATCAACAGAGGCACAAGGACTTCGACATGATTTGGCAATCTAACATCTCAAATCATACACATCATGTTTACCACATCGTTGATGCCATACGGACAGCATCTACCACAGAAGTTGAAGACAAACACTTTAAGACACCTGGACATCCATTCGTCTTTTTCCCGTGTTGCTTAGTCCCACTGGGATTGCGGGTAGGCTGGAGTCTATCCCGGTTGACTATATTTCACAGGTATAACATAGGTTACACATTGTGTGAATTACTTTAAGGCCTTTTGTAGAGCTTCAACATTTGCATCCGAGCACATCCTGCTGTCCCTTCAAAGATGGTGGCACAGCAGGAGGCTATCTGTAACCTGGGGTTAGGGACAGTGTCGGGGCAGTGTCAGATGAGTCATTCTTTGATCAAAGCTTTACCTTCATGGGATAAGGGGACATCAGGATGTCCCACCAAATGGCTGACCCTAGGAGGTTGTCTCGCATGGGTGTGACAAACCGTGCCAGAAGATTGGGTGTGTAGACTAACCCCCATACATGAGGGTGGCATCGGGGGAGTGACAAGAAAGTCTCTTTTCTCTTGTAATGTAATTCATTTGCATGCTATGGAGTATAAAAGTTCCCGCCAAGAGGCCACTCTTGGCCAGACACCTACAGACCGCCATGCATACTGTGTGTTGTCTGACCCCTTTGTTTTGCAAAGGTAATAAAAACTGCCAGAGCTATGTATTTATTTCAGGCATTCTCTATCCTACTTAGGATGATAGAATTTTTTTCCACAACACCACGAGGGCCAACTTTGTCAAGCGACAGCTGACGGGATTTCCTTTTCCCTCCTGGCTTGAGCAATTGGACTTTGGGCAAGGTTCCGGACCCAGGGATTGGACGGAGAAGTGGATGCGCGTCCGTGAGTGGAACCGCGGCTTTCACCTCTGTTTTGTGGACAAGCACTGACTCTTCGGGAACTTTGGGACACTTGCGGGGTGGGGGGTACACTTTCGGGATTAATTTGGGTGTTTCATGGTTGTCTTTGTTGGCGGGTGGGACGTTGAGTTAGTTAGTTGGTTAGTTAGTTAGGTTGGTTGGGAGGGGATGACATGCGGGGTTGGTTTTGGTGTAATTAAACTGCCGTGGTGTGGCAACCCAACATTTTCGACAGTTTCCTTTTTTTTTCTTATAGCTGATATCCACTCCCCCCGCGACCTTCCTTTTTGCGTTGTAGCCTCGTTACCTCCATAGGAGGCCGCGATCGTTACAAAGTTGAGTAGCAAAGCAAAAAGGCGTGTATGGTACTCGCAGACAAGTCCTACTGATACAAAGTGGTTTGGAGGTCAGGGGTCTAATGACCTGGAAGCTGTTGATAATAGTTCATATAAAAAATACATATAAAATCCTAGCAGAGTTGAGTAGCAAAGTAAAAAGGCATGTATGGTACTAGGAAACCATTCCTACTGATACAAAGTGGTTTGGAGGTCAAAGATCACATGACCTGGAAGCTATTGATAATGATTTGTGTAAAAAAATAATCACGAATCCTAGTAAAGTTAAGTACCAAATCAAAAAGGTGTGTATGGTACTAACAGACAATTCCTTCTGATACAAAGTGGTTTGTAGGTCAAAGGTCATATGACCTGGAAGGTATTGATAATGACTTGTGTAACAAATTCATATTAAATCTGATTAAACATTATTTGAAAAACAAAAAGGTGTGCATAGTACTACGAGGCCAGTTTTCACATGAAATGGATTTATTGTAAGTCATTCAAAATATTAGCCCAATAATTCAATGAATACATTTGTCAATGATTTTTTTATGCAGCATAGCACGTGCATAACAGCCAAATTTCACAGATGGAGTTAATATACTGCTTTTTAATACTCCAGCAATACTTTGTGCAGAAGGTATTAACACAGTAACCCAAAGTTCAGCAGCTGGACAGGGCAGCACAGGACATGAGATGGGGACAATGAAAACAATCCGACAAATGGTGTCCCTTTAGCAGTTCCAGTTGTTTTGAGGATACAGGCTGTCAACCAGTCTGGTGGCCCTGGAGCAAATAGACCAGTGTCTTTTCCCTGAAGGCAGCGAGAACACCACTCAAATAATTAATCTATTATAGCTCACCAACAGTGACAAGGTATGCATTGTAATATTAATACAAGGTGATTAACATAAAGTGATTTGAAGTGCCAAGGTCGCATGGCCTGCATGCTATAATACAAAATCTTTCAATTTTTAATGTTAAAATGTCATATGAAGCCCAATAAAATATAAAACTTCTAAAAATGGGCTTCAGAATCAGAAAAGGTTTATTGCCATGTATGATCAAACACATACGAGGAATTTGTTTTGGTATAGTAGGTGCAGACACATCTATTTAACATCTGTTTTTTGTTTGTTATTCCGGAAGTGCAGTCTGATTGTCCAAACTGAGCGTTAATGTAACATATACAATGAAAGTGTCAAAGTGGCAGGATGAGGCAGAGGTGGGGTGTGAAGAGTGTCAGGTGGGGTTCCGGGCTTTGTTGATGAGACTGACAGCAGACGGGAAGAAACTGTTCTTGTGGCGTGAGGTTTTGGTCCTGATGGGCCGCAGCCTCCTGCCAGAGGGGAGCGTCTCGAAGAGTCTGTGTCCGGGGTGAGAGGGATCGGCCACAATCCTTTCTGCACACCTCAGGGTCCTGGAGGCGTACAGATCTGGAGGGACGGAAAATTGCAGCCAATCACCTTCTCTGCACACCGAATTATTTCTGGTGTGATTTAATTTTTTTTTTTTAGCAAACTCTCTTCAATGGAATAGAAATGAATGGAAATTTATTGACGGTCCCTAGTCCGAACAAGCGGCATAGAGGGCGGGACTTCCGTGTGAGCTCCCCGCAGCAGGAGAGAGCAGCCCGGCCGGCACAGTGAGGGGAACGACCGCCGTTTCTATGGAGGAGAATATCCAACGTGAAACTAACTTCACCACGGTGTCACAGATTTCGGTTTTCCTGAGCGAAAGCCTTCATCTGGTGCTTTAGATCGATGGATGAAAACTATCCTCTGCTATGAATGCCATGTCACCCTGCTTATTTATGACAGTTTTGAACTGGGGACCTTTCACAGGTTAGGGGCACATGGTTACCACAACACTATGGAAATCATATGAAGTGCTGAGCTTTGAACAGGATTGGTGAAATAATGCCAGTCTGAGTGGCCACAAGTGAGAATTATTCCTTGTGCGCATTTCCTTGTGGTCTTTTCCCTTAATGTATATATAGAAATAAACATAAAAATGAAATCTATAGGAACATTAATAAAAACTAAAATAAGCATGTGTAAAACTATAAAAAACATTTGGTTAAGATCCAAAATAAAAGGTATAGGGTATAAAATAATCATTAAATAAAAGTCAAGTTCAAAAGTTAAAAAAAGAGTATACTAGGAGCAAGAGTTAAAAGCCAAATTAAATAGGCGGGTTTTGAGCCTATTTGTAAAAATCTCAACGTTCTCTACGGCCCTCAGGTCCTCCAGCAGGCTGTTCCACAAACGGGGCCATAAAACTGGAAAGATGCCTCATCGTGTGTGTCCATGTTTTAACTCTGGAAATACATAACAGGCCGGTGTCGGAGGACCTGAGGGTCCGCGAGGGTTCGTAACTTATAAGTAATTCAGAAAGATAAGAAGGCCCACAACCCCTAAGACATTTAAAAACCATTACGAGAACCTTCAAATCGAACCTGAAACATACACGGAGCCAATGCAGTGATTTTAGAAGCGGTGTAATATGCGCCTGCCTTCTGGTCCTCGTCAGCACACATGCATCAAAAGTTGTTCTGTAAAAGTTGTAGACTTGTGATGTTTCTTTTAGGAAGACCAGAAAGCAGGGCATTGCAATAGTCAATACGACTGGAAATAAAAGCATGCATCAGCATCTCTCTCTAGCTTCTGGATTGTTGCTTTTTTCTTGTCTTGCCAAATAGGACCTCTCTCTCGAACCCATTTTACTCTTGGCAAAACAGTGACAATCCAGATCCTAACCTCAAACTACTGCTATTTTTGTTTTGAGCTAGTGGCACAAAGGTGTCAGGTTCAAACTCCTGTGACACATTTAAAAACACTTAAATCCAGAAATACAGAAGAGACAGACAACAATATTCAAAGTTACTCGCAGCGAGGAGAGTGAAACCACATACCCAGTGACATGCCACTCCATTCTGAATATGCAGTTCACACTCTCTTTTTATATTCTCTTTCGGGGATCCCTACTACATGGTCGTGCAACTATAAGGGGGGGGGGGCAGTTGCACAAGCTGTATTTGTTTGTCAATGTGTGTGTGTATATGTGAGAGTTATTACTTTTATTGTTTTATGAGTTCTTATCTTGACACATTCTTGCAGGATTAACAGAAACATCTGCAGGCAGGGTTGCTGTTGGCGCATCCAGGCACCTCCAGGACCTGGGGGTCACTGGGGGTCTGAGATCAGGGTCACAGGAACATTCCCTCTTCAGCACAGTCAAACACTTTCTATTGTCTAAGCAAATGGATATGAGGGTGATAACTGACATTATATTCATTCTATCTACATTTTATTCTAATAAAAGGAAAACGTGCATGACAGCCTTTTCAATTGATTTGAGTCTAAAATTCAAGCTTTGCTCACAGACAAATTTGAAGCAGCTGGAATGAGCAATCTGCACCTCCGAATCTGAGTTTATGGTTCTTGCCCAGAAAAGCATAGCTCACAGCCGTAACGGTATCGTGGTTCGTACTCTGTGTTGTGGCCGCAGCAACCCTGGTCGAATCAGGGTCATGGCAGGTGTGTGTTGCTTTTGGAATTGTATTGTCTGTCCACTTGTGTGGTGATATACAAATACACTAGTTTTGACCACACCTGTATCACATCAGTAAACATCATTAGTAGTGATGAGGTGCCAGGGCTTCGAAGTGTGTGTCGAAAAATCGAGTGGGCACTTCTACAAAGCGTGTACCAAGGCTTGATTCATTTGAGGGAGGGGCCAGAATTGTACCACATGACCTTCACCCATCCATGGTAAGGTTAATAGTACTACATTATAATAGTAACATATTACAGTATAAACAACACAACCATGATGAAGCTAGCCATATCACATGATACATGGCATTTATGGACAAGAAAACATTCAGTATTTTATATATACTGTATATTTTATCTTACACTTTGTAGATTAATCATTCGGTTATACATTTTTTTGTGGTACATAATTTCCAAGAGCCAAAACAGATGAGCATTCAATGCATCACACATGAAGATACATCCGCCTGTAATTCGATCCACGGCCAGCAGGTGGTTTCGTGTGCACATGAAGATTCAAGAAATGAATCCATTCTCTAACCAGTTGACTAAAATGGTTCCAAGCCTCATGGGGCTTCATTGCTGATGCTAATGATTCATTAGCATGCTGTAAGATTTTAGTTTTTAAAATGGCCTCTTACGAGCCCAGGATAGCCATAGCCTCTGAAGCGCACCCCAGACCAGACAGTCCAACAGTATTTTCCCCAGCACACACACAACAGGCCTTCCGCCCAGCAATTCACCAGCCCCTTTTACCCATGAAGGGCCAACCATAATTCCCCAATGAGAGGGTGAGGCAATTTATCTAAAAGGTACCATATTTACAATTTCAACACTTTTCTTTTATGTTCCAAAAGCCTTTCAATATTAGCACACTTAAGTTCCACTTTCTGGATACATTTTAAGCACTAGACTACATTTAACTACATTTACCCAGAAACTATACAGTTAACCCCCCCCACCCCCTCCTCCAGGTGACACTTGGGAGAGTCCAATCAAGGTGATCAGCCTCTAGCCTGCACTCCCATGGGCGCACCTCCATGCTTGTGCCCCGATCAATCACCTTCTCGTAAGAAAGGAGAAACTGATGAGAAATTAGGAACCAAACCAATGACTTCTAAATGAAAACTAACTAAGGTGGCAATGAAACAACTTAAATGGCAAACAAATATAATTAAAGTACTAACCAGGATGTATGTGTAAATAACAAAAGCCAGCTATATACACAAATAGGAAACATGGCCGTGTGTAGGTGGGGCATACACCTGATCAAAGAGGGATGATTGGCAGCTCCCTCACACATGCAATCAATCAAAGTATAAGGTACGATGTCGGAGATCAAGAACGCTTTTGTTGGCAAGAAAAAGCCATAACATACCATGTGGAGAATACAGGTATCAAACCCACTATCTCCTGCATGTAAAGCAAGAGCTCTGTCCTTTGAGTTCATTCCCGCCGGTGCACAAGAAGGCTGCCACAGTTTCTGCAACACCAAAACACTAATTAAGACTCATTTGGAGTCAGCCCCAATCTGCCCCCACTTCGGACACATCGTCGTGTTTCATTGTTTGGCAACTGCTTTGTGACTTCACCAGTCCCCTTAAAAGCCCCTTCCTTCAGGTTTCCATAGTGTAGTGGTTATCACGTTTGCCTCACACGCAAAAGGTCCCCAGTTCAAAACTGGGTGGAAACATGGCCTTTCAAGACCTCCTTTTACAAAAAAATCAAGATGACAAATAAGAACAAGGATATGTGCTTGATGTCTGAAGGTGTATACACGAGCGTCCATCCCCAGTTTGGACACACAATCCATATTTCCCGGATGACTGATGGGCTAGGAATACATAACAGGTCGGTGTTCGAGGACCTGATGGACCGCGAGGGTTCATCACGTAAAAGAAATTCAGAAAAATAAGAAGGCCCACAACCCCTAAGGCATTTAAAAACCATTAAGAGAACCTTCAAATGGATCCTGAAACATACAGGGAAAGATATCTTTCAGATGTATCAATAAAAATGCTGAATCCCCAATATGGGGCTCGAACCCACGACCATGAGATTAAGAGTCTCATACTCTACGGCTGAGCTAATCAGGCCTTTTACTGCTCTAGATATAATTTTTTGTTCTGTTTTTATTGATGTGGCCATCCTGATGTTTGATCAATTCCACAGCTGACCTAGTTTCTCAGGGAACAGAAGGAGCGAGACCTGTAGGGTCAGGATGGCCGAGTGGTCGAAGGCGCTGCATTCAGGTTGCAGTCTCTAATGAGGCGTGTGTTCAAATCCCACTTCTGACAGTGCGGGGCCGCAAGTCTTTCCAGTTCCAGTTAAAAGCCCGGCTCCTCATGTAGTTTCCATAAAGTACCAAGGTATTGTCCTGTTGCCCTTGTATTTTGAGGGCAAAAGGAGGCGTGCTTGACAAAGTACAGTGAAATGCATCACACTTGAGTGCTTGGATGGCGTGATGCTGTAATCTCGCGAGAGGGTACGTGACGCGCGCAGGTCAGACAAGCGGAATACAGCGCTCCCAAACAATCTTAACTATTTAAACATCCGCAAAGTATCCTTAGATATAAACCAACGTATTTAACTGCTGGAAAAGTTACAGTTCTCAAAAAACAAACCTGGAAGATCTGGAGGAGTACATCGACGGTTGCTTCGATAGTATCGTCATGGGCAAGTCGGGCAAGTCACCCAAGACGCCGAACTCCAAGCGTAGCCGTCCTGAGGACTCCCCTGGGGAGACGTCGCCACCAGGCACAGACATCAAGGACATCCTCGATTCCATCGACAAGAGGGTGATTTGCTTGGACGGCCGCCTGGCTCTTGTCGAGGTACTCCATAAAGAATTTCAGGCCATCCGTGAGTCTCTGGACTTCAGCCAAAAACAAATAATCTCCTTGGTGACGGAGAACGCAACCCTCCGTGAATCGGTGAAGTCCCTCACCGACGGAGTTTCACAACTCCGCCAGGAAAACAAGTCCATGAAGGAAACGATCTTGGACCTTCAGGCTCGAAGCATGAGGGACAACCTCGTCTTTGCAGGAATTCCAGAGAAATCAGAGGAAGACCCGGAAGAATCCGTAAGGGCCTTCATGGCGCAACGGCTCAAGCTCCCGGCTGACGTCATCGGGGACATCACCTTCCATCGCGTCCACCGCCTGGGAGCCAAGAAGCCAGGAAATACAAGACCGAGACCCATCGTGGCAAAATTTGAACACTTCAAGCAGAAGGAGCAGGTGAAAGGCCGAGGCCGAGAGCTGAAGGGGACGAACTTCAGCGTGAACGACCAGTTCCCAAGGGAGATCCTCGACAGACGCCGTCGCCTGTTCCCTATCCGAAAAAAGTTCATCAACGAGGGGTGCCGAGCTGTCATCACAGTGGACAAACTCTTCGTTAATGGACAGCTATACCGCGATCGTGAAATTACACCATGACTGTATTAATCATTCTAACATGGTAACCGAATATGCTTGGTAAGGTAAGGTAACGTCCTACTTTTTCATAGTTACATGATAAAGGTTCGTATATCATAACGCGCTCATCCTCGTTAACGCCTGCACTCTGCCTTCAAATTACTCCCCATTTTTCTCCCTTGCATGTCACCTCATTCCTTTCCTCCCTGTCTTGCACACTTTCTCACTGTCTTTCCCCTCTTTCACTCACTTATATTCCTGTTTGTCACTTGTCTGTTTTCTGTACCAGCATGTCTATACAGTTCACACACACTCACATAATCACAAACCCGCAAATACAAACATTGTACATAAAGGCACACATCCATGTACACAGGTGGCTCGTACTGTACATCTGACACATAAACCTACAACACTGCCACTTACACACACGCATATCTCACACATGCATACACCAACATTACACCTTCACTAGTCAGATCAGGAGGACTACATTATAATATGCCCATGTGCACTTTAAGCATATATGTAATAGTATATGCTTACACTACCTACAGGCACATATACTTCACACTTGCACATATATACACACACATATCATCATAAGCTAGTCTAGGATGTCCTCACTGCAATTTGTCACTTGGAATGTCAGGGGAGTCGGGTCTCGAGAAAAAAGACAAAAAATGTTTAACCATCTAAAGAATATCCAAGCAGACATTGTCTTATTGCAAGAGACTCACATCTCCAATGCAGCTGCCCATACATTTCACTCACCACAGTTTCCACACATATACCTAGCAAACTACAACTCCAAACAGAGGGGCGTAGCCATTTTAATTAGCCGGAGGGTCAATTTTACACTGCTCAACAATACTATAGACATAGAAGGTAGATATATAATAATCAACATATCGGTTGACAATGTTAAATTTTGCATTGCCAACATATATGGCCCTAATGTTGATGACCCCTCTTTCTTTCACACCTTTTTTTCTTCTCTCTCTGCACACCTGGATTCAAGCTTGATCTTGGGAGGGGACTTCAACTTGGTATTTAATCCAGATTTAGATAGGTCTAGCCCAGCTGGGGGACATCGTGAGTCTCAAGCAACAACAACACTGAAAAAATATATGACTGATTTTGGTCTTTGTGATGCTTGGCGCTCTTATCACCCTACTCACAGAGAATATACGTATTTCTCACCAGTGCACCACACGTACTCCCGAATTGACTACTTCTTAACAAGTAGCTCAATCTTAAGATTAAGATTAAGATTAAGATATGCCTTTATTCGTCCCTCAGTGGGGAAATTTGTATTGCACAGCAGCAAGAGTACAGAATCAGTTAAGCAGTACAAAATACACAATATAGAAAAATAAACAATATAACGACTCAAGTATTAACAAAAATCAACAGTTTTTCCCAGAGTTATATACAATACAGTATGTAGATAATATGAGACGAGATGATATATATGACCAGTCTATACACTGAGATCTCAATTTTAATTTTTGTGTATGGTAGGTGTATGGCCCCGGGTGGGGCGCCTGGTAAGCTCATACGGGAGGGGGGGTCTCGTTTGTGCAGCTTGGGCTCTGGGTGGGGAGGTGCGGTGCTGGGGTGGGGCATTACCTGCTTCCCTCCCTTCGGTGGAGGGATGGCTGGGTTGTGGTGGATGTGGGGCGGGCGGGTGGGGGGCTGGCTGTGGGTGCGTGGGTAGCGGGGCGGATAGCGGTGGGGGTGGGGCTCTGCGCGGCGTGGGCCGGGATTAGCGGGGGGCTTGCTTGGGGGGCGGGGTGGTGGGCTCTGGGTCGTGGGGGGGCCTCGACCAAGGGTTGGGGGGTGGGGCTGGCCGGTGGCTCACGGGCGGCCCCTGCTATTTGCCGGTGTCTGGTTGGCCCCTTCTGTCTCCGGTCTGGTGGCGGTCTTCCCGCCTCCGGGGTGTCCTACTTGGCGGGTCCGTGGGTGGATGGGAGATATGGTGGAGACGGGTCGGCGCTGTGGTGGAGGGTGGGACTGGGGGGGGCATTCACTTTTTGCGGCTGTTGGGGTATCGTCTGCCTGGTGGGCTCTGCTGCCTGGTGTGTGTGTCTCTGTCCCGCCCTGGCACTCTTGGCTAACGAGCCCGGGGGGTGGGGTTGGGCTCTTCCCCATGCGGGTCCCGGTTCTCCTGCGGTCTCTGTGGTGTCACTCCCTGGGCTGCCATGGTGACGGATGTGTTGCCGGGGCGCGGTTCCTGCTGTTCTGGTGGTTGTAGGAGCAGCCTCGGGGCGTGTGGTTTGTCCGCGGCTCCTGGTGGTCCGGGGGTGGCATAGCTGGCTCAATCTCTGGTGGGGCCCTCCGGGGGGGAGCTGGCAGGCCGGACTGGCCGCCACGATGGGCTGGGTGGGGCCCGTGGTTGGTCCTGTGGCCCAGGGCTTGCTCCGGGCGGCTGGCTTGCCCGGCTCGGTTGGCCGGTAGTGCGGGGTGGGCGTGTGTGGGGCCCCGATCCTCCCTGCTGCACTGCACCACCTCACATACATGTAGGACTTTGGGGGGTGGCCTGCAACTGGTTTTGCCGGGGGCGAAGGGTTTCCTTGCGGATGCCCTTTTGTCCTCGGCATTCCTCTGGCTGGTCACCCTTCAATTTTAACCGCACCTTAGACACTCAGTTCTGGGGGGGGTCTGGGCAGGCAGGGGACCCACCATTGCTCAGCTTCCTTCCACACACACACACACACATACACATACACCACACACATAGGTCAGCCCTATGGGACAGGCCTATTTTTAATTGCACTATCTACACAATACCATCTTCACACACACAGGTGTAGCGGGCTGGACCGGAGAGCCTACTGCCTACCCCCGCGATTGGCCCGCTGGCTGCTGGGGCTTGGCGGCTCGCTCGGGGTGCCCTGGGCTGCAGGATATTTTGGTCTGGTCTGCCTGGCCTTCCTGGGGGTCCCGCTGGAACCAGCTGACGCCGGGGCTTGCCCTGGTGTCATGGTTGGCGCTACCTCCCTGGATCTGTCCTGGGTCGCGGGCGCCAACGTGCCCTTGGGGGGGCGTTCACCGGCCTCCAGGCAGTGGGGTCCGCGCTGCTGGTGGCCTGAAGTCTACGGTGGTGGCTTGGGGTTGTTGCGCTGTGGTGGCTGCTGCGGGGACCGGGCTGTGTGTTGGGAGGGGACCTGATCCTGCTCGTGGGTACGGGGGCCGGGGTGGCGTGTGGGGATGGGGAGCATGCTCCTCGGGGTGGGGCCTGCTGGGGGGGCGGTGCTCTTTCGGGCGTTTGGGTGTCTGCTGCCACTGGTCCTATGCTCTGCCGCATCGCTGTCCCTGTCTTTGCCCATCCCCAGTCTTGCCTTAGGGCTCGTCGGGGATGGTTCTCCGGTACGTGGGCGGAGCGCTGCTGGTTCTGGGGGCGGGGGGGGGGCTGGCCCTCCCGGTGGATGGTGGGGTCCTTCGGGGGCCTTGCGCTGGTCTTAACTCCTCGGCTCTGGTGCGTGGCCTCCCCGTGACTTGGAGCTATGGCTCTCCCTCACGGGGGTGAGCTGCCCGGTGGATGTCGGCCGGCGCAGTGGAGCGCCTCACCACTCGCCTGCTCGCCCCCTCCGCTTGCTCATGTGCGGGCCTCCTCCCCTCGCCCGCTCCTTTGTCTGCCACACTGCAGTAGCCCTGATGCCGTGGTCGAGGGGAGTCTGGGGGTGCTATGCCTTGGCGGTCCGTACCTCCCTGGGCTCGGGGCCTGGTTGTGGGTCTGGGACCCCTGGGTCCCCCACCCTGTGATGCCCCGGACGCCCCACCCGGGGACGTCCACAGCATGTGTGTGTATTGAGTGGATGGGGTGTGCATGTGTCTGAGTTTATTTTATGTATTTATTGTTTTAAATACTTAGATAATTAATGATTAGTTTTATTATAATTATAAAATATGTATATATATATGTATATGGGGGGCTCTGCGGGGGTCTGGCGTAGGGTGTTCCATCTCAACCGCCCGGTCCTCCATGGGGCAGCCCGGGCCTCTTCTGTCCTGGCCGGGGCGGTCCTATGTCGGTGGTCGGGCCTGGGGTTACCAGGGGCGGGCCGGGTTCTGCTTCCTGGGGGTGTGTGGGGGGCGGGAGGCGGTGCCTCCGGCCGTGGACGGGCTCCCTTCCGGCCGGCAGGGGCGCCCCTGTGCCCACGGGTGTGTGGCCTTCGATGCCCTTCTGCCCTAGTAGGGTATGGTCTCCCGCTGGTCTCGGGGGTGCGGCTCTCCTCCGGCCTGCTGGCGCCCTGTTGCCGGTTGGGATTGCTCCTCCATGGCCTCTTGCTGGTCTCTTCGGGGAGTTGCTTCGGGGGCGGGTCTTGGGGAGTCGGCCCTGGCTTTGCCCACACCCACGGGGCCGGAGGATCTCTGGCGGTGGGGGCTTGACCTGGCTGCGCGGGGCGGGGTTTGCTGGGTGGTAGAAGGCAGTCTCTCTCCTTTTGTCATTCTCAGTGACAATTACACATTCACACACTCGCATTCACATACACAACACACCTCCATATGGGCACTCACAGCACATGGGTGCTTCTCTATACAATCTACTCTCTTATTCCTGATGTTTATATAGTATTGGTATGCTATTATTACAGTAATAATGATGTCAAGCAATGAGATTTTAATTACTGTAACTGTATGGTTGCAATTGTGTTTACTATCATGGGTCATGTCCTCATTGTTACTATTGCTATTGGTAAGTTGGACTGTTTCATTCCACTGATATCATCTCCAGTGTGACCCTTAGCCATCATTGACATTTAACTGTTCTGTTTGTCACTGTTGTTGTTTTGGGAATTCTTGTTGCTGCTGTTTTTGTCTCTCCCTCTACTGCCCCCCCCCCCCCCGACCCCACTTTTCTCTTCTCTCTTCTTCTTTTCTGTTCTTCTTCTTGCTCCGGTCCGGTCGTCCCAAATGGCATAACAAAGACATCAAATAACGGCAAATAAAATTTCATGGTACAGGGAAGTTGTAGCCAACACCTTTCCTGACACAGAGCAAATCTGTCTAGCATGTAAGGGCATTTAGATCAACAATACTATCTGCCCCAATGGCTGGACGGGACAAAAAAATAAATAAATAAATAAATAAAGGTTGGGTTCTAACTAGGCTACCACAGTTTCTGCATTACCAAACACTAATTCAGATGTTGGGACTCATTTTCAGTCAACAAGACCATGTCAACAAAGGTCCTGCAGGAGATGAGGTGACCGAAAGGTTAAGGTGCTGGACTGCTAATCCATTGTGTTCTGCGTGCATGGGTTTGAATCCCATCCTCATGGGACTATACCAATGCAGTCGTTTTGACACCACCTCTGTTTTTAGGAAACATCATTAGAATGCAATTAATCAAAGTATCAGGTACGATGTTGGAGATGGAGAATGCTTTTTTAGCAGGAAAAAGACACAATATACCATTTGGAGAATGCAGGCATCGATTCCACTTCATCAATGAAATGTTTTCCGCATGTTGCACAATTTTCCACAGGAAAGAAATCTTGACGATGTATCACCAAAAGTGCTGAACCGCCCAATGTGTGGCTGAAACTAGTGCACAAGGAATAACTTGTTTAAGTGAACCTTTTAAACCTCGATGACCCATCAAGAAGTCAACCTTTGTTGGTTCAATTCTCCCAGTCACGATGAGGATGTGTGCTGGTTTAGTGCATATGCAGAACTTAGTTCCCATCGTGTAAGCATGTTTGGTGTGTTTGAGGGGGTATAGCTCAGTGGTAGAGCATTTGACTGCAGATCAAGAGGTCTCCGTTTCAAATCCGGATGCCCCCGATGCACTCCTTCGGTTTAAGAATAGTCTAAGAGTACATGAATGCATGGCTCATAATAGCAACAACTTCGGTGTAATATAACTCGAGATTGTTTCCCTTTTTGCATGGCTCCTTTCTACATTCTTCACACTGACATGAAATTTCTGCAGTGGCTTTTGTCCAATTTCCTCGCGGATGACACAGCCCCCCCCCCCCCCCCCCCGACCCCCCCCCAAGAGAAAGTCCAGCCGCACCACAAAACAAAGTCATTTCAGCTGCTTTTACCCACGATCTTATCTTTTCCGTGCTGACTCAAAGCTCAGGACCATCGGACCAGACCTAAATTCATGAGGAGCCGGGCTTTTAACTGGAACTGGAAAGACTTGCAGCCCCGCACTGTCTACTCTGAGCCCTCCCGGATGACTGAGCTCCTCACCCTATCTCTTAGGGTGAGTCCAGCTACCCTACGGAGGAAACTCATTTCAGCCGCCTGTATCCGAGATGTCATTCTTTCGGTCATGACCCAAAGCTCATGACCATAGGTGAGGGTGGGAACATAGATCGACCGGTAAATTGAAAGCTTTTTTAACCACGACGGTCCGTTACAGCGACCGCATTACTGCCGAGGCTGCGCCGATCCGTCTGTCGACCTCACGCTCCCACTTTCCCTCACTCGTGACCATACCTAAGATACCTAAACTCCTCCACCTGGGGTAGGACCTCATTCCCAACCCGGAGGGAGCACTCCACCCTTTTACGACTGAGAACCACGGCCTCTGATTTGGAGGTACTGAGTCTCATCCCAGACGCTTCGCACTCAGATGCAAACCGTCCCACTAAACGCTGAAGGTCACAGCCCGTAGAGGCCATAAGAACCACATCATCTGCAAATAGCAGAGATGTGATTCTAAGGCCCCTGAAACAGATTCCCTCAACACCTTGGCTGCGCCTAAAAATTCTGGGATGTCCATAAGTGCACTTGGCACCAGGACACCCTTGGCTGCAGGTCTATGATCGACTTTGCAGTCGTGTCATCAGACCTGCGTCCGCATGTTCTGGACAGGCGGGTGAAGAGAGGGGCTGAGCTGTCAACTGATCACCACCTGGTGATGAGTTGGATTAGATGGCGGGGAGGATGCTGGACAGACCTGGTAGACCCAAACGAGTAGTGAGGGTGTGCTGGGAACGTCTGGCAGAGTCTCCCGTTCGTCGAGTCTTCAACTCTCACCTCTGGCAGAGCTTCGCCTGCATCCCGGGGGAGGACCGGGATATTGAGTCCGAATGGGCCATATTCCGTGCCTCCATTGCTGAGGCGGCTGACCGGAGCTGCGGCCGCAAGGCGGTCGGTGCCAGTCGTGGCGGCAGGCCCCGAACCCGATGGTGGACACCAGAGGTCAGGGCCGCCATCAAGCTGAAGAAGGAGTCCTATCGAGCATTGATGGCTTGTGGGACTCCGGAAGCAGCTGACAGGTACTGTCAGGCCAAACGGTTCGCGGCTTCGGCGGTTGTCGAGGCAAAAACTCGGGTGTGGGAGGAATTCGGTGAGGCCATGGAGCACGACTTTTGGTCGGCCTCGAAGGGGTTCTGGCAAACCGTCCGGACCCTCCGAAAAGGGAAGCATTGCCCAGTCCACACTGTTTACAGTGGAGACGGGGCCTGCTGACCTCGACTGGGGATTTGTTTTGGTGAAGTAGGTGCAGACACATCCATTAAAAAATGAAAATACAAAATATACAGTATACAGGTTAAATATATGTACACAGTCTGTTTTTTGTTTGTTGTTCCGGGACTGCAGTCTGATTGTTTTTCCTAAGAGTCCAAACTGAGCGTTAATTTAACGCATATAGAGTGTCAAAGTGGCAGGATGAGGCAGAGGTGGGGTGTGAACAGTGTCGGGGGGGGGGGGGGGGGGGGGGGGTTCCGGGACTTGTTGATGAGGCTGACAGCAGACGGGAAGAAACTGTTCTTGTGGCGTGAGGTTTTGGTCCTGATGGACCGCAGCCTCCTCTCAAAGAGACTGTGTCCGGGTTGAGAAGGATCGGCCACAATCCTTTTCTGCACGCCTTAGGGTCCTGGAGGCGTACAGATCCTGGAGGGACGGGAGATTGCAGGAGATGAGGATGGACTCAATGATGGAGCTGTAGAAGTGCACCAACATTGTCTTTGGCAGGATAAATTTCTTCAGCTGCCATAGGAACGTAGGAAGTACATCCTCTGCTGTGCCTTCTTGATGAGGGAGCTGATGTTCGGCTCCCACTGGAGGTCCTGGGAGATGATGGTACCCAGGATGCGGAAGGACTCCACAATGTCAATCGTAGAGTCACAGAGGGTGATGGGGACAGGAGAGGCTGAGTTCTTCCTGTTGTCCACAACCATCTCCACTGTTTTTAAGGCGTTGAGCTCCAGGTTGTTCAGGTTACACCAAGTCACCAGATGGTCAACCTCTCACCTGTAGGCAAACTTGTCGCCGTCAGAGATGAGTCCGATGAGGGTGGTGTCGTCCGCAGACTTCGGGAGCTTGACAGACTGGTGACTGGAGGTGCAACTGTTTGTGTACAGGGAGAAGAGCAGAGGAGAAAGAACGCAGCCCTGGGGGGATCAGGTGCTGACGGTTTTTGTATCTGAGATGTGTTTCCCCAGCTTCACGCACTGTTTCCTGTCAGACAGGAAGTCTGTAATCCACCTGCAGGTGGAGTCAGGCACGCTCAGCTGGGAGAACTTCTCCTGGAGCAGAGTTGGGAGGATGGTGTTGAAGGCGGAGCTGAAGTCAACAAACAGGAGCCTAGCATAGGTTCCTGCGGAGTCCAGGTGCTGGAGGACCAACACACCAAGGCAGCCGTCCGCAGCGCCATTTTGGAAACACGTGGTGGCATGGGAATAAATGACTACATGGTAATCAGGTGGTTAGGTGTCAGTGGTTCCAGACACATGGGTTGTTTACATTGTCCACAGTAAGAGGGTGATTATTCACAACAGACATGGCTTCCTAAAGAAAGGTTCTCAAGGAACTGTCACTCAACCTGCCAGCACTGTTTGCTAGGACTGAAATGAGCACGCTTTTGATGGTTCTGATCTGGCGCTCCCAAACACCTCCCATATGGCTTGCATTTATGACAAAGTTGCATTGCTTGTCTGCCAGGTATTCTGTTACTCTTTCTGTGTTTATTTCCTTTAGAGACTTTTCCATTTCATTTTTAGTTCAAACTAAGTATGTTCCCTGATCTGATCGGATGTGCCAAACAGCACCTCTGATGGCAATGAAGCATCTTGGGGCATTTATGAATGAGTCAGTGGTCAAGTCCTCCAGCATCTCTATGTGAACACCTCCAGAACATAGACAAGTGAATAGTAGACTGTACTGTTTTTGTTCTTTACACCCTTGTTTTGTGTGAAAGGGGCCAAAACAATCCATGCCACCATAGGTAATTGGTGGAGAAGGCTCAATGTGGTCTTGAGGTAAGTCAGCCATCTTTTGTTCCTCTGTGGCTCATCGAGCTTTCCGGCATGGGATGCACTGTCAAATATGTTGAGCCACTGCTTTGCTCCCTCCCATGATCCAGTAGTCATTTGCTCTGAGTTAATTCAAGAACCAATATAGTTCTGAGATTGGACCTTCTCTGCCAATTCAGGAAAAGCAGGGGAATTAGCTCAAATGGTATAGCGCTTGCTTTGCATGTGAGAGGTAGCGGGATTGATTGCCTAAATTCTACAAGGAATCCTTTGTTTTATTGGCTAATTGTAGGCCATTCGCGCACCCCGAGGTTACAGAGGTCAAAGGTAAGCCCATATTCAGCAGCACAGTGGCGAAAGGTAAATTTATGTGCATTACCGTTTCCACAGGTTCTCGATTTGTACAACCCGGCATTAATACCTCTTAGTGTAATTCTACCTTACTGGTGGATGCCTTCTTCTGGTCGCTCCTCAGGGCTGACCTCTGGTAGTGGTGCGGTGGACCCGACGTGAGTGATAGGTTACCGACCGAGAACATGACTGGTGTTTGTGCCCTGATTTCTTTCCTTCCTCCAATAACAGATTGTCAATTGATGTGGAGCGCCTAGTGCATAGTGCTACTTCCGTAGGGTCTAGCAAAGAGGGGCTCATTGGTTCCAATTCCAGCAGTCCTCTACTGGTATTTCCATACTTTTTTATCAGAGGTCATGTTGAGATACAAAGCCTGTTTTCAGGAGAAATGCAAGACCCCGGGATACAATAGGTCTTCTTTGTACACTTTTCAGCAGCAGACATTTTGAAAAGCACCCCTGGTTTACTGCCCAGGAGTAACAGCCTCGGCCACTCTGGAATGAAGGGTGACGCCACTTCAAGATGCAAGAAGCTGTCAGGAGTGGGATTTGAAACCACGCCTCATTCGAGACTGCACCCTGAAGCAGTGCCTTCGACCACTCGGCCACCCTGACCCTCCAGAGGCTACTTTTTAAAAGTCATTCACACACTCTGCGTTTTGTTTCCCATGTGGGTATTATGTTATGTTAGTCCAGATTAACAGCCTAGTTATTTGTGTCAGTCCCAGGGACCATTTCCAGACCCTCGTGTGACACTTGTGTTGGACTCTTTTGGAGAGCCCTTGCATTCTTCCCAATAGGTAAACCCTTTGTATCGGTGCCAAATATATACAGGATTCCCCACCTGCTGACTGAATGACACACGACAAATGGCGTCGTCTCAACGTTGCAAGCAGTTACTGTCTAGAAGAGTAAAGGCAGCATTGCCAGGTTGACATGCTCAGCTGGCACTATGGCTTAGCTGGTGAAAGTGCCTGTCTAATAAACAGGAGATCCTGGGTTCAAATCCCAGCAGTACCTGGGTGCTTGGTCCGTGAAACTTTGGCAGCTGAATTTTGATCCACGTACCTCTTTTTGTCACTTGCCCTTCAAAAACGAGTCTACGGTGCATCCACACCTGACATGATTGTTGTGGATCCCGTTACGCCAGAAAGTGCTTGAATCCAAAGAGTATGACATTGTGATGTTTTGTCATTCAGTGCCACTTTGCATAGGCTCAGCCACTTTTCTCCGACAGTACAAACCCATGTGGCATTGGTGGTTCAGTGGTAGAATTCTCGCTTGCCAAGCGGGAGCCCTGGGTCCAATTCCCAGCCAATGCAGAGTATCTCAGCTTGTACCTTTCTTTAGAGTTCATGTGAAAAAGTACAAAGGCTCTTTTTCCTGCGAAAGGGCAGAACTCAGAATGACACCTGAAAAGTAAGAGAACGGACCACCTGACAGTTAAGGTGGACAGCACTTGAGTATTTGCACATTTCTGTCAGAAGTAGAAACGTATTGAAACCTTACTGCAGTGATGCTGATGTAGTCTCTGTGCAATTGGTCAGAGCGTTGGACGGCCCCGCTTGTGTTGTTGACATTTGCTGCCAGCCAATCAGGATGCGAGACAGATGTCAGACAAGCAGAGAGACTTTGGAGAAATGAAGTCAGGTATTTGAATCCCGTCTAAGCCAGCAGTCAAGTCACAGTTTTCTTCTCCACAATATTATTTTTTTCCAATTAATCCCTATATAATTACAAATTATTCCTATCAGGCTTATATTGATACCAGTGCTTGAAATAAAATACAAAATCAATGCAATGTCACAAAGAATATTTATTTATCAGGTTGCCACACTCAAGAACACCGTCAATAATAATAAAAAAATCTACATGTAAGCAGTTATGAATAAAGAATATACACATTGTTCACTTATTTTGCCGCCTTTGTTTCTCCTTTTCATAAAACGGAGAGGCCTGGAACTCCCTCCAGCTCATCTCTTTTTCCATCCTGTGCTCTCTATAGATGGAGAACACTTTGGCAGGACAGTAGATGTACTTCTCTGAAGCCAGTGTGGATGCGGGGGCTTTTCCGGCCCTGCTTCAGCTGCATCCTGCAGAGGCACTTTCGGACAGGGGGTGGAGGAGATTCATCCCTCTTTCTCTTCTTCTGCTGTTTTTCCTCCACCCTCTTTCTTGTCTCATCCACCTCTCGCTGGAAGAAGTCTGTTTGACTGAAATCTTTAAATGGCATCTTAGGGTCTGTCAGACCTTCTGCAGCACTAAGATTATCTGACAGGGCCTTGTTGATGAACGTCGTGGTTGATGTCCCATCCACTTGATATTTTCATTTTGGTTGGCCACAGCACAGACATGGTTTTTGTTTGAGTTTTTTGGCACAGGAGGTGGTTGCTGCTGCTCCAACGGGGTATGAGCAGGTGGTGGTGGTGAAATAACCATCTCTGCAGGCAGTGTCACTACAGGCACAAGATGCAACTATTCCAACAAAGGGACAAATGATTACGTTTTTACCTGGCTTTGCTTTGGCTGAGCGAGAAGTCCTTTCAGGCAAGAAAACAGCAAAAAGCAACACACACCAGCCGTGACTCAGACAAAACACAGAATACAAACAACAACACGATTACGGCTATAAGCTATCCTTTTTTAGGTGAGAACCATGAACTCCTACTCAGAGGTGCGGATTGCTCATTCTCGCTGCTTCAAATTTGCCTGCGAGCAAACCTTGAACTTTAGACTCAGATCAATCGAAATGTTTGCCGACGCTCTTTCTCTGTCTTGTTGCCGTTTCTCATTGAGGTTTCCTGACTGAGAGCAGATCGGCCTCACGGCTGGTTGGTTGTCTTCCGTGCACGGGCAGACCTTTCCAGCAAGCATTGGTAGTGCTGGGCTGGTCGTTTCTTGCTCGGTCTGGCTGCACTCGCAAGCCAAGGAGCTCGGCGCGGTGCTGTGCCTGCCTCTTGTTTTAAACAAGGGGAGAGCGTGAACGCAGTCCCCCACTACCACAAATTATGCAGTCGAGATTCCCGCATTTGGGGAATTCGCAGAGGTCAGCTCAACCCATGTGCAATGGCTGAGCCTCGCCCTGGGTGAACCACCTTCTTGATCATGGTATCTCCCCTGGCAGGTAAGTATGAGTTGCACCGGTCCCGCCCGGACTAGTCTCTCGCACATGCCACATGCTGAGTGGTGGTCTCATCAGGTCGCCCACAACAAGCCCAGCCACTTGACCTGTGTCCAAATTCAGAGACAGGACTCTGGTTATCTCAAGGAGTCAGTCTGTATGGCACTCTTGTGACTTCATTCTGAGCAAAGGCAGCGGCAGCAAGTGGCTTAGTGCAGTTGCTGCAGACGTTCAATGCGGAGACTGAAGTACTGACTCCACGTCCCTAGTCACACCATGTAACATGAGAGGCCAATATGTTTAACCCTGACACGTGTAGATGTGCAAGGTCGTTGTGAGTCAGTGGGTTGTCAGGTTCAAACTCCTGTGACACTTGGAAAAACACTTAAATCCAGAAATACAGAAGAGACAGACAACAATATTCAAAGTTACTCGCAGCGAGGAGAGTGAAACCACATACCCAGTGACATGCCGCTCCACTGAGTATGTAGTTCAAACTCCTCTTTATTTATTCTCTTTCGGGGGTCCCTACTACATGGTCATGCAACTCTAGGGGTGGCAGTTGCACGAGCTGTATTTGTTTCTCTATGTGTATGTGTGTGTATGTGAGAGGAATTACTTTTATTGTTTTATGAGTTCTTATCTTGACACGTTCTTGCAGTATTAACGTGAACATCTGCAGGGTTGCGGTTGGTGCATCCAGGCACCTCCAGGACCTGGGGGTTGCTGGGGGTCTCTGATCAGGGTCACAGGAACATTTCTTCTTCAGCACATTCAAACACTCTTTCGATTGTCTAAGCAAATGGATATAAGGGTGATAACTGATGCTATATTCATTCTATCTACATTTTATTCTAACAAGGATCTATCCCTGAGCATCCGACAAATGCTCTGTCTCACCCTAAACCCAGTCCTGACAGCATTCTCAGTCGAGGACCTTGTCTTATTGTGTTGTCCATTGTGTGTCCATGTTTTGTTTATATTTCTGTTGTCAGTCGCTTCAGGATGACAACGGTTTGTGCTTCAAGATGACCCCAACCATTCGACCGAGGCCGAAGACAAATCCTATCTCCAGTCAAAACCTACCCAAACGTCAATTCCCTGACCGGGAATCGAACCCGGGCCGCGGCGGTGAGAGCGCCGAATCCTAGCCACTAGACCACCAGGGACTGCTTTATGTCTGCACTCAGCAAGGCAGAGACAGTGTCACTTTGACGTACTCCAGCAAAGGAACCAAAATAGTTCTGTGACTGGACCTTCTCTGCCAACATTGCAGCAGCAGGGGAATTACCGCAGATAGTAGAGCGCTTCCCTTAAATGTTAGACCCGAACCTCTTTTGTTTTGCTAATGTGGTCTGTTTTCTTAGCCCCGCAAATGTCCAAATGCACAATGTTTTTGCCTTTGTCGAGAGCATTGTAGTACATATGACATTTATGCTACATATGACATCAGAAATGATGGATATTTCTTCAACAGAACATGACGTCTGATTCAAAACATTTACTTGAAATGTTGGAGAGAAAAAAATGGAGTCGCTGAAACACATATGCAAGGCACTGCTGGGATTTGAACCCAGGACCTCCTGTTTACGAGACAGGAACTTTGACCAACTAAGCCACAGCGCCGGCGAAGGAGTGTCTTCAGTGTTAGGCGAACCACTGCATGACGGAAACCACACCAGTGGCCAGGCTTTCAACAGGACTGGTGAAATCCTGCCAGTGTAAGCGGACCGAATCCACGATTATTCTCCTCCTTGGTCTTCGCTGTGTCAAGGATGAGGATGTTGTTTGCATGCAACGACACCACAGCGGCCACCTCCTTCCTATGAGCCCCTTCGTGCAGGCCAGTGACGCACCCGATCAGTCATCCGGGAAATATGGATTGTGTGTCCAAACTGGGGACAGATGCCCGTGTACACACCTTCAGGGATCAAGCACATATCCTTGTTCCCATTTGTCACCTTGATTTTTTTGTGAAAGAAGGAATTGAACGGCCTTGCTTCCACCCAGTTTCCAACTAGGGACCTTTTGCATGTAAGGCAAACGTGCTAACCACTACACTATGAAGGGTGAGCCCTTTAAGGGGACTGGTGAAGCAGTTGCCAAACAATGACACAAGACGATGTGTCCAAAGTGGGGGCATATTGACAATTGTCCAAATCGACAAATTTTTCTCCCTTGTAGGGAAAATTGTTCCACAAATTATGGGCTTTTCTTCAACAAAACATGAAATCACAATCACGGCTTGACAGGTTTGGCTTGTAACCTCCTCTAACGTTGTCTGGAGGGGTGGTCCTTTGATGAATGAAGTTAAGGTCCTTTCAGCCTGCCAATAAGCATTTTCAAACTATTGGCAAAGTCGCAACGTAAACAGGGATTGTGCTCAAACCCAGGCTTGAACCACGGACCTTTAAATCTTAATTCTCGCACTCGCCCGACTGAGCGATTCAGCTGAAAGGTGGTGTTCCACTTTTTCAGTAGAGGCTAAAAGAGGGGCCAGGGTGAAGCTGTGTTTCTGCCACATGTGTTGCTGTGTACCTGGCCCAGGGTGTTCTCATCTTGGGTTGGTATGTCCCCATGCTGGTAATGTGGGGTCTACTCTTCTCCGCCTGAACAGGGACTTGAACCCTGGACAATCAGATTAAAAGTCTGATGCTCTACCAACTGAGCTATCCAGGCCCTTGATGAATGAGGACAACTCACAAGGCAAAATCTTCTGGCATACTGTACTTGACCTTGCAGAGATGAAGAAGCCCCTGTCCCGAAATTGCCACCTCCAAGATCGACGGAGGTCTTAAACTGCCCACATGGACAAGCCTAATATCTTGTGGACAAAAAGAGTTAATGGTCAGACAAGACAAAGGTTGAGCCAATCACCTGAACAATAAACTTTTGATCTGAGTGTCCGGGATTCAAGTCCCTGTTCAGGTGACCAGGTGGCCACAAGCCCTCCAACTAATGCACCTGCAGTTTAAGGCTATGTTCTGGATTATCAGTGTTTCGCCAAGAGTAAAATTGGGTCGAGCGAGAAGTCCTTTCAGGCAAGAAAACAACAAAAAGCAACACACACCAGCCGTGACTCAGACAAAACACAGAATACAAACAACAACACGATTACGGCTATAAGCTATCCTTTTTTAGGTGAGAACCATGAACTCCTACTCAGAGGTGCGGATTGCTCATTCTCGCTGCTTCAAATTTGCCTGCGAGCAAACCTTGAACTTTAGACTCAGATCAATCGAAATGGTTGCCGACGCCCCTTTCTCTGTCTTGTCGCCGTTTCTCATTGAGGTTTCCTGACTGAGAGCAGATCGGCCTCATGGCTGGTTGGTTGTCTCCCGCGGACGGGCAGACATTTTCAGCAAGCATTGGTAGTGCTGGGCTGGTCGTTTCTTGCTTGGTCTGGCTGCACTCGCAAGCCAAGGAGCTCAGCGCGGTGCTGCACCTGCCTCTTGTTTTAAACACAGGATAAGGGGAGAGCGCGAACACAGTCCCCCACTACCACAAATTATGCAGTCGAGATTCCCACGTTTGGGGAATTCGCAGAGGTCAGCTCAACCCATGTGCAATGGCTCGACCCTGGGTGAACCACCTTCTTGATCATGGTATCTCCCCTGCCAGGTAAGTATGAGTTGCACCGGTCCCGCCCGGACTAGTCTCTCGCACATGCCACATGCTGAGTGGTGGTCTCATCAGGTCGCCCACAACAAGCCCAGCCACTGGACGTACTCTGAGTTAAATTCAAAATCATTTCCAGTGAGGTTAATTTCCAATAATTGTAAAAGTTGTTTCTGGGGTCTTGTCCTGTCAGGGTATTCATCAAATATGTATTATAGCTTCTAGGCCCCTCTTGGTATCGATATTCGTGTACATATTGTCCACGTCTAGCGAAAAAAAGAAGGCCTGGGCCGGCAATTTAATTTTTTTGGACTAACTCTGTGACGAGTTGGCGATAGGAACCGGGTTCGGATCCCAGGATGCAGAGGACACCGTGTTCAGTTGCACTTCAAGTCTTTTAATTGGCTTACGTGACAACGAGGGGGTAACCAAGGACAACGGCATGTAAAAGGAACGAAAAGATGCCGCGGGTAAAAACCAGGAAATCAAAGTACTAACAGGGATCGAGGGGGCCACAGGGCGTGCAGCAGGAGTAGTCCACGTCGACTGGAGGGCACCCGGGATAGTCATGTAACCAGAAGGTCAGACGCGAGAGCATATGGCGTGGAGACCAGAACAATAGCCGAGTACCCTCCAGTCGCCACAGGTGGGTATAAATGGGGGAAATGGAATGAGGAACAGCTGTGGCACGTCCTGTGGCTCCTCCCAAGGTGGGAGTGGAGAAATCTAAAAGGGACAACAGAATTAGTAAGCAATATAAACAAGGAACAAGACTATACCACCCAAGCTACCGAATCATAGTTCAGGTGGAGCGTGACAGTATTCCCCCCCTCCATCAATGGACGCCACCTGGCGGAGCTCCAGGCTTGTTGGGGAACCTGCGATAGAAATCGGATATGAGGGTTTTGTCAATAATAAGTGATCTCGGGATCCATGATCGGTCCTCGGGACCGTAGCCCTCCCAGTCGATCAGAAACTGCGTTCCCCTGCCTCGGCGTCTTGCATCCAGGATGGACCTTACTGTGAACGCAGGGTGGCCGTCAACCTGCCGTGCGGGAGGTGGTGATGCAGGGGGGGGGATTCAGGGCGGATGAAGCCACCGGCTTGAGTTGGGACACATGGAATACAGGGTGGCGTTTGATAGATGCTGGAAGTATAAGGTGTGTGGTCACAGGATTGATCATGTGTTTAATCTCGTATGGCCCAATGAATCGAGGGGACAGTTTCCTAGATTCGCCTGCCAGGGAGATGTTGCGGGATGCCAGCCATACCTTCTGGCCAGGTTTGTAGTTCGGGGCTGGTTTGCGGTGGCGGTTGGCCAGCCTCTGGTTGCGCCTGGCAGTACGCGAGAGGGCGACCCTGGTGTTGCGCCAAACCCGGTGAGCCCGACGGAGTAAGGCAGCCAAGGAGGGGACTGTGCACTCGGGTTCCTGGGAGGAAAAGATGGGGGGTTGAAAGCCATGAACAACATGGAATGGCGAGAGGCCTGTCGCGGAGCAGACCAGGGTATTGTGGGCGTACTCTACCCAAGGGAGGTAGGTGGACCAGGAAGACGGACGCTGGTGACAAACACATCTCAAGGCTGCCCCCAAGTCCTGGTTAGCACGCTCGGATTGTCCGTTGGACTGCGAGTGGTAGCCTGATGACAGGCTGGGTCGGGCCCCCAGGGACTTACAGAAAGCCCTCCAAGTGGCTGAAGAAAATTGAGGGCCCCTGTCAGACACTATGTCCTGTGGGATCCCGTGCAGGTGGACCACATGCAGGACCAAGAGTTTGGCCGTCTCCATTGAGGAGGGGAGCTTGCGGAGGGGGACGAAGTGTGTCAATTTGGAAAATCTGTCCACAATGGTCAGAATAACGGTAAAGCCACTAGATGGGGGTAATCCGGTAACAAAGTCCAAAGCGATATGGGTCCAGGGCCGGGACGGGACTGGAAGGGGTCGTAGCAATCCAGCAGGAGGCTGATGAGAAGATTTATTCCTGGCGCAGACGGAGCAGGCTGCGACAAAGCTCCTGGTGTCAGCATGAAGGGTAGGCCACCAGAACCGCTGAGCCAGGAGGAAGGCGGTCCGTCGAGCCCCGGGGTGGCAGGCGATTTTAGAGGCGTGAGCCCACACCAGCACCTCGGGACGGAGTGCCGCCGGGACGAACAAGCGGTTGGGGGGGCATCCAGCTGGGGTGAGTGAGTCCTTGGCCGCCTCTGCCACGCGCCTCTCTACCTCCCATCGCAGGGCCCCTATGATTCGGGACTGTGGCAGGATGGTCTCTGGGAGGGAGTCCTCAACTGCGGGCGCAAACATCCTGGACAGGGCATCAGGCTTCCCATTGAGTGACCCCGGGCGAAAGGTGATGCAGAAGTCAAACCTGGTAAGGAAGAGGGCCCACCTTGCCTGCCGGGGGTTCAGGCGGTGGGCAGAGCGGATGTAGGCCAGATTCCGATGGTCCGTGTAGATGGTAAAGGGGTGAGTGGCGCCCTCCAGCCAATGCCTCCATTCTTGTAAGGCCAGTACCACCGCCAGGAGCTCCCGATTCCCAATGTCATAATTACTCTCGGCCGGAGATAGACGACGGGAGAGGAAGGCACAGGGGTGCAGTTTCTGATCGGTGGTGGAGCGCTGGGAGAGCACGGCCCCGACCCCAGAGTCGGAAGCGTCGACCTCAACAAAAAAAGGGAGAGAGGGGTTAGGATGTACCAGTACGGGAGCAGACGTAAACAGGGATTTGAGGCGCTGGAAGGCCTTTGTAGCCTCAGGAGACCACACAAAGGGTACCTTGGATGAAGTAAGCTTATTCAAGGGTTCTGCCACCTTACTGAAGTTCCGAATAAAACGACGGTAAAAGTTGGCGAACCCCAGGAACCTCTGCAACAGCTTCCTTGACGTAGGAGTAGGCCAGTCAACCACTGCCTGAACCTTGGCAGGGTCGGGTCTGAGTTGGCCTTTCTCCACTATAAACCCCAGGAAAGACACAGAGGAAGCATGAAACGTACACTTCTGGGGTTTGACAAATAGTCTGTTCTCCAGGAGTCTCTGGAGGACTAATCGGACCTGCTGGCGGTGTACCGAAACGGAGGGGGAAAAAATTTAAATATCGTCCAGGTAAACGAACACGAAACGACCAATCATGTCCCGCAAGATATCATTTATCAGGCATTGGAAGACGGCAGGGGCGTTAGTAAGGCCGAAGGGCATCACAAGGTATTCGAAATGCCCGAGTGGCGTATTAAAGGCCGTTTTCCACTCATCGCCCTCTCGGACACGCACCAGGTGATAGGCGCTACGTAGATCGAGCTTAGTAAACACGGCGGCCTCGTGCAGGGAAGTAAAAGCAGAATAGAGAAGGGGAAGGGGATATTGATTCCTGACCGTGATTTTATTAAGAGCACGAAAGTCGATGCAGGGGCGTAGGGAGCCGTCTTTGTTTTTGACAAAGAAGAACCCTGCCGCGAGGGGGGAAGATGATGGTCGGATGTGACCGGCAGCGAGGGAGGTGGAGATGTACTCCTCGAGAGCACAGTGTTCGGGTTGAGAGATATTGTACAAGCGTGATGCGGGGAGTGGTGACCCGGGAAGCAAATCAATGGCGCAGTCATAGGAAGGGTCATGGCCCGGTCTTTGCGGAACACGTCACTAATGGAATGATACTCCCCCGGAACCAGGGACAGGTCAGGGCGGTCAATGGTGGTTAAGCCGACAGGGGGCGCGGGGGGTAAGGCGGCACGAAGACAACGGCTGTGACAATATGCACTCCAGTTGGAAATAGTTAAAGTCTTCCAATCAAAGTTAGGACCATGCTGGCGAAGCCAGGGGAGCCCAAGTACTAACGGCGCTGAGCGAGAGGGCATAAGAAAAAATTTAGTGACCTCTTGGTGGTTACCCGACAGTAGTAAGGATAAGGTGCATGTCTGATGCGTAATACAAGCCAGGTGGCGCCCATCAAGCGAGCGGACATTCTTGTGGTGGACAAGTTCGACTGTGGGAATTTTAAGAGAACTGACCAGTCCGCTATCGATGAAGTTCTCATCTGCCCCGGAGTCAATTAATGCAGTGATGGGAGAAGCTCCCCCCGCCCATGATATCGTACCTTCGACCTGAAGTCGACCCACCAGGGAGGATGACGTCGCCGGTGTGGTAGGAGCGGGGAGTGCCAGCAGCTGGGGAATATCCCCGGTGGAGGATGAGCGTTGACGTGATGGGCGTACCGGGCAGCGGGAAATCATATGTGTGGGGCTCCTGCAGTACAGGCACAGCCGCAGGCGTAGACGGCGACTCCTCTCCGCCGACGAAAGGCGGCTGGCTCCCAGCTGCATGGGGACGACGCCCCTGACGTCGTCAGACGGCGCTCCGCCACTAGAGGAGGGAGGAAGGAGCGGAGCCGGAAGAGCCCCGGGAGGTGGAGGTTGGAGCCGGCGTGTTGGTATGAGAGGCTCCGCCCTCCGCTGCGCGGTGCGCTCCCGCAGCCGGTTGTCAAGGCTAATGGATAGCAAGATTAGCTCCTCCAGCGTCTGCGTCTCATCCCGAGCGGCCAACTCGTCCTGCACACGTTGGCTGAGGCTCGCCCGGTACGCGCTTCGCAGCGCCTTGTCATTCCAGCCGCTCTCTGCCGCCAGGATACGGAAGGAGATTGAGTGGTCGGCCACTGACGCGCCGTCCTGCCGAATCACGAGGAGGCGGCTGCCTGCCTCTCTCTCTCTCACCGGATGGTCAAATACGCTCCGGAGTTCCGCGATGAACAGAGGTAGGCTGGCGCATAGTTCTGGTTTCACCTCACACACCGACATCGCCCAGCTTGCCGCACATCCCGCTAGCAAGCTGAGCATGTACTCCACCTTGGCTGCTTCCGTGGCATATGTGTGAGGCTGTTGTGCAAAAATGAGGGAGCACTGGTGGATGACCAACCGGCATTGTCCGAAATCCCCTTCGTACCTCATGGGGTGGGGGATACTGGGCTCCCGGGGGAAGTAGTTGGGAGACAACGCGCCAGCTGCGCTTCCGGCGGCATGTGGAAGAGGATCTGTCGTGGAGGTAGCGGGCCTGCTTGACAGCTGCGCGTGTAGCTCCCTAACGAGTGTGGTTAGCTCGTTAAGGGTTTGCTCGTGATGGCTTATTCGCTGGCCGTGGGCTCTGAGGGCTTGTCGCACCCCGTCGTCCTCTGCGGGATCCATACCTGACTCGGCTATTCTGTGACGAGTTGGCGATAGGAACCGGGTTCGGATCCCAGGATGCAGAGGACACCGTGTTCAGTTGCACTTCAAGTCTTTTAATTGGCTTACGTGACAACGAGGGGGTAACCAAGGACAACGGCATGTAAAAGGAACGAAAAGATGCCGCGGGTAAAAACCAGGAAATCAAAGTACTAACAGGGATCGAGGGGGCCACAGGGCGTGCAGCAGGAGTAGTCCACGTCGACTGGAGGGCACCCGGGATAGTCATGTAACCAGAAGGTCAGACGCGAGAGCATATGGCGTGGAGACCAGAACAATAGCCGAGTACCCTCCAGTCGCCACAGGTGGGTATAAATGGGGGAAATGGAATGAGGAACAGCTGTGGCACGTCCTGTGGCTCCTCCCAAGGTGGGAGTGGAGAAATCTAAAAGGGACAACAGAATTAGTAAGCAATATAAACAAGGAACAAGACTATACCACCCAAGCTACCGAATCATAGTTCAGGTGGAGCGTGACAAACTCGACAAAATTGTAGGTATCTTTCACATAAGCCAAATGTTTGTTGGAGAGTGGGTTAAGATAGAAGTCAATAAATATAGCCGTACCATATGTTTCACTACCACAATCCGATACAATTGGTCTACCCGGGGGATGTGGTGTGGGGGATTCCAAGTCTCGGGTTTTGATGGATTTTTGATAGATGAGTTCTTTGATGATTTTTCGAACTAGGGGTATCGTTTGTGTATACATGGGTTGTGTAAGTTTTTTATAAGTGGGGTCCCCTGATTGTCTTTGTCCTTCCCAGACGTACTGTTCTCTGCTAAGAATTACTATAGATGATCCCTTGTCCACTGGTTTGATAACTATGGAGCTATCCCTATTCAATTCCTTTAGTGCGGCTCTTTCCCTTTTGGTTAGGTTATCCTTTTCCTCAGGTTTTTGTTCGGCTAGTTCCCTATCTTTTCTAATTAGGGTGTGTAGGGCGGGGGAGATTGTGTTACAGGGGGGGAGGGGGGCAAATCGAGGGGGGATGGAACTTTGGCTATGCGCTTTTTTCTTCTTCTTCTCTACCGAAAAATTCAATAAGTCTAAGCCGTCTATGATATTCTTGCACATCCCAAAGTAGTCTTTTGTGTTTTTCCAATTTATAATTCTTGTTTTCTGATTGAGTAGGTATAAAAGGTAGGCCTTTTGGATAACAGGCATTGCTTCAGCAGTGGACGTGGTCTGGGTATGCAGTCTGGGTCTGTGTGGAACAGATTGTCCTGCAGAAGCGGGATGGACGGTAGTCTATCCTCAATATACTCATTGAGGGTCCTCAGTAGGCATTAGTATGGTGAGTGGTTAACTAATGGGATGAAAACTGCCGCCTCCAGGAAGACCCGCTTGGCCTCTTTCCAAAGGGCCTGCAACTGCCTGGAGGTGGTCTCTTTGAATTTCTGAGTTCTACTGTTGATCCCGAAGGACAACACCAGTTTTTCCACGCTTGTCCTCAAGGAGATTTGTTGTTTATTTTGCGTGCGACCGAGTTGGTGGCGGTGCAGGGGACAGCGTTCCTCAAAATCCCTCCGTCATCGATCATGTCCACCATGATGTCCCCATGAGTCAAGTGTGGTCCCGCGGCATTACCTATGGAGACACGATTGGCTTGATGAACCATTTCAGATACATTCAATCCTGAAAAATGACACATAAATATGTGAATGACTGCCTTGGCGAGTAGCGCCTCGGCTACTCCTAAAGGTGGCCCCGCGGAAAGCTGTCAACCTGCAGATCTGGGAAGTCATGTGGTGGGAACCGGGACACGTTAGAATCTCCCAGGATGACAAATTTCTTCCACACGGTAAGTTTCCGGTCGACCATTTTCCTGGTGGTGTTCCAATGTCGCTGGACCAGTTGCTTTTGGCTCCCGCCAATTGAGCCGGACATGGAGCTGTCGAAACTGATGTCCGCCAGCAGCTCTTCCCATTGGCCTTCTTTTTCCACAGGTGATTTCGTTGGCGGCGTGGAAGTCAGCAGTGGGGTGTCGTCAAGTAAGTTCTCTGACTCCCAACGGCAGAGGGCCTCTGTTGCCGGGGAGGGGGCCGGGTCCATGGGGGAAACCACTTCCCCTCGCGCCATCAGGTCCAGGTGCAGGGACAGCTGGTCCCCGTACTCGTCGGGTTCCTCTTGTTGGCAAGTAATGCAACACGAACCACGTCTGCAGTTGTCGGGAAAGGGTCCTCTTGTTTATTTAATACAGCACTTATATAGACCTCATGAACAATAACGATGACGTGGATTTCCAGAATTCAGTCCCTATCTGGTCATGCCTCCTGACTGGACCTAAGTATTTTGGCAGAACATCTTGGACTCCAAACATCCGAAAACATCTTGTGTAACAATCAGGTCAGGTTGGCCTCCCCAAGTCACGTAGCCCTCTTAAGTTCAACTAGAGTTTACCAAGAAGAAAAGTCATATGCAATGTGCAAAAGAGTAGTCATTTTACAATATATTCCCCCCTTATGGGGGTACCAAACTCCCAAAACAACAAATAATGTCTCTTGGTCCAGTCTTGGCCCCTTGGCACGTTACCATTTCCGAAGAGAATTCACATATGACATTCAAGGGGATCTCGCTGCCCTCCTGGAACATGGGCCTGGGGAAGGGGAAGTGTTGTGGTCTGGGATTCAAGGCCCAGGGCGAGAGCAGAATTGGTTAAGAGCAATGTTTCTGCTCACATTTTCACCGCCCAGAGGATTATTGTGCCTCTGTACAAACGGTGTTGGCCATCTTCAGTCCCTTTCTTCGACCACCCGCCGATGGTCAGCACGATGTCATCTGGAGGGACCCTTTGTAATGAGGGGCTCCTTTCGTCGAGATGAGGTGGTGACTTGCCACATCACATGTAGGAGGAGGGCGGTCCTCCGGAATGGTTCAGTCGGCGGGTTCCCTTGGTTGGCGCCAACTTCGCTGGAACGTTCCCTTCCTAACTCTGACCCTATGCTTACTATTTGAGTGTCTGGTGACTATTGCAATTTATGAGTTACATAAATAACATATCCACTACACCCTTTAATATATAAATGGAATCTAACTGCAAAACAAATCTAAACAAAACACACCTTTGTGTCTATAGTGAGCGTGTAAAGTCCTTAATGCTCTAAAGTACTGTATAAGGCAACTGGAATAGTGAGTGACTGATATACTCCTAACATAGTAAGTAGTGCTGAACAACTGAACCAGTACACGTGTTACTACTGATTGACTGGTATTACCCACACTTATTAACTGTAAGTGAGTGCAGTCCCGTCAAGTCCCTTGCCCTTCTAGATCAGTCCTGTCCATGGCATGGCGGTTTCTCAAGCAATATCAGCATAGTTCGTGGAGAGGACTCGCATAGTGACTTAAAGATGGTGATGTTCAGCTCAAGGTCCGGCTCCCTTGCCAATCATAGCAACAGTCATACCTCATGGCTCATCGAGTCCTCTGAGTCAGTGCCATCATCCTCACGATCGTCCGGATTGGGAAATAGGTAAGGCTGCTCAACCACCTTATAGGGTCCCAATCGTCTTGGCTCGTGCCACTTTCGCCTGTACACTTTGATGTACACCTGGTTGCCTGGCACCACCAAGTCACCTTTGTCGACTCAGGAACCCTTTTTTCTCCTGCACATAGATAGCTCCATGTATGGCAGTTAACATATTTTATATAGTCAATTCATTTTGCAACTGCTCAAGTGGGGGCCCTTTATAAGGCCCTCTCAAATGCAGTGCTGGCATGGGTCGACCCGTAAGCATCTCATGCGGTGTTAGATGTGTAATTCTGTTAGTTTGCATGCGATAGCTCATTAATGCAATTGTTAGTGCATCCGCACAATTTAACTTTGCGCTAGCACAGATTTTACTGAGCTTGGCTTTGAGTGTCCCATTTACTCGTTCTACCATTCCCTGGGACTGGGGATGATAGACAAACCCGAACCTTTGTTTTATTCGCAGTTGTTGTACAATATGGTTTGGGTTTGGGTTTGGGTTAGGGTTAGGCTAACCCTACTTTTTGCACGAACGCCGGACCATTGTCTGAACTTATTTCTGATGGTTAGGATGAACTTTTTATAATACAATTTATACACGATCTCTCGTACCATTGGCATTGTCTGCCGAACAATTGGATTTTGTAGTTTTCTATATCTTTGATCGTTCAGCTGTCGATAAACCTCTTGGGTGTACTGTTCTCGTCCCAAAATCACCACCGCGCTCTCTTTATCTGCTGGTTTGATTACGATTTGTCTGTTTGTTCTTAATTCTTTTAAAGCTTTGGCCTCGGCCCTGGAAATGTTCATCTTTTCGCGTCTTGCCCGCATGATTTGGGTGAACGCTTCCAAATCCTGAACCACGGACCTTTAAATCTTAATTCTCGCACTCGCCCAACTGAGCGATTTCAGCTGCAAAGGTGGTGTTCCACTTTTTCAGTAGAGGCTAAAAGAGGGGCCAGGGTGAAGCTGTGTTTCTGCCACATGTGTTGCTGTGTACCTGGCCCAGTGTGTTCTCATCTTGGGTTGGTATGTCCCCACGCTGGTAATGTGGGGTTGACTCTTCTCCACCTGAACCGGGACTTGAACCCTGGACAATCAGATTAAAAGTCTGATGCTCTACCAACTGAGCTATCCAGGGCCTTGATGAATGAGGACAACTCACAAGGCAAAATCTTCTGGCATACTGTACTTGACCTTGCAGAGATGAAGAAGCCCCTGTCCCGAAATGGCCACCTCCAAGATCGACAGAGGTCTTAAACTGACCACATGGACAAGCCTAATATCTTCTGGACAAAAAGAGTTAATGGTCAGACAAGACAAAGGTTGAGCCAATCACCTGAACATTAAACTTTTGATCTGAGTGTCCGGGATTCAAGTCCCTGTTCAGGTGACCAGGTGGCCACGAGCCCTCCAACTAATGCACCTGCAGTTTAAGGCTATGTTCTGGATTATCAGTGTTTCGCCAGGAGTAAAATTGGGTCGAGCGAGAAGTCCTTTCAGGCAAGAAAACAACAAAAAGCAACACACACCAGCCGTGACTCAGACAAAACACGGAGCGCCGTCTGATGACGTCGGGAGTGTCGTCCCCATGCAACTGGGAGCCAGTCGCCTTTCGTCAGTGGAGAGGAGTCACCGTCAACACCTGTGGCTGTGCCTGTACTGTGGGAGTCCTACACACAATTTCCCGCTGTCCAGTTCGCCCAGCACGCCAACGCTCTTCCTCCACCAGGGATATTCCCCAGCTGCTGGCACTGCCCGCTCCAACCACACCGGCTGCGTCATCCGCTTTGGTGGGCCGACTTCTGGTGGAAGGTACGATATCCTGGGCGGGGGAAGCTTCTCCTACCACAGCATTAATTGACTCTGGGGCGGACGAGAACTTCATTGATAGCGGACTGGTCAGTTCTCTCAACATTCCTACTGTTGAGCTTGTCCCCCACAAGAATGTCCGCTCGCTAGATGAACATCACCTGGCATGCATTACGCATCAGACGTGCGCCATATCCTTGGTGCTGTCGGGTAACCACCACAAGGTCACAATTTTTTTTCTTATGCCCTCTCGCTCAGCTCTGTTAGTACTCGGCCTCCCCTGGCATCCCGTGCGTGTGTTGTGATTGTGATGTTTTGTCATTCAGCGCCACTTTGCAGCAGCACATCCACTCGACAATTTAATTTGTTCTCCGACAGCGTTTACCAATGTGGCATTGGTGGTTCAGTGGTAGAATTCTCGCTTGCCAAGCGGGAGGCCCGGGTCCGATTCCCGGCCAATGCAGTATATCTCAGCTTGTACCTTTCTTTAGAGCTCATGTTGAAAAAGTACAAAGGCTCTTTTCCTGCGAAAGGGCAGTATTCAGAATGACACCTGAAACGTAACAGACCGGACCACCGGAGAGTTAAGGTGGACAGCACTTAGTGAAACCTGACTGCAGTCATGCTGTTGTAGTCTCTGTCGCGCAATTGGTCAGCGCGTTTGGCTGTTAACTGAGAGGTTGGTGGTTCGAGCCCACCCAGGGACTCTCAATTCACACATTTGTTGGACTTTGGACTCCCTCCCTTGTATGAACATTTTTCCCCATTGGCGAACTGTTTTTGTGTTGGTGCCAGATGCACTGCTGGCACTGTGGCTAAGCTGGTCAAAGTGCCTGTCTAGTAAACAGGAGATCCTGGGTTCAAAGCCCAGCAGTGCCTGGGTGCTTGGTCAGTGAAACTTTGGCAGCTGATTTGTGAACCATGTACTTCTTTTTGTCACTTGCCCTTCAAGAACGAATTGACGTTGCATCCACAGCTGACGTGATTGTTGTGGATCCCATTACGCCAGAAGGTGCTTGAATCCAAAGAGTATGACATTTTTGATGTGTTGTCATTCAGCGCCACTTTGCAGAGGCTCATCCACTTGACAGTTGAATTTTTTTTCTCTTACAGTGTGTCCCCACGTGGCATTGGTGGTTCAGTGGTAGAATTCTCACTTGCCAAGCGGGGGCCGCGCGCGTGTTGTCGACATTTGCTGCCAGCCAATCAGGATGCGACACAGACGTCAGACAAGCAAAGAGACTCGCCTGCCACGCGGGCATGATTACCATTACCATCTATCAGGGATGGCAACTGAATTAAGAATCAATGCCAGAAACCTGCCACAGGATTTCAGATAATGTTTTGATGCAGACTGGTCATGATGCCTCTGATTCGTTCAATTAATTAATTAAAATTAATTAAACCACTACCTGTGAGAGGTAAGGTACACCATTGCTCTAAACATTGATAGAATAGTTAGTAATGGAGTTAGTAGTGAATAACTAACAATGCTTGTGGGGATTTTTTTGGTGTTGGACATCTTTCAGATAAATAAACATGCAAACTGACCCGGGAACATCATGGCTGTTCCTGGCAAATGAACATAACAGGAGGGTTAAGATGACTACACTTCCAAAGTTCTCAGCTATGACTGAACCTCTCGCTCCTTTGTTCCCTGAGAAACTAGGTTGGGTGTGGAATTGATCAAACATCAAGAAGACCACATCAATTCAAAAAAATTAAAAAGTGATATCGTGGCAGAAAAATGCCCGGTTAGCTCAGTCGGGAGAGCATGAGACTCTTAATCTCAGGGTCGTGGGTTCGAGCCCCACATTGGGCGGTTCAGCTCTTTTGGTGATACATCTTAAAGATTTCTTTCCTGTGGAAAATTCTGCAACATGCGGAAAACATTTCATTCGAAGTACACAAAAACAAATCCCATTCTTGTAGGACCACAAATGGTAGAGCGCTCACTTCGCATGTGAGATGAAGTGGAATCGATGTCAGTTATGTCAGTCAGGATTTGGTCAAGGTTGTTGTGTGGTTTTGGCATGGATAAGGCTATGTATCTAAATTTAGGAGGAGTCCATGGTCTGTAAACATACTGAGGTACTCCCACTGCTGTTGCGGAACTTGCGGGACCTTGCAAATTTCCCCACTGAGGGACGAATAAAGGCATATCTTATCTTCTACCATAGGGTAGGCTTTTGGCAAGAAGTAGGATTCTTAATCCTACTTCTTGCCATTCTTAATGCTTTCCCAAGTTCCAACATTTCCTTGGGAGCGAGTTTGATAACCGAGCCCACCCAGGGACTCTCAATTCACACGTGTTGGACTTTGGACTCCCTCCCTTGTATGAACATTTTTCCCCATTGGCGAACTGTTTTTTTGTTTTGGTGCCAGATGCACAGCTGGCGCTGTGGCTAAGCTGGTCTAAGTGCCTGTCTCGCACTGTATCTTCAATTTAATTATTGAGAATGGCGTTTACCCACAGTCCTGGAAGATCGCAAAGGTGCTTGGTCGAAAAGGTTTACTTAAACAAGTTATTCAGGGAAGGGGCCTACCTTGACCGCCTGAACAGGGACTTGAACCCTGGACCCTCAGATTAAAAGTCTGATGCTCTACCAACTGAGCTATCCAGGCCTTTATGGAATGCGGACAACTCACAAGGTAAAATCTTCTGGCATACTGTACTTGACCTTGCAGAGATGAGAGCTTCTTCTCTGGCTCTCAACAAAGGCGGTCACATCTTTCCCCTCTCCTCCCTATCCCCTATCTTCCCTGCTTTGTTGTTCCCTGTCCATCCTGTCGATGTAGTTTGACTTGATTCTTTGTCACGCAGTCTGAAATTGGCAAACTGAGAAATTCTGATTGAGTGACCAATGCAGTCTGTCTATTTTAATACATTTCGTCTCAACTCATGTTGAAAAAGGACAGAGCCATTTCCCTGAGAGCACAAGACCCCTGGATTGTACCCAAAAATACTTTGCGTTCATCAAAGAGTAAAGCTGGTGTCCTGGTTTGCAATGCCTCGATTGTTACACCAGAAGGTGCGAGTCACATCCAAAACAAAGGGCATGCTGGACGCATAGCATGCGTTAGTATGGCTTCAACTGAACAGAAGTTGGCAGCGTGTGCGTCTCTGTGGCGCAATCGGTCAGCGCGCTCGGCTGTTAACCGGGAGGCTGGTGGTTCGAGCCCACCCAGGGACGTTCTCTGGATGTCACCAGTGTCACTGTTCATTCATGTTTGCGCTCCACTCTTGCACAGCACTTGTGTGGTTCCCAATTGGCAAACTGCGTGTCAATGACTTTTCAAAAGCACATTCCAGCTTCCATGGTCTAACACATTTGATCAGAAGTTAGGTTGATCAAGTCACAGATTTCAGTTTGTTTCTGCACAGGTCTGGTGAAACACAGAAGCTCTGCTTGAAAATATTATCTTTTGCAAAAGCGCCAGCCAGGATTATAGATTAAGAGACGACGGAATGCTTTTATGTTAAAAGGAATCAAGTCAAACCCCATCAACTGGTAAGCAGGGGCCCTTAAGAGAAGACACTGTATACTGTTGTGATTTTTTGACAGACATGTCTAGTAAACAGGAGATCCTGGGTTCAAATCCCAGCAGTGCCTTCTCTGTGTTTCAGCAGCTCCTATGCTGTTATTTAAAAGAAATGTTGTTCTTCTTCTGTTGAATAAAGACCCATCATTTCTGATGTCATATGTAGTATACATGTCACATGTACTACAATGCTCCCTACAAAGACAATACCCTTGTGTATTTGGACATTTGCAGGTTTAAGAAAACAGACCACATTAGCCAAATATCTTCTGGACAAAAGAGTGGTCAGACAAGACAAAGTTTGAGCCAGTCACCTGAACATTAGACTTTTGATCTGAGTGTCCGGGATTCAAGTCCCTGTTCAGGTGACCAGTGATAGGGTCTGAGGTCCACTTGCAAACGCCTCCTTTTTGCCCACAAAATACAAGGGCAACAGGACAATCCCTTGGTACTTTATGGAAACAATGTGAGGTGCCTGGCTTTTAACTAGAAGTGGAAAGACTTGTGTAGCCCCTCACACAAACCATGTGTCTTCCTCCCATGCACATGTTGCCAGCTGATCCTTGACATCAGCAAAAATTTGGTTCTAGGACAATGGGGTCACCTGCCCCCATTGGTCTTTTCCAAGGAGTCATGGTGGCCGAGAGGTTAAGGCGTTGGACTCGAAATCCAATGGGGTTTCCCCGCACAGGTTGGAATCCTGAAACCATAAAAGGCTTACAGCACCTGGTATTCCCAGTCGGTCTCCCATCCAAGTACTAACCAGGCCCGCCCCTGCTTAGCTTCCGAGATCGGACGGGATCGGGCGTTTTCAGGGTAGTATGGCCGTAAGTTGCCAGGTCAACTGAAAAGATCCTATTTGAAGGCGACGCAGGCCAAACTAGACTCCAGCAAAAAGTGTCAAACAGCGCCCTCTGCTGTCAGGCAAGAGCAGAAACCATAAAAAGCTTACAGCACCTGGTATTCCCAGGCGGTCTCCCATCCAAGTACTAACCAGGCCCGCCCCTGCTTAGCTTCCGAGATCGGACGAGATCGGGCGTTTTCAGGGTAGTATGGCCGTAAGCTGCCAGGACAACTGAAAAGATCCTATCTGAAGGCGACGCAGGCCAAACTAGACTCCAGCAAAAAGTGTCAAACAGCGCCCTCTGCTGTCAGGCAAGAGCAGAAACCATAAAAAGCTTACAGCACCTGGAATTCCCAGGCGGTCTCCCATCCAAGTATTAAACAGGCCCGCCCCTGCTTAGCTTCCGAGGTCGGACGAGATCGGGCATTGTGAGGGGAGTATGGCCATAAGCTGCCAGGTCAACTGAAAAGATCTTATTTGAAGGCGACGCAGGCCAAACTAGATCCAGCAAAAAGTGTCAAACAGCGCCCTCTGCTGTCAGGCAAGAGCAGAAACCATAAAAAGCTTACAGCACCTGGTATTCCCAGGCGGTCTCCCATCCAAGTACTAACCAGGCCCGCCCCTGCTTAGCTTCCGAGATCGGACGAGATCGGGCATTTTCAGGGTAGTATGGCCGTAAGCTGCCAGGGCAACTGAAAAGATCCTATTTGAAGGTGACGCAGGCCAAACTAGACTCCAGCAAAAAGTGTCAAACAGCGCCCTCTGCTGTCAGGCAAGAGCAGAAACCATAAAAGGCTTACAGCACCTGGTATTCCCAGGCGGTCTCCCATCCAAGTACTAACCAGGCCCGCCCCTGCTTAGCTTCCGAGATCGGACGATATCGGGCATTTTCAGGGTAGTATGGCCGTAAGCTGCCAGGGCAACTGAAAAGATCCTATTTGAAGGCGACGCAGGCCAAACTAGACGCCAGCAAAAAGTGTCAAAAAGCGCCCTCTGCTGTCAGGCAAGAGCAGAAACCATAAAAAGCTTACAGCACCTGGTATTCCCAGGCGGTCTCCCATCCAAGTACTAACCAGGCCCACCCCTTCTTAGCTTCCTAGATCGGACGAGATCGGGCGTTTTCAGGGTAGTATGGCCGTACGCTGCCAGGGCAACTGAAAAGATCCTATTTGAAGGCGACGCAGGCAAAACTAGACTACAGCAAAAAGTCTCAAACAGCGCCCTCTGCTGTCAGGCAAGAGCAGAAACCATAAAAAGCTTACAGCACCTGGTATTCCCAGGCGGTCTCCCATCCAAGTACTAACCAGGCCCACCCCTGCTTAGCTTCCGAGATCGGACGAGATCGGGCTTTTTCAGGGTAGTATGGCCGTAAGCTGCCAGGGCAACTGAAAAGATCCTATTTGAAGGCGACGCAGGCCAAACTAGACTCCAGCAAAAAGTGTCAAACAGCGCCCTCTGCTGTCAGGCAAGAGCAGAAACCATAAAAAGCTTACAGCACCTGGTATTCCTAGGCGGTCTCCCATCCAAGTACTAACCAGGCCCGCCCCTACTTAGCTTCCGAGATCGGACGAGATCGGGCGTTTTCAAGGTAGTATGGCCGTAAGCTGCCAGGGCAACTGAAAAGATCCTATTTGAAGGCGACGCAGGCCAAACTGGACTCCAGCAAAAAAGTGTCAAACAGCGCCCTCTGCTGTCAGGCAAGAGCAGAAACCATAAAAAGCTTACAGCACCTGGTATTCCCAGGCGGTCTCCCATCCAAGTACTAACCAGGCACACCCCTGCTTAGCTTCCGAGATCGGGCGTTTTCAGGGTAGTATGGCCGTAAGCTGCCAGGGCAACTGAAAAGATCCTATTTGAAGGCGACGCAGGCCAAACTAGACGCCAGCAAAAAGTGTCAAACAGCGCCCTCTGCTGTCAGGCAAGAGCAGAAACCATAAAAAGCTTACAGCACCTGGTATTCCCAGGCGGTCTCCCATCCAAGTACTAACCAGGCCCGCCCCTGCTTAGCTTCCGAGATCGGACGAGATCGGGCATTTTCAGGGTAGTATAGCCGTAAGCTGCCAGGGCAACTGAAAAGATCCTATTTGAAGGTGACGCAGGCAAAACTAGACGACAGCAAAAAGTGTCAAACAGCGCCCTCTGCTGTCAGGCAAGAGCAGAAACCATAAAAAGCTTACAGCACCTGGTATTCCCAGGCGGTCTCCCATCCAAGTACTAACCAGGCCCACCCCTTCTTAGCTTCCTAGATCGGACGAGATCGGGCGTTTTCAGGGTAGTATGGCCGTACGCTGCCAGGGCAACTGAAAAGATCCTATTTGAAGGCGACGCAGGCAAAACTAGACTACAGCAAAAAGTCTCAAACAGCGCCCTCTGCTGTCAGGCAAGAGCAGAAACCATAAAAAGCTTACAGCACCTGGTATTCCCAGGCTGTCTCCCATCCAAGTACTAACCAGGCCCACCCCTGCTTAGCTTCCGAGATCGGACGATATCGGGCGTTTTCAGGGTAGTATGGCCGTAAGCTGCCAGGGCAACTGAAAAGATCCTATTTGAAGGCGACGCAGGCCAAACTAGACTCCAGCAAAAAGTGTCAAACAGCGCCCTCTGCTGTCAGGCAAGAGCAGAAACCATAAAAAGCTTACAGCACCTGGTATTCCCAGGCGGTCTCCCATCCAAGTACTAACCAGGCCCGCCCCTGCTTAGCTTCCGAGATCGGACGAGATCGGGCATTTTCAGGGTAGTATAGCCGTAAGCTGCCAGGGCAACTGAAAAGATCCTATTTGAAGGTGACGCAGGCAAAACTAGACTACAGCAAAAAGTGTCAAACAGCGCCCTCTGCTGTCAGGCAAGAGCAGAAACCATAAAAAGCTTACAGCACCTGGTATTCCCAGGCGGTCTCCCATCCAAGTACTAACCAGGCCCACCCCTTCTTAGCTTCCTAGATCGGACGAGATCGGGCGTTTTCAGGGTAGTATGGCCGTACGCTGCCAGGGCAACTGAAAAGATCCTATTTGAAGGCGACGCAGGCAAAACTAGACTACAGCAAAAAGTCTCAAACAGCGCCCTCTGCTGTCAGGCAAGAGCAGAAACCATAAAAAGCTTACAGCACCTGGTATTCCCAGGCGGTCTCCCATCCAAGTACTAACCAGGCCCACCCCTGCTTAGCTTCCGAGATCGGACGATATCGGGCGTTTTCAGGGTAGTATGGCCGTAAGCTGCCAGGGCAACTGAAAAGATCCTATTTGAAGGCGACGCAGGCCAAACTGGACTCCAGCAAAAAAGTGTCAAACAGCGCCCTCTGCTGTCAGGCAAGAGCAGAAACCATAAAAAGCTTACAGCACCTGGTATTCCCAGGCGGTCTCCCATCCAAGTACTAACCAGGCCCGCCCCTGCTTAGCTTCCGAGATCGGACGAGATCGGGCATTTTCAGGGTAGTCTAGCAGTAAGCTGCCAGGGCAACTGAAAAGATCCTATTTGAAGGCGACGCAGGCAAAACTAGACTTCAGCAAAAAGTGTCAAACAGCGCCCTCTGCTGTCAGGCAAGAGCAGAAACCATAAAAAGCTTACAGCACCGTGTATTCCCAGGCGGTCTCCCATCCAAGTACTAACCAGGCCCACCCCTGCTTAGCTTCCGAGATCGGACGAGATCGGGCGTTTTCAGGGCAGTATGGCCGTAAGCTGCCAGATCAACTGAAAAGATCCTATTTGAAGGCGACGCAGGCCAAACTAGACTCCAGCAAAAAGTGTCAAACAGCGCCCTCTGCTGTCAGGCAAGAGCAGAAACCATGAAAAGCTTACAGCACCTGGTATTCCCAGGCGGTCTCCCATCCAAGTACTAACCAGGCCCGCCCCTGCTTAGCTTCCGAGATCGGACGAGATCGGGCGTTTTCAGGGTAGTATGGCCGCAAGCTGCCACATCAACTGAAAAGATCCTATTTGAAGGCGACGCAGGCCAAACTAGACTCCAGCAAAAAGTGTCAAACAGCGCCCTCTGCTGTCAGGCAAGAGCAGAAACCATAAAAAGCTTACAGCACCTGGTATTCCCAGGCGGTCTCCCATCCAAGTACTAACCAGGCCCACCCCTGCTTAGCTTCCGAGATCAGGCGTTTTCAGGGTAGTATGGCCGTAAGCTGCCAGGGCAACTGTAAAGATCCTATTTGAAGGCGACGCAGGCCAAACTAGACTCCAGCAAAAAGTGTCAAACAGCGCCCTCTGCTGTCAGGCAAGAGCAGAAACCATATAAAGCTTACAGCACCTGGTATTCCCAGGCGGTCTCCCATCCAAGTACTAACCAGGCCCGCCCCTGCTTAGCTTCCGAGATCGGACGAGATCGGGCATTTTCAGGGTAGTATGGCCGTAAGCTGCCAGGTCAAATGAAAAGATCCTATTTGAAGGTGACGCAGGCCAAACTAGACTCTGGCAAAAAGTGTCAAACAGCGCCCTCTGCTGTCAGGCAAGAGCAGAAACCATAAAAAGCTTACAGCACCTGGTATTCCCAGGCGGTCTCCCATCCAAGTACTAACCAGGCCCGCCCCTGCTTAGCTTCCGAGATCGGACGAGATCGGGCATTTTCAGGGTAGTATGGCCGTAAGCTGCCAGGGCAACTGAAAAGATCCTATTTGAAGGTGACGCAGGCCAAACTAGACTCCAGCAAAAAGTGTCAAACAGCGCCCTCTGCTGTCAGGCAAGAGCAGAAACCATAAAAGGCTTACAGCACCTGGTATTCCCAGGCGGTCTCCCATCCAAGTACTAACCAGGCCCGCCCCTGCTTAGCTTCCGAGATCGGACGATATCGGGCGTTTTCAGGGTAGTATGGCCGTAAGCTGCCAGGGCAACTGAAAAGATCCTATTTGAAGGCGACGCAGGCCAAACTAGACGCCAGCAAAAAGTGTCAAAAAGCGCCCTCTGCTGTCAGGCAAGAGCAGAAACCATAAAAAGCTTACAGCACCTGGTATTCCCAGGCGGTCTCCCATCCAAGTACTAACCAGGCACACCCCTGCTTAGCTTCCGAGATCGGGCGTTTTCAGGGTAGTATGGCCGTAAGCTGCCAGGGCAACTGAAAAGATCCTATTTGAAGGCGACGCAGGCCAAACTAGACGCCAGCAAAAAGTGTCAAACAGCGCCCTCTGCTGTCAGGCAAGACCAGAAACCATAAAAAGCTTACAGCACCTGGTATTCCCAGGCGGTCTCCCATCCAAGTACTAACCAGGCCCGCCCCTGCTTAGCTTCCGAGATCGGACGAGATCGGGCATTTTCAGGGTAGTATAGCCGTAAGCTGCCAGGGCAACTGAAAAGATCCTATTTGAAGGCGACGCAGGCAAAACTAGACTACAGCAAAAAGTGTCAAACAGCGCCCTCTGCTGTCAGGCAAGAGCAGAAACCATAAAAAGCTTACAGCACCTGGTATTCCCAGGCGGTCTCCCATCCAAGTATTAACCAGGCCCACCCCTTCTTAGCTTCCTAGATCGGACGAGATCGGGCGTTTTCAGGGTAGTATGGCCGTACGCTGCCAGGGCAACTGAAAAGATCCTATTTGAAGGCGACGCAGGCAAAACTAGACTACAGCAAAAAGTCTCAAACAGCGCCCTCTGCTGTCAGGCAAGAGCAGAAACCATAAAAAGCTTACAGCACCTGGTATTCCCAGGCGGTCTCCCATCCAAGTACTAACCAGGCCCACCCCTGCTTAGCTTCCGAGATCGGACGATATCGGGCGTTTTCAGGGTAGTATGGCCGTAAGCTGCCAGGGCAACTGAAAAGATCCTATTTGAAGGCGACGCAGGCCAAACTGGACTCCAGCAAAAAAGTGTCAAACAGCGCCCTCTGCTGTCAGGCAAGAGCAGAAACCATAAAAAGCTTACAGCACCTGGTATTCCCAGGCGGTCTCCCATCCAAGTAGTAACCAGGCCCGCCCCTGCTTAGCTTCCGAGATCGGACGAGATCGGGCATTTTCAGGGTAGTCTAGCAGTAAGCTGCCAGGGCAACTGAAAAGATCCTATTTGAAGGCGACGCAGGCAAAACTAGACTACAGCAAAAAGTGTCAAACAGCGCCCTCTGCTGTCAGGCAAGAGCAAAAACCATAAAAAGCTTACAGCACCTGGTATTCCCAGGCGGTCTCCCATCCAAGTACTAACCAGGCCCACCCCTGCTTAGCTTCCGAGATCGGACGAGATCGGGCGTTTTCAGGGTAGTATGGCCGTAAGCTGCCAGGACAACTGAAAAGATCTTATTTGAAGGCGACGCAGGCCAAACTAGACTCCAGCAAAAAGTGTCAAACAGCGCCCTCTGCTGTCAGGCAAGAGCAGAAACCATAAAAAGCTTACAGCACCGTGTATTCCCAGGCGGTCTCCCATCCAAGTACTAACCAGGCCCACCCCTGCTTAGCTTCCGAGATCGGACGAGATCGGGCGTTTTCAGGGTAGTATGGCCGTAAGCTGCCACATCAACTGAAAAGATCCTATTTGAAGGCGACGCAGGCTAAACTAGACTCCAGCAAAAAGTGTCAAACAGCGCCCTCTGCTGTCAGGCAAGAGCAGAAACCATAAAAAGCTTACAGCACCTGGTATTCCCAGGCGGTCTCCCATCCAAGTACTAACCAGGCCCGCCCCTGCTTAGCTTCCGAGATCGGACGAGATCGGGCATTTTCAGGGTAGTATAGCCGTAAGCTGCCAGGGCAACTGAAAAGATCCTATTTGAAGGTGACGCAGGCAAAACTAGACTACAGCAAAAAGTGTCAAACAGCGCCCTCTGCTGTCAGGCAAGAGCAGAAACCATAAAAAGCTTACAGCACCTGGTATTCCCAGGCGGTCTCCCATCCAAGTACTAACCAGGCCCACCCCTTCTTAGCTTCCTAGATCGGACGAGATCGGGCGTTTTCAGGGTAGTATGGCCGTACGCTGCCAGGGCAACTGAAAAGATCCTATTTGAAGGCGACGCAGGCAAAACTAGACTACAGCAAAAAGTCTCAAACAGCGCCCTCTGCTGTCAGGCAAGAGCAGAAACCATAAAAAGCTTACAGCACCTGGTATTCCCAGGCGGTCTCCCATCCAAGTACTAACCAGGCCCACCCCTGCTTAGCTTCCGAGATCGGACGATATCGGGCGTTTTCAGGGTAGTATGGCCGTAAGCTGCCAGGGCAACTGAAAAGATCCTATTTGAAGGCGACGCAGGCCAAACTGGACTCCAGCAAAAAAGTGTCAAACAGCGCCCTCTGCTGTCAGGCAAGAGCAGAAACCATAAAAAGCTTACAGCACCTGGTATTCCCAGGCGGTCTCCCATCCAAGTACTAACCAGGCCCGCCCCTGCTTAGCTTCCGAGATCGGACGAGATCGGGCATTTTCAGGGTAGTCTAGCAGTAAGCTGCCAGGGCAACTGAAAAGATCCTATTTGAAGGCGACGCAGGCAAAACTAGACTTCAGCAAAAAGTGTCAAACAGCGCCCTCTGCTGTCAGGCAAGAGCAGAAACCATAAAAAGCTTACAGCACCGTGTATTCCCAGGCGGTCTCCCATCCAAGTACTAACCAGGCCCACCCCTGCTTAGCTTCCGAGATCGGGCGTTTTCAGGGCAGTATGGCCGTAAGCTGCCAGATCAACTGAAAAGATCCTATTTGAAGGCGACGCAGGCCAAACTAGACTCCAGCAAAAAGTGTCAAACAGCGCCCTCTGCTGTCAGGCAAGAGCAGAAACCATGAAAAGCTTACAGCACCTGGTATTCCCAGGCGGTCTCCCATCCAAGTACTAACCAGGCCCGCCCCTGCTTAGCTTCCGAGATCGGACGAGATCGGGCGTTTTCAGGGTAGTATGGCCGCAAGCTGCCACATCAACTGAAAAGATCCTATTTGAAGGCGACGCAGGCCAAACTAGACTCCAGCAAAAAGTGTCAAACAGCGCCCTCTGCTGTCAGGCAAGAGCAGAAACCATAAAAAGCTTACAGCACCTGGTATTCCCAGGCGGTCTCCCATCCAAGTACTAACCAGGCCCGCCCCTGCTTAGCTTCCGAGATCGGACGAGATCGGGCGTTTTCAGGGTAGTATGGCCGTAAGCTGCCAGGTCAACTGAAAAGATCCTATTTGAAGGTGACGCAGGCCAAACTAGACTCCAGCAAAAAGTGTCAAACAGCGCCCTCTGCTGTCAGGCAAGAGCAGAAACCATAAAAAGCTTACAGCACCTGGTATTCCCAGGCGGTCTCCCATCCAAGTACTAACCAGGCCCACCCCTGCTTAGCTTCCGAGATCGGACGATATCGGGCGTTTTCAGGGTAGTATGGCCGTAAGCTGCCAGGGCAACTGAAAAGATCCTATTTGAAGGCGACGCAGGCCAAACTGGACTCCAGCAAAAAAGTGTCAAACAGCGCCCTCTGCTGTCAGGCAAGAGCAGAAACCATAAAAAGCTTACAGCACCTGGTATTCCCAGGCGGTCTCCCATCCAAGTACTAACCAGGCCCGCCCCTGCTTAGCTTCCGAGATCGGACGAGATCGGGCATTTTCAGGGTAGTCTAGCAGTAAGCTGCCAGGGCAACTGAAAAGATCCTATTTGAAGGTGACGCAGGCCAAACTAGACTCCAGCAAAAAGTGTCAAACAGCGCCCTCTGCTGTCAGGCAAGAGCAGAAACCATAAAAAGCTTACAGCACCTGGTATTCCCAGGCGGTCTCCCATCCAAGTACTAACCAGGCCCACCCCTGCTTAGCTTCCGAGATCGGACGATATCGGGCGTTTTCAGGGTAGTATGGCCGTAAGCTGCCAGGGCAACTGAAAAGATCCTATTTGAAGGCGACGCAGGCCAAACTGGACTCCAGCAAAAAAGTGTCAAACAGCGCCCTCTGCTGTCAGGCAAGAGCAGAAACCATAAAAAGCTTACAGCACCGTGTATTCCCAGGCGGTCTCCCATCCAAGTACTAACCAGGCCCACCCCTGCTTAGCTTCCGAGATCGGACGAGATCGGGCGTTTTCAGGGCAGTATGGCCGTAAGCTGCCAGATCAACTGAAAAGATCCTATTTGAAGGCGACGCAGGCCAAACTAGACTCCAGCAAAAAGTGTCAAACAGCGCCCTCTGCTGTCAGGCAAGAGCAGAAACCATGAAAAGCTTACAGCACCTGGTATTCCCAGGCGGTCTCCCATCCAAGTACTAACCAGGCCCGCCCCTGCTTAGCTTCCGAGATCGGACGAGATCGGGCGTTTTCAGGGTAGTATGGCCGTAAGCTGCCAGGTCAACTGAAAAGATCCTATTTGAAGGTGACGCAGGCCAAACTAGACTCCAGCAAAAAGTGTCAAACAGCGCCCTCTGCTGTCAGGCAAGAGCAGAAACCATAAAAAGCTTACAGCACCTGGTATTCCCAGGCGGTCTCCCATCCAAGTACTAACCAGGCCCACCCCTGCTTAGTTTCCGAGATCAGGCGTTTTCAGGGTAGTATGGCCGTAAGCTGCCAGGGCAAGTGTAAAGATCCTATTTGAAGGCGACGCAGGCCAAACTAGACTCCAGCAAAAAGTGTCAAACAGCGCCCTCTGCTGTCAGGCAAGAGCAGAAACCATATAAAGCTTACAGCACCTGGTATTCCCAGGCGGTCTCCCATCCAAGTACTAACCAGGCCCGCCCCTGCTTAGCTTCCGAGATCGGACGAGATCGGACGAGATCGGGCGTTTTCAGGGTAGTATGGCCGTAAGCTGCCACATCAACTGAAAAGATCCTATTTGAAGGCGACGCAGGCCAAACTAGACTCCAGCAAAAAGTGTCAAACAGCGCCCTCTGCTGTCAGGCAAGAGCAGAAACCATAAAAAGCTTACAGCACCTGGTATTCCCAGGCGGTCTCCCATCCAAGTACTAACCAGGCCAGCCCCTGCTTAGCGTCCGAGATCGGGCGTTTCCAGGGTAGTATGGCCGTAAGCTGCCAGGTCAACTGAAAAGATCCTATTTGAAGGTGACCCAGGCCAAACTAGACTCCAGCAAAACATGTCAAACAGCGCCCTCTGCTGTCAGGCAAGAGCAGAAACCATGAAAAGCCTACAGCACCTGGTATTCCCAGGCAGTCACCCATCCAAGTACTAACCAGGCCCGCCCCTGCTTAGCTTCCGAGATCGGACGAGATCGGGCGTTTTCAGGGTAGTATGGCCGTAAGCTGCCAGATCAACTGAAAAGATCCTATTTGAAGGCGACGCAGGCCAAACTAGACTCCAGCAAAAAGTGTCAAACAGCGCCCTCTGCTGTCAGGCAAGAGCAGAAACCATAAAAAGCTTACAGCACCTGGTATTCCCAGGCGGTCTCCCATCCAAGTACTAACCAGGCCCACCCCTGCTTAGCTTCCGAGATCGGGCTTTTACAGGGTAGTATGGCCTAAGCTGCCAGGTCAACTGAAAAGATCCTATTTGAAGGTGACGCAGGCCAAACTAGACTCCAGCAAAAAGTGTGAAACAGCGCCCTCTGCTGTCAGGCAAGAGCAGAAACCATAAAAAGCTTACAGCACCTGGTATTCCCAGGCGGTCTCCCATCCAAGTACTAACCAGGCCCGCCCCTGCTTAGCTTCCGAGATCGGACGAGATCGGGCGTTTTCAGGGTAGTATGGCCGTAAGCTGCCAGGTCAACTGAAAAGATCCTATTTGAAGGTGACGCAGGCCAAACTAGACTCTGGCAAAAAGTGTCAAACAGCGCCCTCTGCTGTCAGGCAAGAGCAGAAACCATAAAAAGCTTACAGCACCTGGTATTCCCAGGCGGTCTCCCATCCAAGTACTAACCAGGCCCGCCCCTGCTTAGCGTCCGAGATCGGGCGTTTCCAGGGTAGTATGGCCGTAAGCTGCCAGGTCAACTGAAAAGATCCTATTTGAAGGTGACCCAGGCCAAACTAGACTCCAGCAAAACATGTCAAACAGCGCCCTCTGCTGTCAGGCAAGAGCAGAAACCATGAAAAGCCTACAGCACCTGGTATTCCCAGGCAGTCACCCATCCAAGTACTAACCAGGCCCGCCCCTGCTTAGCTTCCGAGATCGGACGAGATCGGGCGTTTTCAGGGTAGTATGGCCGTAAGCTGCCAGATCAACTGAAAAGATCCTATTTGAAGGCGACGCAGGCCAAACTAGACTCCAGCAAAAAGTGTCAAACAGCGCCCTCTGCTGTCAGGCAAGAGCAGAAACCATAAAAAGCTTACAGCACCTGGTATTCCCAGGCGGTCTCCCATCCAAGTACTAACCAGGCCCACCCCTGCTTAGCTTCCGAGATCGGGCTTTTACAGGGTAGTATGGCCGTAAGCTGCCAGGTCAACTGAAAAGATCCTATTTGAAGGTGACGCAGGCCAAACTAGACTCCAGCAAAACATGTCAAACAGCGCCCTCTGCTGTCAGGCAAGAGCAGAAACCATAAAAAGCTTACAGCACCTGGTATTCCCAGGCGGTCTCCCATCCAAGTACTAACCAGGCCCGCCCCTGCTTAGCTTCCGAGATCGGACAACATCGGGCGTTTTCAGGGTAGTATGGCCGTAAGGTGCTAGGGCCCATTGTCCACCATCAAGGTGACTTCAACCGACCCTTCACTATCCTTCATCTCTGTGCAGTCCATATTTTAAAAGCTGTTAGCCAGGCAATCGGCAGCAAAACCAAATGCAAAAAATCTAAGGAATTTGCTACCTACTGTTTTGCTGCTGTCCAAAACAGCACAGATGTTGAAACATCGCTACAAATTTTTCATCATATGTGCGTTGTTTTCTTCAGCGAAGAAGAAAACAACTTGCTTCGGGGGAGTCTAAAGCATCTGCAGAAGGTCATGAAGATCCACAAAGCTGAGCCTCTGACCGAGGTCTGTGAGAAGGGAGACCCTGGATCAGCAAATTAGTTTGTGGATCAGTCACCCTTTACCAAAGCCTTCTGGCAAAAAAGGGACCAAGCTTAGTCTGACATTTCTCATCAAGAAAAAATGGACAGGCCAATGCATACTTCTGCCCAGGTGTTGTGGACATTCTTTTGAGGAAATACATGGGCCTCTTTCCTCTCTGGAGTGGAATTGCACTGGGCGATCTTAAAAGATACGATAAGACTGTCAAAAAAACTAATCAAACCAAAAAAAGCAGAGAAACCAACTGTTATGTGGAGATGTGGTTTGGGCTGGTAAAAAACTCTGTTTTACAGAGAAGAAGGCATTTAAGACCAGCGGAATTTGTGAACATCATGTACAGTGCACTGCAGGGACGGTATGTGGAACATCTAAACGAGCACAACTTACCAATAGAAATACTGTACAGAGGAAAAGACTCTCATTTAATGCCAGAGGATGACCATCAGGAGGCCTGGAATAAACGCAGCAGTACTGCTAAGTCTGGAAAACAGGATGACATGGAGCAGAAGCGGGATGCGTCTTTTCCACCAGACACTGACGAAGCAGCAGAAGAGGCAAATTGTGCCTTCTGGCTTGCTGCAGTGAGCCCTGCGTCTTGACCAACAAGAAAGGGAGCAGATTGTGCTTCCTCTAACGCACAGCAGATGGCACCATCTGGTGAAGGGGTGTCACACAGTATGTTGATACAATACGTTGCCTATTCTCCCTAGTCCTCTCCCTGGTCCTCTCCCTAGTCCTCTCCCTAGTGCTCAGTGTAGTTGCATGTAGGTGTACACAGATATTTTTTGAAGTCGTTGCTCAGTTATTTGTGTAATGATTTCAGTTTGTTCATGTGGAACAAAAAACAGTGTACCTGTTAGATCCGAGTGGATATGCTGCAGAAAAGAAGGCGTCAAAAATGGCTGTAAACAAAACTAAAGTAAATATTTATGCTTACAACTCACATTATGTAAAATAATACATGTTTTTCCAGGGAATACCTGCACATGAGAAGGGTGCGCCACAAAGCAAAAGACTGGATTGATATTGATTGGGAAGGGGCGGTGATGAAACATCCACTGCAAAAGGATGGAAGCAGTTGTGGTGTCATCGTAGCCAAGGTAATTTACGGGATACAATTGAGCATAATTGGACTTGAAACCTACTCTATTAACAAAATTATGTCTAGATGGCAAAGGAAATTATTCAGACGTTTCTAAGGATCCCCAATATAATGTTTTCTACAACGACAGACAGCATGAGAACTGAAAGAAAAACAATGGCCCTTGAACTTCTGCAGGGATCAGGTAGCTAATAGGTCATCAATTTATAAGGTACATTTTTAATGCACTCATTGAAAATATAATGATTTTGTAGTTTTCCAAATGGATTCCTGGTGTGTGATCTGTGCCTCCAAAGACCCACCTACATCTACTGCTGCCACAGCTACATAGACTGTGAAGAGTGATACTGGTTGGGTAAGATTGATAATGCAGAATGACATTACATTTACAGGACATTAATTGTTGATTTTGACAGTTTCATTTTTTCCCATTATGACAGATTTAATGTGACATATGTGACCGGTGGTTTCACGGGGAATGCGTTGGAATAAAAATTGACGATCTCAAGAAAGCGGAAGATAATCACTGGCTTTGTCCTCTGTGCCAATAAAAGTTGATGTTGGCAGAACATTGTGTTTTAAGTGTTTTTGTGTCTTGTCCAGCCTTTACGGCAGATCTAGATACCCCTCCATGCTAAACAGATTTACTATGCCAGGGAAAAGTGTAAGCTACAATTACCATGTTACATAAAACTGTCATGATCTGTGTTGTTGCTCTGCTGCCTCCTGCTGCCTCTTCTCTTTTAGTACACCTTGATTGGCAGCAGGCGGGCTTCTTCTGCACACCAGAGCCCAATAGCCCTGGGATTACTTATCATCCCTGCTCCTAGCTGCAAACCACCAGATTGGGACAATCTGGTGAAAGCAACGCTTTGACCCCTCACTTTCTGGCTTTTACCTGTATTGTACTGAGTACCTGCCCGCTGGTTTCTGCATCCGTGTTTTTGGTTCCAGCACCTAACGCGTCATTTTCCTGAATCCCTTTAACTACAGTATTTTTGTTTTAACTTGGACTGCTCCTTGAGTAGGCTGCACTGTGTCGAGTGGTTAGTGTGCAGGCCACACAGCTAGGAAACTTGAGTTCTATTCCACCTTCTGTGTGGAGTTTGCATGATCTCCCCGTGCATGTGTGGGTTTTTCTCTGGTCACTTCGGTTTCCTCCCCCATTCCAAAAACATGCTAGGTTAATTGGCCACTCCAAATTGGCCATAGGTATGAATGTGAGTGTGAATGGTTGTTTGTCTATATGTGCCCTGGGATTGGCTGGCCACCAGTCCAGGGTGTATTCCCTAACACAGCTGGGATAGTCTCCAGCATGCACGCGACCCTTGTGAGGATAAGCAGTAGAAAATTAATGAAAGAATGAATGCTCCCTGAGTTGTGCTTTTGTTGCAACTTTGCCTCATTGTTTGGACACCTCCTGTTCTATGTATCGACTTCTATCCACTTCCGATGCAGAGAACCTACTCCATGCATTTGTCATGTCTCACCTCTATTACTGTGTGCTGCTTGTGCTGCTTTCTGGTCTTCCAATGTCTAGTTTGTAAAGCTTGCCGTTAGTACCTTCAGGTACGACCACGCTACCATTTGAGCCACAATGCCCCAACAAGGACAAGAAAGAAGAATGCGGGCTCGAGAGCCTTTTCCATTGGGGCTCCAGCATTGTGGAATGCCCTAACTGCTGATACTAGAGCTGTTACCTCAGTGGAAATGTTAAAGTCTCAACTCAAGACTTATTTGTACACTTTAGCATTTAGTTAATAGTATTCCCGGCCTGATTGACTGCCACTCCTATGGTACCATCATAAGAGTCCTACTGATACAAAGTGGTTTGGAGGTCAAGGATCCTGACCTGGGCGCTATTGGTATTTATGTAAACATTTTTTTTTATATAAAATCTTGGGAAAGTTTAGTAGCAAAGCAGAAATGCCTGTATGGTACTAGCAGACAATTCCTACAAAGTGGTTTGGAGGTCAAAGGTCACATGACCTGGAAGCTATTGATAATGATTTGTGTAAAAAATCATCAAAAATCCTAGTAAAGTTGAGTAGCAAATCAAAAAAACGTGTACGGTACTAGCAGACAATTCCTACTGATACAAAGTGGTTTAGAGGTCAAAGGGCACATGACCTGGAAGCTATTGATAATGATTTGTGTAAAAAAATTCATCAATAATCCTAGTAAGGTAAGTAGCAAAGCAAAAAGGCGTGTATGGTGCTAGCAGACAATTCCTACTGATACAAAGCGGTTTGGAGGTCAAAGGTCACATGACCTGGAAGCTATTGATAATAGTTCATTTCAAAAAATTACATAAAATCTTAGGAAAGTTGAGTAGCAAAGCAATAAGACCTGTACGGTACTAACAGACAAGTGCAACTGATACAAAGTAGTTTGGAGGTCAAGGGTCATATGACCTTGAAGCTATTGATAATATTTAATTTCCAAATATTATATAAAATCCCAGAAAAGTTGAGTCGCAAAGCAAAAAGGCATGTATGGTACTAGCAGACAATTCCTACTGATACATAGTGGTTTGGAGGTCAAAGGTCACATGACCTGGAAGCTATTGATAATAGTTCATTTCAAAAAATTACATAAAATCTTAGGAAAGTTGAGTAGCAAAGCAAAGAACCATGTACGGTACGAACAGACAAGTCCAACTGATACAAAGTGGTTTGGAGGTCAAGGGTCATATGACCTGGAAGCTATTGATAATAGTTCATTTCAAAAAATTACATAAAATCCTAGCAAAGTTGAGTAGAAAAGCAATAAGGCGTGTACGGTACTAGCAGATAAGTCCAACTGATACAAAGTGGTTTGGAGGTCAAGGGTCGTATGACCTGGAAGCAATTGATAATGATTTGTGTAAAAAATTCATCAAAAATCCTAGTAAAGATGTAATGGCCACAGAAGTTCATCAGCTGAGGTAGTGGGGTCCATCAGTGCGGCATTTCCACTGTTTTCCATCTAAGCATATTGTCACTCATCTACTTTTACACACAGCATAACACACAGCATAATACATTTGCATACATAAACCGGAGTTATGTCAGCTTCCAGCCAGCAGGTGTCAGACGAGGACGACAGAGTGGACGGGGCTGAAACAGCCCAGGACCTGACCGCTCCTTGAGCCTTGCCGACATGTCACCTACAGGCATAGCCACACAGCAGTCACTGAACTGTCCAGCCTGTTGGGGTCCATGTATTTGGACCAGCCAGATCAGGACGCCGCACAGGCTGATGAGGGCGATGACGAAACAGGGCTGTACACTCAGCACACTCAGTCAAGAGAAGGGGCTTAGAGCGGCAATGGAGACGATGACGGCAGAATTAAAGGCATATGTGGACACCAAGCTACAACATTTTGATCAAGTTGTGGTAGCCTGCTTGAAACGCCGAGATGCAAGGTGGGACGAAGCGCTTAAGAAGACCCTGACCAAGAGTCGCCTGCCCTGGAGACCTGCTAGTTTCTCCACCCCTGCACCTCCAGCGTCAGGCAGCAACCAGCCGCCCACCATCAATGCCACCTTTCCCATTCCGCCGGCTGTCACAGCGAGGATGGAGTTTCCCCAGTTTGGAGAGTCCAGGAGTTCTGCTGATGTAACAGAATTCATTGAGCAATGTGAGAACTTCCTGGCTCTCAGGCCTCTGAGTGATGCCGAACTGGTGGGAACCCTCAATGCAGTCCTAAAGGGACCTGCACGAAGCTCGTGGTTGGCTGCCCGCAGTAAAATAACATGCTGGGCTACCTTCAAGCAGTCCTTTCTTGAGGCTTTTTTACCCACCGACTACCAATCTGAGATCGAAGAGCAGCTCCGTTCCAATGTGCAAACCCCCAATCAGTGTCTGCGTGACTTTGCGTATGATTACCGCGCCCTGTGCCTGAAATGGAGACCCGACATGGAGGAAGAGGAAATCGTGCGGCGCATACTCGGTGCCTGTAACCCAAGGCTGGCCAGCGTGTTGCGGGGTATCGTATCCACAGTGGACCAGATGGTTAAGGTTGTCTCCCTGATCGAGAGGGACTGGAGCAACACCAAAGACTATTGGAGTCGTGTACAACAGGCTAACCCAGTGAAAAGGCCGGGCAAGAAGGCGGAGCAGGGGTCAAGCCAAAGCACAGCAGCTGACCTCGCCTTTGCAGTGGGAGAAAAAGCCCTTTTGGTCGTGCCTGTAAGCCTGCGAGGTTCGCATGGGGATGCAGTCCTTGACTCAGGGTGCTCCTACTCCCTGATTAGTCACTCCTTGTGGAAGGCAATAAGGAAGGAGGGGGAAATCCTAGAGCCAAGCGGAATTCCAAGGTTCATCATGGCCAATGGGCAAGAGAAAAGGGCACTTGGAAAAGCCACCCTGCTCCTCACCCTGCAGGACTTCCACGGCACTCTGGTAGTACATGTGATGCCTGACAACCATTTGTGTATGCCGCTGCTCCTAGGTCTTGACTTCATGGCCCTGACTGAGATCACTCTGAAACCTCATCTCCGCAAGTATGCTATGTCAGGTGGGAAAGAGTTTAGGTTTCTCAACAAAACCCGAGATAAACTACACTGGAATCATACTCAATCTTCTGTGAATTTTTACATGGCTGTTGACGAGGAGCCCAAAGGCCACCCATCCAACATTCCATTCTTTGAGGCTCAGCCCGAAGTTGTGAGGCCGCTGCTGCAGAAGTGGCCAAACGTTTGGACTGAGACCACTGGTGCCACCCGGATCATTACCCATAAAATCAGGACGACCGATGAGGTGCCGGTGAGGCGGAGCGCTTACAGGGTGTCCTGCCAAAAACAGCAGATAATCGAAGAGCGATTGAGCCATCAACATCGCCGTGGGCATCGCCTGTAGTGCTGACTCCCCGGAAGGATGGGGCACCCCGGTTCTGCTTGGATTACAGGGGCCTCAATGCTAAAACACTGCATGATGCGTACCCCATGCCCCTGGTCCATGAGATATTGGAGTCCCTGCTCGGCGCCACCTATTTCAGCTCCCTGGACTTGCAGAGTGGATACTGGCAAGTGGCCATGGATGTGGAGTGCAAGCCGAAGACTGCCATGACCACCCACCTAGGCCTGTTCCAGTTCAAGGTTATGCCTTTTGGACTGCAGAACGCTGGGGCTACCTTCCAGCGGTTGATGGAGACCGTCTTGGGTGAGCTCAGAGGGAGGACCTGTTTCATGTACATTGACGACATCATTGTATTCTCGAAGACAGAGGAACATCTCCTCGACCTTGACGCTGTGTTCGAAAATTACATCAAGCCAACTTAACGCTCAACGTGAAAAAGTGCCACTTACTCCAACGCCAGCTCACCTTTTTGGGACATCTGGTTTCCGGGAAAGGGGTGGAGGTGGATCCAGCTAAGATCTCTGCTATTACTGCCTACCCGCCGCCAACCAACCTGAAAAGTCTCCAGAGGTTTCTGGGGTTGGTGGGCTGGTACCATAAATTCATCCCCAGGCTCGCTGACTTAGCAGCGCCCTTAAACCATCTAAAAAAGAAGGATGTGTCTTGGGAATGGAGCCCAAGTTGCCAAGAGGCCTTCAACCACCTCAAAGCCTTGCTGCAGTCACCGCCATTTCACCCGATGGGGGGTTCCTAAATACATGGTGTCCGACCGTGACCCCCAGTTCACTAGTCAGTTGATGTCCCGGTTGTGTGAAGCTTGGGGAGTGTCCCATAAGCTGACCACAGCCTACCACACCCAAACAAACATGACTGAAAGAGTCAATCGGACCTTAAAAACAATGATTGCCTCCTTTGTGGGGAACCATCATCAAGACTGGGATGGATGGTTGCCTGAGTTCCGTCTCGCTCTCAACACCGCAGTCCACGAGACAACAGGCACCACTCCCGCCATGTTGGCCCTTGGTAGGAACTTGATGGGACCGCTGGAACGACTGGTACACAAAGCTCCATCACCACACACATCCGCATACCACACAATACACACACACACACAGTTGCACAATGAAGTGGAGAGACATGTTGGTGCGGCCAAAGCTCGACAAGCCAGATATTGTAATGCAGGTCGCAGAGATGTACACTTCGCTGTCGGGGATCTGGTCTGCGTTAGGGCACACCCACTATCCAAAGCTTCGGCAAAATTCTATGCCAAACTTGCTCCCAGATGGGTAGGCCCTGCTCGGGTAGAGAAGCAATTAGGTCCTGTAAACTATAAATGTGGTAGACATGAAGTCCTATTACGGCCGCTGGCTGGGGGGGGGTGTAATGGGCACAGAAGTCCATCAGCTGAGGTAGTGGGGTCCATAAGTGCTTCGCTACGATATACTCAGCTGTAAGAAAAACTACTGCCATGATCTGTGTACGGGGAAACAGGTACAGGACCATATATACGTGCATCATCATTGTTACCATGCATCCTCCTCATCTGCAAGAGCGACTGCAGTGAGCAGACACGCCTGTAGGTGGTTGGAGAAAGAGAAAAATTGTGACGTCACACACCCGAGGGGATGCTGAGAGCCGGCGTTTTAGCCACTGTGATGGAAAAATTTATATTTCACAGGTATAACATAGGTTACACATTGTGTGAATTACTTTAAGGCCTTTTGTAGAGCTTCAACATTTGCATCCGAGCACATCCTGCTGTCCCTTCAAAGATGGTGGAACAGCAGGAGGCTATCTGTAACCTGGGGTTAGGGACAGTGTCGGAGGAGGTCATTCTTTGATCAAAGCTTTACCTTCATGGGATAAGGGGACATCAGGATGTCCCACCAAATGGCTGACCCTAGGAGGTTGTCTCGCATGGGTGTGACAAACCGTGCCAGAAGATTGGGTGTGTAGACTAACCCCCATACATGAGGGTGGCATCGGGGGAGTGACAAGAAAGTCTCTTTTCTCTTGTAATGTAATTCATTTGCATGCTATGGAGGATAAAAGTTCCCGCCAAGAGACCACTCTTGGCCAGACACCTACAGACCGCCATGCATACTGTGTGTTGTCTGACCCCTTTGTTTTGCAAAGGTAATAAAAACTGCCAGAGCTATGTATTTATTTCAGGCATTCTCTATCCTACTTAGGATGATAGAAATTTTTTCCACAACACCACGAGGGCCAACTTTGTCAAGCGACAGCTGACGGGATTTCCTTTTCCCTCCTGGCTTGAGCAATTGGACTTTGGGCAAGGTTCCGGACCCAGGGATTGGACGGAGAAGTGGATGCGCGTCCGTGAGTGGAACCGCGGCTTTCACCTCTGTTTTGTGGACAAGCACTGACTCTTCGGGAACTTTGGGACACTTGCGGGGTGGGGGGTACACTTTCGGGATTAATTTGGGTGTTTCATGGTTGTCTTTGTTGGCGGGTGGGATGTTGAGTTAGTTAGTTGGTTAGTTAGTTAGGTTGGTTGGGAGGGGATGACATGCGGGGTTGGTTTTGGTGTAATTAAACTGCCGTGGTGTGGCAACCCAACATTTTCGACAGTTTCCTTTTTTTTTCTTATAGCTGATATCCACTCCCCCCGCGACCTTCCTTTTTGCGTTGTAGCCTCGTTACCTCCATAGGAGGCCGCGATCGTTACAAAGTTGAGTAGCAAAGCAAAAAGGCGTGTATGGTACTCGCAGACAAGTCCTACTGATACAAAGTGGTTTGGAGGTCAGGGGTCTAATGACCTGGAAGCTGTTGATAATAGTTCATATAAAAAATACATATAAAATCCTAGCAGAGTTGAGTAGCAAAGTAAAAAGGCATGTATGGTACTAGGAAACCATTCCTACTGATACAAAGTGGTTTGGAGGTCAAAGATCACATGACCTGGAAGCTATTGATAATGATTTGTGTAAAAAAATAATCACGAATCCTAGTAAAGTTAAGTACCAAATCAAAAAGGTGTGTATGGTACTAACAGACAATTCCTTCTGATACAAAGTGGTTTGTAGGTCAAAGGCCATATGACCTGGAAGGTATTGATAATGACTTGTGTAACAAATTCATATTAAATCTGATTAAACATTATTTGAAAAACAAAAAGGTGTGCATAGTACTACGAGGCCAGTTTTCACATGAAATGGATTTATTGTAAGTCATTCAAAATATTAGCCCAATAATTCAATCAATACATTTGTCAATGATTTTTTTATGCAGCATAGCACGTGCATAACAGCCAAATTTCACAGATGGAGTTAATATACTGCTTTTTAATACTCCAGCAATACTTTGTGCAGAAGGTATTAACACAGTAACCCAAAGTTCAGCAGCTGGACAGGGCAGCACAGGACATGAGATGGGGACAATGAAAACAATCCGACAAATGGTGTCCCTTTAGCAGTTCCAGTTGTTTTGAGGATACAGGCTGTCAACCAGTCTGGTGGCCCTGGAGCAAATAGACCAGTGTCTTTTCCCTGAAGGCAGCGAGAACACCACTCAAATAATTAATCTATTATAGCTCACCAACAGTGACAAGGTATGCATTGTAATATTAATACAAGGTGATTAACATAAAGTGATTTGAAGTGCCAAGGTCGCATGGCCTGCATGCTATAATACAAAATCTTTCAATTTTTAATGTTAAAATGTCATATGAAGCCCAATAAAATATAAAACTTCTAAAAATGGGCTTCAGAATCAGAAAAGGTTTATTGCCATGTATGATCAAACACATACGAGGAATTTGTTTTGGTATAGTAGGTGCAGACACATCTATTTAAAAAAGAATGAAAAATACAAAATATGAGAAATACTAAATATACAGAATAACAGTATAAATATATGTACACAGTCTGTTTTTTGTTTGTTATTCCGGAAGTGCAGTCTGATTGTCCAAACTGAGCGTTAATGTAACGTATACAATGAAAGTGTCAAAGTGGCAGGATGAGGCAGAGGTGGGGTGTGAAAAGTGTCAGGTGGGGTTCCGGGCTTTGTTGATGAGACTGACAGCAGACGGGAAGAAACTGTTCTTGTGGCGTGAGGTTTTGGTCCTGATGGACCGCAGCCTCCTGCCAGAGGGGAGCGTCTCGAAGAGTCTGTGTCCGGGGTGAGAGGGATCTGCCACAATCCTTTCTGCACACCTCAGGGTCCTGGAGGCGTACAGATCTGGAGGGACGGGAAATTGCAGCCAATCACCTTCTCTGCACACCGAATTATTATTTGACACGGTTGTGGATCAATTTCTGGTGTGATTTAATTTTTTTTTTAGCAAACTCTCTTCGATGGAATAGAAATGAATGGAAATTTATTGACGGTCCCTAGTCCGAACAAGCGGCATAGAGGGCGGGACTTCCGTGTGAGCTCCCCGCAGCAGGAGAGAGCAGCCCGGCCGGCACAGTGAGGGGAACGACCGCCGTTTCTATGGAGGAGAATATCCAACGTGAAACTAACTTCACCACGGTGTCACAGATTTCGGTTTTCCTGAGCGAAAGCCTTCATCTGGTGCTTTAGATCGATGGATGAAAACTATCCTCTGCTATGACTGCCATGTCACCCTGCTTATTTATGACAGTTTTGAACTGGGGACCTTTCACAGGTTAGGGGCACATGGTAACCACAACACTATGGAAATCATATGAAGTGCTGAGCTTTGAACAGGATTGGTGAAATAATGCCAGTCTGAGTGGCCACAAGTGAGAATTATTCCTTGTGCGCATTTCCTTGTGGTCTTTTCCCTTAATGTATATATAGAAATAAACATAAAAATGAAATCTATAGGAACATTAATAAAAACTAAAATAAGCATGTGTAAAACTATAAAAACATTTGGTTAAGATCCAAAATAAAAGGTATAGGGTATAAAATAATCATTAAATAAAAGTCAAGTTCAAAAGTTAAAAAAAGAGTATAATAGGAGCAAGAGTTAAAAGCCAAATTAAATAGGCGGGTTTTGAGCCTATTTGTAAAAATCTCAACGTTCTCTACGGCCCTCAGGTCCTCCAGCAGGCTGTTCCACAAACGGGGCCATAAAACTGGAAAGATGCCTCATCGTGTGTGTCCATGTTTTAACTCTGGAAATACATAACAGGCCGGTGTCGGAGGACCTGAGGGTCCGCGAGGGTTCGTAACTTATAAGTAATTCAGAAAGATAAGAAGGCCCACAACCCCTGAGACATTTAAAAACCATTACGAGAACCTTCAAATCGAACCTGAAACATACACGGAGCCAATGCAGTGATTTTAGAAGCGGTGTAATATGCGCCTGCCTTCTGGTCCTCGTCAGCACACGTGCATCAAAAGTTGTTCTGTAAAAGTTGTAGACTTGTGATGTTTCTTTTAGGAAGACCAGAAAGCAGGGCATTGCATTAGTCAATACGACTGGAAATAAAAGCATGCATCAGCATCTCTCTCTAGCTTCTGGATTGTTGCTTTTTTCTTGTCTTGCCAAATAGGACCTCTCTCTCGAACCCATTTTACTCTTGGCAAAACAGTGACAATCCAGATCCTAACCTCAAACTACTGCTATTTTTGTTTTGTTTTGTTTTGAGAGTTATTACTTTTATTGTTTTATGAGTTCTTATCTTGACACATTCTTGCAGGATTAACAGAAACATCTGCAGGCAGGGTTGCTGTTGGCGCATCCAGGCACCTCCAGGACCTGGGGGTCACTGGGGGTCTGAGATCAGGGTCACAGGAACATTCCCTCTTCAGCACAGTCAAACACTTTCTATTGTCTAAGCAAATGGATATGAGGGTGATAACTGACATTATATTCATTCTATCTACATTTTATTCTAACAAAAGGAAAATGTGCATGACAGCCTTTTCAATTGATTTGAGTCTAAAATTCAAGCTTTGCTCACAGACAAATTTGAAGCAGCTGGAATGAACAATCTGCACCTCCGAATCTGAGTTTATGGTTCTTGCCCAGAAAAGCATAGCTCACAGCCGTAACGGTATCGTGGTTCGTACTCTGTGTTGTGGCCGCAGCAACCCTGGTCGAATCAGGGTCATGGCAGGTGTGTGTTGCTTTTGGAATTGTATTGTCTGTCCACTTGTGTGGTGATATACAAATACACTAGTTTTGACCACACCTGTATCACATCAGTAAACATCATTAGTAGTGATGAGGTGCCAGGGCTTCGAAGTGTGTGTCGAAAAATCGAGTGGGCACTTCTACAAAGCGTGTACCAAGGCTTGATTCATTTGAGGGAGGGGCCAGAATTGTACCACATGACCTTCACCCATCCATGGTAAGGTTAATAGTACTACATTATAATAGTAACATATTACAGTATAAACAACACAACCATGATGAAGCTAGCCATATCACATGATACATGGCATTTATGGACAAGAAAACATTCAGTATTTTATATATACTGTATATTTTATCTTACACTTTGTAGATTAATCATTCGGTTATACATTTTTTTGTGGTACATAATTTCCAAGAGCCAAAACAGATCAGCATTCAATGCATCACACATGAAGATACATCCGCCTGTAATTCGATCCACGGCCAGCAGGTGGTTTCGTGTGCACATGAAGATTCAAGAAATGAATCCATTCTCTAACCAGTTGACTAAAATGGTTCCAAGCCTCATGGGGCTTCATTGCTGATGCTAATGATTCATTAGCATGCTGTAAGATTTTAGTTTTTAAAATGGCCTCTTACGAGCCCAGGATAGCCATAGCCTCTGAAGCGCACCCCAGACCAGACAGTCCAACAGTATTTTCCCCAGCACACACACAACAGGCCTTCCGCCCAGCAATTCACCAGCCCCTTTTACCCATGAAGGGCCAACCATAATTCCCCAATGAGAGGGTGAGGCAATTTATCTAAAAGGTACCATATTTACAATTTCAACACTTTTCTTTTATGTTCCAAAAGCCTTTCAATATTAGCACACTTAAGTTCCACTTTCTGGATACATTTTAAGCACTAGACTACATTTAACTACATTTACCCAGAAACTATACAGTTAACCCCCCCCACCCCCTCCTCCAGGTGACACTTGGGAGAGTCCAATCAAGGTGATCAGCCTCTAGCCTGCACTCCCATGGGCGCACCTCCATGCTTGTGCCCCGATCAATCACCTTCTCGTAAGAAAGGAGAAACTGATGAGAAATTAGGAACCAAACCAATGACTTCTAAATGAAAACTAACTAAGGTGGCAATGAAACAACTTAAATGGCAAACAAATATAATTAAAGTACTAACCAGGATGTATGTGTAAATAACAAAAGCCAGCTATATACACAAATAGGAAACATGGCCGTGTGTAGGTGGGGCATACACCTGATCAAAGAGGGATGATTGGCAGCTCCCTCACACATGCAATCAATCAAAGTATAAGGTACGATGTCGGAGATCAAGAACGCTTTTGTTGGCAAGAAAAAGCCATAACATACCATGTGGAGAATACAGGTATCAAACCCACTATCTCCTGCATGTAAAGCAAGAGCTCTGTCCTTTGAGTTCATTCCCGCCGGTGCACAAGAAGGCTGCCACAGTTTCTGCAACACCAAAACACTAATTAAGACTCATTTGGAGTCAGCCCCAATCTGCCCCCACTTCGGACACATCGTCGTGTTTCATTGTTTGGCAACTGCTTTGTGACTTCACCAGTCCCCTTAAAAGCCCCTTCCTTCAGGTTTCCATAGTGTAGTGGTTATCACGTTTGCCTCACACGCAAAAGGTCCCCAGTTCAAAACTGGGTGGAAACATGGCCTTTCAAGACCTCCTTTTACAAAAAAATCAAGATGACAAATAAGAACAAGGATATGTGCTTGATGTCTGAAGGTGTGTACACAAGCATCCATCCCCAGTTTGGACACACAATCCATATTTCCCGGATGACTGATGGGCTAGGAATACATAACAGGTCGGTGTTCGAGGACCTGATGGACCGCGAGGGTTCATCACGTAAAAGAAATTCAGAAAAATAAGAAGGCCCACAACCCCTAAGGCATTTAAAAACCATTAAGAGAACCTTCAAATGGATCCTGAAACATACAGGGAAAGATATCTTTCAGATGTATCAATAAAAAAGCTGAATCCCCAATATGGGGCTCCAACCCACGACCATGAGATTAAGAGTCTCATACTCTACGGCTGAGCTAATCAGGCCTTTTACTGCTCTAGATATAATTTTTTGTTCTGTTTTTATTGATGTGGCCATCCTGATGTTTGATCAATTCCACAGCTGACCTAGTTTCTCAGGGAACAGAAGGAGCGAGACCTGTAGGGTCAGGATGGCCGAGTGGTCGAAGGCGCTGCATTCAGGTTGCAGTCTCTAATGAGGCGTGTGTTCAAATCCCACTTCTGACAGTGCGGGGCCGCAAGTCTTTCCAGTTCCAGTTAAAAGCCCGGCTCCTCATGTAGTTTCCATAAAGTACCAAGGTATTGTCCTGTTGCCCTTGTATTTTGAGGGCAAAAGGAGGCGTTTGCAAGAGGACCTCAGACCTGGTCACCTGAACAGGGACTTGAATCCGGGACACTCAGATCAAAAGTTTCATGTTCGGGACCAAATGGTCCTTCGAGCCGAATATCTTCCCAGTGACCTGCAAGATCCAGAGGGAGGCAGGGATGTTCTGTGCCTCCATTGTCGAGGCGGCAGTGGCCCTAAGGTGGTCAGGGCCTGTCGTGGCGGTAATCCTAGAACCCGTTGGTAAGGGATGCCGTCAAGCTGAAGGAGTTCTATTGGGCCTTTTTGGCTCATGGGACTTCAGCTGACAGGAACCGACAGACCAAGCGGTCCGCGGCTTTGGCATTCGCTGAGGCAAAAACTCTGACATGGGAGGAGTTTGGAGAAGCCATGGAGAAGGACTTCCGGACGGCTTCGAAGAGATTCTGGATCCGGCGTCTCAGGAAAGGAAAGCAGTACACAGTGAAGACGCTGTCAAACGCTTGGCTGTACTCATTCGCACCAAAGCAACAAGACCTTCGATAGCTCAGTTGGAAGAGCGGAGGACTGTAGTGGTTCAAGCTGGCATCCTTAGGTCGCTGGTTCAAGTCCGGCTCGAAGGACAAGCTGTTTCTTGTGTTATGTCTGCCGGCAAAGAATGGCAATACCGTCTTGTCTGAAGGACCTCCGCTTCCCTGTCAATGGAGTTGGACTTGAGTCTTTGTCACGCAGTCTGACATTGGCAAACGGAGTAATTCTGATTGAGTGATCATTTGAGTGTCTATTTGAATACGTTTCATCTCAACTCCTGTTGGAAAAGGACAGCCATTTCCGTGAGAGCACAAGACCCCTGGATTGTACCCGAAAATACTTTGCACTCATCAGAGAGTAAAGTTGTTGTCCTGGTTTGCAAAGCCTCCATTGTTACGCCAGAAGGTGCCAGTCACATCCAAAACAAAGGGTTCCATGGTGTAATGGTTAGCACTCTGGACTCTGAATCCAGTGGTCCAAGTTCAAGTCTTGGTGGAACCTACTTGCCCTGCAGCAATTGAGTGTTTGGACTGAGTCTTCCTGTAAGAGTATGATGACTTATTGACTTAATCTACAAATAAGTGGTAACTGTGGATCAGGATGAGGTCCCCAAAACGACGCCAATGTCTGTGACAGCTGATGTCAAGCTGATCAGAAGATACTTGGTTTGTGTGCGGGGCCACAAGTCTTTCCAGTTCCAGTTAAAAGCCAGTCTCCTCATGTAGTTTCCGTAGAGTACCAAGGGATTATCCTGTTGCCCTCGTAGTTTGAGGGCAAAAAGGAGGCGTTTGCAAGTGGACTTCAGACCTGGTCACCTGAACAGGGACTTGAATCCAGTTTCATGTTCAGGTGACAGGCTCAACCTTTGTCTTGTCTGACCATGAACAAGATATTTGGCTTGTCCATGTGGGCTGTTTAAGACCTCAGTCCATCTTGGAGGTGGAAATTTCGGGACCAGGGCTTCTTCATCTCAACAAGGACAAGTCTAGAGAACACGGCCAGGATTAGGTTTGGGGTATTTGTCTGACGCTGATGGATAGATCCTGGACTCAATTCTGATCCCAACATCTCTTCGACAAAAAATGTATTACGGAAAAGGATTCCTATGAGAATGCAGGTATCAATTCTGCTACTTCTCACATGCTAAGCGAGCACTCTACCATTTGAGCTAATTCCCCTGCTGTTGCAGCGTTGGCAGAGAAGGTCCAGTCTCAGAACTATTTTGGTTCCTTTGCTGGACTACGTCAAAGCGACACAGTCTCTGCCTTTCAGAGTGCTCCCATAAAGCAGTCCCTGGTGGTCTAGTGGCTAGGATTGAGTCGCCAGATGGTCAACCTCCCACCTGTAGGCAGACTCGTCGCCCACATTACTGAGGCCACATCGGCGATGACGACAGGACTTGGCACAGACGTAGCTTCACCCTTCCCCCACTTTTGGCACCAACTGAAAAAGCAAGAACCAAAAACTCTGACTTGGAGGTGCTGATTGCTGCTTCCAGTTGCTTCCTATTCGTCTGTGAGCAACACCGGAATTTTAGAGTCAGGTTCATTGAAAAGGTTTGCAAGCTAGCCAGGACCAGCGGCATCCACCTGCAGGAGGATTTGGTGGTCCTTCTCCAACTGGACAACATCTGCCACAGTCCAGGGCGGTGGCAACTTCTGATTGGCCGGCCTATGCCGCATCTGCACAATCTGAAATATGTCAACAACTAGGCAGGAAGAGAAGGGGGCTTTTTGCAGCTGCGCCGTTCTAAGACGCGCTTAAAATGGTAGACCAACAGGGAGTATGATAATTAATCTCAAGTCTATAATTTATTGATGTGTTTTATTCGTATTTCTGTCGTCAGTCGCTTCAGGATGACAGCAGTTCGCAGATAGCGCTTAAAGATGACCCTAACCGTTCGACCGAGGACCAACCCAAATTCTCCACTCAAAACCTGTCCAAATGTCAGTTTCCTGACCGGGAATCGAACGTTATGGCTGCACTCTGAGAGACTGTGTCACTTTGACGTACTCCAGCAAAGGAACCAAAATAGTTGTTAGACTGGACCTTCTCTGCCAACGCTGCTCCAGCAGGGGAATTAGCTCAAATGGTAAAGCGCTCGCTTAGCATGTGAAAGGTAGTGGGATCAATGCGTTCTACATAATCTCTTTTGTTTTTTGTGATGAAATTTTCCCAAGTAGCGCTTGCTTAGCATGTGAGAGGTAGGGGGATCAATGCCCACAGTCTCCAAGGAGTTATTTGCCCTTTGTAGAAGAGAAGTTGGGATTGGATCTACATCCGACAAATACCTAAAACCAGAACAAAATTCTCAGCGATGACTGAACATCTTGCTCCTTCTGTTCGTTGAGAAACTAGGACAGCTGAGGAATTGATCAAACATCAGGAAGGCAACATCAATAACAACAAAACAAAAAATGATGTTCAGGGCATAAAAAGGCCCGATTAGCTCAGTCGATAGAGAATGAGACTCTTAATCTCAGTGTCGTTTGTTCAAGCCCCACATTGGGCGATTCAGCACTTTTATTGATACATCTTGAAGGTGATTATTCATTATATTGTTTTAGTTTATTATACTCATCTCACAGTTTGTCTTGATACACCCACATGCCCGCATGGCTGTACTCTGAAAGGCAGAGACTGTGTCGCTTTGATGTACTCCAGCAAAGGAACCAAAATAGTTATGAGACTGGACCTTCCCTGCCAACAGCAGCGGAATTAGCTCAAATGGTAGAGCGCTCGCTTAGCATGTGAGAGGTTGCGGGATCAATGCCCGCATTCTCCATAGTCTCTTCTGTTTTTTGTGATTAAATGTTCCAAGTACCGAACACTAATCTGGGCCCCAATCCCGATATCTAGGCCAAATACAGCCATAGGTATCACCCTAAACCCAGTCCTAACTGCATTCTCCAGTCTAGCACCTTGTCTTGTCTTGTTTTGGGATCAATGCCCGCAGTCTCCTAGGAGTTCTTGGCCTTTTGTAGAATAGATGTTGGGATTGGATCTACCCCTTAGCATTCGACAAATACCCCAAACCCGGGGAATTGCCTCAAATGGTAAAGTGCTTGCTTAGCATGCGAGAAGTAGCAGAATCCATACCCGCATTCTCCAAGGAATCCTTTGTATTTTGTAAAAGAGATGTCGGGATCGGAAATGAGTCCACGATCGATCCCTCAGCATCAGACAAATACCCCAAACCTAATCCTGGCCATGTTCTGTAGACTAGTCTCTTGTCATGGCATAATGAAGAATCCCAGTCCGTGATTTATTGTTCTAAAGTAGCGCTTCAAGGTGACCCCAACCATTCCACAGAGGCCGAAGACAAATCCTATCTCCAGGAAAAACCAATCCAGCCGCAGCAGTGAGAGCACTGAATCCTAGCCACTAGACCACCAGGGACTGCTTTTGGTCTGCACTCAGACCACAGGAGGAAGATAAAAGAGATTGGTTTCACATTTAAAACTTCTCCTCACTGCCTGAACAAGGACTTGAACCCTGGACCCTCAGATTAAAAGTCTGATGCTCTACCAGCTTAGCTATCCAGGCCGTTGATAAACGAGGACAACTCAATGAAGACAAAATCTTCTGGCATACTGTACTTGTCCTTGCAGAGATGAAGAAGCCCCGGTCCCGAAATGTCCACCTCCAAGATGGACGGAGGTCTTAAACTGCCCACATGGACAAGCCAAATATCTTTTGGACAAAAAGAGTTCATGGTCAGACAAGACAAAGGTTGAGCCTGTCACCTCAACATGAAACGTTTGATCTGAGTGTCCGGGATTCAAGTCCCTGTTCAGGTACCAGGTCTGAGGTCCACTTGCAAACGCCTCCGTTTTGCCCTCAAAATACGAGGGCAACAGGACAATCCCTTGGTACTTTATGGAAACTACATGAGTAGCCTGGCTTTTAACTGGAACTGGAAAGACTTGTGGCCCTGCACACAAACCAAGTATCTTCTGATCAGCTGATCCTTGACATCAGCTGTCACAGACATTGGCGTCGTTTGGGGACCTCATCCTGATCCATGGTTACCACTGATTTGTAGAGTAAATCAATAAGTCATCATATTCTTACTGTTAAGGAAGACACAGTCCAAACACTCGATTGCTGCAGGGCAAGTCGGTTCCACCAAGACTTTATACCATGGAACCCTTTGTTTTGGATGACTGGCACCTTCTGGCATAACAATGGAGGCATTGCAAACCAGGACACCAACTTTACTCTTTGATGAGCGCAAAGTATTTTGGGGTACAATCCAAGGGTCTTGTGCTCTCCAACAGGAGTTGAGATGAAACGTATTCAAATAGACAAACTGCATTGGCCACTCATTCAGAATTTCTCGGTTTGCCAATTTCAGACTGTGTGACAAAGACTCAAGTCCAACTCCATTGACAGGGAAGGTGAGGTCCTTCAGAAAAGACGGTATTGCCATTCTTTCCAGACACAACATAAGCAAAAGGCTTGTCTTTCGAGACGGACTTGAACTAGCGACCTAAGGATGCCAGCTAGAACCACTACAGTCTTCCGCTCTTCCAACTGACCTATGGAAGGTCTTGTTGTTTTGGGGTGAGTGAGTACAGCCGGGCGTTCGACGATGTCTCATTGAGGTTCTCTAACGCGCTGTGGCTGGGAATGCCACTATGGACAGGATTTGGATTAGATAATCAAGTATTGTGGTGGAGAGTCTGAGGTGGAAAGTCTCAGGTGGAGACTTTCTGATCGAATTCAGAGGTCATCAGTTGGTCCCGAAAACTGTCTGGGCACTTTTTTCACGATGAAAGGTATGAAAACAGCCCTGCTGCATTGGCCAGGAATCAGATCCGGGTCTCCCACGCGGATCGATCGTGGATTCATTTCCGGTCCCAACATCTCTTCTACAAAAGGCAAAGAACTCCCAGGAGACTGCGGACATTGATCCCACAACAAGACAAGACAAGGTGCTAGACAGGAGAATGCTAGACAGGACAATGCTAGACAGGACTGGGTTTAGGGTGATACCTATAGCTGTATTTGGCCTCGATATCGGGATTGGGGCCCGGATTAGTGTTCGGTACTTGGGAACATTTAATCACAAAAAAGAAAAGTGCTTTTTGAGAATGCGGGCATTGATCCCGCTACCTCTCACATGCTAAGCAAGCGCGCTACCCTGCTGATGCATTGTTGGCAGAGAAGGTCCAGTCTCATTCCTATTTTGGTTCCTTTGCTGGAGTACGTCAACGCGACACAGTCTCTGCCTTTCTGACTGCAGCCACGATGCAGTCCCTGGTGCTCTAGTGGCGGATTTGGGTTGGTCCTTGGTCGAACAGTTCGGGTAATCTTGAAGCGCTATCTGTGAACTGCTGTCATCCTGAGGCGACTGAATAAAACATCAATAAATGATGGACTTGAGTTTCTGGTAAGTACTACACAACAAGATAAGGTGCTGGACTGGAGAAGGCAGTTAGGACTGGGTTTAGGGTTAGGCCTAAGGCTGTATTTGGCATAGAAATTGGTATTGGGGCTCAGATTATTGTTTGGTACATGGGAACAATAAATCACGGACTGGGTTTCTTCACTATTACATGACAAGAGACTGGTCTAGAGAACACGGCCAGGATTAGGTTTGGGGTATTTGTCTGATGCTGATGGATAGATCCTGAAATCAATTTTGTCATCTCTTCTACAAAAAACAGATTTTGGAAAAGGATTCCTTGGCGAATGCGGGTATCAATTCTGTAGGGTTACGATTCGGGTAGAGCAAACCCGTCTCACTAGAACAAGACCTCTCTCAATCTTTTTCTCCAAGTGCTCAGCTGTGTTGTACAATCTGACAGTCCTTTGATGCCAAGTCATTCCAGTCGTGGATAATGGACCTGACCAGGAAAATGCCAGCTGTGGGATTTCAACCAGTGATACAACTAATTTAACTAATTGATGTCCCTGTGAGAACAGCCACCTACATTCAGTGGACACTCAGCAGAGGAGGGGAAAAGATAGTTGGTCAAATTACAAGCCTAGCAAAGAGGGGCTTGTTTGTTCAATTCCTGCAGTCCTCTTCTGGTATTTCCATGACTCTGGTTTTCATACTTTTCATCCGAGGTCATGTTGAAGTACAAAGAATGTTTTCCGGAGAAACGCAAGACCCCAGGATGCAATAGGTCTGCTTTGTACACTTCTCAGCAGCGGTCATGTTGAAAAGCACCCCTGGTTTACGCCACTTCAAGATGCAAGAAGCTGTCAGAAGTGGGATTCGAACCCACGCCTCATTAGAGACTGCAACCTGAATGCAGCGCCTTTGACCGCTCGGCCATCCTGACCCTCCATGTCTTGCTCCTTCTGTCCCCTGAGAAACTAGGTCAGTTGTGGACTTGATCAAACATCAGGATGGCCACATCAATAAAAACAGAGCAAAAAATCATATATAGAGCAGCAAAAGGCCTGATTAGCTCAGTCGGTAGAGCATGAGACTCTTAATCTCATGGTAGTTGGTTGGAGCCCCACATTGGGCGATTCAGCACTTTTATTGATACATCTGAAAGATATCTTTCATGTTGAAAATTGTTCAACATGCAGAAAACATTTCATTCCAAATACACAAAAACAAGTCTTTTGACCAAAGGCCTGGGGGCTCACTTCGTAGGGCATCAGACTTTTAATCTGAGGGTCAAGAGTTCAAGTCCCTTCAAAGATCAAGCACATATCCTTGTTCCCATTTGTCACCTTGATTTTTTGTAAAAGAAGGACTTGGAAGGCCATGTTTCCACCCAGTTTCGAACTGGGGACCTTTTGCGTGTGAGGCAAACGTGACAACCACTATACTATGGAAACCCAACGGAAGGGGCTTTTAAGGGGACTGGCGAAGTCACAAAGCAGTTGCCAAACAATGGACGATGTGTCCAAAGTGGGGGCAGATTGACAATTGTCCAAATTGACAAAGATTTCTCCTTTGTAGGGAAAATTGTTCCAGAAATAATGCGCTTTTCTTCAACAAAACAAGACATCACAATCGCGGCTTGAAAGAAACACCTTAGCCACCCTCGGGCTCACCTTGATATCTCTGTGGACTCAACTTGTGCCCTTGGAGTCAATGGTTTGGCTTGTAACCTTCTCTAACCTTGTCTGGGTGCATATAAGTACTAGCATAGAAGTGTTTCAAATGTACTTCTTCCCTGAGATCATATTTCTCCTCTCTTGTAGAGAAGTATTGGATGACATTTTTAGCTAATTGCTTATTTTTAGCCTTATGCATTGAGTTTCTGGTAAGTACTACACAACAAGATAAGGTGCTCGACTGGAGAAGGCAGTTAGGACTGGGTTTAGGGTTAGACCTAAGGCTTTTTTGGCATAGAAATCGGGACTTGGGATCAGATTAGTGTTTGGTACTTGGGAACAATAAATCACGGACTGGGTTTATTCACGATTGCATTACAAGAGACTCGTCTAGAGAACACGGCCAGGTGGACTCAACGTGTGCCCTTGAGGTCACTGGTTTGTCTTGTAACCTCATCTCTGGCCTTTTGAAGAATGAAGCCAGCCAATAAGCCTTTTCAAACTGTTTGCCAAGTCGCAACATGAACAGGGATTGTGCTGAATCCCAGGCTTGAATCAGGGACCTTCAGAACGTCAGTCTAACACTCTCCCAAGTGAGTATTTCAGCTTTTAAGGTGGCGTTCTGCTTTTTCAGTCATTTGCTAAAAGTGGGGGCAGTGGGAAGCTGTGTCTGTGCCACGTATGTTGCTGTGTACCTGGTCCAGTGTGTTCTCAACTTGGGTTGGAATGTCCCCATGCTGGTAACGGGTGGGGAATACAGTCCGTTGATGAGGATACAGAAAAGGTACAGAAAATGGATGGTTTTCATTGGTTGACGTCCCCAGATATATAGTGTAGTGGACAGTATCACCCCCTGTCATGTGGAAAACTGGTGCACAATTCCCAGACATGGAGTTCCTGTTTTGTATGTCACAGTGTGACATATAACCTTCAGTAGGGTTACGATTCGGGTAGAGCAAACCCGAAGACCTCTCTCAATCTTTTTCTCCAAGCGCTCAGCTGTGTTGTACAATATGACAGTCCTTTGATGCCAAGTCATTCCAGTCGTGGATAATGGACCTGACCAGGAAAATACCAGTTGTGGGATTTCAACCAGTGATACAACTAATTTAACTAATTGATGTCCCTGCGAGAACAGCCACCTACATTCAGTGGACACTCAGCAGAGGAGGGGAAAAGATAGTTGGTCAAATTACAAGCCTAGCAAAGAGGGGCTTGTTTGTTCAATTCCTGCAGTCCTCTTCTGGTATTTCCATGACTCTGGTTTTCATACTTTTCATCCGAGGTCATGTTGAAGTACAAAGAGTGTTTTCCGGAGAAACGCAAGACCCCAGGATGCAATAGGTCTGCTTTGTACACTTTTCAGCAGCGGTCATGTTGAAAAGCACCCCTGGTTTACTGGGTGACGCCACTTCAAGATGCAAGAAGCTGTCAGAAGTGGGATTCGAACCCACGCCTCATTAGAGACTGCAACCTGAATGCAGCGCCTTCGACCGCTCGGCCATCCTGACCTTCCAGGTTTTGCTCCTTCTCTCCCCTGAGAAACTAGGTCAGTTGTGGAATTGATCAAACATCAGGATGGCCACATCAATAAAAACAGAACAAAAAATGATATCTAGAGCAGAAAAAGGCCTGGTTAGCTCAGTCAGTAGAGCATGAGACTCTTAATCTCATGGTAGTTGGTTGGAGCCCTACATTGGGTGATTCAGCACTTTTACATCTGAAAGATATCTTTCCTGTTGAAAACTGTTCAACATGCAGAACACATTTCATTCCAAATACACAAAAACAAGTCCTTTGACCAAAGGCCTGGGGGCTACCTTCGTAGGGCATCAGACTTTAAATCTGAGTGTCAAGAGTTCAAGTCCCTTCAGAGATCAAGCACAAGTCCTTGTTCCTATTTGTCACCTTAACTTTTTTTTGTAAAAGAAGGACTTGAATGGCCATGTTTCCACCCAGTTTCGAACTGGGGACCTTTTGCGTGTTAGGCAAACGTGATAACCGCTACACTATGGAAACCTGAAGGAAGGGGCTTTTAAGGGGACTGAGCTCAATTTTATTCCACACATTAAAAATGTTACAAAAACAGGATTTTATTTTTCATTTAAAGAATACAGCCAGAGTCCGCCCGTTCCTCTCTCGGGCAAATAGAGAGATGCTGATGCATGCTTTTATTTCCAGTCGTATTGACTATTGCAATGCCCTGCTTTCTGGTCTTCCTAAAAGAAACATCACAAGTCTACAACTTTTACAGAACAACTTTTGCTGCACGTGTGCTGACGAGGACCAGAAGGCAGGCGCATATTACACCGCTTCTAAAATCACTGCATTGGCTCCCTGTATGTTTCAGGATCCATTTGAAGGTTCTCTTAATGGTTTTTAAATGCCTTGGGGGTTGTGGGCCTTCTTATTTTTTCTGAATTTCTTTTACGTTATGAACCCTCGCGGCCCATCAGGTCCTCCAACACCGACCTGTTATGTATTCCCAGCCCATCAGTCATCCGGGAAATATGGATTGTGTGTCCAAACTGGGGATGGATGCTCGTGTATACACCTTCAGACATCAAGCAAATATCCTTGTTCCCATTTGTCATCTTGATTTTTTTGTAAAAGGAGGTCTTGAAAGGCCATGTTTCCACCCAGTTTCGAACTGGGGACCTTTTGCGTGTGAGGCAAACGTGATAACCACTACACTATGGAAACCTGAAGGATGGGGCTTTTAAGGGGACTGGTGAAGTCACAAAGCAGTTGCCAAACAATGAAACACGACGATGTGTCCAAAGTGGGGGCAGATTGACAATTGTCCAAATGGACAAAGATGTCTCCTTTGTAGGGAAAATTGTTCCAGAAATAATGGGCTTTTCTTCAACAAAACAAGACATCACAATCGCGGCTTGAAAGAAACACCTTAGCCACCCTCGGGGTCACTTTGATATCTCAGTGGACTCAACTTGTGCCCCTGGAGTCAATGGTTTGTAACCTCCTCTAACATTGTCTGGATGGCTGGATGTCTGGCCTTTTGAAGAATGAAGTTAAGGTCCTTTCAGCCAGCCAATAAGCCTTTTCAAATTATTTGCCAAGTCACAACATAAACAGGGATTGTTCTGAAAACCGGTCTTGAACCAGGGACCTTTAGAACTTCAGTCTAACGTTCTCCTAAGTGAGTATTTCAGCTTCTCAGGTGGTGTTCTGCTTTTTCAGTCGTGGGTAAAAGTGGGGGCAGGGTGAATCTGTGTCTGTGCCACGTATGTTGCTGTGTACCTGGTCCAGTGTGTTCTCAACTTGGGTTGGAATGTCCCCATGCCGGTAACGGGTGGGGAATACAGTCCGTTGATGAGGATAAGAGCTACAGAAAATAGGAAGGATTTCACTGGTTGAAGTCTCCAGCTACCATAAAAACGGTCATGGGCCACAAGCCTGTTCTGAATTCCGCTTTGGCCAATCGACACTACATCAAGTCAGCAGCAGTCCTTGTTAGTATAGTGGCCAGTATCTCCGCCTGTCACATGGAAGATTACGCGGTTCGATTCCCAGACGGGGAGTTCCTGTTTTGTGTGTCACGTTGAACCTTGAGCAGGGTTGCGGTTGCAACAACCAGTCCGGGAGAACAAGACCTCTATTCATCTTCTTCTCCAAGTGCTCAGCTGTGTTGTACAATCTGACAGTCCTTTGCTACCAAATCATTCCAGTCGTGGATAATGGACCTGACAAGGAAAATGACAGCTGTGGGATTTCAACCAGTGGCTCCTCAGCGAAAGGAGCCTTAATCTGGTGCTTCAGACACTCATCCGCACAACCCAAAACGGTGCCCTGATCAGGAAAAAACTGTGACCTTGTGAGGTTCGCTGACAACGGAGGACACTGAAATGGAGCCGCACAAAGGAGGGTACCTGCACTGTTTACGTGTCCGTCGACCAGGTAGACCGGGATTCGATTGGCGGACTTGGAATTGTTTTTATGTGCAGTGACAGCAGTTCACAGACAGCGCTGAAAGATGACCCGAACCGTTCGACCGAGGACCAAGACAAATCCTATCTCCAGTCAAAACCTAACCAAATGTCAGTTCCCTGACCGGGAATCGGCCGCGGTGGTGAGAGCACCAAGTCCCAGCCACTAGACAACCAGGGACTGCATCATGTCTGCACTCTGAAAGGCAGAGACTGTGTCGCTTTGACGTACTCCAGCAAAGGAACCAAAATAGTTCTGAGACTGGACCTTCTCTGCCAACACTGCATCAGCAGGGGAATTAGCTCAAATGGTAGAGCGCTCGCTTAGCATGTGAGAGGTAGCGGGATCAACGCCCGCATTCTCCATAAACTCCTTTGTTTTTTTGATGAAATGTTCCCAAGTAGCGAATACTAATCCGGGCCCCACTCCCGATATCTAGGCCAAATACAGCCATAGGTATCACCCTAAACTGGATTCAGAGTCCAGAGTGCTAACCATGGAACCCTTTGTTTTGGATGTGACTGGCACCTTCTGGCGTAACAATGGAGGCTTTGCAAACCAGGACAACAACTTTGCTCTCTGATGAGCGCAAAGTATTTTCGGGTACAATCCAGGGGTCTTGTGCTCTCATGGAAATGGCTGTTCTTTTCCAACAGGAGTTGAGATGAAACGTATTCACATAGACACTCAAATGATCACTCAATCAGAATTACTCCGTTTGCCAATTTCAGACTGCGTGACAAAGACTCAAGTCCAACTCCATTGACAGGGAAGCGGAGGTCCTTCAGACAAGACGGTATTGCCATTCTTTGCCGGCAGACATAACACAAGAAGCAGCTTGTCCTTCGAGCCGGACTTGAACCAGCGACCTAAGGATGCCAGCTTGAACCACTACAGTCCTCCGCTCTTCCAACTGAGCTATCGAAGGTCTTGTTGTTTTGGTGCGAATGAGTACAGCCAAGCGTTTGACAGCGTCTTCACTGTGTACTGCTTTCCTTTCCTGAGACGCCGGATCCAGAATCTCTTCGAAGCCGTCCGGAAGTCCATCTCCATGGCTTCTCGAAATTCCTCCCATGTCAGAGTTTTTGGCTCAGCGAATGCCAAAGCCGCGGACCGCTTGGCCTGTCGGTTCCTGTCAGCTGAAGTCCCATGAGCCAAAAAGGCCCAATAGAACTCCTTCAGCTTGACGGCATCCCTCACCAATGGTATCCACCAACGGGTTCTAGGATTACCGCCACGACAGGCCCTGACCACCTTAGGGCCACTGCCGCCTCGACAATGGAGGCACAGAACATCCCTGCCTCCCTCTGGATCTTGCAGGTCACTGGGAAGATATTCGGCTCGAAGGACCATTTAGTCCCGAACATGAAACTTTTGATCTGAGTGTCCCGGATTCAAGTCCCTGTTCAGGTGACCAGGTCTGAGGTCCTCTTGCAAACGCCTCCTTTTGCCCTCAAAATACAAGGACAACACCTTGGTACTTTATGGAAACTACATGAGGAGCCCGGCTTTTAACTGGAACTGGAAAGACTTGCGGCCCCAAACTGTCAGAAGTGGGATTTGAACCCACGCCTCATTAGAGACTGCAACCTGAATGCAGCGCCTTCGACCGCTCGGCCATCCTGACCCTCCAGGTCTCGCTCCTTCTGTTCCCTGAGAAACTAGGTCAGCTGTGGAATTGATCAAACACCAGGATGGCCACATCAATAAAAACAGAACAAAAAATGATATCTAAAGCAGCAAAAGGCCTGATTAGCTCAGTCGGTAGAGAATGAGACTCTTAATCTCATGGTCGTGGGTTCGAGCCCCATATTGGGCGATTCAGCACTTTTATTGATACATCTGAAAGATATCTTTCCTGTTGAAAACTGTTCAACATGCAGAAAACATTTCATTCCAAATACACAAAAACAAATCTTTTGACCAAAGGCCTGGGGGCTCACTTCGTAGGGCATCAGACTTTAAATCTGAGTGTCAAGTCCCTTCAGAGATCAAGCACATGTCCTTGTTCCTATTTGTCACCTTAACTTTTTTTTTGTAAAAGAAGGACTTGAAAGGCCATGTTTCCACCCAGTTTCGAACTGGGGACCTTTTGCGTGTAAGGCAAACGTGATAACCGCTACACTATGGAAACCTGAAGGAAGGGGCTTTTAAGGGGACTGAGCTCAATTTTATTCCACACATTAAAAATGTTACAAAAACAGGATTTTATTTTTCATTTAAAGAATACAGCCAGAGTCCGCCCGTTCCTCTCTCGGGCAAATAGAGAGATGCTGATGCATGCTTTTATTTCCAGTCGTATTGACTATTGCAATGCCCTGCTTTCTGGTCTTCCTAAAAGAAACATCACAAGTCTACAACTTTTACAGAACAACTTTTGCTGCACGTGTGCTGACGAGGACCAGAAGGCAGGCGCATATTACACCGCTTCTAAAATCACTGCATTGGCTCCCTGTATGTTTCAGGATCCATTTGAAGGTTCTCTTAATGGTTTTTAAATGCCTTGGGGGTTGTGGGCCTTCTTATTTTTTCTGAATTTCTTTTACGTTATGAACCCTCGCGGTCCATCAGGTCCTCCAACACCGACCTGTTATGTATTCCCAGCCCATCAGTCATCCGGGAAATATGGATTGTGTGTCCAAACTGGGGATGGATGCTCGTGTATACACCTTCAGACATCAAGCAAATATCCTTGTTCCCATTTGTCATCTTGATTTTTTTGTAAAAGGAGGTCTTGAAAGGCCATGTTTCCACCCAGTTTCGAACTGGGGACCTTTTGCGTGTGAGGCAAACGTGATAACCACTACACTATGGAAACCTGAAGGATGGGGCTTTTAAGGGGACTGGTGAAGTCACAAAGCAGTTGCCAAACAATGAAACACGACGATGTGTCCAAAGTGGGGGCAGATTGACAATTGTCCAAATGGACAAAGATGTCTCCTTTGTAGGGAAAATTGTTCCAGAAATAATGGGCTTTTCTTCAACAAAACAAGACATCACAATCGCGGCTTGAAAGAAACACCTTAGCCACCCTCGGGGTCACTTTGATATCTCGGTGGACTCAACTTGTGCCCCTGGAGTCAATGGTTTGTAACCTCCTCTAACATTGTCTGGATGGCTGGATGTCTGGCCTTTTGAAGAATGAAGTTAAGGTCCTTTCAGCCAGCCAATAAGCCTTTTCAAATTATTTGCCAAGTCACAACATAAACAGGGATTGTTCTGAAAACCGGTCTTGAACCAGGGACCTTTAGAACTTCAGTCTAACGTTCTCCTAAGTGAGTATTTCAGCTTCTCAGGTGGTGTTCTGCTTTTTCAGTCGTGGGTAAAAGTGGGGGCAGGGTGAATCTGTGTCTGTGCCACGTATGTTGCTGTGTACCTGGTCCAGTGTGTTCTCAACTTGGGTTGGAATGTCCCCATGCCGGTAACGGGTGGGGAATACAGTCCGTTGATGAGGATAAGAGCTACAGAAAATAGGAAGGATTTCACTGGTTGAAGTCTCCAGCTACCATAAAAACGGTCATGGGCCACAAGCCTGTTCTGAATTCCGCTTTGGCCAATCGACACTACATCAAGTCAGCAGCAGTCCTTGTTAGTATAGTGGCCAGTATCTCCGCCTGTCACATGGAAGATTACGCGGTTCGATTCCCAGACGGGGAGTTCCTGTTTTGTGTGTCACGTTGAACCTTGAGCAGGGTTGCGGTTGCAACAACCAGTCCGGGAGAACAAGACCTCTATTCATCTTCTTCTCCAAGTGCTCAGCTGTGTTGTACAATCTGACAGTCCTTTGCTACCAAATCATTCCAGTCGTGGATAATGGACCTGACAAGGAAAATGACAGCTGTGGGATTTCAACCAGTGGCTCCTCAGCGAAAGGAGCCTTAATCTGGTGCTTCAGACACTCATCCGCACAACCCAAAACGGTGCCCTGATCAGGAAAAAACTGTGACCTTGTGAGGTTCGCTGACAACGGAGGACACTGAAATGGAGCCGCACAAAGGAGGGTACCTGCACTGTTTACGTGTCCGTCGACCAGGTAGACCGGGATTCGATTGGCGGACTTGGAATTGTTTTTATGTGCAGTGACAGCAGTTCACAGACAGCGCTGAAAGATGACCCGAACCGTTCGACCGAGGACCAAGACAAATCCTATCTCCAGTCAAAACCTAACCAAATGTCAGTTCCCTGACCGGTGTTAGGGTTAAACCCAAAACATTATCACCCACTGTGAAAGAAGACACAAAGACGTGAGATATAGGCTTGCAAGGAGAGTGATCAGAGACTGTTCAGTAACATTCATCCAACCTACTCTGAAAAACAGTCTCTGCTCTCCTTCTTTTATTAAAGTTTAGGTGTGCCCTATTACATAGGTCTCAATCGTCTAAGGGAGGGGGAACAGTTCACACGGTTGAGACTGGTTTCAACATCAAGCAAGCATATTTTGAGAAAGCAAAGACAGATAGGAGACATCAAGCTTATTTTGAGAAAGCAGAATGTCTCAAGGAGACATCCTGTTATTGAGTGTCTAAAGGAATGTGATGAGTTATGCAAACGTGTGATCTATGTGCATGTAATAGTAACTTGGATAATATGAAGCAAGCTTATTGAATTTGATTACATGATATATACAGCTTTATTCCAACTACCGGGAATCGAACAACGGCCGCGGTGGTGAGAGCACCAAGTCCCAGCCACTAGACAACCAGGGACTGCATCATGTCTGCACTCTGAAAGGCAGAGACTGTGTCGCTTTGACGTACTCCAGCAAAGGAACCAAAATAGTTCTGAGACTGGACCTTCTCTGCCAACACTGCATCAGCAGGGGAATTAGCTCAAATGGTAGAGCGCTCGCATTCTCCATGAACTCCTTTGTTTTTTGATGAAATGTTCCCAAGTAGCGAATACTAATCCGGGCCCCAATCCCGATATCTAGGCCAAATACAGCCATAGGTATCACCCTAAACTGGATTCAGAGTCCAGAGTGCTAACCATTACACCATGGAACCCTTTGTTTTGGATGTGACTGGCACCTTCTGGCGTAACAATGGAGGCTTTGCAAACCAGGACAACAACTTTACTCTCTGATGAGCGCAAAGTATTTTCGGGTACAATCCAGGGGTCTTGTGCTCTCATGGAAATGGCTGTTCTTTTCCAACAGGAGTTGAGATGAAACGTATTCAAATAGACACTCAAATGATCACTCAATCAGAATTACTCCGTTTGCCAATTTCAGACTGCGTGACAAAGACTCAAGTCCAACTCCATTGACAGGGAAGCGGAGGTCCTTCAGACAAGACGGTATTGCCATTCTTTGCTGGCAGACATAACACAAGAAACAGCTTGTCTTTCGAGCCGGACTTGAACCAGCGACCTAGGGATGCCAGCTTGAACCACTACAGTCCTCCGCTCTTCCAACTGAGCTATCGAAGGTCTTGTTGCTTTGGTGCGAATGAGTACAGCCAAGCGTTTGACAGCGTCTTCACTGTGTACTGCTTTCCTTTCCTGAGACGCCGGATCCAGAATCTCTTCGAAGCCGTCCGGAAGTCCTTCTCCATGGCTTCTCCAAACTCCTCCCATGTCAGAGTTTTTGGCTCAGCGAATGCCAAAGCCGCGGACCGCTTGGCCTGTCGGTTCCTGTCAGCTGAAGTCCCATGAGCCAAAAAGGCCCAATAGAACTCCTTCAGCTTGACGGCATCCCTCACCAACGGTATCCACCAACGGGTTCTAGGATTACCGCCACGACAGGCCCTGACCACCTTAGGGCCACTGCCGCCTCGACAATGGAGGCACAGAACATCCCTGCCTCCCTCTGGATCTTGCAGGTCACTGGGAAGATATTTGGCTCGAAGGACCATTTGGTCCCGAACATGAAACTTTTGATCTGAGTGTCCTGGATTCAAGTCCCTGTTCAGGTGACCAGGTCTGAGGTCCTCTTGCAAACGCCTCCTTTGCCCTCAAAATACAAGGACAACACCTTGGTACTTTATGGAAACTACATGAGGAGCCGGGCTTTTAACTGGAACTGGAAAGACTTGCGGCCCCAAACTGTCAGAAGTGGGATTTGAACCCACGCCTCATTAGAGACTGCAACCTGAATGCAGCGCCTTCGACCGCTCGTCCATCCTGACCCTCCAGGTCTCGCTCCTTCTGTTCCCTGAGAAACTAGGTCAGCTGTGGAATTGATCAAACATCAGGATGGCCACATCAATAAAAACAGAACAAAAAATGATATCTAGAGCAGCAAAAGGCCTGATTAGCTCAGTCGGTAGAGCATGAGACTCTTAATCTCATGGTCGTGGGTTCGCGCCCCATATTGGGCGATTCAGCACTTTTATTGATACATCTGAAAGATATCTTTCCTGTTGAAAACTGTTCAACATGCAGAAAACATTTCATTCCAAATACACAAAAACAAGTCTTTTGACCAAAGGCCTGGGGGCTCACTTCGTAGGGCATCAGACTTTAAATCTGAGTGTCAAGAGTTCAAGTCCCTTCAGAGATCAAGCACAAGTCCTTGTTCCTATTTGTCACCTTAACTTTTTTTGTAAAAGAAGGACTTGAATGGCCATGTTTCCACCCAGTTTCAAATTGGGAACCTTTTGCGTGTTAGGCAAACGTGGTAACCGCTACACTATTGTTAGGGTTAAACCCAAAACATTATCACCCACTGTGAAAGAAGACACAAAGACGTGAGATATAGGCTTGCAAGGAGAGTGATCAGAGACTGTTCAGTAACATTCATCCAACCTACTCTGAAAACAGTCTCTGCTCTCCTTCTTTTTATTAATTAGAGTTTAGGTGTGCCCTATTACATAGGTCTCAATCGTCTAAGGGAGGGGGAACAGTTCACACGGTTGAGACTGGTTTCAACATCAAGCATATTTTGAGAAAGCAAAGACAGATAGGAGACATCAAGCTTATTTTGAGAAAGCAGAATGTCTCAAGGAGACATCCTGTTATTGAGTGTCTAAAGGAATGTGATGAGTTATGCAAACGTGTGATCTATGTGCATGTAATAGTAACTTGGATAATATGAAGTAAGCTTATTGAATGTGCTTTATTCCAACAATATGTGTTTCAAAAACATTGTGCATTTGGACATTTGCGGGGCTAAGAAAACAGACCACATTAGCAAAACAAAAGAGGTTCGGGTCTAACATTTAAGGGAAGCGCTCTACTATCTGAGGTAATTCCCCTGCTGCTGCAATGTTGGCAGAGAAGGTCCAGTCACAGAACTATTTTGGTTCCTTTGCTGGAGTACGTCAAAGTGACACTGTCACTGTCAAGGCAGAGCCTTGCTGAGTGCAGACATAAGGCAGTTCCTGGTGGTCTAGTGGATAGGATTCGGCGCTCTCACCGCCGCGGCCCGGGTTCGATTCCCGGTCAGGGAATTGACATTTGGGTAGGTTTTGACTGGAGATAGGATTTGGCCTCGGTCGAATGGTCGGGGTCATCTTGAAGCACAAACCTTGAAGCGACTGACAACAGAAATATAAACAAAACATGGACACACAATGGACAACACAATAAGACAAGGTCCTCGACTGAGAATGCTGTCAGGACTGGGTTTAGGGTGAGACAGAGCATTTGTCGGATGCTCAGGGATAGATCCTTGTTAGAATAAAATGTAGATAGAATGAATATAGCATCAGTTATCACCCTTATATCCATTTGCTTAGACAATAGAAAGAGTGTTTGAATGTGCTGAAGAAGAAATGTTCCTGTGACCCTGATCAGAGACCCCCAGCAACCCCCAGGTCCTGGATGTGCCTGGATGCGCCAACCGCAACCCTGCAGATGTTCACGTTTATCCTGCAAGAACGTGTCAAGATAAGAACTCATAAAACAATAAAAGTAATTCCTCTCACATACACACACATACACATAGAGAAACAAATACAGCTCGTGCAACTGCCACCACTAGAGTTGCATGACCATGTAGTAGGGACCCCCAAAAGAGAATAAATAAAGAGGAGTTTGAACTGCATACTCAGTGGAGCGGCATGTCACTGGGTATGTGGTTTCACTCTCCTCGCTGCGAGTAACTTTGAATATTGTTGTCTGTCTCTTCTGTATTTCTGCATTTAAGTGTTTTTACAAGTGTCACAGGAGTTTGAACCTGACAACCCACTGACTCACAACGACCTTGCACATCTACACGTGTCAGGGTTAAACATATTGGCCTCTCATGTTACATGGTGTGACTAGGGACGTGGAGTCAGTACTTCAGTCTCCGCATTGAACGTCTGCAGCAACTGCACTAAGCCACTTGCTGCCGCTGCCTTTGCTCAGAATGAAGTCACAAGAGTGCCATACAGACTGACTCCTTGAGATAACCAGAGTCCTGTCTCTGAATTTGGACACAGGTCAAGTGGCTGGGCTTGTTGTGGGCGACCTGATGAGACCACCACTCAGCATGTGGCATGTGCGAGAGACTAGTCCGGGCGGGACCGGTGCAACTCATACTTACCTGCCAGGGGAGATACCATGATCAAGAAGGTGGTTCACCCAGGGCGAGGCTCAGCCATTGCACATGGGTTGAGCTGACCTCTGCGAATTCCCCAAATGCGTGAATCTCGACTGCATAATTTGTGGTAGTGGGGGACTGCGTTCGCGCTCTCCCCTTATCCCGTGTTTAAAACAAGAGGCAGGTGCAGCACCGCGCCAAGCTCCTTGGCTTGCGAGTGCAGCCAGACCGTGCAAGAAACGACCAGCCCAGCACTACCAATGCTTGCTGGAAAGGTCTGCCCGTCCACGGGAGACAACCAACCAGCCGTGAGGCCGATCTGCTCTCAGTCAGGAAACCTCAATGAGAAACGGCAACAAGACAGAGAAAGAGCGTCGGCAACCATTTCGATTGATCTGAGTCTAAAGTTCAAGGTTTGCTCGCAGGCAAATTTGAAGCAGCGAGAATGAGCAATCCGCACCTCTGAGTAAGAGTTCATGGTTCTCACCCAAAAAACGATAGCTTGTAGCCGTGTGTTGTTGTTTGTATTCTGTGTTTTGTCTGAGTCACGGCTGGTGTGTGTTGCTTTTTGCTGTTTTCTTGCCTGAAAGGACTTCTCGCTCAGCCAAAGCAAAGCCAGGTAAAAACGTAATCATTTGTACCTTTGTTGGAATAGTTGCATCTTGTGCCTGTAGTGACACTGCCTGCAGTGATGGTTATTTCACCACCACCACCTGCTCATACCCCATTGGAGCAGCAGCAACCACCTCCTGTGTCAAAAAACTCAAACAAAAACCATGTCTGTGCTGTGGCCAACCAAAATGAAAATATCAAGTGGATGGGACATCAACCACGACGTTCATCAACAAGGCCCTGTCAGATAATCTTATTGCTGCAGAAGGTCTGGCAGACCCGAAGATGCCATTTAAAGATTTCAGTCAAACAGACTTCTTCCAGCGAGAGGTGGATGAGACAAGAAAGAGGGTGGAGGAAAAACAGCAGAAGAAGAGAAAGAGGGAGGAATCTCCTCCACCCCCTGTCCGAAAGTGCCTCTGCAGGATGCAGCTGAAGCAGGGCCGGAAAAGCCCCCGCATCCACACTGGCTTCAGAGAAGTACATCTACTGTCCTGCCAAAGTGTTCTCCATCTATAGAGAGCACAGGATGGGAAAAGAGATGAGCTGGAGGGAGTTCCAGGCCTCTTCTTTCTATGAAAAGGAGAAACAAAGGCGGCAAAATAAGTGAACAATGTGTATATTCTTTATTCATAACTGCTTACATGTAGATTTTTTTATTATTATTGAGAGTGTTCTTGAGTGTGGCAACCTGATAAATAAATATTCTTTGTGACATTGCATTGATTTTGTATTTTATTTCAAGCACTGCTATCAATATAAGCCTGATATGAATAGTTTGTAATTATATAGGGATTAATTGGAAAAAAATAATATTGTGGAGAAGAAAACTGTGACTTGACTGCTGGCTTAGACGGGATTCAAATACCTGACTTCATTTCTCCAAAGTCTCTCTGCTTGTCTGACATCTGTCTCGCATCCTGATTGGCTGGCAGCAAATGTCAACAACACAAGCAATTGCACAGAGACTACATCAGCATCACTGCAGTAAGGTTTCAATAAGTTTCTACTTCTGACAGAAATGTGCAAATACTCAAGTGCTGTCCACCTTAACTGTCAGGTGGTCCGTTCTCTTACGTTTCAGGTGTCATTCTGAGTTCTACCCTTTTGCAGGAAAAAGAGCCTTTGTACTTTTTCACATGAACTCTAAAGAAAGGTACAAGCTGATATACACTGCATTGGCTGGGAATTGGACCCGGGCCTCCCTCTTAGCAAGCGAGATTTCTACCACTGAACCACCAATGCCACATGGGTTTGTACTGTCGGAGAAAAGTGGCTGAGCCTATGCAAAGTGGCGCTGAATGACAAAACATCACAATGTCATACTCTTTGGATTCAAGCACTTTCTGGCGTAACGGGATCCACAACAATCATGTCAGGTGTGGATGCACCGTAGACTCGTTTTTGAAGGGCAAGTGACAAAAAGAGGTACGTGGCTCAAAATTCAGCTGCCAAAGTTTCACGGACCAAGCACCCAGGTACTGCTGGGATTTGAACCCAGGATCTCCTGTTTATTAGACAGGCACTTTCACCAGCTAAGCCATAGTGCCAGCTGAGCATGTCAACCTGGCAATGCTGCCTTTACTCTTCTAGACAGTAACTGCTTGCACTGTTGAGACAACAGCATTTGTCGTGTGTCATTCGGTCAGCAGGTGGGGAATCCCGTATATATTTGGCACCAATACAAAGGGTTTACCTATTGGGAAGAATGCAAGGGCTCTCCAAAAGAGTCCAACACAAGTGTCACACGAGGGTCTGGAAATGGTCCCTGGGACTGACACAAATAACTAGGTTGTTAATCTGGACTAACATAACATAATACCCACATGGGAAACAAAACGCAGAGTGTGTGAATGCCTTTTAAAAAGTGGCCTCTGGAGGGTCAGGGTGTCCGAGTGGTCGAAGGCACTGCCTTCAGATTGCAGTCTCGAATGAGGCGTGGGTTCGAATCCCACTAGTGACAGCTTCTTGCATCTTGAAGTGGCGTCACCCTTCATTCTAGAGTGGCCGAGGCTGTTACTCCTGGGCAGTAAACCAGGGGTGCTTTTCAAAATGTCTGCTGCTGAAAAGTGTACAAAGAAGACCTATTGTATCCCGGGGCCTTGCATTTCTCCTGAAAACAGGCTTTGTATCTCAACATGACCTCTGATAAAAAGTATGAAAACCAGAGTCATGGAAATACCAGTAGAGGACTGCTGGAATTGGAACCAATGAGCCCCTCTTTGCTAGACATGTAATTTGACCAACTAAAGCATCGTGCCTGTGAAGCATGCAAACTTGACTTGAATGGTGCCTTTAGTAGAAAAGGAAATCCTGTGCATCTGGCACGGACACAAAAACAGTTCACCAATGGGGAAACATGTTCATACAAGGGAGGGAGACCAAAGTGTCAATTGTCACCAGGGAAACACCCTCGAGAGGTAAACAAAACAGCATGTCAAAGCAGAGCGTCAACAATCCTCTCAGTCACCAAGACTGCAAGGAGCAGATCAATGGGGGCAGTGGCCCCCATTATCCTCTACCCAAAATTTAGACCACGAGTGCAGAGAATGCGGACCGTGAAGGAACAACAAAAGCCCCCGTCGACAACACCCTGCCCCTCATAACCCCCCGGCCCCATAACCAACAGCGCAGAACCCAGTGAACTGCGAAACACCCCCATCAAGGCAACCAACCGACCAGGTAAAGGTAAAGAAAACAGCATGGCACGGAGAATGCGGTCTGTTAAGGATGAGTTAGTCGATTTTAGCTGGAAACATTTGATGCAATGGTGTCCTGTGGTCGATTAGCTCAGTTGGTCAGAGCGTGGTGCTAATAAAGCCACGGTCATGGGTTCATTGGAGGAAGGAAAGAAATCGGGGCACAAACACCAGTCATGTTCTCGGTCGGTAACCTATCACTCACGTCGGGTCCACCGCACCACTACCAGAGGTCAGCCCTGAGGAGCGACCAGAAGAAGGCATCCACCAGTAAGGTAGAATTACACTAAGAGGTATTAATGCCGGGTTGTACAAATCGGGAACCTGTGGACATAAATTTACCGTTCGCCACTGTGCTGCTGAATATAAGCTTACCTTTGACATCTGTAACCTCGGGGTGCGCGAATGGCCTACAATTAGCCAATAAAACAAAGGATTCCTTGTAGAATTTAGGCAATCAATCCCGCTACCTCTCACATGCAAAGCAAGCGCTATACCATTTGAGCTAATTCCCCTGCTTTTCCTGAATTGGCAGAGAAGGTCCAGTCTCAGAACTATATTGGTTCTTGAATTAACTCAGAGCAAATGACTACTGGATCGTGGGAGGGAGCAAAGCAGTGGCTCAACATATTTGACAGTGCATCCCATGCCGGAAAGCTCGATGAGCCACAGATGAACAAAAGATGGCTGACTTACCTCAAGACCACATTGAGCCTTCTCCACCAATTACCTATGGTGGCATGGATTGTTTTGGCCCCTTTCACACAAAACAAGGGCGTAAAGAACAAAAACAGTACAGTCTACTATTCACTTGTCTATGTTCTGGAGGTGTTCACATAGAGATGCTGGAGGACTTGACCACTGACTCATTCATCAATGCCCCAAGATGCTTCATTGCCATCAGAGGTGCTGTTTGGCACATCCGATCAGATCAGGGAACATACTTAGTTTGAACTAAAAATGAAATGGAAAAGTCTCTAAAGGAAATAAACACAGAAAGAGTAACAGAATACCTGGCAGACAAGCAATGCAACTTTGTCATAAATGCAAGCCATATGGGAGGTGTTTGGGAGCGCCAGATCAGAACCATCAAAAGCGTGCTCATTTCAGTCCCAGCAAACAGTGCTGGCAGGTTGAGTGATAGTTCCTTGAGAACCTTTCTTTAGGAAGCCATGTCTGTTGTGAATAATCACCCTCTTACTGTGGACAATGTAAACAACCCATGTGTCTGGAACCACTGACACCTAACCACCTGATTACCATGTAGTCATTTATTCCCATGCCACCACGTGTTTCCAAAATGGCACTGCTGTCAAGTCAAACCCTTGTCCAAAATAATTTAGATAAGGCAGACAGGAAAAAAATAAATAAAAAGATAAATAAAAATAAAAAATACTTTTCATGGCCCTCATTAAGGGAATAATAAATTTTCGTTGCAATTAGCACCTTATTTTACTAAATTAAACACGGGAGATCAGGTGGGGAACATCTAAACCGGAAGTGGGAATCAGTTTTAAGCGCACCTGGGCGTCTGCATTAGGGCACTTCCTTTCTCAGCAGGTAAGGCTGCAGACAAGTGGTATCGAGAAGGTAGTCAGAACTGCACCCCAAACCTTGCGCAAACTGGAGCTATACAACACTGAAGAGGCAGCCGGTAAGAAATTCCTTTTAATATTAGCGCTGTGGTTTAACGCACCCGTGCCACGTAAGGCACGGCTTTTTTTTGGATGTGATGGCCGCTGGTGACGCGCGCCTCACTTTAGTTATTGGTACTAGATTAAAAGTATTAACACGGTGCAATTAGTTAGAAAGTGGGGTCTGGAACACCGTCGATCGCCTGTGTCGCGTAGGTGCACACGGCGGCTCGCGGTGGTTCATTTAATTGGCACCAATTGAGCTGATCAGCGAGCTTTGGGCATCGAAGGAACGCGCTATGCTCATTTCTTTTCAGTGGGCCTATATTATTTAGAGCTTTTATAATAATAATTTTAGTTACGTGGCAAGATGGGGGCAATGCAAATGGTTTAATAAATAGATCAAATAAAATAACGAAATAATGACACTGTTCACACCCCACCTCTGCCTCATCCTGCCACTTTGACACTCTATATGCGTTAAATTAACGCTCAGTTTGGACTCTTAGGAAAAACAATCAGACTGCAGTTCCGGAACAACAAACAAAAACAGACCGTGTACATATATTTATACTGTATACTGTATATTTTGTATTTTCACTTTTTAATAGATGTGTCTGCACCTACTTCACCAAAACAAATCCCCAGTCGAGGTCAGCAGGCCCCGTCTCCACTGTAAACAGTGTGGACTGGGCAATGCTTCCCTTTTCGGAGGGTCCGGACGGTTTGCCAGAACCCCTTCGAGGCCGACCAAAAGTCGTGCTCCATGGCCTCACCGAATTCTTCCCACACCCGAGTTTTTGCCTCGACAACCGCCGAAGCCGCGAACCGTTTGGCCTGACAGTACCTGTCAGCTGCTTCCGGAGTCCCACAAGCCATCAACGCTCGATAGGACTCCTTCTTCAGCTTGATGGCGGCCCTGACCTCTGGTGTCCACCATCGGGTTCGGGGCCTGCCGCCACGACTGGCACCAACCGCCTTGCGCCCGCAGCTCCGGTCAGCCGCCTCAGCAATGGAGGCACGGAATATGGCCCATTCGGACTCAATATCCCGGTCCTCCCCCGGGATGCAGGCGAAGCTCTGCCAGAGGTGAGAGTTGAAGACTCGACGAACGGGAGACTCTGCCAGACGTTCCCAGCACACCCTCACTACTCGTTTGGGTCTACCAGGTCTGTCCAGCATCCTCCCTCGCCATCTAATCCAACTCATCACCAGGTGGTGATCAGTTGACAGCTCAGCCCCTCTCTTCACCCGCCTGTCCAGAACATGCGGACGCAGGTCTGATGACACGACTGCAAAGTCGATCATAGACCTGCAGCCAAGGGTGTCCTGGTGCCAAGTGCACTTATGGACATCCCAGAATTTCTAGGCGCAGCTAAGGTGTTGAGGGAATCTGTTTCAGGGGCCTTAGAATCTCATCTCTGTTATTTGCAGATGATGTGGTTCTTATGGCCTCTACGGGCTGTGACCTTCAGCGCTTACTGGGACGGTTTGCATCTGAGTGCGAAGCGTCTGGGATGAGACTCAGTACCTCCAAATCAGAGGCCGTGGTTCTCAGTCGTAAAAGGGTGGAGTGCTCCCTCCGGGTTGGGAATGAGGTCCTACCCCAGGTGGAGGAGTTTAGGTATCTTAGGTATGGTCACGAGTGAGGGAAAGTGGGAGCGTGAGGTCGACAGACGGATCAGCGCAGCCTCGGCAGTAATGCGGTCGCTGTAACGGACCGTCGTGGTTAAAAAAGCTTTCAATTTACCGGTCGATCTATGTTCCCACCCTCACCTATGGTCATGAGCTTTGGGTCATGACCGAAAGAATGACATCTCGGATACAGGCGGCTGAAATGAGTTTCCTCCGTAGGGTAGCTGGACTCACCCTAAGAGATAGGGTGAGGAGCTCAGTCATCCGGGAGGGCTCAGAGTAGAGCCGCTTCTCCTTCACATCGAGAGGAGTCAGTTGAGGTGGCTCGGGCATCTAGTCCGGATGCCTCACGGACGCCTCCCTGGTGAGGTGTTCCGGGCATACCCAGCCGGGAAAAGGCCCCGGGGCAGACCTAGGACACGCTGGAGGGATTATGTCTCACAGCTGGCCTGGGAACACCTTGGTGTCCTCCCGGTGGAGATGGAGGAGGTGGCCGGGGACCGGGAAATCTAGGCTTCCCTACTAAGACTGCTGCCCCCCGCGACCTGGACCTGGATAAGCGGAGGAAAATGGATGGACGGATGGATGGATGGATGGACTTGTATACTAAAATGAGATGGAGATAATTGCAATATTTGTCGGAATAGTTCTGGAACAAATGGTGGAAGGAGTATCTGACCAACACTGCTCTGAGACAAAGATGGCATACGCCAAGAAGAAACATGCAAGTTGGAGATGTGGTGATCGTCAAAGAGGAGGAGGTTCCCCGAAACGAATGGAAACTGGCTGGGATTTTTCAAGTCCATAAGAGTGACAATGGACTAGTGAGGACAGTTACGGTGTTTCACGATGCTTCAATGTCCCGCAATGGCGTGTGAATGCACTCAAGAGCAATAAATGCATCGAGAACAGCAGTAAAGGAAGCGTGAACTCTTTACTGGACCAGGTCAGCTAAGTAACAAAGACCATACATCTGCAAGCTCTTCAAAGGACACGTAAAGAGTACAGCCATAGCAGAGGATGGTTTCGATCCGTCGACCTCTGGGTTATGGGCCCAGCACGCTACCACTGCGCCACTCTGCTGCTGACATCTGTACAAGTACCCAGCTTTGTGCGGCTCCTTTTGAGTGTCCTCTGTTGTCAGTGAACCTCACAAGGTCACAGTTTTTTTTCCTGATCAGGGCACCGTTTTAGGTTGGGTGGATGAGTGATCGAAAGCGCCAGATTAAGGTTCCTTAAGCTCAGGAGGCACTGGTTGAAATCCCACAGCTGGCATTTTCCTGGTCAGCTCCATTATCCACGACTGGAATGATTTGGCAGCAAAAGACTGTCAGATTGTACAAGACACCTGAACACCTTGAGAAGAAGATTAAGAGAGGTTTTGTTCTAATGAGAAGGGTTTGTTTGTTGACATTGTGACATACAAAAGAAGAACTCCCCGTCGGGGAATCGAACCCCGGTCTCCGGCGAGCAGGCCTTTTTCTGCGTAACCTGGCCTTTTTGATCAAATCCACAGCTGACCGAGTTTCTCTGGGAAGACAAGAAGCGAGAGGTTCAGTCATCACTGGGAACTTTGGAAGTGTAGTCACCTTAAGTCAGGTCTGCTTTGGTGAACTTCAGAGGCATCATGACCAGTCTGCATCAAAACATTATCTGAAATCCTGTTGCAGGTTTCTGGCATTGATTCTTAATTCAGTTGCCATCCCTGATCGATGGTAATGGTAATGGTAATCATGCCCGCGTGGCAGGCGAGTCTCTTTACTTGTCTGACGTCTGTGTCGCATCCTGATTGGCTGGCAGCAAATGTCAACAAACTGCAAAGTGGCGCTGAGTGACAAAACATCACAATCACAACACACACACGGGATGCCAGGGGAGGCCGAGTACTAACAGAGCTGAGCGAGAGGGCATAAGAAAAAAATTTGTGACCTTGTGGTGGTTACCCGACAGCACCAAGGATATGATGCGCGTCTGATGCGTAATGCATGCCAGGTGATGTTCATCTAGCGAGCGGACATTCTTGTGGGGGACAAGCTCAACAGTAGGAATGTTGAGAGAACTGACGAGTCCGCTATCAATGAAGTTCTCGTCCGCCCCAGAGTCAATTAATGCTGTGGTAGGAGAAGCTTCCCCCGCCCAGGATATCGTACCTTCCACCTGAAGTCGGCCCACCAAAGCGGATGACGCAGCCGGTGTGGTTGGAGCGGGCAGTGCCAGCAGCTGGGGAATATTCCTGGTGGAGGAAGAGCGTTGGCGTGCTGGGCGAACTGGACAGCGGGAAATTGTGTGTAGGACTCCCACAGTACAGGCACAGCCACTGCTGGAGCAGGGAGGGAGGAGTGGTGCCGGAAGAGCCCCAGGAGGAGGGATTTGGAGCCGACGTGTGGGTCGGAGAGGCTCCGCCCTCTGCTGTGTGCTGCGCTCCCGCAGCCGGTTGTCGAGTCGATTGGATAGCGACAGAGAGCGGCTGGAATGACAAGGCGCTGCGGAGCGCATATCGGGCGAGTGTTAGAATAAAATGTAGATACAGGTATTATTTTGTTAGTTATCACCCTTATATCCATTTGCTTAGACAATAGAAAGTGTTTGAATGTGCTGAAGAAAGAATGTTCCCGTGACCCTAATCAGAGACCCTCAGCGACCCCCAGGTCCTGGAGGTGCTTGGATGCACCAACAGCGACTCTGCAGATGCTCATGTTAATCCTGCAAGAATGTGTTAAGATAAGAACTCATAAAACATTAAAAGTAATTGCTCTCACATACACACACTCACATAGACAAACAAATACAGCTCGTGCAACTGTCTTCTCCACCCCCCCCCCCCCCCCCCTTAGAGTTGCACGACCATGTAGTAGGGACCCCCGAAAGAGAATAAAAGGAGAGGAGTGTGAACTGCATATTCAGAGTGGAGCGGCATGTCACTGGGTATGTGGTTTCACTCTCCTCGCTGCGAGAAACTTTGAATATTGTTGTCTGTCTCTTCTGTATTTTTGTATTTAAGTGTTTTTACAAGTGTCACAGGAGTTTGAACCTGACAAATACTCACTTAGGAGAACGTTAGACTGAAGTTCTAAAGGTCCCTGGTTCAAGCCCGGTTTTCAGAACAATCCCTGTTTATTTTGTGACTTGGCAAATAGTTTGAAAAGGCTTATTGGCTGGCTGAAAGGACCTTAACTTCATTCTTCAAAAGGCCAGACATCCAGCCATCCAGACAAGGTTAGAGGAGGTTACAAGCCTATTTACAAACCATTGACTCCAAGGGCACAAGTTGAGTCCATCGAGATATCAAAGTGACCCCGAGGGTGGCTAAGGTGTTTCTTTCAAGCCGCGATTGTGATGTCTTGTTTTGTTGAAGAAAAGCCCATTATTTCTGGAACAATTTTCCCTACAAAGGAGACATCTTTGTCCATTTGGACAATTGTCAATCTGCCCCCACTTTGGACACATCGTCGTGTTTCATTGTTTGGCAACTGCTTTGTGACTTCACCAGTCCCCTTAAAAGCCCCTTCCTTCAGGTTTCCATAGTGTAATGGTTATCACATTTGCCTAACACGCAAACGGTCCCCAGGTCGAAACTGGGTGGAAAGATGGCCTTTCAAGTCCTTCTTTTACAAAAAAAAGTCAAGGTGACAAATAGGAACAAGGACATGTGCTTGATCTCTGAAGGGACTTGAACTCTTGATACTCAGAGTCTGATGCCCTACGAAGTGAGCCCCCAGGCCTTTGGTCAGAAGATTTGTTTTTGTGTATTTGGAATGAAATGTTTTCTGCATGTTGAACAATTTTCAACAGGAAAGATATCTTTCAGATGTATCAATAAAACTGCTGCCTGTCGCTGCCACACTCTTTGCATTTCACAGCTATTTTACAGTCTTTGGCTACATGTTTTGTGGTAGCGCAACAGCGAAAACAGATTGAGTTTTCTTTTAGATAAGCTTTTCTCTCATCTAACGGTTTGACCCTAAACCCACGACATTTTGATAAGGGGTGTGGCTTGGTATGTATTGGGCATTGATCTGCTGGCTCATCTGTTTTCTTTTCTTTAACACTGTTACTTGTAGGTTTTGCTGTTACCTCTGTTTTTCTCACTGAAACTGTTTTGGGATTGTTATATTGTTTTGCATATCTTTCATGTTTTGTCTGAGTTACAGCGCAGTTCGATGAGAACGCAAAACTTGGATCGTTTCGGGTTTTTGCTTGCCTGGATATAAAACTTACAAAGTAAGTGAATGGTGGAAAGGAAACCCTGTGTTCTTCTTTGTACATAGACCTGAGTGATATCCAGCGTTCTTGCAGACCGTAGGGAAGCTTCTCCACAATAGGATTTACACCCCTAGCTGTGTCAAGATAAGCTAGACCATGCAGATATCCCTCTGCCTTAGCTGCCTGAATCTCCAAAAGAATGTCCCCTAACTCTCTGAGACGCTGATTATCTTTGTTCGAGATTTTAGGGAAGTTCTCTAGTTTTGACAAAAGAGCATTCTCAATGACCTCTGGTGAGCCATAGTTATCATCTAACCTCTCCCACACCAAAGCTACTCCTGCTGTAATGTTGTGAACATGTGCGGACCTGATACGCATAGCCTGTGTGGAAGACTCGGGGCCGAGCCACCTTAACAGTAAATCAAGCTCTTCTCTAGCTGTTAAATTAAGCCCTCTAATCACATCCTGGAAAGAGGTTTTCCAGGCCCAGTAGTTTTCTGGACAGTCATCAAATTTCAAAAGTCCAGAGCTCACAAGTTCTCTTCTAACGAGATGTTTAGTAAGATCAGTCATTTGTGCTGGTTCACAAGGATAGTCTCTGAGGCTAGCTGTGTGAGACACTGGAGCAGGAGGACAATGTGAGGACCTATTTTGATTGTAATCAAACATAACCTCACCATTAACAAAGGTCGTAGGCTGGTTTGTGACGGTGCCGGGGAGCGGATACCACTGGACTGAAGATGGTGGTGCTGGTAATGATGCTCGTGGTGCTGGCGTGGATGTGGTGAGTGGCTGCTGTGGGACCGGAGCTGGCTGCTGAGCGTCGGGTGTCACATAGTGAGCCTTCACATACTCGCTGGTGTGTTGAGCGGTGTCCTCTGGAGGGATCTGTGCCAGGTCTTCGAGAGAGCTGCCTTCCACTGCTGCTGCGCCTTCATAGACTGCTGCTTCAGCTGCGGCTGCCGTGGCACTTCTCTCGATCTTTAGCACATACAGACTGGCCTCCAGTTCTGCTTTGCGTTGTGCTGCTTCAGCCTCTATTTTAGCCTTTGCTTTCATCATTTCTGCTTCTCGGGCTGCATATTTCGCCTCCACCAGGGCTGCTTCGGCACTAGCCCTTGCTTTGGTGGCTGCGGAGCTGGTTGAGGACCTGCTGGACCTTGAAGTCTTTGTTTTTGAGGCGACTGACCTGGTGTCGTAGAGCTTTTGCGGCTGGTCCGACTCGTTTTGCTGCTCCATCTTGTATCGTCTGGACACGTGCTTTAGTAACAGCAGATGGTGTTTTAGCCCGCTGTGTAACAGTCCTTTTACTATTCTGTCCTCACGATGGTGTGACGTCTACCAAGGCTAGACAGATAGCAAACAACCAAAGAAATACTCCGTGGCCATGTATGTTCTTAGAGCTTTACTTGGCTTGCAGGCAGTAATCTCTTGTAACAAGTTGTAAAACTGTAATACACAAATAAAACAGTGTATCAGCAATGTGTACAGGCTTCATCAAAAATGAAAGAAAATGCAAAGTGAAAGTATAAAAAACTCAAAATGAAAACGTTTAGCCTAGCTAACAGTCACATGTGCAAATCTAGCATAGCATTCACATTCAACTGTAGCTCAAAATGCTAGTTTACGTTTTATTAAACACTCATATTTGCAGAAACACATATAAAACTTCAAAACCTACGGACTAAGATACCCCAAGGCTGAAAACTGCAGATGAACCGTCACTGATGTGCACTGTGTGGTGGCTGTGTGCAGACTGAGTAGCTGGAACATGTTTGGGCAAAAACGAAAGCTATCTCAAGTTTGGCCACAAGGGGGCAGCGTGAGAGTGTGTGATTAACTAAGATTTGTCTTGAAAAATGCAAAAATAAATGTGATAACAGTACATTCTTAGTATTTGGGTGTTTTTTCTTTTAATTGTGGTAATTGTTTTTAATTCTGTAAAGCACTTTGTGTTGCATGTATTTGCAGGAAAAGTGCTATACAAATATTGTTGATTTGATTAGTCAAGAGAACATCAACAAAAATCAAAGGATTTCTCGCATGCGAAGCGAGCACACTACCATTTGGGCTAGATCGCTTGCTGTTGCAGCGTTGGCAGAGAACTATTTTGGTTCCTTTGCTGGAGTGTTGAAGAAAAGCCCATTATTTCTGGAACATGTAAAATGAACTACAATTTTCCCAACAAAGGAGAAATCTTTGTCAATTTGGACAATTGTCAATCTGCCTCCACTTTGGACACATTGTCTTGTTTCATTGTTCGGCAACTGCTTTGTGACTTCGGCAGTCCCTTTCCCCCCGGTTTCCACAGTGTAGTGGTTATCACATAACACGCAAAAGGTCTCCAGTTTGAAACTGGGTGGAGACATGGCCGTTCAATTACTACTTTTACAAAAAAAGCAAGGTGACAAATGGGAATAAGGATATGCAGATGGCAGAAGATGGTTTCGATCCATTGACCTCTGGGTTATGAGCCCGGCACACTTCCTCTGAGGTCCTTCAGACAAGAGCAAACAGCTTGTCCTTCGAGCCGGACTTGAACCAGCGACCTAAGGATGCAAGCTTGAACCACTACAGTCCTCCACTCTTCCAACTGAGCTATCGAAGGGCTTGTTGGTTTGGGGCGAGTGAGTACATCTGAGTGTTCCACGGCGTCTCATTGAGGTTGCGGGCTCCAACACGCTGTGGCTGAGAATGCCACTTTTGACAGAATTTTGGAGATAATCAAGTCTCAGGTAGAGATGATCGACTTTTCTGATCGAATTCAGAGGTCATGTGTTGGTCCCGAAAACGGTCTTGGCACTTTTTTCACCAATGAAAGGTATAATAACAGCCCTGTTGCATTGCCTGGGAATCGGACCCAGGTCGTGGCATGGCAGGCGAGAACTCTACCACTGATCCACCAATGCCTGCATAGGCACAGTGGAATTGTGTTGCAGGTCGAAGTCGAAGGACCATTTGGTTCCTAATTCATGTCCGTCAAAAAAATCACAACAGTGCACAGTGTCTTCTCTAAGAGTCAGAGTAAGATTCCTAGTTTACTTGTAGATTTGAGTTCAAACACATATCAGTGGTAAACGATTCAACTCAACTTGTGCGCTTGGAGTCAATGATTTGGTTTGTAACCTTCTCTAACATTGTCTGAATGGGTGGCCTTTTGAAGAATGAAATTAAGGTCCTTTCAGCCAGCCAATGAGGCTTTTCAAACTATTTGAAAAGTCGCAACAGAAACAGGGATTGTGTTCAAACCTGGGCTTGAACCATGGACCCTTTGAATGTCAGTCAAACGCTTTCCCAAGTGAGCTATTTCAGCTGTAAAGGCGGTGGTCTGCTTTTTCAGTCGGGGCGGTCAGGGTCAAACTGTGTCTGTGCCACGTGTGTTGCTGTGTTCCTGGTCCAGTGTGTTCTCATCTTGGGTTGGAATGTCCCCATGCTGGTAACGGGTGGGGAATACAGCAGGGGGGAATCCCGTACATTTGGCACCGATACAAAGGGTTGCAAATTGGGAAGAATGCAAGGGCTCCAACACAAGTGTCACACTTCTGACAGCTTCTTGCGTCTTGAAGTGGCGTCACCCCCATTCTAAAGTGTCTGAGGCTTCTGCTCCTGGGCAGTAAACCAGGGGTGCTTTTTAACATGTCTGCTGCTGAAAAGTGTACAAAGAAGACCAATCGCACCATGGGGTCTTGCATTTCTCCAGAAAACAGTCTTTGTACCTTAAGATGACCTCTGATAAAAAGTATGAAAACCAGAGTCATGGAAATACCAGTAGAGGACTACTGGACTTGGAACCAACGAGCCCCTCTTTCCTAGGCATGTAATTTAACAACTCAAGCATAGTGCCTGCAAAGCATGCAAACTTGACAATGGTGCCTTTAGTAGAAAAGGAAATCCTGTGTATCTGGCACGGACACAATAATAGTTTGCCAATGGGGAAAAAAAGTTCATAAGTGACCAAATTGGATTTCGAGTCCAACGCCTTAACCGCTCGGCCACCGTGACTGCATGGAAAAGACAAATGGGGGCAGGTGGACCCCATTGTCCTGGAACACAAATTTCGACCATGAGCAACGATCAGTACACCACCACCTGTGGTCGGTTAGCTCAGTTGGTCAGAGTGTGGTGCTAATAACGCCAAGGTTCAACCCCCGTATTGACCACTCTTCTTTATGTGCTCCAGGAACAACAAAAGCTCATGGTGACAACCCACCAGAGAGTGGACCCCATCCACAGGTGGGTGATCACCCACCCACGTGTGAAACACCCTTGACAAGGCTGCAGAAAGACCAGGGAGAGGTAGAGAAAACAGCATGTCAAAACAGAGCGGCAACAAACACCTTGGTCACCAAGACTGCAAGGAGCAGATCAATGGGGGCAGTGGACCCCATTATCCTCTACCCAAAATTTAGACCACAAGTGCAGAGAATGCGGACTGTGAAGGAACAACAAAAGCCCATGTCGACAACACCCCAGCCCTCATTACCAACAGTACACCACCACAAGGAAAACAGCATGGCGGTGACAAAAGCCCAGGCCTAAAACTCCCCGGGCCCCATAACCAACAGCGCACAACCCAGTCAACTGTGAAACACCCCCATCAAGGCTGCCAACCGCCCGGGGAAAGGTAAAAAAAAATAGTACGGCCCCGAAATTGCCACCTCCAAGATCGACTGAGGTCTTATACTGCCTACATGGACAAGCCAAATATCTTCTGGACAAAAAGACTAGTGTACCCCCGTACACAAAACAAGTATCTTCCTCGCATGCTGCCAGCTGATCCTTGACATCAGCTGTCACAGACATTCAAGTCATTTGGGGAACTCATCCTGATCCAGGGTTACCACTGATTTGTAGAGTAAGTAAATAAGTCACCATACACTTACTGTTAAAGGAAGACACAGTCCAAACACTCGATTGCTGCAGGGCAAGTAGGTTCCACCAAGACTTGAACTTGGATCACTGGATTCAGAGTGCTAACCATTACACCATGGAACCTGCAAGCGCATTTTAGGGTCCTGAAGTACACACTGTCAGACTACATTAGAGTTGATAGAACTTCACTGTGCACTGCTTTCCTTTCCCGAGACGCCGAATGGTGGTCCAGAATCTCTTCGAAGCCGTCCGGAAGTCATTCTCCATGGCCTCTCCAAACTCCTCCCATGTCAGAGTTTTTGCCTCAGCGAATGCCACGGACCGCTTGGACTGTCGGTTCCTGTCAGCTGAAGTCCCATAAGCCAAAAAGGCCTAATAGAACTCCTTCAGCTTGACGGCATCCCTCACCAATGGTATCCACCAATGGGTTCTAGGATAACCGCCACGACAAGCTGCGACCACCTTACGGACACAGCCACCTCGACAATGGAGGCACAGAACACCCCTGCTTCCCTCTGAACATGGTCGAAGCTCTGCACACAAGGAATACTTTTCTTTCCTACAGTTATAAATAAGCAATGTGACATGGTAGTGTACAGGACGTCTTCAGGCTGGTGCAACACACCCGAGCACCTCATGAAGAGCAGAGCTGTCCTTTCCGGGCGAAATCCATGAACTTGGAGGTGCAGTTTGCCCATTTGCAGGCAAAATTGCATTTTATTTTGGAGAGGTTGCCGAGCGAGCCAGGAGTTGAACCTGGAATCTTCTAATCTGTAGCCGGATGCTTTATCCATTGCACCACTTGCCTACACAATAAGACAAGGTGCTTGGCAGGAGAATGTAATTGGGACTGGGTTTTGATTGATATCTGTGGCTGTTTATGACGCCAAAATTGTGATTGGGACTTGGTAATTTACTCACTGACTGAGGATGCTGAGGGACTGATCCTGGACTCATTTCTGATCCCAACATCTATTCTATTATAAAACAAAGGATTCCTTGGAGAATGCAGGTATCGATCCCACTACCGTTCACATGCAAAGCGAGATCTACCATTTGAGCTAATTCCCCTGCTGTTGTACTGTAGGCAGAGAAGGTCTCATAACTATTTTGGTTCTTTTGATGGACACACTGTCAGGACCTTTCTGAGTGCAGCCAGAATACCGTCCCTGGTGGTCTAGTGGTCGGGAGTCAGTGCTCTCACTGCCGCGGCACAGGTTCCATACCTGTTCAGGGAACTGACTTTGGGCAGGTAATGACTATAGATCGGATTTGTCTTTGGCCTCGGTCGAATAGGTGGAAATATGGCCTTTCAATTCATTAGTTTACAAAAAAAAATCAAGGTGACGAATGGGAACAAGGATATGTGCCTGATCTCTGAAGGTGTGCACACGAGCATCTGTCCCCAGTTTGGACACACAATCCATATTTCCCGGATGACTGATCGGGTGCATTTGCCTTTAGCCATGAATTAATTAGCCGGCTCAGTTCATAGAGCATTAGACTTTTAATCTGAGGGTCCAAGGTTCAAGATCTGTTCAGGCGGTGAGTTGTGGGCCCCTTCCCTTAAATGTTAAACCCCAACCTCTTTGCTCTTGCTAATGTGGTCTATTTTCTTAGCCCCACAAATGTCCAAATTCACAATGGTTTTGCCTTTGAGAGCATTGTAGTACATATGACATGTATACTACATATGACATCAGAAATGATGGGTATTTCTTCAACAGAACAAGACATCTGATTCAAAACATTTACTTGACATGTTGGAGAGAAAAAAACAGCAAAGGAGTCGCAGAAACACCGACAAGGCACTGCTGGGATTTGAACCTAGGGTATCCTGTTTACAAGACAGGAACTTTGACCAACTAATCCACAGCGTCGGTGAAGGGCTGTCGTCAGTGTTAGGTGAACCACTGCGTGAAGGAAACCACACGAGTGGCCAGGCTTTCAACAGTACTGGTGAAATCATGCCAGTCTAAGCGGACAGAACCGACGATTATTCACCTCCTTGGTCTTCGCTGTGTCGAGGATGAGGATGTTGTTTGCACGCAACGACACCACAGCGGCCACCTCCTTCCTAAAAGCCCCTTCGTGCAGGCCTGTGATGCACCCGATCAGTCATCTGGGAAATATGGATTGTGTGTCCAAACTAGGGACAGATGCTCGTGTACACACCTTCAGAGATCAAGCAGATATCCTTGTTCTCTTGTGCTCTTTGTCACCTTGATTTTTTTGTAAAAGAAGGAATTGAAAGGCCATGTTTCCACCCAGTTTGGATATAGGGACCCTTTGCGTTTGAGGCAAACGTGATAACCACTACACTGTGGAAACCTGAAAGAAGGGGCTTTTAAGGGGACTGGCGAAGTCACAAAGCAGTTACCAAACAATGAAACACGACAATGTGTCCAAATTGGGGGCAGATTGACAATTGTCCAAATTGACAAATATTTCTCCTTTGTAGGGAAAATTGTTGGGGAATAATGGGCTTTTCTTCAACAAAATAAGAAATCACAATTGTGGCTTTAAAGGTTTAAAAGCTAGCTGTGAAACAAACACCTGAGCCACCCTCGGGCTCACCTTGATGTTTCAGTGGACTCATCTTGTGCGCTTGGAGTCAATGATTTGGCTTGTCACCGCCTCCAACATTGACTGGATGGGTGGCCTTTTGAAGAATGAAGTTAATGTCCTTTCAGCCAGCCAATGAGCCTTTTCAAACTATTTGCAAAATCGCAACATGGACAGGAATTGTGCTGAAACTCGGGCTTGAAACAAGCACCTTTAAAACTTCAGTCTAACACTCTCCCAAGTAAGCTATTTCAGCTGCAAAGGTGGCGTTCTGCTTTTGTGGTCTGGGCGAAAAGTGGGGGTAGGGGGAAGCTGTTTCTGTGCCACGTCCTATGTTGTTTTATACCTGGCCCAATGTGTTCTCATCTTGGGTTGGAATGTCCCCATGCTGGTAACGGGTGTGGAATACAGTCCATTGATGAGGATAAGCGGTACAGAAAATGGATGGATTTCACTGGTTGAAGTTGTCAGCTACCACAAAAATGGTCATGCGCCACGAGCCTGTTCTGAATTCCCCTTTGGCCAATCGACACCACAACAATTTTCAGAATTGTAGACAGTTGTGTGATTTCCCGACGGGAAGCTCCTGTTTTGTATGTCACAATTTCATGTTGAAACTTGAGCAGGGTTACGATTGCAACAACCAGTAGGGTAAAGCAAACCCGTCTTGATTGTTACGACTGATTGTCCTCTGGTCTTCATGAGGTGCTCGGGTGTGATGCACCAGTCCTGGAAGATGGCAAAGGTGCATGGTCAAAAAGGTTTACTTAAACAAGTTATTCCTTGTGTGCACGGTCAGCTCATTGGCCTTCTCACTGTTGAGGACGAGGGAGCAGAAATCTGCTGGCTGTACTTGACCACAGTAGGAGGAAAAAACAGGTTGGCTTGACATTTAAGGGAACATGGACTTGAACCCTGGACCCTCAGATTAAAAGTCTGATGCTCTACCAACTGAGCTATCCAGGCCCTTGATGAAAGAGGAGAACTCACAAGGCAAAATCTGCTAGCATACTGTACTTGACCTTGCAGACATGAATAAACCGTGGTCCTGAAATTGTCACCTCCAAGATCGACTGAGGTCTTAAACTGCCCACATGGACAATCCAAATATCTTCTGGACAAAAAGAGTTCATGGTCAGACAAGACAAAGGTTGAGCCAGTCACCTGAACATTAAACTTTTGATCTGAGCGTCCGGGATTCGAGTCCCTGTTCAGGTGACCAGGTCTGAGGTCCACTTTGCAAATGCCTCATTTTTGCCCTCAAAAAAGGGCAACAGGACAATCCCTTGGTACTTTATGGAAACTACATGAGGAGCCTGGCTTTTAACTGGAACTGGAAAGACTTGTGGCCCTGCACACAAACCAAGTATCTTCTGATCAGCTGATCCTTGACATCAGCTGTCACAGACATTCACGTCATTTGAGGAACTCATCTTGATCCACAGTCACCACTGATTTGGAGAGTAAGTAAATAAGTCATCATACACTTACTGTTAAAGGAAGACACAGTCCAAACACTCGATTGCTGCAGGGCAAGAAGGTTCTTGGATCACTGGATTCAGAGTCCAGAGTGCTAACCATTACACTACAGAACCTACAAGTGCATTGTAGGGTCCTGAAGTACACACTGTCAGATTACATTAGAGTTGATAGAACTTCACTGGGCAATGCTTTCCTTTCCCGAGACGCCGGATGGTGGTCCAGAATCTCTTCGAAGCCGTCCGGAAGTCATTCTCCATGGCTTCCCCAACCCCCCCCCCCTGTCAGTTGAAGTCCTATGAGCCAAAAAGATCTTCAGCTTGACGGCATCCCTTACCAATGGTATCCACCAATGGGTTCTAAGATTACCGCCACGGCAAGCACCGACCACCTTACGGCCACAGCCGCCCCGACAATGGAAGCACAGAACACCCCTGCCTCCTCTGAACATGGTCGAAGCTCTGCACAAAAGGATTACTTCTATTCCTACTGTTATAAATGAGCAATGTGACATGGTAGTGTACAGGATGTCTGCAGGCTGGTGCAACACACCCGACCACCTCATGAAGAGCAGAGCTGTCCTTTTCCGGGCAAAACCCATGAACTCGGACTCGGAGGTGCAGTTTGCCCATTTCAGCTGCTCCAAATTTGTCTGCAGGCAAAACTTTAATTTTAGACTCAGGTCAATTGGAAAGGTTGGCGAGTCCCAGGGGTTGAACCTGGAATCTTCTGATCCGTAGTCAGATGCGTTATTCATTGCACCCACTGTACTTGACCACAGTAGGAGGACAAAAGAGGTTGGTTTGACATTTAAGGGAAGGGGTCACTTGAACAGGTCTTGAACCCTGGACCCTGCGAATAAAAAGCTGATGCTCCAACTGCGCTATACAGGCCCTTGATGAATGAGGGGAACTCACAAGGCAAAAACTTCTGACATACTGTACTTGACCTTGCCATGGACAGAGATGAAGAAGCCCCGGTCCCGAAATTGCCATAGATACAGCCTGCAGTTAGCAAGTCATAATCAGAAGGAATATCGACTTTTGACTTCAATATTTATGCAACTGAACAATAAACTCCCATGCAAAATGGAGCCAAAATGGATACAATCTAGGGTTACAACAGTAACCTTCCCATACCTTTATAGAAACAAACCAAAACCAACCTCACTTGAGTTGGATTGACCAAAGGAACCATGCAAAAACGGAAACAATCGAGTTATATTACTCCGATTCGAGACACATTACCACAAGTTGTTGCAATTCTCAAGGGTGTTTGAGCCACGCATCCATGTACTTTTAGACTATTCTTAAATAGTAAATAATAAATAAAATAATCCTAAAACCAAGGCAGTGCATCATGGGGCATCCGGATATGAACCAGGACCTCCTGATCTGCAGTCAAATGCTCTACCACTGAGCTACACCCCCTCAAACACACCATGCATCGTTACACGATGGGAACTATGCATATGCACTAAACCAGCACATCCTCATGGTGACTGGGAGAATTTAGCAAACAAAGATTGACTTCTTGATGGGTCAGCTAGGTCGAAAAGGTTTACTTAAACAAGTTATTCCTTGTGTGCAGGTCATCTCCTTGGCCTTCTCGGTGCTTAGGATGAGGTAGCAGAAATCTTCTTGCATACTGTACTTGAGCACAGTAGGGGGACAAAAGAGGTTAGTTTCACATTTAAGGGAAAGGGCCTACACCAGCTTAAGGCTCCTTTCTCTCAGTAGGCACTGGTTGAAATCCCACAGCTGGCATTTTACTGGTCAGGTCCATTATCCACAACTGGAATGATTTGGCAGCAAAGGACTGTCAGATTGTACAACTCAGCTGAACACTTCAAGAAAATGATTAAAAGACGTCTTGTTCGAGGGGGGTTTGTTTTCCCGGACTGGTTGTTGCAACCGCAACCCTGCTCAAGGTTCAACGTGACATACAAAAGAACAACTACCCGTTGGGGAATCAAAACCCGGTCTTCCACGTGACAAGCGGAGATACTGTCCATTATACTAACGAGGACTGCTTCTGAGCATTTGTGGTGTCAATTGGCCAAAGCGGAATTCAGAACAGGCCCTGGTATCCCACAACGGGGCGAGGTGCAGTTCCTCCTCTTTGTTGTCATCATAAGGGTCTTCTGAATCCCTCTTGGTCTGTCCTGTCACCTCGGACCTGTTTGCCTTGGAAGACCCGACCAGAGGCATATAGCCCCAGAAAACATAGCCCCTCGAATCACCCGGGCACTCAAACCCCTCCACCACGATTCACGATTCACTGTGTTTCAGTGATTCCTGTGCGAGGTTTAAAAAACAGCTGTGAAAGAAACACCTGAGCTACCTTTGGGGTCACCTTGGTATCTCGGTGGACTCAACTTGTGCCCTTGCAGTCGATGGTTTGGCTTTTAATTTCCTCTGGCATTGGCTGGATGTAAAGTTAAATTTCTTTCAGCAAAGGCTCAAAATCGGGATTGAACCAGGGACCTTTAGATCGTCAGTCTTACGCTCTCCCAACTGAGCTATTTCAGCTGCAAAGGTGGTTCTCTGCTTTTTCCAGTGCAGGCAATTTCACCTAGATCTCTATTGTAACAGGCATCCTTACACCATGACTGAAAAGGATTTCATGGATTCCCTGACATGTTTTTGGTCTGAGGATTTGCCATGGACATTGAACCTCTTGTATCAGAGGTTCGACCAACAGTTGTACCCTTCTCTCCAGCACCCTGGAATAGACTTTCCCAGGGAGGCTGAGGAGTGTGTTGCTTTGTCCGGCTCCTTGTACGTTGACAACCCCAAACCCCAATGGATTTCTAGTCCATCGCCTTAACCACTCGGCCACAACAACTTGCAAAGAACCTCGCCGATTATAGCGTTGCTTTTCAGTTGAAATGCAAGGGAAACTGCCAATTCAGTCAGCAACCATGAAGATCCAGGCAATTTCACCTGGATCTCCATTGTCACAGACGTCTTGACACCACAAGTGCCCCCAAAACTGCACGTTGTCAGCAGAATTTGAACCGGTTAGTTTGAACCTGTGTTAGCTTTATTTAGGAAGACCCATTGTGGCCCTTCGGGCTCACAACTACTTAGTGGGATTTCGGATGATCCATCGTGGTCACAGGCGTCCTGACACCATGACTGCCCCAAAAGACCAGTGGTTAAATTGCAAGGACAACTGCTTGCCAATTTAGTGATATTCAGGATGACCCACTGTGGTCCTTCCAGCTCACGACTTAGTGGGATTTAGGATGGTCCATCGTGGTCCTTCTGGCTGACCTATTTGTTCAGGTGTCTTGACACCACGAGTGCCCCCAAAACTGTACGTTGTCGGCAGGATTTGATGTGCCAGGAAACCCCAATGGATTTCTAATCCATCGCCTTAACCACTCGGCCACAACAAATTGTCACAAACGCAGAACCTCACAGATTATGCTGTTGTATATCAGTCGAAATGCAATGGAAAATGTTTGCCAATTTTATGAGCAACCATGAGACTTGTCAACTCGTGAGTGGTATTGCAGCTCACGGTTTTGGGGGATCTCACATGAATTCCCATGAATCCCCTGACACGATTTTGGTCTGATGACTTCCCATGGATTGCCACCATCAGTGATGTCTTGACACCAAGAGTGCCTCCAAAACTGTACGTTGTCGGCAGGATTTGATGCGCGGGAAAACCCCAATGGAGGCAATTTTCATGGATTCCCTGACATGTTTTTTTCCTTCAACCTCACAAGGTCACAGTTTTTTCCTGATCAGGGCACCGTTTTAGGTTGTGTGGATGATTGATCTTAAGCGCCAGATTAAGACTCTTTTCTCTCAGAAGGCACTGCTTGAAATCCCACAGCTGGCATTTTCCTGGTCATGTCCATTGTCCTCGACCTTTAGATCTTCAGTCTAACGCTCTCCCAACTGAGCTATTTCAGCTGCGAAGGTGGTTCTCTGCTTTTTCCAGTGCAGGCAATTTCACCTAGATCTCTATTGTAACAGGCGTCCTTACACCATGACTGAAAAGGATTTCATGGATTCCCTGACATGTTTTTGGTCTGAGGATTTGCCATGGATCGCCACCGTCAGTGAAGTCTTGGCACCATGAGTGCCCCCAAAACTGTACGTTGTCGGCAGGATTTGATGCGCGGGGAAACCCCAATGGATTTCTAGTCCATCGCCTTAACCACTCGGCCACAACAACTTGCAAAGAACTTCGCCGATTATACCGTTGTTTTTCAGTTGAAATGCAAGGGAAACTGCCAATTCAGTCAGCAACCATGAAGATCCAGGCAATTTCACCTGGATCTCCATTGTCACAGACGTCCTGACACCACAAGTGCCCCCAAAACTGCACGTTGTCGGCAGAATTGGGGGCACTCTCTCATGAATTCCCATGAATCCTGTGACACGATTTTGGTCTGATGACTTCTCATGGATCGCCACCATCAGTGATGTCTTGACACCAAGAGTGCCCCCAAAACTGTACGTTGTCGGCAGGATTTGATGCGCGAGGAAACCCCAGTGGATTAGTTCATCGCCTTAACCACTCGGCCACAACAACTTGTCACAGAGCTGGTCTAGTGTTCCGCGACCAAGACGAAAACCACATTGGACCTCTTGTAGCAGAGGTTCGACCAACAGTTGTACCCTTCTCTCCAGCACCCTGGAATAGACTTTCCCAGGGAGGCTGAGGAGTGTGTTGCTTTTTCCGGCTCCTTTTGAGTGTCCTCCGTTGTCAGCAAACCTCACAAGGTCACAGTTTTTTCCTGATCAGGACACCGTTTTAGGTTGTGTGGATGATTGGTCTCAAGCGCCAGATCTTTTCTCTCAGAAGGCACTGCTTGAAATCCCACAGCTGGCATTTTCCTGGTCATGTCCATTATCCTCGACTGGAATGATGTGGCAGCAAAGGACTGTCAGATTGTACAACACGGCTGACCCCTTCATAAGAAGTCAGTGCTCAAGAGAGTCAGAGTTCATGTGAGAAGGTCCTTTCAGCAAAGGCCTTCAAACTATTTGCCAAGTCAGGACGTAAAGAGGGACTGTGCTGAAACCCGGGATTGAACCAGGGACCTTTAGATCTTCAGTCTAACGCTCTTCCAACTGAGCTATTTCAGCTGCGAAGGTGGTCGCACTGCTTTTTCCAGTGCAGGCAATTTCACCTAGATCTCTATTGTAACAGGCGTCCTTACACCATGACTGAAAAGGATTTCATGGATCCGCTGACATGTTTTTGGTCTGAGGATTTGCCATGGATCGCCACCGTCAGTGAAGTCTTGGCACCACGAGTGCCCCAAAACTGTACGCTGTCGGCAGGATTTGAACCTGCGCGGGGAAACCCCAATGGATTTCTAGTCCACCGCCTTAACCACTCGGCCACAACAACTTGCAAAGAACTTCGCCGATTATACCGTTGTTTTTCAGTTGAAATGCAAGGGAAACTGCCAATTCAGTCAGCAACCATGAAGATCCAGGCAATTTCACCTGGATCTCCATTATCACAGACGTCCCGACACCACAAGTGCCCCCAAAACTGCACGTTGTCGGCAGAATTGGGGGCACTCTCACATGAATTCCTATGAATCCTGTGACACGATTTTGGTCTGATGACTTCCCATGGATCGCCACCATCAGTGATGTCTTGACACCAAGAGTGCCCCCAAAACTGTACGTTGTCGGCAGGATTTGATGCGCGAGGAAACCCCAATGGATTAGTTCATCGCCTTAACCACTCGGCCACAACAACTTGTCACAGAGCTGGTCTAGTGTTCCGCGACCAGGACGAAAACCACATTGGACCTCTTGTAGCAGAGGTTCGACCAACAGTTGTACCATTCTCTCCAGCACCCTGGAATAGACTTTCCCAGGGAGGCTGAGGAGTGTGTTGCTTTTTCCGGCTCCTTTTGAGTGTCCTCCGTTGTCAGCAAACCTCACAAGGTCACAGTTTTTTCCTGATCAGGGCACCGTTTTAGGTTGTGTGGATGATTGGTCTCAAGCGCCAGATCTTTTCTCTCAGAAGGCACTGCTTGAAATCCCACAGCTGGCATTTTCCTGGTCATGTCCATTATCCTCGACTGGAATGATGTGGCAGCAAAGGACTGTCAGATTGTACAGTTAAAATACAAGTTAAACTTTCAAGTTTGATTTAGACAACTTAAAGTTTGAGCGCAAGTTGGAAGTGCCTCACTTTGTACTTTGCTTTTGTTGGATCAACACCAGCTGCATTTGTTGGGTGAATTGATTTGTGGTGTGTTTGCCTGAAGAAGGCCCATAGTGGCCGAAACGTCGCAAGGACACACCCACCAAGCCTGTTAAGGTCTTCTTTTGTTTAAGAACTTTACTTGTTTGTTTGTTTACTTGTTTGTTTGTGTGTTTGTTTACTTGTTTATTTTTACATTCTTTAAAATAAAAAAAATAAAAAAAATAAAAAAATCATCTAAAAACCAAGAAAAAAATCACAAAACATAAAAAATAATAAAAAAAATATATACAAATTCATACCCAGTGTACCAACATGGACCCAAGGGAGGGGGGTTGGACACTAGTACAGTACGGGAGGCGTCGTGCCCGTGCCCGCAGGAGGGACACACGACCGCAAAGGGCCATCTCCCAGTCCCGACAGGGGGGAGGTCCTAACTGGAGGGGGGCCAGAGCATTCTCTACTGCCCCCCCGAATAGAGGGGGCAGGGGGGCTCAGCCCTACATGCCTAACCCTAACCCTAGCCCTAACCCTAACCCTAACCCTAGCCCTAGCCCTAGCCCTAGCCCTAGCCCTAACCCTAACCCTAACCCTAACCCTTACCCTAACCCTAAACCCTAGCCCTAGCCCTAACCCTAACCCTAGCACATCACACTAAATGTGTTCCATAAGTGCCAAAACCCTAACCCTAACCCTAACCCTTCTTTTCTGAGCGAGTGGAGTGCCTTTTTGGACGTGGCACAAATGTGCCATAAAGCACATCACACTAAATGTGTTCCATAAGTGCCAAAACGCTCTTCTCTGAGCGAGTGGAGTGCTTTTTTGGACGTGGCACACATGTGCCTATATGGAGAAGATTTTTTTACCACAAAGCCTATAGGTTGCTTGAAATACATTATCACAGCGAGTGAAACACTTTTTCTCAGTTTTGCTCTAACTCTTCAGCAGTGCTTCTCAGCCCCATGAAACTGTTGCAGAAAGAACGGGATGCAAAGCTGCGCCAGGCACATTTGGAATTACCCTAACCCTAAACCCTAACCCTAACCCTAGCCCTAGCCCTAGCCCTAGCCCTAGCCCTAGCCCTAGCCCTAACCCCAACCCCAGCCCCAGCCCCAGCCCTAACCCTAGCCCTAGCCCTTGCCCTAGCCCTAGCCCTAGCCCTAACCCTAAACCCTAACCCTAACCCTAACCCTAGCCCTAACCCTAACCTTAACCCTAACCCTAACCCTAACCCTAACCCTAACCCTAACCCTAACCCTAACCCTAACCCTAACCCTAACCCTAGCCCTAACCCTAACCCATACCTTTAGAGGCATAGTTAAATCCCAACTGTTACGATTTGACCGTATTTGTACACAGGAGGAAGATTTTTGGGAAGCAGTAAGGATTCTATTTAAGACATTAAGACAACGGGGGTATAGAAGGCCAATGTTGCAACATTGTCTGAAGACTTTCAGGGACAGGACAAGAAAGGATGATACAAGAGGCATCCCGATAATTACCTATTTTTCCACGGCAAGTAGGGTAATCACCTCAATAATAAAGAAAAACTACAAAGAGAAAATTGGGAACATGGATGCCTGGTCAAAATGTACCCCCATCAGAGCCTACAGAAAACACAAAAGCCTCAGAGATATGTTGGTCAACGCAAGACTAAAGCCATTCCGGAGAGAGAGCAAGGAACCCACACCGGAATATTTTTGTAAATTGAAATTCATAACTAATAGCACGAACAACAGAGTATTTAAAATCAAACAAAATTTCACTTTGGGTACATCCAATTGTGTATATGTATTATTTTGCGCGAGATGTAAAAAACAATATGTCGGCGAGACCAAAAATTCTATCAGAACCAGAATGTGGCAACATAGATATAATATTAAAAACAAAAAAGCAATGGATAAGCCATTGGTTCGCCATTTTGGACGACATGGGTTAAGGGAAATCCGAGTTGCGGAATTGCAAAGTAAGTTGGGATGGGAAGACAGGGATAGAAAAAGGGCAGAAAGGAATTGGATTCAGAATCTGGGGACTAAAATGCCGGGGGGACTAAACAAAGCTTAAAAGGAAGAAAGGGTGGGAAGGTGGATGAACGGGAGGAGGAATGTGGGCCCTAGCCCCAACCCCAACCCCTAACCCTAACCCTAACCCTAACCCTAGCCCTAACCCTAACCCTAACCCTAACCCTAACCCTAACCCTAACCCTAGCCCTAACCCTGGCCCTGGCCCTGGCCCTAACCCTAACCCTAACCCTAGCCCTTAACCCTAGCCCTAACCCTACCCCCAACCCTAACCCTAACCCTAGCCCTAGCCTCAACCCTACCCCGAGCCCTAACCCTAACCCCAATCCTAACCCTAACCTTAACCCCAATAAATAAATAAACATATAAATATATAAATAAATTAATTAATATCTAAAAACATATAAATATATAAATACATGAAGGGGTATACAACAATACATAAGGTTCGATTCATGGGGAAAGGGAAGGAAGGAAAAGAGGATGGATGAGTTAAAATGCAAGTTAAACTTTCAAGTTTGATTTAGACAACTTAAAGTTTGAGCGCAAGTTGGAAGTGCCTCACTTTGTACTTTGCTTTTGTTGGATCAACACCAGCTGCATTAGTTGGGTGAATTGATTTGTGGTGTGTTTGCCTGAAGAAGGCCCATAGCGGCCGAAACGTCGCAAGGACACACCCACCAAGCCTGTTAAGGTCTTCTTTTGTTTAAGAACTTTACTTGTTTGTTTACTTGTTTGTTTGTGTGTTTGTTTACTTGTTTATTTTTACATTCTTTAAAATTAAAAAAATAAAAAAAACATCTAAAAACCAAGAAAAAAATCACAAAACATAAAAAATAATAAAAAAATATATACAAATTCATACCCAGTTTACCAACATGGACCCAAGGGAGGGGGGTTGGACACTAGTACAGCACAGGAGGCGTCGTGCCCGTGCCCGCAGGAGGGACACACGACCGCAAAGGGCCATCTCCCAGTCCCGATAGGGGGGAGGTCCCAACTGGAGGGGGGCCAGAGCATTCTCTACTGCCCCCCCGAATAGAGGGGGCAGGGGGGCTCAGCCCTACACGCCTAACCCTTACCCTAACCCTAACCCTAGCCCTAGCCCTAGCCCTAACCCTAGCCCTATTCCTAGCCCTAGCCCTAGCCCTAGCCCTAACCCTAACCCTAGCCCTAACCCTTACCCTAACCCTAGCCCTAGCCCTAACCCTAGCCCTAACCCTAACCCTAGCCCTAACCCTAGCCCTAGCCCTAACCCTAACCCTAACCCTAACCCTAGCCCTAACCCTAGCCCTAACCCTAACCCTAACCCTAACCCTAACCCTAGCCCTAGCCCTAACCCTAACTAGCCCTAACCCTAACTAGCCCTAACCCTAGCCCTAACCCTAGCCCTAACCCTAACCCTAGCCCTAACCCTAACACTTACCCTAGCCCTAACCCTAACCCTCTACCCTAACCCTAACCCAGCCCCAGCCCCAACCCTAAACCTTAGCCCCAGCCCCAACCCTAAACCCTAGCCCTAACCCTAGCCCTAAGCCTAGCCCTAACCCTAGCCCTAAGCCTAGCCCTAACCCTAGCCCTAACCCTCGCCCCTAACCCCTAACCAACCCAACTCCCAGCCCCAGCCCTAGCCCTAACCCCCCCCAGCCCTAGCCCTCTAGCCCTAACCCTCTAGCCCTAAGCCCTAGCCCTAACCCCTAGCCCTAACCCCAGCCCTAAGCCCTAAGCCCTAGCCCTTAGCCCTTAGCCCTAACCCTAGCCCTTAGCCATAGCCCTTAGCCCTAACCCTAGCCCTAGCCCTAACCCTAGCCCTAGCCCTAGCCCTAACCCTCGCCCCTAACCCCTAACAAACCCAACTCCCAGCCCCAGCCCTAGCCCTAACCCCCCCTTAGCCCTTAGCCCTTAGCCCTTAGCCCTAACCCTAGCCCTTAGCCATAGCCCTTAGCCCTAACCCTTAGCCCTAACCCTTAGCCCTAACCCTTAGCCCTAACCCTTAGCCCTAGCCTGACGTAACCCTAAAGCTAACCCTGTAGCCCTAACCCTAGCCCTAGCCTTAAACCTAACCCTCTAGCACTAACCCTCTAGCCCTAACCCTGTAAGGTTAACCATATTGGTAGGCTAACCCTAACCCTATGCCTCCATCTGGTGGCCACTTTAACTTACTGCTCCTCTACTTAGGAAATTCCGCCATCTAGTGGTCACTTAAAATTACTGCAACTTAACTTGGGAATTTCTGCTATCTAGTGGTCACCTAAAATTACTGCAACTTTGCCGGGGAAATTCCCCCATTTAGTGGTCACTTAAAATTACTGCAACTTAACCTGGGAATTTCCGCTATCTGGTGGTCACTTAAAATTACTGCAACTATACTTGGGAATTTCCGCCATCTAGTGGTCTCTTAAAATCACTGCGACTTTGCCTGGGAAATTCCGCCATCTAGCGGTCACTTAAAATTACTGCACCTTTACTTGTGAATTTGGCCGGCTAACATTGTACTGTAACAGCCAGAGCAACCTTTACAGCCAAAGCATTAGTCATGGCACTCGTGTATGAATTGCATATCTTTTATCATCTATTCATTTATCCTGTGTTATTGTGCTACATGTATGAAGGCCATCATGTCATTTACTTGAACAAGTCTTCCTACCTGTGAAGAACGCCGACACCATGTTGTTGATGGTCTGCCAACACGATTACATGAGTCCTTCCCCGGGGGCCGACAGACTGCTGATGGACGCAAAAGGTTGAAGCTCCAGAAAATGCCGTCTTGTGCGTGCAATAGGTGAAACTGTCCACTGGAGAACCTATGGCATCAGATGACGCTCCCATTTGGAGCTCATGTTGGGATGGATGCAGAGGGATCCCACGGGCTGTTAAGCGACAAGCGGCTTTTCATCTGTAACAGAAGTAGGAAGATTAGCTGCTATTCCTTTGCTGTAATGAAATACTCAGTTTTATAAAATTCATTCCTGCATTGAATACTTATAATAATAATAATAATAATAATAATAATAATACATTTTATTTGTATAGCGCTTTTGAAAATACTCAAAGACACTTTACAGAAGAATGGAGTTGAATAAAGTATACAGAATAGAAGACACACCAAAATACAACATTCATTGGTTAATACACAGTTAAAACATGAGTAAAAGCGGGGCGGGGCACAGCAGTCAGATATAAAAAAGTTAGACATTAAAAACTGATTTAAAGAGGTGGGTTTTGAGTTGTTTTTTGAAGGTGGGAAGGTCAGGGCAAGCACGGAGTGAATGGGGCAAAGAGTTCCAGAGGGTGGGGGCAGCGATGGAGAAGGCTCTGTCTCCCCAGGTTCGGAGCTTGGTTATTGTAATGATGCGGTGTACAGAAGTCAGTTTTTTAGGCGCCATGAAAAAATATGATTAATTAATTATGAGTGTGCTTTCTCTTCCGTTGTCACAATGATGCTCAAAGATAAAATCAGCGGCTTACACTCACCTAACAGATGCCTCGCCTCTGACGGCAACAAGTTCCGACACAAACTTAACACGCCATGCACGCGACATAACCACGACATCAAGGGATTTTCACGTCAAACGAAATATTTCCAAATAAACCACTTTTAGCTTCGGTTGTCATTGACTATGACGAGGGTAGCGAAACATACTTTTAAAAAATCGTTGTCAATTTGGGCCAAAGTCGTTCACATTATGTTATGGATTGCAAATGAACCGGTTGAAACAATTGCTTCCGTCATTTCGAGCAATCTGCGCGCCAATTATGTCCACAAAATGGCGACCTCGGCTCCAGCTCGTCAACTTCGACATCGTTTATATACTGTATATTGTCCTATTGTCGGAGCGAAACGCCACTATTCGTGCGCCAACGTGACTTAAAACTTTGATACTGACCTTGTAGCATTGCTTGTGCGGCGTCTGAGTTACATGGCAACTCCAGTGTTTTCCGTCAGGGTGTTGGAACGCCGACTCGATACCGAATTAAATTGGCGCCAATGAAAACGATGCTGATGCAAGACAAACCGTTTACTTCGGCACTTCTCCACGGTCGTGGCGGTGTTAACTGTCACTATTTTCAGCCCCAAACCGTGGTAAGGGGCGGCCTGACTTCGTCAGAGAAAGACAGATGGTTGCCTGCTGCTTCCGGTGTTGTGCCGAGTTTTGCATGCCTGCCGGAATATGCATCCACCTCGCGGGAGCGCGCACGCTCACTTAAAACCGAAAATATGTGACGCTGCGGGCTTTTTTCGCCACAGGACTTCAGATTAACGTAGATATTATACTTTTTGTCTGTTTTATCAGTTACTATGAGATACCTAAAGCACACAGTATATGAAAACTTCGATTTATTGGCTTGGTATTTGTTAGGTATGTCAAGCATTTGACGCATGCGTATCCAGGAATACGGTGAGTGGAGCGGGTTAGACATTTACAATGTAATTGTGGCGCTTTGTAACACAGTTCTTCTGCCATTTAGGTATTTCTGCATAACTAATGACAAATATGACCAAACCAACCAAACCACAAGGAAGAGTTGTTAACAGACAGTGAATGAGGCATGATGCAACAGTCGATCTCACCCGTTTGACATACTTTGGACTGTAAAATGAAAAATAAAAGTGTTGAACTTGGGGGCTCCACTCATTCATTCATTATGTGGCAACACAATGGTTATTTGGTGAATTTTAAATTCCCCATCAACAAATATGGGTGCATGCATTCTATGGCAGGGCAGATTTTTGACCTGCCGAGATTTGCATCCACCCCTATTTGGGCTGAGATCACTTCTACATGTCTATAGTTCACATGATTTACTTTAAAGACATCCACCTATCAAGTGGACTTCATCTTTGGACCAAAAAAGTTTCCCATCAGCAAATAGGGGGTGCATGCATTTTACGGCAGGGCGGATTTTGACCTGCCGAGATTTGCATGCACCCCCTATTTGGACTAAGATGAGTTCTACATGTCTATCATTTGAACAAAAAAGTTCCCTAACAGCAAATATGGGGTGCATGCATTCTACAGCGGGTGGATTTTGACCTGCCGAGATTTGCATGCACCCCCCACTTGGACCAGTATAACTGCTACATGTCTATAGTTCACATTATTTACTTTAAATACATCCATCTCTCATGTGGATGTCATCACTTGAAAAAAAAAGTTCCCATATTGGAAATATTGTCACGCTGCACAGTGACATGTGTTACCTTGTGTGTCGGGTTGGGGGTACGCCCAGTTCATGTGGTTATTAGGACTCTTACTGCTCTCTGTGTGCATCTACAGATGTGGACCTCCTTGGAGTTGGGCGGAGCTACCTGACGGGCGCAGCTGCTGACAATCAAGCTAATTTCCGGTTCCCTTCTTTAGGCACTGAGCTGCGGCAGGAGGGTGCTGGATTATTCCTTTGTGGACGTGACAGACTAACTCCTGTACCTCCTCCAGCGTTACACACGCCTCGGCCACGCACCCTCCTACCCGTCCGGTAGCCCGCTGGCCTCTAAGACTGCTCTGTTCTTCCTTGTATTTTGTGTTGTGCCTGCGTGCACCCTTCCACGGAGCTCCCTTTTTTGTGCTCCGGCGCCTTTTGTTTATTGGGTCTCCTCACCTGAACTATTAAAGCAGCTTGACCTTACCTGAGCTTGCTGTGTCCTGCATCTTGGGATCCACCCTCTCCGCCACACGGTCAGAACGTGATAAATATGGGGTGCATGCATTTTACGGCAGGGCAGATTTTTGACCTGCCGAGATTTGCATGCACCCCCTATTTGGACCAGCGTAATTTCTACATGTCTATAGTTCACATGATTTACTTTAAAGACATCCATCTCTCATGTGGACTTCATCTTTGGACCAAAAAAGTTCCCATGTTGGAAATATGGGTTGCATGCATTTTACGGCAGGGCGTAATGTAATGAGCAATGTTGGGGGAGGGCACTCAGAAGGTGCTGTATGTGTGTCTTTTGCACACTGGCTGTACAAAAAATATTACTGGCCAAGCTAGTTACTGCTGGCTCATATTGAGGTCATGACCCTTTTCTTGCATTTTAACAAAGAAAGATTTCACACACTCACAAACACAAACTCTGTTTTTAGGAGTCTTTGGGGTCTTCATATAAATCCAGTCCTGATTTGAGAAGTCCAGATATAATAGTTTTTGAAGTGGAGCAGGTCTAAAATGAACTAGATGGAAAGAAAATGTGCAAATGTGACTTTATTCACAAATACAATAGTCACCTTCAGGAAAGTGCAATGTCTTACATGAAATGTTTTCACATTAAGAAGTGTCACCAAATACAGACCGAAAACACTAAGATTCATCATTATGTGACCTTCAATTCTATCTTATGTATATTTAAGTACTGTATCGGAAGCCAACTTCAGCATCGTAACATACTGTTGGAAAAATAATTATTCTCATATATATATTTCTTCTGAATCCAAATTGCGTAGTTTACATCCATCTTGTGTTCATTACACAGGTGTCAGAATGTACTGTCTGCCAGGCGGCTCAGCATACCATAAAGCACAATGTCCAGCATATTCCCATAAAGGTATCATTTGTTCTATTACTTTGTCCTCACTAGGGTCGCGGGTGTTCTGGTTGGTGTCAAAGCTAATTTAATGTTCCACTGTTTTTTTGTGTTTTTTTAGGTCACACAGCCATTTGTACTGGTGGGTATGGACCTCATTGGAAAACTAACCACCACAACAAACGGACACATGTATGTGTGTGTGATGGTGGACTACTTCACCAAGTGGCCACAAGCCTATCCCCTTAAGACCAAAAGGGCTGAGGAGGTCACAGAACAAATATTGAAATTTGTTCATCAATTCGAAGCACCGAAACGCATTCTCACGGACCAAGGGAGTGAGTTTGTAAATGCGGTAAGCACAGAACTTATATCTTATTGGGATCTATTCTTCTTCTTTCTATTTGTGCTTTTCCCTTCAACTACCCTCATGTCCTCCTTCAATACATCCATAAACCTCCTCTTTGGTCTTCCTCTACGCCTCCTACCTGGCAGCATCCTTCTACCAATATAGTCACTATCTCTCCTCTGGACATGTCCCAACCATCTCAGTCTGGCCGATAACTGACTTTATCTCCAAGGCCTCTAACATGTAATGTCCCTCTGATCTTATCCATCCTGGTCACTCCCAAAGAGAACCTCACCATCCTCATCTCTGCTACCTCCAATTCTGCTTCCTGTCTCCAGACCAAACAGCATGGCTGGTCTCACCACGGTTTTGGATACCTTTCCTTTCCTTTTAGCTGAAACTCTTCTATCACACATTATTACACCTTTTTGGAATTTATTACTATGTGTTTAAAATAAGGTTTCTTAATATGTTATGCAATTGTCTGAAATTGTATATGTGTTACCAGGTCAATAAGAATGTCTGCAATATTTTGGGGATCAAAAGAAGTTTGTGTGCCCCCTACCATCCTCAAACCAATGGTTTGGTGGAGCGCATGAACGCAACCATCCAGAGGTAAGTAATGTCACCTTGTCATCCAAGTTGTCCCTCAAAAATTATATTGTTGAATAGATTTGCAATCTATTTTTTCTCTTTTAGGGCTCTTGGTAAACTGGTAGGGTGCAAACCAGAAATGTGGGACGAATATTTGGATGCTGTTATGTTTGGGTTGCGTACCAAAAAACAGATGACAACCAAATTCTCCCCCTATTTTTTGATGTTTGGCCGTGAAGCCCGGTACCCAACAGAAGTTCCAGAGGACTTTCTGGTTTGTGAAATGCACTATTAAGTTTAATTACATTATGAAGAATTGATGTTGTTATTATGAAATTGAAGAAGTAATATATTTCCATGCTGTTTTCTTTCATATTGAATGTATTTGTAGAATGGAAATGTTGCATGAGCTACTGTCTATTTTACAGATGGACAGTAATGTGGAGGATTACATTGGAGCAGAGACAGTTTGCGAGGACATTAGGCGGCTTGATGTGATCAGGGACATCAAAAACGTGTCCCGATCTCAGCAGAGAATGGTGCAACAGAGTAGTTCAAAACGGAAGCAAGTCAGCTTCGCAGAGGGTGACAGAGTGTTGAGACAGAATGTGAGGAGCCAACAGCGTAAGGGTGGGAAGCTGGAGTCTAATTTTCTTGGGCCCTTCACCATCACAGCCATCAAAGGGAAAAGTGCTGATCTACTTGGCGACAATGGAGTTAACTACAAGAAAATTAGTGTTACGGGTCCCAGGATATGGCACCACAGTAGCAAGATACAGTAGTCTGTAAGGACAGATATGGGTGGACAGCAGTGAGGACACGGAGCAGCAACGTCTTCGTCCAGATTGCGTCTCTTTATTAAAACTTGATTCATTTCAAGAATTACAATGTACAATATGTATACAATATACAATAGTTGGTCACAAGTGTGTGCAGGAGCCCAATAACTACCTTCAATGAACCTGCCTGTGAGACAAGGCTGAGGGCCATTTAAACCCAAAATGGCCGCCATACGGTAACAACTGTCGTCTAAACTGCATCTGGCCGTACGTTACTAATAAGCTTGCTCTATTTTTAAAAAACAGCTTAACAATATCATGTGAGCTATCAAATATGCTTCCCTTCAACGAAATAGGAATTTACAGAGGTTGAATTCGTTCCTCTTAACAACAACTGACCTGTAAGGACAGATATGGGTGGACAGCAGTGAGGACACGGAGCAGCAACGTCTTCGTCCAGATTGCGTCTGAGCGTTGGCGGAAGTCCACGCCTCAATGCAATCTTGGCACAACAGCTCCCGAGACAAAGGTTCCACCTGAGTACTGCCCCCACTGTGTGATATTATTTGTTTTACATTTTTTTTCACCGTATAAAGTCATAAAAAAAAATAGATGTGTACACTTGCTTTTTTTTTTTTTTTCTTTTTTTTTTCTGGTGTATGACACACTCCCCCACAAACAAAAGTGGCTCCTGACACTCGACAATACTATACCCATTTTGCCCACACAAATTTGACCTACAATTGGAACATTTCTATAAGGTCAAACATCTCAACATATGTACATGGAATTGTCTTCAAAGGTTACATGCGACGGTAAGTATTATGTCAATAATAGCTAACTGGCTGTGAGGCAGGGACGTGTAAATATGGAATTGTGACTGGATGTTGGAATGTATAGGGATAAGTTGGAATGGGATGCATATGCGTGTACTGCAGGGGGTGGATCTCAACTGCGCTGACGGCGGGACGCAACTCATAAGCTGGTTGTCCAAGAGATGGGTACGTGAACACATAGCCTGGTCTACGTTCTCGAGTAGACTGTCTCAGCGGTCTAGGGCTGTCCCTTAACGTGTCCCCTTCCTGGCCCTGGTGACCATCTTGGACATTGGCTTGCTCAGCTTCTGGTTCTTGCCCCGGTACAGTCCCATTAAACCCTCCTTGTCCCTCGACAGAGTTTCTGCTCCTGTTGTCACAGTCATAACTAGATCCTTGGGGTTGGTCAGCCATTGCCTGTTCAGGCCTATTCTGTGTCCCTTGTGCCACAACCTGACTTTGGAAGTCTCTCCTCCTATTCTTGTCTGCCGCGGGGACCCGAAGCCAATAGTGACATGGATTGCTGTCCTCTTCATCATCACTCTCATCGTTGTCCGACCTTTGTGCTTGCCCATTGTTCGGTACACTGTTTGGGATCCTTTTCACTTTCTTTAGTGACTGGGGTGCATTGGCGGGGGTACTCTGAGGAGTCTCAATAGGCAAGTCATTAACTTGTAACAACAAGTTTCTGTGCAGCGTGCGGGTGCAGCGGCCTCCAGATTCTGGGCTTACCTTGTAGACAGGGTTGCTGCCTACCTGTTCCCTTACGACATAAACGCTTGGCTCCCAGTAAGGTCTCAACTTGCCAGGCCCGCCTCTCTCGCTCAGATTGCGCACAAGGACTCTGTCTCCAACTTGAAGAGTCACTCCTCTGCATTTCTTATCGTAATGTCCCTTGCCTTTAGCACCTGACTGTTGACTGTTGAAATTGGCAATGCGGTACGCCTCACTCATGTTTCTCGCCCATTTCTCTGCGTAAATTCTTGGACTGTTAGCTTCTTCATCTGTCATGAGCCCAAAGAGAAGGTCAACCGGGAGACGAGGGTGTCTGCCATACAACAATTAATGGGGGAAAAGCCGGTAGCCTCATGCTTAGTGCAATTGTATGCATGGATGACATGGGGTAAATGGTCCTTCCAGTGTTCCTTCTCCTTGTCTCCTAAGGTACGTAACATCTGCAACAGTGTGCGATTCAGTCTCTCAGCTGGGTTGCACTGGGGGTGATAGGGGGAAGTTCTTGAGTGCCCAATTCCTGACAGCTGTCTGAGTCTTCTGAACATCTCATTTTCAAACTCACGGCCCTGATCATGGTGGAGTTTGGCGGGGTATCCGAACCTTGGTATAAAGTCATTAAACAGACGATCCGCTGCCGTTTTGCCTGTTTTGTTGCGGGTAGCATAGGCCTGTGCAAAACGAGTAAAATGGTCTATAACAACCAAGATGTACTCAAATCCTCCACGGCTAGCTTCTAAGTGTAGGAAATCAATGCAGACAAGCTCAAGAGGTGAGTTGGATGTAATATGACTCATGGGTGCTCTTTCATGCAATGCAGGCTTTTTCTGTTTGATACATGGACACTTTCTGGTTACATACTCCTCAACTTCCCTTTTCATGAAAGGCCAGTAGAACCTGGACCTTGCCAAATTTAACACCTTTTCGACACCTATATGACCCATGTGGTTGTGGAGTTGGGCTAGAACTGTCTGCTTATAGGTGCCAGGGAGTACGAGTTGTTTTCTTTCCGCAGTCTTCCTATAAAGGAGGCCATCCTCTACGTGCAGTCTACTCCATTCCCTTAATAGTCTCCTGGTGTTTATGTCTGTTTTAAGTTTGTCCAGCTGTGAGAGTGGCATGTCCTTTTCTTTAAATCCGATCACTTGTCCGATTGCTGGATCTTTTCTCTGCTCTTTAACCAACTCATCATGACTTATCTGTCGCAGTGGCTCCATTTGTGGCTGACCTCCAGATGTGAAGTTGAGGGCCGCAACCCAGGCCACATCACCTTCCTGGGCTCTCCGGCTCCCCTCCCATACTGCACCAACGGTCTCTTGGGAAAGTTCCTCAGAACACTCCTTTATTAGGGATCCAATATCTAATGGACAACGAGACAAAGTGTCTGCGTCAATGTTTGCTCGGCCAGGTCTGTATTTTATATCAAAACGGAAATCTGCAAGCTGACCCACCCAGCGATAGCCCACAGCGTTGAGCTTGGCAGTGCTTAGCACATATGTCAAGGGGTTATTGTCGGTATATACAGTGAAGTGGGGTGCATAAAACAGATAATCCCTAAATTTGTCACACACCGCCCACTTGAGAGCCAAAAATTCAAGCTTCCCACTATGGAGGTGGTAATTCTGCTCAGCTGGGGTCAGTGTGCGTGATCCATATCCAATGACCCTCATCTTCCCATTTTGGTTCTGATAAAGGACTGCCCCCACACCCTTCTGGGAAGCATCTGTGTGCAGAATGAATGGGCTTTCAAAATCAGGGTATGCCAGTACGGGGGGTTTAGTCAGCAGGTCAATCAAGCATTCCAGAACCCTTTGATGATCCTCACACCAGTTCACTGGGGTCCGAGATGACTGCTGGGCGACATTTTTCCTCATACGTGACACATTGGGCCGTGCGTTGAGAGTTCTCACCTGGAGCAGGTCATACAAAGGTTTTGCTATTCTAGAGAAATCTTGCACGTATGTTCGATAATAACCCAAAAATCCCAGCAGCTGTCTGACCTCGCCGACTGTCTGTGGTGTCTTGTTTTTCAATGCTCGAACAGCTTCGAGGTCTTTAGGATCGATCCTCACTCCCTCTGCTGAAACTAATCGACCCACATACCGGACCTCCTGGCGAAATAACTCACACTTCTCTGGTTTTAACTTGACTCCATGTCGTTGTAGGGCTTGCAGGACTTTGCGCAGCGCCTCCACATGCTCATCAAAGGACTTGGCAAAACATAAAACATCGTCGAGGTAGGGGATGCAACATTCGTCCCGCAGGGTGTCGAGCATCTCTTCCATGCTCCTCTGGAAGGCGGCGGGGGCATTTGATAGCCCAAATGGGATCCTGACCCACTCATAAAGACCCCAAGGAGTTATGAAGGCCGTCAGGTGTCTTGATCCCTCTGCTATAAAGCCCTGGTGGTAAGCTTTTCCTTGGTCGAGAATTGAGAACCAGCTGTAACCCCCCAGTGAGTCAGTGAGGTCCTGGATCCTGGGAAGAGGGTGTCTGTCTGGCACGGTTTTGTTATTTAGCAGTCGATAGTCTATACATAGCCTCAAGGTACCATCTTTTTTTCTTACACAAATTACAGGGGCTGCATAAGAAGACCGGGACTTTACTATCCATCCCTTCACCAACAGCTCCTGTATGTACTCCTTCACTTCTTTATACAGGGGTTTGGGGATCGATGCATAAGCCTTTTGAACTGGGACGTCATCTTTGACTCTGACCTCCATTTGCAGCGAGGGTATACAGCCAATGTCATCACTACTATAAGAAAAAGCGCCTGACTCCTCAATGAGCACTTTCTTCACCACTTCTCGTTGTTCAGCATTCAGGTGGTTGAGATCGACAGGGGGCACCCACGGCTCAACTGGGTTGTTTGAAGGGGCTACCTTTACTTCCTCTGTCTGAGCTTTTACTCTGGTCTGCTCAGTCTGTTGTGTATTTGGTGTATCTGTCACAAGGATTTTGTCAATGTGCTGTATTGTGCCCAAGATGGTTCTTTTTGGTATGGTGATCTCATGTTTCGTATAGTTGGCAACGGGTATTTTCACATGAGGCCGTTGGGTGTTGTTGACCGCCAAGACTCCCTCTGCTACACTCCATTGTCTTAAGGCTCTGTCATCATCCATGGGTTCATACAGGACAAGGGGGTCTGAGGTACAAAAATTTGGCGGTATCCTGCACCAAACATTCACAGTTCTTCCAGCTGGAATACTGATGTTTTCTTTTCCAACCCTCACTGTAACTGGGTCGCAGGGCGTTTCTTGGGGAAGCTGGAGAAAGTTGACCATAGCTTTGATGTCATCTGCCTCCATCTGGAATGCACGACAGAGAAGGCCGGTAACTGTAGCCACCGCTTCCCCGTATAGTTCTTGCCTCCTGATGATTGCCTGAAGCACATTGGCTCCTACTAGTGGCTGAGATAGGGGTAACTGGCTGACTAAGAAAGGCACTTGTATAGTGAGGTTGGGATCATCATTGCCTGACAGGTTGACAGTGAGTTCAACCCATCCATCATAGGGGATTGCTTGTCCGTTTACAGCATACACATCAAGGTTCTCCTCAATCAGTTCCTTTAGTGGCCTTATTGCATAGTTGGGGATGTGGGTGTCAGCCCAATCACGATCAATTATGCTCACCTGTGAACCAGAATCAAATAGGACGCTCACTGGGTACCCCCCTATTAGGCATCTCAACAGGCTCCTATTACCTACCAAAGGTGCTCTGGAGATGGGGGTATCATGGCCTGAAAGTACCTCAGCCTGTTGGTTGATGTTTATGGTCCTTTTGGCCCCGCGTTTAGAGGTTGGCCTTATTGATGGGAACTGGGGTTGTGCATTGGCCTCTGGCTGTCCCTTGTCAGAGGCCCTCCCCCGTTTAACTGAAACCTAGTCCGCTTCAAGCATCCCACCGCTCGATGCCCCGCTTGTCCACAGGTAAAGCAGTGGTCACACTCGGGCATATTCTGTTCAGTGCACTTAGGGCAGAGAGCTGTCCTTGCTTTTGTTTGATTTGGACTCGGGGTTAGTGGCTTCTGAATAACAGGCTTGGATGGCATGGAGGGACAGGTCCCATAAACATTGGCTGCTTGTTGTTCCATCAGTGCTGCCACTAGTTGTGTCAGGTTCGCCACCTGGTTACTAAGTTGTTCCAGTGTTGATGGGTTTGTGTCTTTTCCAGCTCCATTTTTGCCTTGTTCATACATCTGCCGGCCCTCTGTCTCTACTCTGGCACTGTTAGCCTGCGTTGTTCTCTGACGGGATGTTTGGCCGAGTCTACGTAGGTGTTCATTTTCATCATTTAGAATTTTCGTGACATGGCTGAGAATTTCTTCATCCCTCACTTGATGGTTTGAAATGAGAGGTCTCAGTCTCTGTCGAAGCTCGGCGTGTTTTGTTCCTAACCCTTGGTAGACGGTATGGAGGAAGACTTCCTGAATGGTCTTTGGGTCGTAGGAAATGTCGGTACTGACCTGCTTTGACTGAAATAACAGTTTTTGTTTCAGCCCGATCATGCGGTACAGGAACTGCTGGGGTGACTCCTGCTCGGCTTGTCTCGAACACATTAGCTCCTGGAGCATCTCTGTGGTTGCCTTTTCGCCGAGGTGAGACCTAAGAAAGCCCTTGAGTTCCAGGACACTGATTTCATCTTTGTTTGCCAGCATATCCCTAAAGGTGCCGGGTTTGACAATCTTTAACACACCCCTGACTACTTCTGTCCCTGTAAAGCCTTCTCTAACACCCTCATCAATTTGTTTTATGCACCCCACTTCACTGTATATACCGACAATAACCCCTTGACATATGTGCTAAGCACTGCCAAGCTCAACGCTGTGGGCTATCGCTGGGTGGGTCAGCTTGCAGATTTCCGTTTTGATATAAAATACAGACCTGGCCGAGCAAACATTGACGCAGACACTTTGTCTCGTTGTCCATTAGATATTGGATCCCTAATAAAGGAGTGTTCTGAGGAACTTTCCCAAGAGACCGTTGGTGCAGTATGGGAGGGGAGCCGGAGAGCCCAGGAAGGTGATGTGGCCTGGGTTGCGGCCCTCAACTTCACATCTGGAGGTCAGCCACAAATGGAGCCACTGCGACAGATAAGTCATGATGAGTTGGTTAAAGAGCAGAGAAAAGATCCAGCAATCGGACAAGTGATCGGATTTAAAGAAAAGGACATGCCACTCTCACAGCTGGACAAACTTAAAACAGACATAAACACCAGGAGACTATTAAGGGAATGGAGTAGACTGCACGTAGAGGATGGCCTCCTTTATAGGAAGACTGCGGAAAGAAAACAACTCGTACTCCCTGGCACCTATAAGCAGACAGTTCTAGCCCAACTCCACAACCACATGGGTCATATAGGTGTCGAAAAGGTGTTAAATTTGGCAAGGTCCAGGTTCTACTGGCCTTTCATGAAAAGGGAAGTTGAGGAGTATGTAACCAGAAAGTGTCCATGTATCAAACAGAAAAAGCCTGCATTGCATGAAAGAGCACCCATGAGTCATATTACATCCAACTCACCTCTTGAGCTTGTCTGCATTGATTTCCTACACTTAGAAGCTAGCCGTGGAGGATTTGAGTACATCTTGGTTGTTATAGACCATTTTACTCGTTTTGCACAGGCCTATGCTACCCGCAACAAAACAGGCAAAACGGCAGCGGATCGTCTGTTTAATGACTTTATACCAAGGTTCGGATACCCCGCCAAACTCCACCATGATCAGGGCCGTGAGTTTGAAAATGAGATGTTCAGAAAGCTCAGACAGAGGAAGTAAAGGTAGCCCCTTCAAACAACCCAGTTGAGCCGTGGGTGCCCCCTGTCGATCTCAACCACCTGAATGCTGAACAACGAGAAGTGGTGAAGAAAGTGCTCATTGAGGAGTCAGGCGCTTTTTCTTATAGTAGTGATGACATTGGCTGTATACCCTCGCTGCAAATGGAGGTCAGAGTCAAAGATGACGTCCCAGTTCAAAAGGCTTATGCATCGATCCCCAAACCCCTGTATAAAGAAGTGAAGGAGTACATACAGGAGCTGTTGGTGAAGGGATGGATAGTAAAGTCCCGGTCTTCTTATGCAGCCCCTGTAATTTGTGTAAGAAAAAAAGATGGTACCTTGAGGCTATGTATAGACTATCGACTGCTAAATAACAAAACCGTGCCAGACAGACACCCTCTTCCCAGGATCCAGGACCTCACTGACTCACTGGGGGGTTACAGCTGGTTCTCAATTCTCGACCAAGGAAAAGCTTACCACCAGGGCTTTATAGCAGAGGGATCAAGACACCTGACGGCCTTCATAACTCCTTGGGGTCTTTATGAGTGGGTCAGGATCCCATTTGGGCTATCAAATGCCCCCGCCGCCTTCCAGAGGAGCATGGAAGAGATGCTCGACACCCTGCGGGACGAATGTTGCATCCCCTACCTCGACGATGTTTTATGTTTTGCCAAGTCCTTTGATGAGCATGTGGAGGCGCTGCGCAAAGTCCTGCAAGCCCTACAACGACATGGAGTCAAGTTAAAACCAGAGAAGTGTGAGTTATTTCGCCAGGAGGTCCGGTATGTGGGTCGATTAGTTTCAGCAGAGGGAGTGAGGATCGATCCTAAAGACCTCGAAGCTGTTCGAGCATTGAAAAACAAGACACCACAGACAGTCGGCGAGGTCAGACAGCTGCTGGGATTTTTGGGTTATTATCGAACATACGTGCAAGATTTCTCTAGAATAGCAAAACCTTTGTATGACCTGCTCCAGGTGAGAACTCTCAACGCACGGCCCAATGTGTCACGTATGAGGAAAAATGTCGCCCAGCAGTCATCTCGGACCCCAGTGAACTGGTGTGAGGATCATCAAAGGGTTCTGGAATGCTTGATTGACCTGCTGACTAAACCCCCCGTACTGGCATACCCTGATTTTGAAAGCCCATTCATTCTGCACACAGATGCTTCCCAGAAGGGTGTGGGGGCAGTCCTTTATCAGAACCAAAATGGGAAGATGAGGGTCATTGGATATGGATCACGCACACTGACCCCAGCTGAGCAGAATTACCACCTCCATAGTGGGAAGCTTGAATTTTTGGCTCTCAAGTGGGCGGTGTGTGACAAATTTAGGGATTATCTGTTTTATGCACCCCACTTCACTGTATATACCGACAATAACCCCTTGACATATGTGCTAAGCACTGCCAAGCTCAACGCTGTGGGCTATCGCTGGGTGGGTCAGCTTGCAGATTTCCGTTTTGATATAAAATACAGACCTGGCCGAGCAAACATTGACGCAGACACTTTGTCTCGTTGTCCATTAGATATTGGATCCCTAATAAAGGAGTGTTCTGAGGAACTTTCCCAAGAGACCGTTGGTGCAGTATGGGAGGGGAGCCGGAGAGCCCAGGAAGGTGATGTGGCCTGGGTTGCGGCCCTCAACTTCACATCTGGAGGTCAGCCACAAATGGAGCCACTGCGACAGATAAGTCATGATGAGTTGGTTAAAGAGCAGAGAAAAGATCCAGCAATCGGACAAGTGATCGGATTTAAAGAAAAGGACATGCCACTCTCACAGCTGGACAAACTTAAAACAGACATAAACACCAGGAGACTATTAAGGGAATGGAGTAGACTGCACGTAGAGGATGGCCTCCTTTATAGGAAGACTGCGGAAAGAAAACAACTCGTACTCCCTGGCACCTATAAGCAGACAGTTCTAGCCCAACTCCACAACCACATGGGTCATATAGGTGTCGAAAAGGTGTTAAATTTGGCAAGGTCCAGGTTCTACTGGCCTTTCATGAAAAGGGAAGTTGAGGAGTATGTAACCAGAAAGTGTCCATGTATCAAACAGAAAAAGCCTGCATTGCATGAAAGAGCACCCATGAGTCATATTACATCCAACTCACCTCTTGAGCTTGTCTGCATTGATTTCCTACACTTAGAAGCTAGCCGTGGAGGATTTGAGTACATCTTGGTTGTTATAGACCATTTTACTCGTTTTGCACAGGCCTATGCTACCCGCAACAAAACAGGCAAAACGGCAGCGGATCGTCTGTTTAATGACTTTATACCAAGGTTCGGATACCCCGCCAAACTCCACCATGATCAGGGCCGTGAGTTTGAAAATGAGATGTTCAGAAGACTCAGACAGCTGTCAGGAATTGGGCACTCAAGAACTTCCCCCTATCACCCCCAGTGCAACCCAGCTGAGAGACTGAATCGCACACTGTTGCAGATGTTACGTACCTTAGGAGACAAGGAGAAGGAACACTGGAAGGACCATTTACCCCATGTCATCCATGCATAGACATGGAACGTGATGTCTTGTATAAAGCCAAGTTTATTGCCGCTGTTCGTTTGTGGAGGAAGCGTGAGGAGGAAAAGAGGGTGCTGCTTAAGAAACTGTCTCAGCTGGAGGAGGCCTGGACCCAGAAAGACAAGTTCATCCACTCCAGTCGTCTGATTGTTAAGTTCCGTGAGGATCATATCAATCGTCTTGAGAAGAAACTAAAGGCAGGATCTGCCTCCCTTACGGACGAGGAGTCGCAGGCTCACATTGACCAGCTGAAGCAAGAGAATAAGATTTTACGAGACCAGGTTGACCATCACCCGAAGATGACTCGCTATGCAGCGGAGAACTACAGCCTCAGACAGGAGAATCGTCAACTTCGCTCCCTTGTCTCGGAGGGGAACTCTGAAGAGGCTGGAGCACAAGTTGCTGCCAAGCTGGAAGAAGAATTCCAGAGGGCCATCGAAACGGAAAGCATTGCAGGAACAGGTGCTTTGACCTCCGTGGCTACCGATGCTCTAACTGCATCCGCAACGGAGAAGCTGAAAGCTCAGCTGCTGCAGAAACAGTCGGATCTCACAGCGGCTCTTCAGGCCTTTGAGGAGTACAAGGAGATCACCAAGAAGCAGATGTCTCAGTTGGAGTCTGACAGAAGATACCTTGACAAGTCCAACAAGCATCTGGAGAACATTCTGGAAGCCACCAACGCCTACAAAAAAAAAGAAGTCTCTGAATTGAACAGAATTCACGTGGAAACTCTGAAGATTCTCACCACTCCCACCAAAGCGTACAACCTGCGCTCCCGTCTCGTGCCCCTGGCCAGCCCGGAACACATGACAGGCACCGACGATAATAACGCAGATGACATTTGGGCCGAGCCCCCTCCGTCAGACATGACTGAGATGGCGCTGACCGAAGAGCTGCGTCAAGTCCAGGAGCAGATGAGTCACGTGCAGGCTCAGCTGGGGGAGGAGGAGCTAAAGAACAGGAACCTGATTCAGCAAATTGCAAAGCTAGAAGAGCAGATCCATGTACTGTCACAGGAATTTGGACAAAAGGATGAACAACTGTCAACTGAGCGCGCCAACAAGATCAGAGATCAGCTCAAACTGCAGGAAACGATCAACGGCCTGCACCGGAACCTTCAGTCTGAACAGGAAGCTGCAGAAGTTCTGAGAAGTGAGATCCGTGACCTACGTCTGGTGCTGCAGTCTTCTGACAAAGAGCTGGCCGTAGCGAAGAAGGAGCTGGGAGACAAGCAAAGCGAACAGCAGAACGAAACAAGCCAACTCTCCAGCAGTCTGATCACCACTCGGCTCCAGCTCGACAAAGTCCAACTGGAGTGGGAGCAGCTCCTGGAGCAGCATCGGACTCTGCAGGATTCCTTCGACCAGCTCCAAGCCGAGGCCAAGTTTGACGCGGATCATGCGAGACAGCAGCTGGAGGACGGGCAGCAGGAGATGGGTGTACTGCGGGCCCGGGTTGCAGAATTAAACGGTTCCCTGGAAACGGAGAAAAAGCACACTAGTACTTTGACCTCCCAGTTAAGAGAGAACAGAGAAAGTACATTAAAGGAACTTGGTGAAACTGCTCAGGAGAACACACATCTTAGGAAACAAGTCTCGGACATGAGCGTACAAATCCAACAGCAGGTATCCAAATTTGATCACCTGGAGAAGAATCTATCCACTGCCAAGGAAACTATAAAAGGCCTGGAGCAGAAGATTGAACAGGACAAAGATGTCGTTGTTGATCTGATCAACCAAACCAGAGACCTCCGGAGTGAGCTGAGTCAGAAGGACCAGACCATTAGCCATCATTTGGAGGATATCACAGACCTCACAGCCAAGTACAACACTGCAATCCTGGAACGAGAGGATGTCAGCCGGAAGAACTCAAAGATGCAAGCAGAAGTCACAGAACTGAAGGAGACATTAGAGAGGAGCATTGCATCTAACAAAATAGAGGTTGAGGTGTTGCAGGAGGAGATGATTTATGCCAACGAGGAAGTGGAAAGACTCACAAAGGTCTTAGACGAGCAGAGCAGTCTCCTCCAAGCAGCTCAAGAGCAAACCGCTCAGAAGGACATCCTCATACAGACTCTACAGCAAAAGGTGCAGCAGCAGCACGACGCTGTGGAACAAACCATAAGAAATGGAGGTTTCAAACTTGTCGAGTCAACGCCTAAATCCATACTCAAGACCCCCAGCACCCCAGGGAGCTTCAGAAGGGACCTGACCCAGGTCCTGGAAAGCCAGGAGAGAGAACTGGAGAATCGACGGTCCTCCATGATGACCATGGAAATCCTCTTAGTGGAGCTGAATGCCGAGAGAGCTGCCAAGAATGAGGAGATTCAACGGCTCAAAACACAGTTGACTGAGAAAGAAATGGCCCGCATGGAGATTCAGGGTTTGCTTGACCAGTTTTATACCAAAAGGAGTCAGCTGTCTCAGAGCGGGAATGCAAACAGCGAGGAGCTCACTGACGGCATCAAGCAGTCCATCCTTAAAGAGCTACACAAGGAGAAAGAAGAGAAGGAGAAAGTGATGCAAAGGCTTTTGGACACTCAAAAAAAAATGCAGGCACAGGAATCAGTATTGGCCCAGTCGCAGACTTGTGTTCAGGAGTTGACCACGGAATTGAGGAACCGCTGTCTGGAAGTCCGAGAGCTGAGCCAGCGGGTACAGGACGAGGACAAACTTCTCAAGGAGAATGAGGTTCTCCGCAAGCAGAATGTTCAGCTGTCAGAGGAGAACGGAAAGCTGGTATGACATTAGCATAGACCACCTGAAGCATTTCAGGCAGGAGACTCCACGGATTCCACATAAAATTGGAGCACTGGAGTGCCAATCCGCTGCCACTGCTGTCAATGTGCCAGGCGTGTCTGTCCTCACTGCCACTGTCCTCACAAGACCTACAGTCATTGTCGTCCTCAAAAAGAGACCTTCAGCCCTCTCCACCACAGCCGCTGTCCAAGCTGCCTCTGTCCCCGCCGCCACACATGTAGCACCTGTCCTGGCTGCTCCTGTCCCTTCGACCACTGTCCTTGCCACGACACCTGCAGCCACTGTGCTGACTGCTTCTGTCCCTGCGGCCAATGTCCTCGCCGCAACACCTACAGCTATTGCCCCAGCTGCCTCTGTCCTCGCTGCCACAGGACCAACTGCCCCAGTCCACCCAGTTGCTGTCCCAGGTGCAGCAGGACCGGAATATCAAGACTCTGCAGCTGAAGGACATGTCCTGTCCAGAAATTTGTGGCACATACAGTGACACAGAAGTACAGAAATGTATGTTTATTATGTTTATGTTTGCCTTTACACAATAAATCTGGTATGCATGGATGTTTAAATGTTTCCAAGTCAGTGTTCAGTCTTGTAACTGTGATTAACGTATACGTTTCACTTTTGTAGATCTAGAAGCAGTGTGGACTGGGAACCACTCTAGTGACCATGTGCTGCTCTCAAAAATAGAAAAGTATAAACTATTTTGTTGGGACATTGCTCGGATCGCTCCTGGCAAAGAGCTTGAGAGTGAGGTAATAATTCTTTACTTTCGAATGACAGACTTTAGATTAAGTATATCTTGGATTGAGAGTACTGATCAAATGTGTGCGTGTATTTGTTTTTTAATTAGTTGTTCTTACTAGGCACCTCTGGGCCATATTTTAATCCATGAATACATAAATGAGTGTTTAAATATGTTTCTGTGTTGTGTGGAAACAAAATGTTATCTTTTTGTTGTCTTTAAGGTGATAAATGCATATCTAACATTGCTTGTCCAACGATACACCAATGCCAACAGCGGTGATCAAGCTGCTGTCATTGACAGCTATGAAATGACACGTATTTGGACTCACAACACCTCCAAGCTCAAAGTTAGTAGAGAAAATATTTTTCTAATTAAGTAATGATTACACAATTGCTTTATATAGTCACATTTTACTTTATTATCCTTCAAGTTGTTTGTTTGGATTGATTTTCAGATGGATCCGATGCAGTTCAATATTATTGTGGGGATTTTTAACCAACATCATCACTGGATGTTAACGGTAAAGCTTTGACTGTCGCTTTGAATACCTACATATAAAATAGTCCTTATTGGGACTGATATGAAGTGTATGATTACAGTTTATGAAACATTTTAAACAAATATTAATCTGTTCATTCATTGTCTCAATTGGTGGTAGTTGTAGTGGAAAAGTTGTAAAGTTGTTACCTTCCAAAAGGTCATTTATCCTCATGAAAAGAGGACCTTGTTTGTGGATCCATTTGGGGAAACTGACGATAAAATAAAAAGATGCCTGGAAACAAGAAGGTAAGAAGAACTTAAAGAAAGCAGTTAAAAACATCAATCTGGTATAGACAAAGATGTATCATTTCTTCAAAGGGCATTCATGCGGAAGAGGGACTGTAAGGTGTCAAGGTGGACATGTGGTACCCTTCCTCATGGACTTCAGGGTGATGGCACATCATGTGGTATGTTAGCCTTGAAAGTGAGTACAGTTGCAGTTTCATATAGCCAGACTTTTAATGTTGACTTAATCAGTCTGTCTTATGCACACATATATTCATAACAGATTTTCAGCTTGTATTAGTCCTGTCAATGTCTGTAACCCCCCCCCCCCCATATTTTTTGCAAAGCATGTACAAAGTATCACAATTCATTGGGTCCATATCTAATAACTTGTCTTCAGTTTGCTCAGTGTATCCTGGAAGACCAGCCCCTGACCTTAGATACCAGCAAAGGGGCTGTCAACAACATGCGAGAAGAGATTGCCAAAACTCTTCTCCGTGAATCAGGTGTGCTACCGTTTGCCTTCTTTTGTTTGTGTTAAAATTCATTATCAAAGGGACAGTTTGTGGATTTTTTGTCAAATTAATTAACGTTTTTTTGTGTGCGTGTATGTTTTTTTTTAATTAGAATCCCTCAAGAACCTGTGCCACCATTGTGGGTCTGAGGAAACGGATGACATGCTATGGGTAATGACATTAAATTGAACATATCAGAACACATACAGTACTTAACAAGCCAACTTGTACTAATTGTACTTAGTACTATTGTAGTGATAGTAATGCCTACAGTAAAAGACGGATGTGAATAACACCTTAAATGTTTGTCATTTTCAGATTGGCTGTGACAACTGCAGCAGGTGGTACCACCACAGTTGCTTAGGTCAGCCACCACTTGATGCGGACTATCTCTGTCCTCTCTGTCTGTAAGGCGGGCAGAAGACCATTGAGTGTGTGTTTATGTGTTTTGCTGATGGATCATGTCTATTTCTCTACTGTATATAGTTTAAAACAATTTTCACACAATTCAAATATTTTCATATAAAGTTTTCGTATAAAACATTTTCCTGCTCCTATTTCTTTTACGGCACATTTTGTGCACACATTATTTTAAAAGCAAATTGGCATACTGCCGTAAAATGCATGCACCCCGATTTGCTCTTGAAGAACTTTTCTGTTCAAATGATGAAGTCCACATGACAGGTGGGTGTCTTTAAAGTAAATCATGTGAACTATAGACATGTAGAAGTTATCTTAGTCCAAATAGGGGTGGATGCAAATCTGCCCTGCCGTAAAATGCATGCACCCCATATTTCCTATATGGAAACTTTTTTGTTCAAATGATGACATCCACATGAGAGATGGATGTATTTAAAGTAAATAATGTGAACTATAGACATGTAGCAGTTATCCTGGTCCAAGTGGGGGGTGCATGCAAATCTCGGCAGGTCAAAATCCACCCACTGTAGAATGCATGCACCCCATATTTCCTATTGGGGAACTTTTTTGTTCAAATGATAGACATGTAGAACTCATCTTAGTCCAAATAGGGGGTGCATGCAAATCTCGGCAGGCACAAAATCTGCCCTGCCATAGAATGCATGCACCCATATTTGTTGATGGGGAATTTAAAATTCACCAAATAACCATTGTGTTGCCACATAATGAATGAATGAGTGGAGCCCCCAAGTTCAACACTTTTATTTTTCATTTTACAGTCCAAAGTATGTCAAACGGGTGAGATCGACTGTTGCATCATGCCTCATTCATGCCTCATTGAAATTACGTCAGCTCCTGGCCACAAAATGAATAGGTAAATACTTCCACATTTCATATTTGTCATTAGTTATGCAGAAATACCTTAATGGCGGAAGAAATGTGTTACAAAGCGCCACAATTACATTGTAAATGTCTAACCCGCTCCACTCACCGTATTCCTGGATACGCATGCGTCAAATGCTTGACATACCTAACAAATACCAAGCCAATAAATCGAAGTTTTCATATACTGTGTGCTTTAGGTATCTCATAGTAAATGATAAAGCAGACAAAAAGTATAATATCTACGTAATCTAAAGTCCTGTGGCGAAAAAAACCCGCAGCGTCACATATTTTCGGTTTTTACTGAGCGTGCGCGCTCCCGCGAGGTGGATGCATATTCCGGCAGGCATGCAAAACTCGGCACAACACCGGCTTCTCCTCAAGATGATGGCGGATCTCGACTACATCATCCACTTGCTACCCGGCACAGTGGTGATGTTTTCGGATATCTTGCCCCGTTGGAACTGGCGTTACCAGACGGCACCCACAGGACGTGGACTGGACAATGCGAGGAAAAGGATTAACCGAGTCCTTGGCGGCTTCCTACGACAACGCGGCATGAAGCGCATCCCGCATTCCAACATCTCCGTCCACGAATTGCTTGCCGACGGTTGCCATCTCAACGAGAGGGGAAATGAGACGCTCTATCTCAACTTCCGCCGAGAAATCGCTGCAAATCTGCAGTAGATTCACCACAACGGCTCTTTTAAGAGCCAACCACTTTTCCATAAAGAGCAAGATGTTCCAATGCATTCCACACACCGCAACGCACTGCTTCAGAATAAAACGTAAACAAATGGTTTCAATCAGAATGATGTACAAAATACTACGCTCAGAAAATGACCCAGAGCTTAAGCTTGGTGACGTAGACCGTCATGACGTGCCCCCTTCGCGGCCAAAGGGGTGGAGTTATGAGAGGTCTATGGTACAGTTTCCGGCAACACAACACCAGCGAAGGTATCAAGACGAGCACGGCAAGTTATATGGACGACAATACATCGGTAAGTAGAGCACTTGCAATTTTTAAACTAATAGCGACCCCGTCTTCCTTCAAATACGCTGGGTGTTGTTTTTTTAATGTCACCACTATTCTGTTGCGCGTAAGCTAACTTTAGCTATGTTTGCTAGCCACCAAATTGCTCAGCTAACATGGTTCGTTGGGCGAACATACTTTAACAGGTAACGGACCATCGAACCGGAAAAGTGAAGCTTTTAACCGCGCTCTCTTTGTGTGTACGCCGTGTTTTGCTTGGTTTTACTTTGTTTTTGTAACATGACGTGATGTCGATATGCTCCGATGGGAAGCTCTTGTGGGAACAGCCGAGCTACTTCCGGAGCTCATTACAATTATAATACAAGAGTATTCAACATTCGTTTTCTACCGCTCACCCCCACGAAGGTCACGGGGGGTGCTGGAGTCTACTTGGAATTAAATTTGCATGTTTTTGGAATGTGGGAGGAAACCGGAGTACCCGGAGAAAACCCACGCATGCACGGGGAGAACATGCAAACTCCACACAGAGATGGGCAACAGTATTCATTAAAATTATTCATGGTTTTATATACAAAATATTAATTTGAATTATGAATTACTGCATGTTTTCCTATAATTATATTTGGAGATTAATTAATGTCAATGTGCATTTTTGGCAGGCGAGTGATTAGTGGCAGACCTCACAGCTAAAAGATGCCAGTTCAGGGGTGCTCATTAAGTCGATCGCGAGCTACCGGTCGATCGCGGAGGTGGTACTGGTCGATCGCTGGTCGATCGCGGCGTGACATTAAAAAAATATCATCCCAGCATCAATGCCGTCACTTGATTGACATACGTACAGGGCAGCCATTCAGATGACAACTGAATGTTGCCCTTCGGGCGACCAATCAAATCAAACAACGTCTCTAAGTGCAGCAGAACTTACGATGTCAGCCTATCATCCATCCCCGTTACTTGATTGACATACAGGACAACCAGTCAGATGACAACTGAATTTTGACCTTTAGGTCACCCCTCATGCGTAAACAACGATGCAAAGTGCTAAGCTAGTCGGCGAATTGCGAGATTTTAAGCCCTCGCTAAAGTTTATGGTCACTAAAATGAGTGAAGGAGCTGGACCAAGTAAAAAGGCAAAAACATATCACTTCCATACGGAATGGGAGGTGGACTTTTTTTTCCACAATGTCTTTTTCGAAGTGCGTTTGCCTGGCTAACCTGGCTATCAGCAGCTACTGTCCGGACTATGCATCCCTGGCTGGTTCAATTCAGTGCAAGTCATCAAAGTAAACTCAGGTAATTACAAAAAATGTTAATAGTTAATTATGTGTGTTTTGCAATATTGGCTCATTTGGTTATGTAAGGTACATCAACATACATTGTACGTACAAATAATCCTCAATACATTTGAAAATAAATAGATGTTTTGCATTTTTGTAGTGGGTAGATCATTTTGACTCGGTCATTTTAAAAGTAGCTCGCATGCTGAAAAAGTGTGAGCACCCCTGTGCCAGTTCAATTCCACACTCGGCCATCTCTGTGTGGAGTTTGCATGTTCTCCCCATGCATGCGTGGGTTTTCTCCGGGTACTCCGGTTTCCTCCCACATTCCAAAAACATGCTAGGTTAATTAGCCACTCCAAATTGTCCATAGGTATGAATGTGAGTGTGAATGGTTGTTTGTCTATATGTGCCCTGGGATTGGCTGGCCACCAGTCCAGGGAGGCCCCCGCATCACGCCCGAAGACAGCTGAGATAGGCTCCAGCACCCCTTGCGACCCTTGTGAGGATGAGCAATCGAAAATGAATGCATGAATGAATGTGCATTATAATTATTTCTTTAGAACTGTGGATTTAAAACGCAATCCAAAAACGATGTACATGAAATTAGACAGCACTTTTAAAAACAAACCATCCTAACACTGTTTATGCTCCTTTTTAAGGTGGCGGCCCGTGGCCTGGCAATGTAGGCGCTGCACATTGGAGGATACTTCAAAAGGGGAGCTTCTCAAGCATTACCAAGTCAAGCACAGTATTTATGGATGTGGCTGTAAGTACCCTGTCTTCATTTAAGATGTCCTTGCTCCCTTAAAACATGGAACAGTGGTGAAGTGGTATTCTTCCTCGCTATCCTCCAGGAGCTGAACCAAAACCAACTAATCACCAATTAAAGAAGAGAGACAGCCCAGTCATTAAGGACTTGATGTGGAGAACTTTTGCACATAGAGGAACATACGACATACAAATCAGGGCTCGACAATAACGATGTACCGATGGCCCGGGGCAAGTTAAAACAAAATTCGGGCAAGTAAATCTAATCAGTGATATTCCCGTCGGGCAAGTGCACTACTGCCAAGAGGTATTTTTTTAAAGCGGTTCTTGTTGGGTGTTGGTAAAACACGGAATGCGTAATTCCGGTGGTAATTTGCAAAGCAATCCTTGCAATGGACCAATCAGAATCGTTTATTTAGACCGCGGTCCGTAATCCACAGTCCGCGTTTTACCCACACCCGTTTGACTATGAAAACATCCATCATGGCGTCGCTGCCAACATCGTCTAATTCTGAAGGAAACGAAAAAAGTGATGAAGCAGTGCCTCCTAAACAAGTATTTTATTAGTGGCAGCAAATCAAATGATGGCACAGGTGAGTGAATCACATTGCTGTGACAAACACCACCGATTAGATCCAATACCAAGTGCTGATTTTGCACAAGCTACAAAATCTAACGCTTCCATTTCTCTGTGTATTTTTCTCACCTTTGCTTCACAAATTATTGTTTGACCATTGAGCATTTTTTTTCTGGATTAAAAACACTTTACTAGTACACAAATGTGTCTATTCAATAATGTTTCATTGTGGTGCACAACTTATAAATATCACTGCTTACTACGACTACCATGTGTAAGGTATTATTTATTATATTATTGTATTTATTTGAGATTCTCATGTGATGCCACAAAAAATTACATGATATCATTATGGCAGTCTTTTCATTTTACATGGGGCAAGTTCGGGCAAGTAGTTCTCACCTTAAGGATTCCCTATGGGCAAGTCATTTTGGTTTTTAATGTAGAGCCCTGCAAATGAGCATCAGTGACATGAAGCACAGGTGGCCTACCTTGTTTAATGTCTCACAGGTGAGTATTTGGATCTTTTGTGTTAAACACATTAAGGACTGTAAACAACTACTGTATGTTTCACAGTTATACTTAAGTATGCACTTCACTTTTTGTTGTCACTGGTTCTTTTGTCTCTTCTTTCATATCTCTCTTTCAGGAGAGGAAGGTGCCAGAAGGGAGGTGAAAGGACACCAAAACTGATGTCCTTGTTTCCAGCAAGGAAAAGCGTTGTCAGAGCAACAATTCAAGCACAGACCAACATTCTACTTCAGGTATTAAAACCATCCTCCACCTATTCAATTTGTACCTTACCTGCAATAGTCATCATTCCACCTGTCTCATTCACATTTCTCTCCATTCTCTGTTCACATCATACAGCTGACATTTATCTTGTCTGACTCTCCCTCCTATTTATTACTCATCCTTTTCTCCAGTCTTTCTCAAAGGAACTCTATGTATGTACGAAGTACACAAAATATCGCACAATATGTCTGTCATCAGAGACTAAGAAAACATGTTAATTTGAAATAAAGATGTGACAACAAGCCTTCTGTAGGTGCACAGCGCACAGACACAATGTCAGGGCGCACACTGGTCCAGAATCACGAAAAAGTCGATCAAAACTGATCTCTCCGATTTTCGAAAAAAGGGGTATTTTTCCTTTTTTTAGTTCATGAGGAACTGGGGTGTGCTTTTACTTTGGTCCCCGAGCCCCCTGATTAGGAGCAGTGCGCGTTCAAAAGTAAGGTTTTCAGTTTCCTCTTTGTACCGCTTCCCAGCAAGTGAAATGTTGGGCACTTGTGCTCACTAGTGAACGTGCGTGTTTCCAAGTTTTTGTGGTACCTCCAGTCACCCAAGGATGGCAACTGCCCAACCAGGTGGTCGTTTCTCCTTTTGAGCCAATACTGGGAGAATTCCCTTTGGTTTGAATCACATGTTGTCGAGCAGTCATTTAGTGTTTGTTCAATGGGTCATATAATACAGAAGAAGGGCCAAGCACAGACTCAAATCAACATCATGTGATACCTACGACATCACTCTTTACTTGGTTGGAAAAGGTTTTGCCACTTTTTGCAACTTTAGGAGTAAACTGGATTTTCCCGACTTTCCCGACTCTACCATGTTCCTGGCGAGTATGGTCCCTCTGCGGCTCCGGACCGAGGATGGCCGAGTGATCTGGGCAAACCCGAAGCCAAACTCCACTTTCTTCTGTCGTCCGATCAGCTTCATCTTCGAAAAGGAGTCCAGGGAGTTGACCACCTCCACCTACGTCCAACTCAAGCAGGAGGTGGAGTCACTCACGCCGTCAACCGTCCAACTCACCAACGACGCCACCATCTCCGTCCGCCACGACATGGCATTAACCATGATTGACGGCAAGGTCCACAACGCCATCCAGGACATCCGGTCGCAACAGGTCTGCAGCATCTGCCTGGCCAAGCCTACCGAGATGAACGATATCGACGGAGTTCTGGCCCGGCCCACTGGAGACCGGACCCAGCACGGAATCTCCACCCTCCACTGCTGGATCCGGTCGATGGAGATGCTCCTTCACATCGCGTACAGACTCCCGTTCTGCGAGTGGCAGGCCCGTGGAGAGGAGAAGCAGCGGATTGTCAAGGAACAGAAGCAGCGGATCAAGACCGAGTTTCGTCAGCGTTTGGGGCTCCTAATCGACCAACCCCTTCCTGGCGGATCTGGAACAACCAACAATGGGAACTCTGCCCGCCGCTTCTTCTTGGAGCACGAAACGTCTGCGGACATTCTGGGCCTTGATTCCACCCTGATCCGCCGCTTCAGCCACCTCCTCCGCGCTGCGTCCTCCAACTTCAACCTCGACGAGGAGCGGTTCGGCGTGTACGCGGTTGAGACGGCCAGGATGTTGGTCAGCCTATATGGGTGGTTCAGGATGCCACAGTCGGTCCACAAGCTCCTGATCCATGCTCCCGCTGTCTCCGCCGGCATGCTCCTTCCCCTGGGGGCGATGTCAGAGGAAGCCCAAGAAGCAAGAAACAAGGACTTCAAGGCCATCCGGGAGCACCATTCGCGCCAGATGTCCCGGGTTCAGTCGAACACCGACCTGTTCCACCGTCTTCTTGAGAGTTCTGACCCCTTGATCAGCCCCCTCCGGATGCGGAAGCTGAAGACTCCGACGAACAAGGCCACGGACCAGTTTCCGCCAGAGGTCCTGGCCCTCCTTCGAGCTCCATCGGTAGAGCTGTAGACCCTGGGTGATGGTGGTGGTTGTCTTTCAGGTCGCGGGGGATAAACTTTTAGTGTGTGATATGATGTGAAGTGGAAGGCGTTAAGTTACCAACTTTCAGTGTGTTTTATCATGTGACTTATAAAGTTTTGGTACAAGTCAGTGTTTTTGTGAAAGTTGGCCAACTAAAGTAATTCGTTATTTTCGGTTTTTGAGGTAAAATGAAGAGATACGGTCATGTTTTTGCTTATAGATCATTTTCATGCTGATTTACAATGAATTCACTCAAAAATTAGTTTTGATCGACTTTTTCGTGAATCTGGACCAGTGTGGGGCGGTGAAAGTGGAACAATAACCAGCAGAGCACCTGACTGACATGACCTCTGCTTTTAGTTACTGTGACTGATAGTAAGAAGCTAAATACCCGTCCATCCTACCCGCTTAAGCCACAGAAGCCTGAATAGATATCACTGTGACAACAGATACTGCCGCTTCATTCCTGCTGCTAGTTGCAATACAGATTTTTTTATTTCACTCCAGCAACAGCCACAATAGCCACAATCTTACATACAGCCCCTTGAACAGTTTTTGGTTTTTCTTCCTTAGTTTTCTGTTTCCAATCTCTCACATCCTTTGCACACCGCACCACAATATCCACTTATATTCATGCGCCTGGCAAAATTTTAGGTCTGAGGTTTTTTTTGCTGCCATCACTACTTACAAACTTCCCTCTCATGTAATTTCTATAGACATGTTTGAGACTTAAGTTTTTCTAGTAAATCAAAGCACTGCTTTAATGTGTAGTGTTGCTTTTTATTACTTTAAACACTTTCTGTCCGGCAGATTGAATCCAACGTGGGCAGACAAGGGACGTTGTCATCCGATGCCTTATTGACTATCTTGCAGGACATGCCAGTGCCCTTTTCAAGGACTTTGAGGTTGGTATACTACTGTACTTCTCATGCTTTTCAAGGTTTTAACATTTTAGCAAATGTAATCTCAAGTGCACAGCTGCAGTACAGTTATTTTTCTTTACTGCACACAAAGATGGAGCTGCTTTTTGTATGCCAGAGTACGTGCTACTTCTCTTGTGAGGTGCAAGTTGAACGTGAACTCCTAACAGCTGTCTTTACAATGTCTGCAGGGTGCCGGGGATGGATCAACCAGCATTCAAGAAAAGATGGCATAGTGATTGAGGGCAGCACCGTCCACAGCACTCTTGGGGATCTTAGCAAGGCCTGCTACTATCTGATGGGACTGACGTATGCACGAGACCTGCGGTTCCCCAAGACCCTGTCATCCAGTTTTATGGTGTTCCAGAAAGTACTGCTGGATCTGGATTTATGGAAACCTTTCAAAGACTTTGCCAACGAAATGTTGTTGCCTGGCTCCCTTAAAGTGCATGGTTGTCTATATGTGCCCTGTGATGGTGAGATATTTCATATTTCATTGATGACAAGTTATATATTGTGTTGATGTTGCAATATTGTCATGTTTATGCGTAACATTATGTATGATTCTGATGATATATTGTAGTTGTTAATGCGGTGGATGTTATAGTGTTTCACCGCTAGATGTCACTCATGTGTTATTTCTTCTAAACAGACACCCGTGACTGTGCGACACAAACGGACGACGAAAAAAACCCGGAAGACAGGATAAACGTCCAGAAAAACCACGTCCGGAAAAAAGACAAAAAAACAAATAAACATCCCCCCTTCCACAAACATGTTAGGTTAATTGGCGACTCCAAATTGTCCATAGGTATGAATGTGAGTGTGAACGGTTTTTGTCTGTATTATTATTTTTTTTATTTTTTTATTTTTTTTATTTTATTTTTTTATTTTTGTCCCGTCCAGCCATTGGGGCAGATAGTATTGTTGATCTAAATGCCCTTACATGCTAGACAGATTTGCTCTGTGTCAGGAAAGGTGTTGGCTACAACTTCCCTGTACCATGAAATTTTATTTGCCGTTATTTGATGTCTTTGTTATGCCATTTGGGACGACCGGACCGGAGCAAGAAGAAGAACAGAAAAGAAGAAGAGAGAAGAGAAAGGTGGGGTCGGGGGGGGGGGGCAGTAGAGGGAGAGACAAAAACAGCAGCAACAAGAATTCCCAAAACAACAACAGTGACAAACAGAACAGTTAAATGTCAATGATGGCTAAGGGTCACACTGGAGATGATATCAGTGGAATGAAACAGTCCAACTTACCAATAGCAATAGTGACAATGAGGACATGACCCATGATAGTAAACACAATTGCAACCATACAGTTACAGTAATTAAAATCTCATTGCTTGACATCATTATTACTGTAATAATAGCATACCAATACTATATAAACATCAGGGATAAGAGAGTAGATTGTATAGAGAAGCACCCATGTGCTGTGAGTGCCCATATGGAGGTGTGTTGTGTATGTGAATGCGAGTGTGTGAATGTGTAATTGTCACTGAGAATGACAAAAGGAGAGAGACTGCCTTCTACCACCCAGCAAACCCCGCCCCGCGCAGCCAGGTCAAGCCCCCACCGCCAGAGATCCTCCGGCCCCGTGGGTGTGGGCAAAGCCAGGGCCGACTCCCCAAGACCCGCCCCCGAAGCAACTCCCCGAAGAGACCAGCAAGAGGCCATGGAGGAGCAATCCCAACCGGCAACAGGGCGCCAGCAGGCCGGAGGAGAGCCGCACCCCCGAGACCAGCGGGAGACCATACCCTACTAGGGCAGAAGGGCATCGAAGGCCACACACCCGTGGGCACAGGGGCGCCCCTGCCGGCCGGAAGGGAGCCCGTCCACGGCCGGAGGCACCGCCTCCCGCCCCCCACACACCCCCAGGAAGCAGAACCCGGCCCGCCCCAGGTAACCCCAGGCCCGACCACCGACATAGGACCGCCCCGGCCAGGACAGAAGAGGCCCGGGCACACTGCCCCATGGAGGACCGGGCGGTTGAGATGGAACACCCTACGCCAGACCCCCGCAGAGCCCCCCGTATATCTACATGGCCATATACCCACATACACATCCACACATATACATATATATATATACATATATATATAATTATAATAAAACTAATCATTAATTATCTAAGTATTTAAAACAATAAATACATAAAATAAACTCAGACACATGCACACCCCATCCACTCAATACACACACATGCTGTGGACGTCCCCGGGTGGGGCGTCCGGGGCATCACAGGGTGGGGGACCCAGGGGTCCCAGACCCACAACCAGGCCCCGAGCCCAGGGAGGTACGGACCGCCAAGGCATAGCACCCCCAGACTCCCCTCGACCACGGCATCAGGGCTACTGCAGTGTGGCAGACAAAGGAGCGGGCGAGGGGAGGAGGCCCACACATGAGCAAGCGGAGGGGGCGAGCAGGCGAGTGGTGAGGCGCTCCACTGCGCCGGCCGACATCCACCGGGCAGCTCACCCCCGTGAGGGAGAGCCATAGCTCCAAGTCACGGGGAGGCCACGCACCAGAGCCGAGGAGTTAAGACCAGCGCAAGGCCCCCGAAGGACCCCACCATCCACCGGGAGGGCCAGCCCCCCCCGCCCCCAGAACCAGCAGCGCTCCGCCCACGTACCGGAGAACCATCTCCGACGAGCCCTAAGGCAAGACTGGGGATGGGCAAAGACAGGGACAGCGATGCGGCAGAGCATAGGACCAGTGGCAGCAGACACCCAAACGCCCGAAAGAGCACCGCCCCCCCAGCAGGCCCCACCCCGAGGAGCATGCTCCCCATCCCCACACGCCACCCCGGCCCCCGTACCCACGAGCAGGATCAGGTCCCCTCCCAACACACAGCCCGGTCCCCGCAGCAGCCACCACAGCGCAACAACCCCAAGCCACCACCGTAGACTTCAGGCCACCAGCAGCGCGGACCCCACTGCCTGGAGGCCGGTGAACGCCCCCCCAAGGGCACGTTGGCGCCCGCGACCCAGGACAGATCCAGGGAGGTAGCGCCAACCATGACACCAGGGCAAGCCCCGGCGTCAGCTGGTTCCAGCGGGACCCCCAGGAAGGCCAGGCAGACCAGACCAAAATATCCTGCAGCCCAGGGCACCCCGAGCGAGCCGCCAAGCCCCAGCAGCCAGCTGGCCAATCGCGGGGGTAGGCAGTAGGCTCTCCGGTCCAGCCCGCTACACCTGTGTGTGTGAAGATGGTATTGTGTAGATAGTGCAATTAAAAATAGGCCTGTCCCATAGGGCTGACCTATGTGTGTGGTGTATGTGTATGTGTGTGTGTGTGTGTGGAAGGAAGCTGAGCAATGGTGGGTCCCCTGCCTGCCCAGACCCCCCCCAGAACTGAGTGTCTAAGGTGCGGTTAAAATTGAAGGGTGACCAGCCAGAGGAATGCCGAGGACAAAAGGGCATCCGCAAGGAAACCCTTCGCCCCCGGCAAAACCAGTTGCAGGCCACCCCCCAAAGTCCTACATGTATGTGAGGTGGTGCAGTGCAGCAGGGAGGATCGGGGCCCCACACACGCCCACCCCGCACTACCGGCCAACCGAGCCGGGCAAGCCAGCCGCCCGGAGCAAGCCCTGGGCCACAGGACCAACCACGGGTCTGTATTATTATTAATAAATTGTTGTTATGGTGCGTGCTTTGGATTGTTGAATTTTTGTATGTTACGTAATTAAACATGTTTTGTTTTGTTCGTACGCGACTTTGTTTAAATCTTTTTAGCTTTCATCCATCATCTGGTATTCCACAACATGTTGGTTAATTTGACAAAGCCGGTCTTTATTCATTTTGACACACGTAATAAGGTTTAAGTGGACTTTACAAAACAAAACACACCAACAAATACATTGCTCAGACATCTCACTTTGCATATGAACTTCACCCATGAAGTACTCGTGGGTGTTAAAAAACACTGAGAGAACCTGAATATGCCCATTTGCTGGAAAGGGATGTTAACGTAAAGACGTTACTCATTATAAGACCCACAACAAAGTCTCAGGAAGCGGCTGGAGCGCTCCACATCGCCCCCTTCCGGATAAATATGGTGCATGGTGAATTCCGCTCCGAGCGCCTCTGTTTTTTTCTACCGGACACGCCGATGCCGGGGGCTCGATCCGAGCCCGTCGATTCGCGTGCCCGTCAACTCTCGCGCACCCCCAGTGGCATGGGGTGCGGTATGTTCAATTGATAGGAAGTTTTGGTTGATCCATGAAATGTGGGCGTGGCGGGTCGCCTTGCATGCTGAGCAGACTGTAAACGTTAATAAGTTGGCTTCACATGGTCAGATCATCATACTTGGTCATGTGATCATGGCCCCACCTCGACGATCCACATAGGTCACTTCCTGATTTTGGCGCAGCCCCCCTATTGGCAACAACTAGCCTAACAATTAGTCTTCTTCTGGCAGGAGATTGATCAGATGGACATAAAGGTCACAAGGTCACTGACTGCCAGCCTGGTGAATACTGTTGATGGACGGTGATCTGAATAAAGCACACGTGGTGGGCGTGGCCTGGCGGCGAATGCTCAAACCTCGCCATTGACCCTCAAAGGGTCATAATTAGCCTGCAGAAGGTCGCATGTGGTTGAAAACTTATAGGGGGGTCAGAATCCAGGCCTGAGCGCCCTGGTGGTGCTCCCATGTGACACCAATCTAAGTTGACACACTAGCGCCACCTAGAAGTTTCCATTCATTATCCCTCGCCACCCGTTGCACGTATCACTATGATTTTCGGTGGAGACGTCTATCATGACAGGACGCACCTAACGCTCCAGAACCCATGTTCAAAACACAGTGCCACCAACTGGTGGAAATTTATATCTGCCGTAACTTCCTTCCGCATGGTCGGATCGGCCCCTAATTTTTTCTGTCGGTTTGGGGTACCCTCCGGTCCGTTACCGTGTGGGCGCATAGACTCTATAGCGCCACCCACAGGTGGAAACGTATATCCGCCACAAGTACCTACCGCACGGTCAGATCGTCGCAAATTTTTTTACGGCGGTTCGGGGCGTCGGACGGGACGTGACCGCGCACCCACCTCGCCGCCAGCGTCGCCCCCTCCTGGCGGAAAATTGCAAGTGCCATAACTCCCTTACCGCTTATCCCATCACCGCGGTTTTTCGTACGGCGCGTCCGCACGCCCGTCCAGTTGCGCCCCCGACCTGCGCGTACCCCCGACCCGCGCGTACCCCCGACCCGCGCGTACCCCCGAGCGCGCCGGGGTGCTCGAGCCCGCTCATCACCGCTTGCAGTTTTAATTTATATTATTCCTGTTCCCTGGGCTGCTTAAAATGTGCTCTCCCTTCTGTGAGCCAGATCTCTGAAGCCAAAACACTGAAGGAGCTGCAACAGTTTGCAGAACCCCTCACTGATTACCTAGCCAATGCTGGTGTCATAATAATGACTTCTTGAACTGACGTTTGCTGTAAAATAAGCAACAAGTGTCTGTGGAGTGACTCTAATAGTGCAGCACACTCTCTTGACTCTGAGCGTTCAGCACGACGAGCCACAGAAGTCATAGCACCAATAGTCCTGGTATGGCTCCACAGCTCGGTGAAGTGTCCGGCTACTGGGTTCTGTTGGATAGACTGGATGCAGTGCACAACTCCAACGAAAACGTCATATATTTCCTCAACATGGCTGAAAAAACAAAACTCCAAATGCAAGTAGAATCAACTTATGTGCCTCCACATTTAAAGGACTATACTATGTACAAGTCGTTCCAACCTTGTGTGGAGGGGGAGGAATAATTCAAATAGCAAGTTTACCTCCGTTTGCCTACCGCCGGCCATTGTTGCGATTAAATGTCTGCACTTACTATGACTTACAGTTGTGCGTTTCAGAATAAAATACACTCAAACATGCTAAAACTTACATTTAGCAAGCAGGCGAGCTGGTTTGTTCTTATTGATTGTAAATGTACGCAAAATAATGAACAATGAGTCCTTGTCTCCCAAGTATGAAGTTTTTATAGCAAAGCCTATAAAAATGTAAAGGGTTGAGAACATTATTTTGAAGTGGCAAAATGGGAAGTAGCTGTAGTAGTGGCTTCCTGTAAACAAGCAATTTCAGGTGCTTTCCGGTTACACGGAACTGAGCTTCCGGGCGCACACAATTTCTTTTTGCACACACGCACGCTACAAACTAATACTCCTGTGTGAATATTATATCTGTGTGTGCGTGTTTATTTGTGTGTATGTGCCTGTTGTCGGTGTGTGTACACGGCTTTTAACGTGCGTGTGTACCCATTATTAGTGAGTGTATGTGTGAATTGTGTTTGTGTGTACAGATTTTTGATGTGTTTTGCCCTGTTTCGGGGCATATGTGCCAAATACGGCCTCCCATAGCCATTGGACCCGTCGCTGCGCGCCCAGCTGGTCGCTCTGCCGTCGCCGCGTCACCCATGGCAACCTGTTCCGGATGTTCCCGAAGAGTTGGTCTGTAGGCCCACGAATTGTTACGATGCACGTTAAACCCCGCTGTGGGATTCCTCCAGGAGAACGGGTGTGAGTGTTGGAGCAACGAACACCAGACATATAACGCAACGCCAATCATTCATTGAAATAAAAGAACACCTTAACACTCTGACTGCATCCACACCTGCCGTGGTTCACCCGCGTCTAATTTACCCATGATGCTTTGTACAGTGGGTCTGACAACTTCATTTTAGTTTGTTCAATCAAATAGTGTTTTTTATTCGGCTTGTCTGCACATATCGCACATAGTTTAATTAAATAAGTAATATGTATCTGTTTAAATTTGTTCATACGATTATATCAAAATACCAAGTTATGTTGTTGACCCGCACCCCCTCGCAATGGACTAGCCCAGGGGTGCTCATTAAGTCGATCGCGATCTACCGGTCGATCGCAGAGGTGGTACTGGTCGATCGCTGGTCGATCGCTGGTCGATCGCGGCGTGACATTAAAAAAATATCATCCCAGCATCAATGCCGTCACTTGATTGACATACGTACAGGGCAGCCATTCAGATGACAACTGAATGTTGCCCTTCGGGCGACCAATCAAATCAAACAACGTCTCTAAGTGCAGCAGAACTTACGATGTCAGCCGATATCATCCATCCCCGTTACTTGATTGACATACAGGACAACCAGTCAGATGACAACTGAATTTTGACCTTTAGGTCACTGCTCATGCGTAAACAACGATGCAAAGTGCTAAGCTAGTCGGCGAATTGCGAGATTTTAAGCCCTCGCTAAAGTTTATGGTCACTAAAATGAGTGAAGGAGCTGGACCAAGTAAAAAGGCAAAAACATATCACTTCCATACGGAATGGGAGGTGGACTTTTTTTTTCCACAATGTCTTTTTCGAAGTGCGTTTGCCTGGCTAACCTGGCTATCAGCAGCTACTGTCCGGACTATGCATCCCTGGCTGGTTCAATTCAGTGCAAGTCATCAAAGTAAACTCAGGTAATTACAAAAAATGTTAATAGTTAATTATGTGTGTTTTGCAATATTGGCTCATTTGGTTATGTAAGGTACATCAACATACATTGTACGTACAAATAATCCTCAATACATTTGAAAATAAATAGATGTTTTGCATTTTTGTAGTGGGTAGATCATTTTGACTCGGTCATTTTAAAAGTAGCTCGCATGCTGAAAAAGTGTGAGCACCCCTGGACTAGCCCAATACGCAGTGCTGTGTTTTCAAATCCAAGGGTGAGCGGGAAGAGTCGTAAAGGCCTGCGTAGCACTGCCGCTCGTCTTGCTATCGAGACACAAAATAGCATAAAGGGGGGAAAAAAGTTGCAAAAAGTTTGTTTGGCTATAGATACACTCGACGAGGTTACGACGAACACTCTAAAAGGTACGTTAAGTGGCAACAGGGTATAATGTAGACATTTTTATGACTGCTATGCTAGCACAAGTCTTACTTATTAGCTAATGAGTAACCAATTGTCATGATTCACTCTGCTTGGTCCTCTGCTGTCTCCTTGCAGCCCTGCTGAGGACTCCACCCCCGGCTCATCCGGCCAGCACACCTGGGGTCAATCTTCCATTAGGCCTTCTTAGCGCTTTTATTTCCTGCTGCCTACTCTTTTCCCGTGAGTAGTTGAGCTTCCTAGTTTTTCCTAGTTTTTCCTTGTTTGCTGCTTTGTGCCTTCTGTTGTACTTCTCGTTCCCCGGTGACCTTTGGTTACCGGCGTCTTTTGTCGTACCGTGTTTTTTCCTCCTCTGTGAGTGCCTTCTGTTACCATTAACCCTTTTTTTACCATCTTCGCCTTCGTCTCTGCTCTGGGGGCCACAACGGCTGGCACCAGCCTTTGTAACACCAATCTGGTTTAGCTGGTGAGATTAAATTGTGTTTTATCGAAGACATTGTTCTTTGGAAATCCTCTAACAAACCCCAAATAATTTACAGTAATTAGCTTCCAAATAATGCATTATTGAATCAAGCTGCTGTCTCTGTTATTATGTATTATTGCACTACATGTGTGAAGTGAACTTTTCCGTATGTGTTCATATATTTTATCTTATTCTGTTTTCTTAGTTTTCTTTACTTTTCTCTCCTGTCTTGTCTTGGTTGTTGTATTTTGTTATGAAGCTTATTCTGACGTTGATTGGTGAGCTGCTGGAAACAGGAATTATCATATCATAATCATCATAATCATATTACTGAGGAAGCAATGAAAAACGAATGAACTAAGGAACTAATGAGTAAGGGTTGTGTACATTTGTTCCTCATTAACTACTGTCATTTCGTGTACCTTATGGTAAAGTGTTATCAACAAAGTATATGTCCATCTTGTACTGCATTATAACAACTGCAATTGGTCAGAGTTCACACATGGTGTACATGGTAAACCTATTATGACAGTCACAATATGGTTTTAGTGATGAAGCACGGAAAGACTGGAAGTGGTTGAAACGTCATTTGCAGTGGTGTGCAACAGACAAATTTGGCATTTAATGACAAGTGTATTGTACTGTATTTCAGCTGCTAGTATTGGAGAAGACCTGCTCAGGTCACTCTCCAGGGATGACATCAAAGATTAGTTTCCTGGTCCAGAAAACTTTCTGAGACGGCGGGCACTGTGGCTTCTTGTGAGTGGTGAACAGGTTAGTGCTATTTTTTTAAAACTCAGATTATCTTCTTCCATTACACTACATTTGATGAAACTGTCAATTTGTTTTAAGGCTTACTACATTTATTCTTGTGGAAAATTGCAAAAAGATCATTAAGTGACATTTATTTTAGGTTCAGGCTTCTGTCAGTGATGTGGACTGGACTAAATCTTCATTTACTGCAACCACCGGCCCTCCAGCAGAGGAACAAAACGCCAAATGTCCAACCCAGAGTACATTGTCTAAACAGCCTGCGAGAGGCAATGATGAGAGGTTTAGTAGATTAAACGCTAAACCGTGGTGAGGGCGGTTGAGGCCATTTTGGTGGAGATGGCGGCTGTGGCTGAGATGGATGTTTTCTTTGTCTCTTTGTCTGCCTTTCTTCATCTGTGCCATTTCCCTCTTGTATTCCTAAAATAATAAATTACATTACATTTTTGTATTTGGCTTTCCCCTCAAACACCCCCAGTTACAGTAGCAAATCCATTGTATCATATATACAAATTATGAAGCCCTACTAAAATTGTACAGTAGTAATGACAGTAATTGCACAGCATATAGCTATAATCAATGTATTTTCTTGATATTTGATTTAATACAAAATGTCCCCACTAATACTGTGTCCCATGAGAGCTACATTCCAGGTATGACACATATATGTGATGCTTGCAAGTGTACTTATGCAAATGGATGATGTATATCGCCATAAACTCCCTGGTAAAGAAAAAAGGGTCATCTTTTTTGCACGGCCCACTCAAATGTGTGTTTGGCATGGTTAATGTTTGGGCTTTTTTTATATGAAATTGTTTTTATAAAATTGCACCCTTACCTACATGTAAATCAATGCATGTTTGGTGTATGAAGACGACTTCATACTACAAGCTCATAAAAAGCTCATATTCAACAACAACAGCCTGTTAAGAGATCCCCATAGGTGATCACTCAGCACAACAGTCTCAGTCATGGTGTGACAAAAATGAAAACAAAACATCACACAGCAACACAACAGATGACTAAAAACCAACGAGACACTCTTCCAGGTTATATAGAACAATAACTAACAACAGAGTGACTTTGAACAATCAACTGAAGAGCTATTTACATATAGACAGTGAACCAGAAATTGCTCCCAGCGACGCCACTATAACTTAAGTGTGTTTTGGGGCAGAAGGGGAAAAAATACTTTTGGCCTTACATTGCTTGTCTTTACTAGCTGCCGGCTAACATTTACACTCTTAAAAATGCTGGGTTATTTTTTTGACCCAATCGCTGGGTTGAGCCTGTTGGGTCATTTAATTGGGTTATTTTTATTGAGTTGGGTATTCTGACAACCCAATTCGCTGGGTTATCTCTGTTGGGTGCTAGGTTATTTGCTGCTGGGTTGTGATTTCAATGTTGTTGTGTTGGGTTATTTTGGACAACCCAAAGCGTTGGGTAGATGTTTGGGCATGCGCAACAAAGCACCGCCCACAAACCTACTTTGTTAAAACTTACTGTTCGGACCGCACTTTTCTTTTGAGGAGATGGAGGCAGCGCAGCACGGAGAAAGGTTTGTAACTAATGTTTTACCGTACAATTGACTTTATATTATTATATAAAGCTTCATGTAGTTGTTACAATGTAAGTTCGTGAAGCACTGTTGAGTACTAGCTTCAGAAAGCGATTGGTAATGTTAGCAAACTTCCATTCCCTCCAACATGGCTATTTAGGAACCAAACTATGTTTTTGAAATTACAAGAGGCATGCACTATGTGTGATAGTTATGAGGACAACGTCAGTTATCTCGTCGATTTAAAATTTTATGTGATATCAAGTTAGAGAATCACGTGTATTAATACGAGCGTACTGGTGAGTCGATGTTTTTTTTTAGCTAGGCCGCCGCGTGTTAGCTTCCGCTAGCTAGCCACCGATAGTCCATTGTAATAAGTTTGAGTTGGTTGGGTCGCGAATTCGACGACAGTTTAGTAAGTCGCATATATATATAAATGTCGAGAATACGTTTGGACTACTGAATCTAATTTCCTTTCATGGTATATTTATTCTTATGGACCCTCTGTGTGATGTTTCAGTTTTTTGAATAACGTCGATGGATGATTTTGTCATATCCATGTTAGCTTCCGCTAGTTAGTTTTCCTCACCACTGTATCTGAATTTATATTTATTACCATCTAATGGGAGGTTAGTTGAGTTAAAGGCACGCATTTGTTAAAATGTAAGTTCGTGAAGCACTGTTGAGTACTAGCTTCAGAAAGCGATTGGTAATGTTAGCAAACGTCCATTGTGCATTCCCTCCAACGTGGCCAGCGAACGTGTTCGCTGGCCACGTTGGAGGGAATGCTCTGTAGGAACCAAACTATGTTGTTAAAATTACAAGAGGCATGCACTGTGTGTGGTAATTATGAGGACAACGTCAGTTATCTCATCAATTAGAAATTTTATGTGATATCAAGTTAGAGAATCGCGTGTATTAATACGAGCGTGCTGGTGAGTCGTTGATTTTTTTTTAGCTAGGCCGCCGCGTGTTAGCTTCCGCTAGCTAGCCACCGATAGTCCATTGTAATAAGTTTGAGCTAGTTGGGGCGCGAATTCGACGACAGTTTTGCAAGTCGCATATATATAAAATGTCGAGAATACGTTAGGATTACTGAATCTAATTTCCTTTCATGGTATATTTATCTTATGGACCCTCTGTGTGATGTTTCAGTTTTTTGAATAACATCGATGGATGATTTTGTCATATCCAAATTGACAGAGTGGCAGCTACCGGGGCTGATTGAAAGGTTTAGAGGTAAGCAAAGTCATCTTCATGCCTTAATTTTTATGGATATTGTTTTACACTAGCTACTGTGCCTACTATATGCTCTGTACATAGGATATGTCGTTGTCTAGTCAGTCACTGTAGCTTATACCAATACCCACATGTTTAACACTGAGTGATCCATCTTGTGATTCCAATATATATTGCTGCATTTCAACTGTGGTGAAGTAGTTTACTGTCCACTGTGGGCAAATTAGATGATGGAGAGGGCCACTATATTTCCACATTCACACTACATCAGGGGTGGGCAAACTACAGCCCGTTCTTTCCAAAGTATTAGATAACATACAACATGGAATCATGGCTTGAATCCGTCTATTTTGTTAAATCAGCCTGCAAGTCAAAAAGTTAGCTCATCCCTGCTCTAGACAGTGATGACAAACACTCTATGGTACACATTATGATCCCAGTTGGTAAAAAATGTTTGGGGTGCATTTTTGTGTTTTAAAATAGACCAAGTCAACATAATCAAGACATTTTCTTAATATTTTGTTAGGGTTCGTTGCAATACGACAACACTGTATGATAGTGGAAAGTAATGAAAACAATGTTATTTAAAACCCATGTTCTCAACAATCCACAAGTAGCCAGAACAGTTAAGAATGCATTTCATTTGAAAAAAGACCATAAAAAAAGACAAATTATTAGTTAATTTTGGGGGGCCTAGGATTGCCAGCTGCTTGTTTTCCTCATCACTGTATCTGAATTCATATTTACTACCATCTAATGGGAGGTTAGTTGCAAAAATAGTTGCATTCATTCTGTAAATGAAAGAAAGATGTGTCAAATATCATCATATGCAGTGAACAAAGGACTTTGATTGCATTATCGTGGACTATAGAAGATCAGTGTACAGCAATGCTATTGCTATTAACTCTACTAAAACCAACAGTCAAATGCGTATCTGTCATATTGATGTACCAGAAAAATAACTTGATTTTACGTAGTTGTGGGTTACATTATGACATGAGCTCCCAAGTTGTGAATGAGGAACACGCAAACTCTGCAGAGATTGTGGTCTATATGAATGGTCCCTTTAGTAATATTTTGTGTTCTCTTTCAGACGAGGCAGTTGACGAGGAAAGCTTCTGTTATCTGGACCATCAGTCAATCACAGCCTTAATTCCCAGAATAGGCGAGAGGGTGAAATTCATTAGGAAATTTAATGAATATGTAAGTGCTGCAGTTAGACACACAGCCAGCATTTTCACAAAGTTCTAAATTGGACGGACGAACAGACTGACAGACTAGCGCTTTTAGTTCTGAATTCAGGCGAGTCATGGGATACGTTTGCTTCAGATGTAAAGCTCAAATTCCTGGTAATGTGAAAAGTCTTTTCATTCATTTACGGGCGGTACACCATGTTAATCAGGCTGGAAAATATTTCCAGTGCTGTGAAATTGGCTGTGGCAGAACATTCAGCTACATGCGATCATTCAGAAGACACTTACAGCGGCATGAAAATGTTGAGGATGTGCTTGGTGTACCTGCTCAAGATTCCGTCCAGCCTGAGTTCCTTTATGCTGAAGGCCAGCCAGCAGAGGAAGTAGAGGAGTGGGATGACATTGAGCCAGAGGGCATCACTGATCGGGTAGCTACTTTTTTAGCTCACTTGAGGTCAGTGTCTTCACAGACATGGTCCGGCATTCATTTTATTGTTGAGCAGACCTCTGGTTTAATCTCTGACATTGTGGGTAGACTGCAATCAAGGACCATGGCAGTTTTTGGTCATTTGGGACATGATCAAAGCCCAGAGGTAGAGCAACTGATGGTGGAGTTCGAAGACTCATCTCAGCCCTTCAGAGATCTAGACACAGAGTATAAACAGATGCAGTACTTTCTCAAAGCTGGAGGCTTCATTGAACCAGTTGAGGAAACTTTTCCTGGGGAGGGATCCTATGTCCAGAAAAGGGACTCCAGCACTGGGACTGTGAAACAAGTCGCAGTTCCTGACACTTTTCAACGTGTTCCACTTCCACGTCTTCTAAGACAGGTCCTTGAAGATCCTGTCATATTACAGGCAATGCTGGATTGGCAACAAAGAGAGGGTGGAGTCCTTCAGGATGTCTTTGATGGGGAATTTTGCAAAACACACCCACTCTTCTTGAAAGAAACTTCGATTCCACTTCTTTTTTACAATGATGAGTGTGAAACTGTCAACCCTCTAGGATCAAAGACTGGAACACACAAGCTCGGCTTCATTTACTTTCAGCTCAAGAGCCTGCCACCAGATCTGCTCTCCAGCTTACGGTCACACTTTCTTTGTGCCGTATACAAATCTGATGATGCCAAAACATATGGTCTTGATGTTATCCTGCGTCCCATCATTGCAGAGCTGCAATTACTGGAAAAAGAAGGCATCCCCGTTGACACCTCCACTTTTCAAGGTGTTGTTAAGTTCTCTCTTGTCCAAGTGGTCGGGGACAACTTGGGCTTGAATGCCATCCTTGGTTATTCAGAAAGTTTCACTGCTAACCATATGTGCCGGTGGTGCAAAGTGCACAAACATGTCTCGACGCAGCAGACATTGGAAGATCCAGCCCAGCTGCGTAATATACACACCCATCAGGCTGATCTGCAACTTGCAAGCCTTTCAAACACAGGATTGAAGAGAGACAGTGAGCTGAACAACCTCTCTTTTTATCATGTGACTGACAATGTGGCCCCGGACATCATGCATGACATTTTAGAAGGAGTAGGACCGTATGAGATCAAACTTGTCTTGAATACCCTGATTGAGCAAAAACATGTCACACTTGACCAAGTAAACTACAGACTCACAAGCTTCGATTATGGCTTTTGTGACAAGGCGAACAAGCCCTCTGCCATTACCAAAAATGATCTCAGAAACCATGAAGGGACCATGCGGCAGTCAGCAGCTCAAATGTGGTGCCTTATTCGGCTACTGCCCACCATGATTGGTGATCTCATCCCTGAGGGAAACGAGGAATGGGAACTTCTTCTGCTCTTGCTACTGCGCATGGAGTTCATCTTCTCTCCCTCTATTACCATCGCTGGAACACACTATTTGACGAAGATCATTGAGGAGCATCACTCCCTCTTCCTTGAACTATTTCCTCATTTACATTTGCGCCCAAAGCACCACTTCATGGTCCACTATCCACGAGCAATCCGAAAACTGGGACCCTTGATACACTTTTGGTCTATGCGCTTTGAAGCAAAACACAACTTCTTCAAACGTGTCAGTCACATCACATGCAATTTCCGGAATATTTGTAAGACAATGGCGTATCGACATCAGATGCAACTATGTTACAACCTTCGGTCTGGCTCTGTGTTGAGTCACATCACGGAGGTTGGCCCAGGGCCCAGCACCTTTCTGTCCGCCATAGACTGCTTTAAAGACCTCCAAAAGGATCTTACAGATTTTCCTGTTTTCACTGAGGTTTTGGTGCCAGCCTGGGTGACTTTCAAGGGCACTAAATACAGACCAGGCATGACACTATTCCTCTCCTACGACTCCGATGGTGAACCCCAGTTTGGGCTTTTAAAATCCATCATCTTTCTGGGTCCATTGTCAGACAAACCAACTACCCGGTTTGTTGTACAGAAGTGGGAAACCCAAGGTTTTGAACGGCACTTTCATTCATACAGTGTGACTCAGACTCAGACTTTGGCAGCTGTTGATCCAAGTACACTAATTGATCATCATGCATTACATGCTGTAAAATCATACAGGGAACATGAGGACTGTTTCTACATTTCCCTTCGCTATAGGGTATTTTAGGACAATTCGACTGACGTGGTGGTGGGGTGTGTAGCTGGGGTAGAAGTAGTGTAAAAAAGATTGAGAACTATTGGGGGGGTGAAGACTTTCAGTGGAGACTAGGGGTGGGGGATGCAGACATTGAACACACTTGGTGCAACACAGAGCAACCAAGTGGTGACCAGACCAGATTTGACTAGTCGTGGGGGCTGTTAGAGTTGAAGCTTTAAAGCTTGTTCAACTCTTAAACGCAGTTTAAAGCTCTAAAGAGTTGCCCTGCACAGGTTGGGCACACAGTTTGCCCACCAGCCACCCTCCCAAGATCTGATTTGCCAGCTGCCGCAGTTGCCAACGCAAACCCGGGCCTGACGGCAGCTGGAAACCCGGACCTGACGGCAGCTGGAAACCCGGACCTGACGGCAGCTGGAAACCCGGACCTGACGGCAGCTGGAAACCCGGACACGACTGCTCCACCAATAATACATGTTCTGCAGGCAATTCCAGTATTTGTAAGTCATTTTCTTTAAATAAGTCAACAATTCGTAAAAGCCAGGTTGATTAGTGTCATTATGTTATCTTTTTTCCTCCAGGAAGCATTAGAGCTGGACATCAGCAAAGCATGTGTAGTTTAATTGCCTGTTTGTCTGTATTCTTTCAGGATATCCGCACTGCTCTTTCTGCTGTGCCAGATGGCATGGCTATAGTTGAGAGCCTGGATAAGGAAAAGCTCATCACGATAAAGCAGAGGCGTGTCATGGTGCGGATTTTGGTGTCTCACCTGATGGAAAAGTGTGGGCAAACGTGAGTAACAATTTATAGGAGCTTTTTTTTTTTTTAAGATTAGTGTACGCTCAGACTATGAAAGGTCATGATTTAGATCCCCAACCAAGTCATACCAAATAAAATGGTGACAGATATCTCCCTTCTCTGCTGTCAGAAACAGGGGTAGGATGAGGGGTAAGTCCCTGTGACATGTTGGCATATAGAGCTATGTCCAAGATTGTACTTGTTCTTAACCTGTCTGACGCAACATACACAGAGGATGGGCTACAGTGTGACGGTTTATCGTCTAATTATTCAATCTGTACGTGTTGGCCTTTTTCAGACCTTCCGCTGTGATCAAAATTGCCCTTGCTTCCGCCATGATTAATACGTTCCCCTGCTTAAAGGATGGCAGTGGCAGTGGTTTTGTGAGTACATTTTGTGAAGTAAAACTAAATGCTATCTAAAAAAGATTGAATGTATATGCAGAGTCTAGTCGACATTTTAGGCTCATGGACTTGCATGGTTATTTTTATATCTTGTCAGGATACATGGTATACCCAGGGCCGATACCACCACCCAGCTACGGGGTTCCTCGAAGAGAGACTCCGCAATATCAGAAAGCGGTTGAGGAGCTCAGGCGGGCCCAGGCAACAGCAGGAACGAGTGACTGTGCCAAGCAGGACAGTCATACCAGGTAATGCAATGTCGGTCCCTGATTTACCTCTGTTGCAGCATTGTCTGTCAGGTTCCGAATACCAAAGTATTCTGTATGGAGTCATATTTGTTACGCGGCCTACAATGCTGCATCTTCTGCAGTCTCTGCAGGATTCTGCTCTGGCTCTAGAGCTGGTATTCCATTAATTGTTTTTTCCTGTGAAACTGCTTCAATTGCTTCATCGATGTTTGCACATGTGTGCATCACTTCAAACCTATGGAACTCAGTCTTATCAGTGACATGAGGAAATAGTGGATGGCACACTGGGGTAGTAGCATGTAATAATTATTTGACTTTGGTCTTTTGTATTTTACAGCAGCCACCATATCTGATGAGCGAGCTTTACAGTGTTCGGAATGGTTAAAGAACAACTCTCAGCCCCTCTCTCAGGTGGAGGCATATATGCGGGACACCTGCCAGTACAGGGCTGGATGGATACGTGCCGACCACTCCAAATCTATTCCTGAAATCCTGGGCGAGTTCCCCCGTCTGACTACTCCAGGCATGGTATGTCAAAATATATGTTGGCACCTGGTGCCTGTTTGGTACAGCAGAAATGTGCAGAAACTGAGCTACTGTTGTAAGTGTATGGGCCATGTCACTGCAAGTGAATTCAGTTTGGTAAATGGAAATCAGGCCCTTTTCTGGGTGGAGAGAGAATGGAAAACTGCCATTAATTGCCTAATCCGAATGTATACACAGGGCGTGCTATATAAAGCGCACTTCTTTTTCAAAGGAGTTAGTGCACATTCTTTTGCATCATCACTACTTGTGAATTTAACTACTTCCTTTTAACGTAGAATATTTGTGGTGCTTTGTGGAATCTTTGTGGAGCTCAGCCATCATAGGTCTTGTCAACTAGAAAAAAAATTATATCAATTTCTTAATTGTCCTGTATTTCAAATCACTTTTTGGTTCGGAAAAATGTACTTTTTAATTATGCAATAGAAATATGTGTGTTGGTATATTGCCTAATTGTTTATCAATTTGTGTCCTTCTTTTAGATCGCACAAGATTTTTCGATCCTCTATGGAGAGGCTGCACCTAAACTTTTTGAGACATGGGTTGCTCTTTACTCTGATAAGATCATTCGTCTTGCAAAATGCGAAGGAAAACTATCGGTGCCAGAGGAACAGATCACCCATGGTAAAATATTTATTTTATAACATATTTGGTAAATGTTTTTATATGATGATTTTTGTGGGTACTCAGACACTTCACACAGGAACTTAACTAACAAAGCAAACATTCTAACAAGAAAGTCCAAGTTAGCAAACTGCAAAAGGCAAGGAGAGAGGGTGATGGCAAAGGAGGATTGTCAAATGCATGTTATCTTGATGGGATTTGAGTTTACTTGTGTATGAGGAGTCAGATTTATGGATGGCAATGGCAGAGTAGTTCAGTACAATTGAAATCTAACCATTACTAACTAAATTAACAGGGAAAGAAAACATTGGCTCATATTACTGGTAATGACAACCATAATTGTCCTACAGATTCCAGGGGAGAAGTCGCCCTGATGCTGCTGCCCATCCTGCTTCCTCCGCCTGTCTATAAAAAGGGCAGGAAATTGGTTCGGGCGAGCATACAGGAGTCAAAGAGGGCCTTTATTGATGTGAAGCCTGTAAGTAATTTACCTTTCAACAACATTTAAATGTAAATGAATTGTGAAATTACTCCAGTTGTTCTTTTACACAGTTGTAAAGCAGGACTCTTTATGAGGAGCAACTTGAAAAGATTGTATTTCGTGGAATGTGTGACAACATAACATTTGGCTGTGTTTCTCATCTTCACCCCCAGAATACATTTTTGAGTGCCATTGATTAAGGGTGTCGTACTTCTCCCATAGAACACTACTAAATCGGCTATAATGGGGGTGGGAAGTGATTGAAATAGCTTCAGTAGAGAGCTGATGACAATTGCACTGCACTGATCTAAATACTTACGTTTTTTTCTTTTCTCATCGTAGGTTGGAACTAACATGGTGGAGTATTTGGAGCAGGCCGAATCGCTCAGGGCCTATCCATATGTGCTCCTGCTTAGTGATGGCATTTTGTGTTCCCAGGCATTTGCCATCATATCGGGCAAAGCCATTCCCTCAGATACAGCACTTGCTGCTGTCGACACTTGTTTCAAGAGCTTTTATATATTAGATTGTAATTATCCGAATGAGTGTGCGCCTACTTGGCAATTTTTACAGAGTACAGTTTTTGAACTTGAGGGAACTGTGTCCCCATCTGTCACTTTCTTAAAAACCCAATTGCTTTCCTGTCATTAGACTGCACCCGCCCTTTTTTCGCTCCTCTCCCTCTTGTTCTTCACCATCCCCTGTTCTTAATGTTATTTTTGTGTAAATAATTTGTTCATGTTCATGAAGGAAATATTGTGAATTATGTTCTGTAAATTTTACATTTTAATAAATATTTTTGTCACATTGGTGTCATTATCATTGTAATATATTATTAATAGTATTAGCATGCAATTAAAATATAGTACAATATATAAATATAAATATATATATGTATATATATATATATATATATATATATATATATATATATATATATATATATATATATATATATATATATATATATATATATAGTATATCGTCAACCCAACTTGTTAGGTTGAAATAACCCAGCAATATAGTAATTATGAACCCAGCGTTGGGTCATTTGAACAACCCAATGTACAACCCAATAGTTGGGTTAAGAGAACCAACCCAACTTGTTGGGTTAAAATAACCCAACGCGAGGTTGGTCCTATATTTAACCAGCGTTGGGTTGAAAAACAACCCAGATTGGGTTGTTTTAAACCCAGCATTTTTAAGAGTGTACCTGATAAGTTAATGAGTTAGAAACAAGTATACATGTAAACGTAAACATAAAAAAAAACTCTGCGGATGGGCACAATAACATATCGGGATACCCCAAGACTTGCACCCTCGTTGAACCCAATTAACATAAAAAGTTCCTTTATGTTAAGAAAAAAACATCTAAAGCATTACCTTCTTGATTTTGAACGTCACTTCGAATTGCTCTTCGGTTTCAAACCAAATAGTTTTCACGCATTTCTGAAACTGTGGCCCACTTCTCCGAGCAAGGGGCGTTGGGCCCTGCGAATCCATTCGCCACAAATGAATGTGTCACAGAAGCTTTGCCTCCGGCCCTTGCCCAAAGGTCTTTTTTTCTTTTTTGTCCTTTTCTATAGCGCCCCATTTTAAATGTTTAACGAGATGCACAAAATGAAATCTTTTGCTAATAAAATCGCCCCCTACAGGTTTTTGGTACGTGTAGAAAAACATTTCAAGAAACATGCATCTAATGAATAAGCTGTATGAAGGCAACCAAAAACACACTGAATAGCCTGAATCCAAGTTAAATCAGCAAGGTTAATGCCTGGGGTTGTGGGAATTCTATTTTTAAGTAAGTAATTAGTAGTGACATGTTCCTTCTGAAAAGTAACAGAATCAGTAACTAATGTACTATATAGTATATAAGTAAAGTAACTGCTTACTGGAGAAAGTACTTAATCCGCTACTATGTATACTAGTGTTATATGTTATGTACAATATGTATATGTAGGCCTATATCTATAGAATGAATCTTCTCAGGCCTGAAAGGTGACCCATTATGCTTTTTCCACTTTTCTGACCTATTTAGAATGTTATATTCTCGTCTTAAATGATCCCAAAGTTTCAGATAATGAGCTTTGTGTACTTCGAAGTGAATCCTGAAAGAAGTTTAGGATGGCTCAAAATGCTCAGTTGTAAAAGTCATGGTAAAACTGCCCCTTAGTGATGTCACAGAGGGGCGAACTTCCTTATATGGTTCATAGTTCAGCCGCACTTTGGCCGTGTGACCAATCGCAGCGTAGTGGGCATGCCTGGAGGCAGGCCGTAGGTGGAATAAATGACAACACCCCATTTGGGCAGGAAGCACAAATGACAGGTAATACAGATGGAATAGGTGCAGATTCTGCTAAATCTAAAAAGTTTTCTGTGCGGGTTATTGGATTATTGAGACCACAACTCAATATAAAGGGTTGCAAAATTAGTATAAACGGTCCCCTTTAAAGGGGAACTGCTTTTTTTTTATTTTACCCATCATTCACGATCCTTCACATCATTCACAATGTGAAACATGAACACATATTTCTTTCCCTTTTCTGTGCATTCTAACATGAGAAAATGAGTTAAAATGAGTTAGCTCACAACAGACATCATGGGAAATATCTATTTTGACCACAAAAAACGCCAACAATGTCCATTTACAGAACTGCCTAGTGTATTAACCAAGCCACAGCCATATTGTTGTTATGGCAGTTAAAATGTAAAACAATATTTATCTTGGGGACGAACACGGCGTGTCACTAATCGCTGGTCTCAGCATAATTCACAGACAAAAGAGTGGATACTTGGCTCTAAGTTCCACTACAAAGACTCAACAAGATGCTCGTTTTCCAGCAGCATTTGCCTGAGGACTGGAGCACACGTCTTGTGCTGGAAGACACAGCCATCCCACAGAGAGTAGACATTGGAAGTTTTGTCGCTGTATGTATGCCGCCTCATATCTAATGCGCTTAGAAACAAAGTTTGGGTTGTGTTTTAAATCATCAAAATATGGAAAGATACAGCAACTATTATATGTCATCATTAGTGTACGTGTTATTGTATGATCACAGCATGGATATCAAACCATGCAACTTTGTTAGAGGTTTCTTAAGAGGGCTTCACGGGCCAAATAGGTGTATCCCAATGACGTGTCATGAGCTGTGTCGTCGCTCTGCTGCCACCTGCTGCCTTTTTCTTACAGTGCATCCTGATGGGCAGCAGGCTGGTCTTTTCTGCACACACCTGAGGCCACTTATCCCCTGGACTACTTAAGCTGCACTCAGAGACCAGCACACCACCAGATTGTTCCTCAAGCTTCTTTTATGACAACCTGTTGCACACCTCCTGTCCACTTGGCCTCGTGTGTGGACTCGCAGGCCCCTTGTTTTCGGGCTTTTAATCTTAGTGTCGTGAGTACTCGCCAACTGTTTTATGCCGTGGTATTTTACGTTACCCTTACCCAGTTTTTACCCGCAGACTTTCTGTCAGCTCTGTTTTTTGTTCTTGTGCCTTGTGTCCTGCTTTTTGCCTGTGAGCCCTTTTGCTGAAGTGTTTTAGTTTTTTTGTATTTAGCATTGGACAGTGTTCTCAGCTGTACTTTTTGCTTACCCTTTTGGTGTTTGTTTGCCCTTCCCCTGTAAGGGCACCTTCTCTTTAGTAAGCATTTTGGCCCACATTTTACATCTCCATTTTGGGTTTTAAAACAGCTCACTAGTTCAAACATGACATCCTTTTTTTATATCAACTTATCTCATGGAGTAATACATAGAAAAAGGAAAGAAATGTGTTCATGGTTCACATCAGGATTGTGAATGGGCCAAATTCCCCCCAAAGTGCTGCCCCCCTTTAAAGTGTTATCACAAGTCTTGTTGTTGTTGTTTGCAGAACTCTGCTGCTGCTTCTTGGCTTCGGTTACAGCCACCAGCACCCAGGAGGTATGTGAGCATCCTACAGGCCAGCGACAGTCTATTAGTTTGTGGCTGGAGCAGGGTCTGAGAACGGAAACCGCTCAATGTGACGACTCTCATAAAAGGAGAAACACCTGGAGGATTGATGCATAAAAAAGCTTAATGTTGAAATGGTAACAGCCTTATTAAAATGAATGGAGGAAATACATTCAGGTTTCACAAAGGTTGTCAAGATTAACCAAATGAACTCACTCAACACTTCTCTTTGTCAGTCGCCCTCCTGCAGCAGGACTGGTATGTCATGTGAAGGAGCATCTGTCATCACCATGGTTACCACGCTGCCCGCACCAGACTCTGCTGCATATACAGTGTAGAAATGCCTGGAGAAATTGGAGTTAATTTATCAATAAAATACCTCTACTACTAACAAGATTATTTGATGTGGAAAACAGCCATGTTACCATCACTCAGGTGAGAAAGGTAGTTGAGCTATTAACGCTGCTAGCCCAGACTGTATTGGAGCAAAGTAAGAAACACTAACTTTGGTCCTACACAGTACATCCCTGATCCCTCTGCTTCACCGCACAGGCCACTGGCAATCTAACAACTAGCTTACCAACTCCAGTCACAAATCATCACCTAACTGCCGTACCGCTCTGAGCTTTTTTACTTTTGCACTCTACAGTCTGGTCAGGTCAGCTGATCAGTTGCTCCTGAGGAAGCCTAAAACAAAGCGGAAGCTCAGGGGGGGATCGTGCCTTTGCTGTTACAACCCTAAAACTTTGGACTAATCTGCCACAGTGTATCAAACAGGCCTCCTCTCCGTCTGTTTTTCAATCTTAAGACCCACCTCTTCTCCATGGGTTTTAACACTTAGTCGGAGGCTGACTTTTGACTGTTTTGGGGGTGGGGGTTATTTTTTATGACTTTGATCGTACTGTATTATCTTATTTTATTTTATGGATTTTATATTTTTATGCTTTATTTTTTTTAGATTTTATTTGATCTTATATTACTCTAATTTACCAGACTGACATTTTCATTGTCCTTATTGTGCTTGTGCAGCACTTTGGAAACCTTGTGTTTGTTTAATTCTGCTACATAAACAAAATGGATTGACTTGGACATTGCATGGGTTATGATCCTCCAATTACACGCCTGCCTCAGTATCAACTTGAAGAAAACTAAAAAGATAGTTGCAGATTTCAGGAGGACCATAAAAAGGGAGTGTATGGTACCAGCATGGGAGTATGAAAGATTCAAAGTGATTTGGAGGTCAAGGGTCATATGACCTGGCGCTATTTATAATAGTTCATATAAAAAATATCACATGCAATCTTATGAAAGTCAAGTAGAAAAGCAAAAAGATGAGTATGGTAGTAGCAGACAATTCCTATTGATACAAGGCAGTTTGGAGGTCAAAGGTCACATGACCTGGAAGCTACTGGTAATGATTTGTAAAAAATTCATATTTAATTCTATCAAAGTTGAGTAGCAAAGCAAAAGGCGTGTATAGTACTGGCAGACAAGTCCCACTGATACAAAGTAGTTTGGAGGTCAAAGGTCACATGACCTGAAAGCTATTCATAATATTTTATTTCAAAAAATTATATAAAATCCCAGCAAAGTTGAGTAGCAAAGCAATAAGGCGTGTATGATACTAGCAGACAAGTCCTACTGATACAAAGTGGTTTGGAGGTCAAAGGTCACATGACCTGGAAGCTATTGGTAATGATTTGTGTAAAAAATTCATATAAAATCCTAGCAAAGCTAAGTAGAAAAGTAAAAAGGCATGTATGGTACTAGCAGACAATTCCTACTGATACAAGATGGTTTGGAGGTCAAAGGTCACATGACCTGGAAGCTATTGGTAATGATTTGTGTAAAAAATTCATATATAATCCTAGCAAAGTTGAGTAGCAAAGCAAAAAGGCGCGTATAGTACTGGCAGACAAGTCCCACTGATACAAAGTAGTTTGGAGGTCAAAGGTCACATGACCTGGAAGCTATTCATAATATTTTATTTCAAAAAATTATATAAAATCCCAGCAAAGTTGAGTAGCAAAGCAATAAGGCGTGTATGATACTAGCAGACAAGTCCTACTGATACAAAGTGGTTTGGAGGTCAAAGGTCACATGACCTGGAAGCTATTGGTAATGGTATTTAAATTGGTTATTTCCCTTCGTCATGGAACATCGTAGAACTAATGTACAGAAAATAACATGAAAATTCATACATGAAATTCATATGGCAGTTAAACATCAGCGGCACTGTCGCACCAAAGTTAATACCAAATATAAATAGCACTCACCACTTTAGCCTGCTTCTCAATCAATGGCGGAGTCACGACTCTACAAAACTCTGCTCTTAACAGTGTCTAGACATTTTATAGTGGCATTTACATCTCTTGAGCAGTTGTCCTTCTTATACCTCTCTCAAAATGCACGAGCGCCACCTAACGGCCGTAACGGTCCTTAACTTAAGGAAGTAGTTCATAGCACTGAACTTCCTTGGTTGTTAGTGGTATATAGTGTCGTGAAATCTCAACCTCAGACAGATTAAGGAGGTCTTGGAGCCATGCTTCCCAGTGCGGTCTGAGGTGATCAGGATGTGGCTCATCCCATCCTACCTTGTCTTGACACATCCGTTGTAAAATCTGCTTACCTTTCAAGATGACCGGTGCCACAAATCCAAGAGGATCAAAAATTGAGGCAACTGTCGACAATACTCCTCTTCTAGTAAAGGCATGATCCTTTATCCTCACTCTAAACTGGAACATATCGGAGCAAATGCACCACTGGACCCCAAGAACCCGTTCCATTCTTTGTTCTCCCAGGGCCAGGTCCAGATCAGCTGCACCTTCTGCCTGTTCTTGCTTTGGGATTGTGTCAAGCAAATTCCGATTGTTGGTGAGGAATTTGTGCAAGTGGAGCTTACCAACACTGCACAGTTCTCTTGCCTCTTTGACAAGCTGGATGGCTTCTGCTTCACTGTCCAAACTTGTCAATCCATCATCGACATAAAAGTCGTGTTTTATAAACCGCACTGTGGCTTCACTAAAGTTTCCTGCTCCTTCTGCAGCCAGGTGCTTGAGCCCAAAGTTTGCGCATCCGGGTGATAATGCAGCTCCAAACAAGTGAACTTTCATGCGGAACACTGACACTGGAGCTTTTATATTTCCCTGTTCCCACCACAGGAATCGGAGGTAGTCTTGGTCTCTTGGTGCAACATGAAATTGATGGAACATCCGCTCCACATCACACATGAGGGCTACTTGTCCTTTGCGGAAGCGAGACAAGACCCCTACAAGGGTATTGGTAAGATCTGGTCCAGTAAGTAGATGCTCATTCAGCAATGTATTCTGAAACTTAGCTGAGCAATCAAATACAACGCGAATCTTCCCTGGCTTGTGTGGGTGGTAAACCCCATGGTGAGGGATATACCATGTGGTGTGGTCATTTCCTTCTGGCTCTGAAACCTTTTCGGCGTCGCCTTTTGCTATTATGTCCTCCATAAAGGCCACATAATGCTTGTGGTATACGTCATCTTTCCTAAAACGTTTTTCCAGACACCTGAGTCGATGTTCTGCACATACTTTGTTGTTTGGCAGCTTGGGCCTCTCTTCCTTGAAAGGTAATGGCATTTCGTAATGTCCATTTGGCTTATGCTTGATGCCTTCTCTCATTGTCGTCAAAAACTTAATATCTTCTTGTGATATTAGAACATTTCACTGAACCTTTCAGTAAAGTCTGACTCAAATACTTTAAGTATTTCCGCTGGAGTGATAATTTCTTTAACCTGAGTTCTACAGACAAACTGAACCTCAGACTTGATCGCCAAAGATGGCTTGATAGCTGGAACTAGCTTTGCAGTTGTACATGTAGGTATATGAGATCTATTAGCTGGTATGTAACTGCTGGTGTAGGTTGTTGGGAGTTTTATTTTTGTGTCCGAGCCGATGCCTCTTACTTGTAGTCCTTGCACCCTTTCGCTCTTCACCACCTTTGTTTTTGATGTTATTGTGGATACTTTTAAGTTTTACTGGCTCTTTCTTGATGCACAACATTTCAGCTACATTTTGCAAAATGAAAGTTGTGTCACTTTGACTGTCCATTAAAGCATACACTAGAACTTCCTTGCCTGGTTCAGTTGACGTGGAAACATAGACTGGAACAATAGATGAAGTATGAGTTCCCTTTTCCTCTTGAACAACTCTGTTGGATGTAACTTGCTGCATTTCTATGGATTCAGACTGCTGGTTTTTCTCTCCTTTGTTTTCGTCTGTAGTGGTTTCATTTGTTGCTTGTCTTTTACTTCGTCCTTGTTCTTGAGCTCTCTTCTCACGGTCTTGATGAAGGCATGTGGGGTGACGTTTTCCACATAAGTCACACACACTCCTGGATGTACAGGCTTTGGAGTTATGACCATTCTTGAGACAACCAAAACATAACTTCTCCTGTTGTACAAACTTTCTTTGTCTTGTCTTTCTTCAACTGTTTTTTCCATAATTTGGCGGCACTTGTGGACAGTATGTCCCCGCTTCTTACAGAAAAGGCATGTGATGTTTGTTCTCTCACTTGCGCTAGTTGTGAAAGTCTTAGCACTTAAGTTTTGATTTCTTTGAAACTTGGACTGTTCTCGTTCTGTTGGCTTTGTTCTTTCTTGGTCAGTTGGCTTCATTACATTTAGTGATGTAATAGGATTGCATGCGATTCGAGCCTCCATGTTGAGAAATTGCACAAAATATCTGAAACATTTTGTGTTCGTCTTGATAAATTGTAACTTCTCTGTTCCAACGCGAGCTCAACCAATCTGGTAGTTTGGCAATAATCCTATAGGTTTTCTACACAGTCGTTTAGTGTTTGTAGGCCTTGAACATATGGCATAGCTGATTCCACACTGTTTAGAAAATCAACAAACTCGCGAAGATTGTCGCTGTCTTTGGGGCTAATTTTGTGCCATGCATATATCTTCTCACGGTATGCTTTGGCAACAATGAATGGATTACCAAATCTGTCTTCAAGTATGCCCCAGGCAGCATGATAAGCCGTTTCTGTTCCTGCAAGGAAATGGCCTTCAATAGCTCTCTTAGCAGTTCCTCCAACATACTTGTGAAGAAAGAACAGTTTTTCTCGAGTTGGAAAGTTTTTACGATCAATCAGAGCACAGAAAGACAGCTGCAGTCACATACCGGGTGACTTAAAAAAGAAACAGTCAGTTCATCTCTGCACGGTTCAGAGGCAATTAACCTGCAATTCTGGATTCCTAGACCATCCAAGAGCTTCTTTTTACCCTCCATATCCTTCATTGTGACTTCGTATCTATTTCTTCCTTTAAATCTGCATCCTGTCATGGTTCCACAGTTTAGAACAATTCCCTTGTCCAGTGGTGCAATGGCCCCTCACCCACAACTTCCACTGCCACAGCTAATTGCCTAGGATAGGCAGCAGCCTTGTCTGATGGCTCCCTGGCTACCAGCTTGACTTGTGCTTGTTTAAAACAAAAAGTGCCCCTCCCCCCACCAGCCACAAATTTGGGGGGTGGGGGAGGACAGGGAGGGGGGAGCGGGCCCACTCCCTGAACATTCACAAAAGAGAATTTTTAAGAAAAAAAAAACACTTTAAATAGAAAAGAAAAAACGGAATATATCTAAAAAAATATCTCTCTGTGATCTACTCTGCAACTGCTCTCACCGTTTTTTTTCAGGGTAGTATAGCCGTAAGGTGCCAGGTCAACTGAAAAGATCCTATTTGAAGGTGATGCAGGCTAGACTCCAGAAAAAAAGTGTCAAACAGCGCCCTCTGCTGTCAGGCAAGAGCAGAAACCATAAAAAGCTTACAGCACCTGGTATTCCCAGGTGGTCTCCCATCCAAGTACTAACCAGGCCCGCCCTGTTTAGTTTCCGAAATTGGGGGGTTTCAGGGTAGTATGGCCGTAAGCTGCCAGGTCAATGTCAGGTTCAAACTCCTGTGACACTTGTAAAAACACTTAAATACAGAAATACAGAAGAGACAGACAACAATATTCAAAGTTGCTCGCAGCGAGGAGAGTGAAACCACATACCCAGTGACATGCCGCTCCACTCTGAATATGCAGTTCACACTCCCCTCTTTTTATTTTCTTTTGGGGGTCTCTACTACATGGTCGTGCAACTCTAAGGGGGGGGGGGGGGGGGGGGGTAGAAGGCAGTTGCACGAGCTGTATTTGTTTGTCTATGTGAGTGTGTGTATGTGAGAGCAATTACTTTTAATGTTTTATGAGTTCTTATCTTGACACATTCTTGCAGGATTAACATGAGCATCTGCAGAGTTGCTGTTGGCGCATCCAGGCACCTCCTGGACCTGGGGGTCACTGGGGGTCTCTGATCAGGGTCACGGGAACATTCCTTCTTCAGCACATTCAAACACTTTCTATTGTCTTAGCAAATTGATATAAGGGTGATAACTAACAAAATAATACTTGTATCTACATTTTATTCTAACATTTCCCTCCTGTTTATCACGCTTTTATCTGCTTGCAGTCGCTCCTAGGCTGTCCTCTCGGTTTTTACTCGCAGGTCATCTTTGTCAGAAAATGTGCTTACACCTAAACGGAAGTGTTCTCGTCATCTGAGTCAAAGTACAAGTCAGAAACAAGTCAGGCATATCCATAATGGTTGTCCGAGTCATCATCACTGTCATCGCTGCCACCTGCCACCAGTAGGGGGTACATTTCATTTACCTTGTTGTCATTGGTGCCATGGCTAAATTCACAGTCCATGTGATTCTAACCTTCAAGATAGGGTTAGGGTATTCCCAGGTGGTCTCCCATACAAGTACTAACCACACCCCTGCTTAGCTTCCGAGATCTGACGAGATCGGGCGTTTTCAGGGTAGCATGGCCATAAGCTACCAGGTCAACTGAAAAGATCCTATTTGAAGGCGACGCAGGCCAAACTAGACTCCAGCAAAAAGTGTCAAACAGCGCCCTCTGCTGTCAGGCAAGAGCAGAAACCATAAAAAGCTTACAGCACCTGGTATTCCCAGGCGGTCTCCCATCCAAGTACTAACCAGGCCGGCCCCTGCTTAGCGTCTGAGATCGGACGTTTTTTCATTTTTTTATTATAGAACTTACAACAGTACATCACAGATCTGCGTTTTTTTTAATTATTATTTTTTAAAAATCATATATATATATATATATAGTATATATATATATATATATATATATATGTAATTGTTGTCATTATTATTATGACTATTATTTTCGATTACTATTATAATGTTTTTTTCCCTGTCCTCTCTCTAGCCTATAAGTTGAACATTATTTTGCCATTGTCTGCTACTGAGATTAGGCTGCTCCCTTCTGTAAAAGAGTTCTCGAAGCTTTCTTGGTTGGCGGCCCGTCATATCGACATGGCCTTCTTTACATTAGCCTCAAAGTATGTCCATACGGGTATCTTCTTTTTTTCAAACTTTGTGAGGTTCCGTCTCAGCCATATGGCGTACCTCGCATGGCTCAGCATAAAGTTCCATAGGAATGGAATGGCCTTTATTGTCATTATACAAGATGTACAACGAAATTGGAGAGCTTCTCCTTCCAGTGAAGTAGTCAAGTTTAAAGAAACAAAAAAAGTATATAAAGTAGAGAAAAAAAGACTATTTAACAAGATATATACAAGATATCCAAAATATACACATAGTATTGCACAGGAGCATATGCAGGAGCAGATATATTAATTTTAGTGCAATGATCAATGGGTCATAGTGCAAATAATGTCTGGTGTATACAGATGAGTAAAGTTACATATGAGTGTATTGTAATGGTTGTTAAATAAATTAATATGATTGAGATAGTAACAGAGGCAGTGATGGAAAATATTGCACATTTGTACGTTGTATGTCTGAGTTCAGGGTGGTGATGGCTCTTGGGAAGAAGCTGTTTCTCAGTCTGCTTGTTTTTGCCTTGATGCACCTGTAGCGTCTGCCGGAGGGCAGCAGGTCAAACAGCTGAGCACCGGGATGTAAATTGTCCTTGATGATGTTGCGAGCTCTGCTGAGGCACCGGGTGGAGTAGATGTCCGTCAGGGAGGGGAGAGGGCAGCCGATGATGCGCTGCGCTGCCGCGACTGTCCTCTGAAGCCTCCCTCTGTCCGCCTCAGTCAGCTTCCGTACCAGGTGGAAACGCAGTAGGTCAGCAGGCTCTGGATGGACGAGTGGTAGAAGGCCAGTAGCAGCTCCCTGTTCGGGTTGTTCCTCCTGAGGACTCTCAGGAAGTGTAGACACTGCTGCGCCTTCTTTATGACAGCTGTGATGTTGTCTGTCCAGGAGAGGTCGCCGGAGATCTGGACTCCCAGGAACCTGAATGTGTGGACCCTTTCCACACACTCGCCATTGATGTAGAGGGGGGGGCGGGTCACTTCTGTTCCTTCTGAAGTCCACGATGATCTCCATTTGTTTTGTGCATGTTCAGGGCTAGGTTGTTGTCGGAGCACCAGGTCGTCAGCCTCTGGACCTCCTCCCTGTAAGCTGCCTCGTCTCCCTGTGAGATCAGTCCGACCACTGTGGTGTCGTCAGCAAACTTGGCGATGATGTTGCTCTCATGGGCCGGACTGCAGTCGTGTGTGTAGAGGCAGTACAGGAGGGGGTTCAGCACGCAGCCCTGTGGTGATCCGGTGCTCAGACTGTGGGTGGAGGAAAGGTGGGGGCCGAGTCTCACAGTCTGGGGTCTGTTTGTTAGGAAGTCCTTGATCCATCTGCATGTGAGGGGAGGGAGGCCTAGGGTGTCCAGTTTTGTAGTTAGGATGTCCGGGATGATGGTGTTGAAGGCCGAGCTGTAATCCACAAAGAGCATCCTGGCATAGCTGTGCTGTTGTTCCAGGTGGTTCAGCACCGCGTGCAGGGCTATGGCAATGGCGTCCTCTGTGGATCTGTTCGCCCGGTATGCAAACTGGTGGGGGTCGAGTGGGGGGGGGGGGAGACAGCCTTTTATGTGCTGGAGGACCAGTCTCTCAAAGCACTTCATGATTATGGGTGTGAGGGCAACAGGGCGATAGTCACTGAGGCTGGATGCGGGTGACTTTTTCGGGATGGGGATGATTGTGGCGGATTTCAGGCAGGTGGGGATGACTGCTTGGGCCAGGGAGAGGTTGAAAATCCTGCAGAAGACTCCGGACTGGTGTGCACATGCTCGGAGAACCTTTCCAGGTACGCTGTCAGGGCCCGGGGCCTTCCTGGGGTCCACTGCTTGGAGCACACGCCTCACGTCATGCTCTCCTACAGTTAATGGGGGGGGGGGGGGGGGGGTCGGGAGGGGCTGGGGGCAGGGCTGGAGAAGATGAGTGTGGCTGTGGTGTTTCAAAGCGGGCAAAGAAACTGTTGAGTTCCTCTGCCAGAGACACGCTCAGGTCTCCTGACATCACATCACATCCTCTGAAGTTAGTGATGCTCTGCAGTCCCTGCCACACCTCTCGTGCTGGAGAGGTGGGACTCTATCCTCCTGTTGTAGTCCGCTTTGGCTGTTTTTATTCCTCTTCTCAGGTCAGCTCGAGCCGTACTGTACAGAGCTCTGTCGCCTGACCTGAAGGCAGAGTCGCGGGCTTTGGGGAGGGAGCGGACCTGGCTGGTCATCCAGGGTTTCTGGTTTGGAAAAATCCGGATGACTTTGTCCACAGACACAGTTCCCATACAAAACTTGATATAGTCTAGTACTGTCACTGTGTATGTTTCCAGGTCCTGATGTTGAAATAGGTCCCAGTCTGTGTGTTGGAGGCAGTCCTGAAGTTCACTGAGTGCATTTTCCGGCAATGTGGTGATGATCTTTTTGGTGGGTCTGGATCTGCGTCTGAGGGGGGTGTATGCAGGAGTGAGCAGCAGGGAGAGATGGTCTGACTGTCCGAGGTGGGGGAGTGGTGTTGCTCTGTAGCCGTGCTTTATGTTTGAGCATACATGATCAAGAGTTTTTGGTCCTCGCGTTGGACACTTGACATGCTGATGAAACTTCGGGAGTACAGTCTTTAAATTGGCCTTATTAAAGTCCCCGGCTATAATATGAACGCCATCAGGGTGGGCCCGCTGATGTTCATTGATGACGTTCAACAGGAGAGAGAGTAGCGTTAGCATCCGGTGGGATGTAAACAGCGGTGACAATCACAACAGTTAGCTCCCTCGGGAGAAAATACGGCCGGCATCTTATGGACATGTACTCAATGTCAGGGGAGCAGTGAGTCTCTATGATCTTGCTGTTGTTGCACCAATCCTCATGCACGTAAATACAGACCCCCCCACCTCTGCTCTTACCGGAGTCCTCTGTTCGATCCCAGCGGTGTAGAGAGCGGCCGGCTAGCTGCACGCTAGCATCGGGGATCGTTGGTTTGAGCCAGGTCTCCGTGATGATTAGAACACAACAGTCACGAATGTAGCGGTTTCCCTCGAGCTGTAACTCCAGGTCGTCCTTTTTGTGGGTAATGGATCTGGCGTTGGTGAGGTACAGGCTGGGCAGGGGTGGCTTATGTGGGTTGTTTCGTAGCCGTAGCAGTAGGCCGGACCTGCGACCCCGCCTCTGCTTGCGCTCCCGACGCCGCCTGCGCCTCTTTCCAGACCCGACAACAATCCACGGAGCGCCCGGTGGTCTCGCTAGTTCGTCTGGGATGTTGTGTCGACGATGAAAGTCTCTGCAAACTGCCAGTTTGTGTCGGTAGCCGATGTCCACAAGGTCCTGTCGGGTGTAGTGGTGTAATGCCGATGTATACGTGGATAGAGTCCATAGACAAACACACATAAAATAAGCAAAAAAAGCACTGAAAGGGAGAGCCGTGAGCCGCTGCGTCTGTGCGCGCCGCCATCTTTGATTGATCTTTGGTGTCAATTGGCCAAAGTGGACCATGAACAATTTTATGGTAGCTGGAGACTTCAACCAATGAAATCCATCCATTTTCTGCACCGCTTATTCTCATCAACGGACTGTATTCCCCACCTGTTACCAGCATGGGGACATTCCAACCCAAGATGACAACATACTGGACCAGGGACACAGCAACTTATGTGGCACAGACACAGTGTCACACTGCCCTTCTTTTAGCCCAGACTGAGAGCCACTTTAGCAGCTGAAATATCTCAGGTGGGAGGGCGTTATACTGAAGATCTGAAGGTCCCTGGTTCAAGCACGGTTTTCAGCATAATCCTGATTTGCATTGTGACTTGGCAAATAGTTTGGAAAAAGGACCTTAACTTCAAAATCCCGCCCATCCAGCCAACCTTGAGTTCACTGAGACATTAAGGTGAGCCTGAGGTTGGCTCAGGTGCTTTCTTCACAGCTGGCTTTTAAACCTTTCAAGCCTCATTTCCAATTGTGATTTCTTGTTTTGTTGAGAAAAAAACCATTATTTCTGGAACATGTTATATGAACTACAATTTTCCCTACAAAGGAGAAATATTTGTCAATTTGGACAATTGTCATTCTGCCCCCACTTTGGACACATCGTCGTGATTCATTGTTTGGCAACTGCTTTGTGACCTCGCCAGTCCTCTTCACAGCCCATTCCCCATTGATCCCCATTCACATGTAAAAGATCCCCGGTTCGAAACTGGGTGGAAACAATGCCGTTCAATTCCTACTTTTACAAAAACATGGGAACAAGGACATGTGCTTGATCTCTGAAGGTGTATACACAAGCATCTGTCCCCAGTTTGGACACACAATCCATATTTCCCAGATGACTGATTGGGTGCATCACTGGCCTGCATGGAGGGGCTGTGGTGTCATTGCGTGTGTGGCAAAGCGAGCGGGGTAGGTAGTTTGCTGACAACGCCACCTGGGGACTTTCACCCCAGGATGTAACAGGTTTGATCAATCACAAACTCTACATTAATCCCCCAAATCCCACAGAACAAGATTGTGATTTACAATGATAAAAGTAGTTATTTTATTAAACGATTATCTTAAAATGAGTGACAAACCATGAATAATACAAATAAAGTGGTGATGGGAGGAGTCAAAAAGAAAAGAGGCCTGGGCTGGGGCTTAGCACGACAGCGGTAACATAATGGGAGGGATCCAAACCACACTGCATCCGTGACTCAGTAAACCAAAAGTGGGAAAAAAGGGGACCAACAGGCTGCCGCTCTGGGCCCTCAGCACCTGCCAACGAAAAAGAACATCCTTAAAAGCATAAAAGCAAGGCAACCCTCACACACACTTCAGTAATTAAAAGTCAATTTCAAACCAGCTGACGCCGGGGCTTGCCCCTAGGGTCATGGTTGGCGCTACCTCCCTGGGTCTGTCCTGGGTCGCGGGCACCAACGTGCCCTTGGGGGGGCGTTCACCGGCCTCCAGGCAGTGGGGTCCGCGCTGGTGGTGGCCTGAAGTCTACGGTGGTGGCTTGGGGTTGCTGTGCTGTGGTGGCCTGATCCTGCTCATGGGGACGGGGGCCTGGGTGACGTGTGGGGATGGGGGACATGCTCCTTGGAGTGGGGCCTGCTGGGGGGACGGTGCTCTTCTGGGCGTTTGGGTGTCTGCTGCCACTGGTCCTATGCTCTGCTGCATCGCTGTCCTTGTCTTTGCCCATCCCCAGTCTTGCCTTAGGGCTCGTCAGGGATGGTTCTCCGGTACGTGGGTGGAGCGCTGCTGGTTCTGGGGGCAGGGGGGAGGTCGGCCCTCCCGGTGGATTGTGGGGTCCGTCGGTGGCCTTGCGCTGGTCTTAACTCCTCGGCTCTGGTGCTTGGCCTCCCCATGACTTGGAGCTATGGCTCTCCCTCACGGGGGTGAGCTGCCCGGCGCGGTGGAGCGCCTTACCACTCGCCTTACCACTCGCCTGCACGCCCCCTCCGCTTGCTCATGTGCGGGCCTCCTCCCCTCGCCCGCTCCTTTGTCTGCCACACTGCCGTAGCCCCGATGCCGTGGTCGAGGGGAGTCTGGGGGTGCTATCCCTTGGCGGTCCGTACCTCCCTGGGCTCGGGGCCTGGTTGTGGGTCTGGGACCCCTGGGTCCCCCGCCCTGTGATGCCCCGGACGCCCAACCCAGGGACGTCCACAGTGTGTGCTTGCGTGTGTCTGAGATTATTTTATGTATTTGTTGTTTTAAATACTTAGATAAATAATGATTAGTTTTATTATAATTCTATATATATATGTGTGGGTGTGCGTGTGTGTATATGGCTATATAGATATACGGGGGGCCTTGCGGGGGTCTGGCGCAAAGGCGTTCCATGGGGCAGTGTGCCCGGGCCTCTTCTGTCCTGGCTGGGGCGGTCCTGTGTTGGTAGTCAGGCCTGGGGTTACCTGGGGCGGGCCGGGTTCTGCTTCCTGGGGGTGTGTGGGGGGCGGGGGGGCGGGCGTGGACGGGCTCCCTTCCGGTTGGCGGGGGCGCCCCTGTGCCCACAGGTGTGTGGCCTTTGATGCCCTTCTGCCCTAGTGGGGTATGGTCTCCCGCTGGTCTCGGGGGTGCGGCTCTCCTCCGGCCTGCTGGCGCCCTCTTGCCGGTTGGGATTGCTCCTCCATGGCCTATTGCTGGTCTCTTCGGGGAGTTGCTTGGGGAGTCGGCCCTGGCTTTGCCCACACCCATGGGGCCGGAGGATCTCTGGCGGTGGGGGCTTGACCTGGCTGCGCGGGGCGGGGTTTGCTAGGTGGTAGAAGGCAGTCTCTCTCCTTTTGTCATTCTCAGTGACAATTACACATTCACACACTCGCATTCACATACACAAGCACGCTTACGCACACATATATGAATATATACACAGAAGTACACACCTCCATATGGACACTCACAGCACATGGGTGCTTCTCTACACAATCTACCATCTTATCTTATCTTATGTCTATATGCTATTGGTATGCTATTATTACAGTAAAAATGATGTCAAGCAGTGAGATTTTAATTACTGTAACTGTATGGCTGTAATTGTGTTCACTATCATGGTTCATGTCTTCATTGTTACTATTGCTACTGGTAAGTTGGACTGTTTCACTTCACTGATATCATCTCTATTGTGACCCTTAGCCATCATTGACATTTAACTGTTCTTTTTGTCACTGTTGTTGTTATGGGAATTCTTGTTGCTGCTGTTTTTGTCTCTCCCTCTACTGCCCCCCCACCCCCCCTTTCTCTTCTTCTTTTCTGTTCTTCTTCTTGCTCCGGTCCGGTCGCTCCAAATGGCAAAACAAAAACATCAAATAACGGCAAATAAAATTTCATGGTACAGGGAAGTTGTAGCCAACACCTTTCCTGACACAGAGCAAATCTGTTTAGCATGTAAGGGCATTTAGATCAACAATACTATCTGCCCCAATGGCTGGACGGGACAAAAAAAAACAAAAAAAAACAAACAAAAAAAAAGACCGAGTTAGCAGTTCTTTGTACAAAGACGGAGTTGACGGTCATGCTAGGCTAGGAAAGGAGAGCCTCCGCGGTTAAAGGCCTTTTCGGGGTTTGAATGTGAAAACGTTTTCAAAGTACAAATGAGTGTGTGAATGGGAGATTTTGTCACTAGACAGGTCTTCATATTAAAGGGTGAGAAAAAGAGTAAGTCTTTGAGGAAGCAGAGGCAAGAATTCTCCACCCTCACCGGGGTAGAAGCTTGAGAATTACCTCAAAGAAAAGTTCATTACTCTCTCACTGACAAACAACCCTGTTGTTAGTTTTCCCTAGGAAGCTCATCACAACAGGGACTAAATTATTCCCAAGATGGGAAATAAAAGTGGAAAACCACAAGTCAAAAAGGAACCAAAAGCTATATTCAGCATGACTAGGCTTGTCTTAACAAATACAACCACAACCAAATGATGAACCAGTAGTATAATTACAAGTACACCTAATAAAACTAAATGCATATGAAGGAATAAAACCAGCAAGTCTTAGTAGAATGCGATAACCCACCATGTAACATCCCTATTTTCCCAGTGAGAAAAAGTGTCACTCTCTGTGGGATGGAGAATGATACAGGGCAAGTTGTAAATCAAGCTGTGGTGGCAAGAGCACCTTGTGTGCCTGACCCACACACATTGTTAAATTCTTTACCAACAGATGTCACATGGTTCACCACAGTAGACATCAGTAATGCATTCTTCTCCATTCAAATAGAGAAAGAAAGTTCAGGTTCGCATTTACGTTTGCAAAAAAAAAAAAAAAAATATATATATATATACATATATATATATATATATATATATATATATATATATATATATATATATATATATATATATATATATATATATATATATATATATATATATATATATATATATATATATATATATACGTACACACGCTTACCACAAGGATATTGTGAAAGCCCGACAATTTATTCACAAGCAATGATGGCCAGTATGTCCACGTTTGAACCCCCAAATGGAAGCCAGATATTATTATATGTAGATGACATCCTACTAGCGTCACCAGATAGGAAGTCATGTGAAGAAGACACAATAGCCTTATTACACCATTTAGCAAAAGAAGGCCATAAAGTGAGTAAAGACAATTTTGTAAGCAATCAGTGAAGTATTTAGGGCATCAGTTGACTGGACAAGGGCGAACCATTCTAACAGACAGAAAACAAGCAATCTTAAATGCAGCTAAACTACAAACGAAAAAACAAATGATGTCCTTTTTAGGACTCACTAATTAGATGTAGATGTTGGATTCCAAACTATGCACAAATAGTGTCACCATTAACAAACATAACATATAAAACAGACTTAAAAATGACAGCACCCTTATAGTGGAATGAGGCAGAAAAAGCATTATGTGTTAAAAAAAAAAAAAAAATATCTATATATACTGGTAGGAATTACGATTCTAGCACTACCTGATTACAGCAAAACATTTATACAAACAGTAGATTGTAAAGGTCTTTACATAACCTTGTGTGCGGGCTGTAATAGCAGCATCTATAGCCGTGGAAACAAGTGCAACCATTGTATTATTCCATCTACTCGTACTGAAAGTACCTCATGCGGTTTCCACCCTGCTATTACAGACTAACGTGACATTTTTGTCTCCTGCTGGACATCTGTCTTGCATGGCAACACTTTTGTCCCAACCACATTTAACACTTGAGCGATGCACCACGCTCAACCTAGCTACCCTTCTACCACTCCCTGAGGAAGGCCAACCACATGATTGTTATGAACTAACAACACAAACTGCAAAGTGTAGACCAGACATATTAGATCAGGCACTAACAAAAAGAGGAGATTTTGTAGATGGTTCCTTGAAGAAAAATAATTTTGGACAAACAATAACAGGCTATGCAGTTGTTACACAAGATATGGTGTTGAAAGCAGAACATTTACCATCCTCTTATTCTGTGCAAGCAGCAGAATTAGTAGCGCTTACAGAAGCATGCAAATTAATGAAAGGTCAAAAGGTGACAATTTATACTGATAGCCAATATGTATATTCAACAGTACATACCTTTGCACAATATTGGCAAAACAGAGGTATGATAACATCAACGGGAAAACCAGTAACTCATGACGGATTACTAACAGCATTACTAGAAGCAGTGCAATTGCCAAAACAAATTGTTGTATGTAAATGCATGACACATATTACAAATAATACTGATCCGATATCCTTAGGAAATGCGTTCGCTGATAAAATGATAAAACAAGCAGCACTAAAGGAACTGAACCATCTTAACACTAAAAAATTACAAGTAGACTTTGAGATTCTGGCAGACATGCAACAACAGAGTCCAAAGCAAGAAATTGACCACTGTCTTAGGAATAAAGCAACCCTGGACAAAAATGTTAATATGTCGACAGATAATAAAACAATCTTGCCAAAAAATTTGCATAAGTGGGACGCTATTTTGAGCCATGGTTTTGCACATGTCTCAACAGGAGGGATGTGCCACACTATTAACACCCACTTTACTATGTATGAATTTAATTCTTTTTCCAAAAAATTTGTAGAGCGTGTTTAATGTGTGCAAAACACAATGCCCAGGGCAGCTTGCGACCTCGGTGTGGCCAATTTCAAAAACCACAATATTTATTTCAAGTAATACACATGGACTTTATTGTTTTATAAGTGTAAAAAGAAAACACTGACACTCTTCCAAGTGGGAAGGACCTTATCAAGTATTGTTAACGACATTGACGACATTGAAATTGCAAAAAGAGGTACATCAATCGCATTGTAAACTAGTCATTGTTCGGGAGTCTGACAAGGAAGGTAAAGACCCGTCTGTGACGCAGGGGACTTCAGAGTCCTAGACTCTGGGGCATCGTGCTGAGCAGTGAAGATTATAGCACATACCCTTGGCCAGAAAACCCAACAATGCATCCTGGTTTTGAGGGCACTGTAGCAGAATGGCACAAAAATGAAACAGTAACCAAAATGTCCCCCAGCTTACCAATAACTATTGTAGTCGGGTTAAGCTATAAATAATATAATAATTAATAAATGTTTATGTCTATATGATTATTGTAATGAATCCAATAGTAAAAATGGAAGGCATCACCATGGAACCATTTCAGGAACTTTTAACAACTGGGTTTTAAACATTGAACAAGCAGCAAAAAGTGCAGCAAACTATGTTAAAAATATTAGTTGTGTTGCATGTATGACCATGACCCCACTTCTCCAGATTGTACCAGCACTGATCAATGCTACTTGAGTCCCTGAAGTAATGACAAAAATGTCCACACTGTCACCATCATGTTCAGAATATTAGAATGTTTTTGTCGAGAATGTTTATATGATATAAACACTATATTCCCAGTAGTCAATGAGACAAAAAGGCCCCCACCATTCTCTACTAAAGTAGCCCGAGCAAATTTCACCAGTGTACAGCTAAAAGGAACCGCAAAAAAATGTAGGTCACGTTGAGTTCAAATATTGTAGACATGTAAAAAAAATCAAGATACCTACAACACAGAAGGAGGAAACACACCCCCATCAACTTAGTACTTTAGAGCAGACGTGTGGTAGTGGTGCGAGGACGAATACCTCGATGACATCGTTTATAACATGACCGGAACATGTGCAGTAGTGACATTACTGATTCCAGTATCTATTTACCCTATGAATGTTGACATGTTACTAAGTGCTATCATTGAAGCAGATAAACACCACATCCCAAACTACTTCCAAAGGAAGAGAGAAGTTCCAGCCCCCGACTGGATGATGCAAGACAATCCCACCGACATCGATGCCATCAGCGTGCCACGAGGGGTACCAGACGAATACAAACTAGTAAATCAGGTTGCATCAGGTTTGGAAAGTATTATCCCATGGATAACAGTTAACAAAAATGTGGATAGGATTAACTACCTCCACTATAACATACAAAAGCTTGGGAACTACACCGAGGCCGGACTCACAGCAATTGGAGAACAACTCCATGCCACGTCACTCATGGCCTTCCAGAATCGCATCGCCTTGGATGGACTGCTGGCACATCAGCAAGGAGTGTGCGCCATGCTTGGCGACCAATGTTGCATGTCCATCCCCAACAATACAGATTCCACAGGAATGCTGTTGCGTGCGATTTCTGGTTTAAAGGCGCTAAACACCAAGATGAAGGAGCACTGGTGTTGACACTGAGATGTTCGGTGACTGGAGAAAACTTGGGGGACAATGGTCTCCTTATGTGATGTCCGTGCTTATTGCACTCGCTGTTGCCCTTCTTTTGTGTGCCTTATGTGGATGTTGTTGTATCCCTATCCTGAAGGTTACAATCACATGGACTGTGGATTTAGCCATGGCACCAATTACAACAAGGTAAATGAAATGTACCCCCTACTGGTGGCAGGTGGCAGCGATGACAGTGACGACTCAGATAGCCATCATGGACATGCCCCTGACTTGTTTCCTGACCAAGACAAGTACTTTGACTCAGACGACGAGAACACTTCCGCTCAGGTGTAAGCACAATTTCTGACATAGATGACCTAATAGGTGAAAACCGAGAGGAGAGCCTAGGAGGGACTGCAAACAGAAAATGTGTGATAAACAGGAGGGAAATGTTAGAATAAAATGTAAATACAATGATTATAGTGTTAAGTTAAGGGCAGTTTCAGCTTGTTGCTCCTCCCGTACAAGGCGATGGTGCTGAGGCTTCGCGGTAAGCCCAACCACCTCCGCAGGAAACAGCTGACCTTCCTCTCGAAGCCCTTGACGGTGGTCAGTGGCACATTGTAGACCAGCAGCGGCCAGAGTAGGCGTGGCAGGATGCCGTGTTGGTAGATCCAGGCTTTAAACTTGGTAAACTTGGTAATCCTGACTTATCCACTGCGGTCAGCCAGGTTCCCAACTCCTCTGATGTTGCTTGGAGTGCTCCGGTGTCCTTCGAGGTACAGTCATAGATCTTGCCCAGGCTCTTAACTGGCTTCTCCCCCACCGATGGAATCTGGATGCCTCTGACTGAGAAGCGAAACTGGTCTGTGATTTTCCCCTTCTTCACCACCAGAGACCTGGAGGAGTTTGAACCTGACAGGGACTCTCAATTCACACATGTGTTGGACTTTGGACTCTGTCCCTTGTATGACCATTTTTCCCCATTGACGAACTGTTTTTGTGTTGGTGCCAGATGCACTGCTGGCACTGTGGCTAAGCTGGTCAAAGTGCCTGTCTAGTAAACAGGTGATCCTGGGTTCAAATCCCAGCAGTGCCTGGGTGCTTGGTCAGTGAAACTTTGGCAGCTGATTTCTGAACCATGTACTTCTTTTTGTCACTTGCCCTTCAAGAACGAATTGACGTTGCATCCACAGCTGACATGATTGTTGTGGATCCCACTACGCCAGAAGGTGCTTGAATCCAAAGAGTATGACATTGTGATGTTTTGTCATTCAGCGCCACTTTGCAGAGGCTCATCCACTTGACAGTTGAATTTTTTTCTCTTACAGTGTGTCCCCACGTGGCATTGGTGGTTCAGTGGTAGAATTCTCAGACATTTGCTGCCAGCCAATCAGGATGCGACACAGACGTCAGACAAGCAAAGAGACTCGCCTGCCATGCGGGCATGATTACCATTACCATTACCATCTATCAGGGATGACAACTGAATTAAGAATCAATGCCAGAAACCTGCCACAGGATTTCAGATAATGTTTTGATGCAGACTGGTCATGATACCTCTGAAGTTCACCAAAGCAGACCTGACTTAAGGTGACTACACTTCCAAAGTTCCCAGTGATGACTGAACCTCTCGCTCCTTGTGTTCCCTGAGAAACTCATATCTTCAATTTAATTATTGAGAATTTTGTTACCCACAGTCCTGGAAGATCGCAAAGGTGCTAGGTCGAAAAGGTTTACTTAAACAAGTTATTCCTTGTGTGCTGTTGTAGTCTCTGTCACGCAATTGGTCAGCGAGTTTGGCTGTTAACTGAGAGGTTGGTGGTATGAGCCCACCCAGGGACTGTCAATTCACACGTGTTGGACTTTGGACTCCCTCCCTTGTATGAACATTTTTCCCCATTGGCGAACTGTTTTTGTGTTGGTGCCAGATGCACAGCTGGCGCTGTGGCTAAGCTGGTCAAAGTGCCTGTCTCGCACTGTATCTTCAATTTAATTATTGAGAATGGCGTTTACCCACAGTCCTGGAAGATCGCAAAGGTTTACTGAAACAAGTTATTCAGGGAAGGGGCCTGCCTACCTTCACCGCTTGAACAGGGACTTGATCCCTGGACCCTCAGATTAAAAGTCTGATGCTCTACCAACTGAGCTATCCAGGCCGTTGTTGAATGAGGACAACTCTCAAGGTAAAATCTTCTGGCATACTGTACTTGACCTTGCAGAGATGAGAGCTTCTTCTCTGGCTCTTAACAAAGGCGGTCGCATCTTTCCCCTCTCCTCCCTATCCCTTATCTTCCCTGCTTTGTTGTCCCCTGTCCATCCTGTCGATGGAGTTTGACTTGATTCTTTGTCACGCAGTCTGAAATTGGCAAACTGAGAAATTCTGCTTGAGTGACCAATGCAGTCTGTCTATTTTAATACATTTCGTCTCAACTCATGTTGAAAAAGGACAGAGCCATTTCCGTGAGAGCACAAGACCCCTGGATTGTACCCAAAAATACTTTGCGTTCATCAAAGAGTAAAGCTGGTGTCCTGGTTTGCAATGCCTCGATTGTTACACCAGAAGGTGCGAGTCACATCCAAAACAAAGGGCATGCTGGACGCATAGCATGCGTTAGTATGGCTTCAACTGAACAGAAGTTGGCAGAGTGTGAGTCTCTGTGGCGCAATCGGTCAGCGCGCTCGGCTGTTAACCGGGAGGCTGGTGGTTTGAGCCCACCCAGGGACGTTCTCTGGATGCATCAGTGTCGCTGTTCCTTCATGTTTGCGCTCCACTCTTGCACAGCACTTGTGTGGTTCCCAATTGGCAAACTGCGTGTCAATGACTTTTCAAAAGCACATTCCAGCTTCCATGGTCTAACACATTTGATCAGAAGTTAGGTTGATCAAGTCACAGATTTCAGTTTGAAGCTCTGCTTGAAAATATTAGCTTTTGCAAAAGCGCCAGCCAGGATTATAGATTAAGAGACGACGGAATGCTTTTATGTTAAAAGGAATCAAGTCAAACCCCATCAACTGGTAAGCAGGGGCCCTTAAGAGAAGACACTGTATACTGTTGTGATTTTTTGACAGACATGTCTAGTAAACAGGAGATCCTGGGTTCAAATCCCAGCAGTGCCTTCTCTGTGTTTCAGCAGCTCCTATGCTGTTATTTAAAAGAAATGTTGTTCTTGTTCTGTTCAATAAAGACCCATCATTTCTGATGTCATATGTAGTATACATGTCACATGTACTACAATGCTCCCTACAAAGACAATACCCTTGTGTATTTGGACATTTGCAGGTTTAAGAAAACAGACCACATTAGCCAAATATCTTCTGGACAAAAGAGTGGTCAGACAAAGTTTGAGCCAGTCACCTGAACATTAGACTTTTGATCTGAGTGTCCGGGATTCAAGTCCCTGTTCAGGTGACCAGTGATAGGGTCTGAGGTCCACTTGCAAACGCCTCCTTTTTGCCCACAAAATACAAGGGCAACAGGACAATCCCTTGGTACTTTATGGAAACAATGTGAGGTGCCTGGCTTTTAACTAGAAGTGGAAAGACTTGTGTAGCCCCTCACACAAACCATGTGTCTTCCTCCCATGCACATGTTGCCAGCTGATCCTTCAGCAAAATTTTGGTTCTAGAACAATGGGGTCACCTGCCCCCATTGGTCTTTTCCAAGGAGTCACGGTGGCCGAGAGGTTAAGGCGTTGGACTCGAAATCCAATGGGGTTTCCCCGCACAGGTTGGAATCCTGTCTGTGACGCTTTGGCTGGGCATTTGTTGCCGCCATGCTGTTTACCTTGTGGTGGAGTACTGTTGGTTATGAGGGCCGGGGTGTTGTCCTTTCACGGTCCGCATTCTCTACACTGGAGGTCTAAATTTTGGGTAGAGGATAATGGAGTCCACTGTCCCCATTGATCTGCTTCTTGCAGTCTCGGTGGCCGAGAGGTTTGTTGCCACTCTGCTTTGACATGCTGTTTTCTTTACCTCTCCCCGGTCTTTCAGCGGCCTTGTCGAGGGTGTTTCACAGGTGGGTGGGTGGTGTGATGTTGGATATGGGGGCCAGTGGGTTGTCGCCCTTTTGTTGTTCCTGGAGCACATAAAGAAGAGTGGCCAGTACGGGGGGTAGAACCCATGACCTTGGCGTTATGAGCACCACACGCTGACCGGGATAGCGGCAGAGAGCTGCTGGAATGACAAGGCGCTACGAAACGCGTATCGGGCGAGCCTCAGCGTCTGGGTCTCATCCCAAGCGGCCAGCTCATCTTGCACTTGTTGGCTGAGGCTCGCCCGATATGCGCTCCGCAGCGCCTTGTCATTCCAGCCGCTCTCTGTCGCTATCCATTCGACTCGACAACCGGCTGCGGGAGCGCAGTGCACAGCAGAGGGCGGAGCCTCTCCGACCCACACGTCGGCTCCAAATCCCACCTCCTGGGGCTCTTCCGGCACCACTCCTCCCTCCCTGCTCCAGCATCGGTGCGCTGTCTGTTGACGTCGGGAGTGTCGTCCCCATGCAACTGGGAGCCAGTCGCCTTTCGTCAGCGGAGAGGAGTCACCGTCCACGCCGGTGGCTGTGCCTGTACTGTGGGAGTCCTACACACAATTTCCCGCTGTCCAGTTCGCCCAGCACGCCAACGCTCTTCCTCCACCAGGGATATTCCCCAGCTGCTGGCACTGCCCGCTCCGACCACACCGGCTGCGTCATCCGCTTTGGTGGGCCGACTTCAGGTGGAAGGTACGATATCCTGGGCGGGGGAAGCTTCTCCTACCACAGCATTAATTGACTCTGGGGCGGACGAGAACTTCATTGATAGCGGACTGGTCAGTTCTCTCAACATTCCTACTGTTGAGCTTGTCCCCCACAAGAATGTCCGCTCGCTAGATGAACATCACCTGGCATGCATTACGCATCAGACGTGCGCCATATCCTTGGTGCTGCCGGGTAACCACCACAAGGTCACAATTTTTTTTCTTATGCCCTCTCGCTCAGCTCTGTTAGTACTCGGCCTCCCCTGGCATCCCGTGCGTGTGTTGTGATGTTTTGTCATTCAGCGCCACTTTGCAGGGGCACATCCACTCGACAATTTAATTTGTTCTCCGACAGTGTTTCCTAACATGGCATTGGTGGTTCAGTGGTAGAATTCTCACTTGTCAAGCGGGAGGCCCGGGTCCGGTACCCGGCCAATGCAGTATATCTCAGCTTATACCTTTCTTTAGAGCTCATGTTGAAAAAGTACAAAGGCTCTTTTCCTGCGAAAGGGCAGTATTCAGAATGACACCTGAAACGTAACAGACCGGACCACCCGAGAGTTAAGGTGGACAGCACTTAGTGAAACCTTACTGCAGTCATGCTGTTGTACTCCCTGTCGCGCAATTGGTCAGCACGTTTGGCTGTTAACTGAGAGGTTGGTGGTTCGAGCCCACCCAGGGACTCTCAATTCACACATGTGTTGGACTTTGGACTCCCTCCCTTGTATGAACATTTTTCCCCATTGGCGAACTGTTTTTGTGTTGGTACCAGATGAACTGCTGGCACTGTGGCTAAGCTGGTCAAAGTGCCTGTCTAGTAAACAGGAGATCGCGGGTTCAAATCCCAGCAGTGCCTGGGTGCTTGGTCAGTGAAACTTTGGCAGCTGATTTGTGAACCATGTACTTCTTTTTGTCACTTGCCCTTCAAGAACGAATTGACGTTGCATCCACAGCTGACGTGATTGTTGTGGATCCCATTACGCCAGAAGGTGCTTGAATCCAAAGAGTATGACATTGTGATGTTTTGTCATTCAGCGCCACTTTGCAGAGGCTCATCCACTTGACAGTTGAATTTTGTTCTCTTACAGTGTGTCCCCACGTGACATTGGTGGTTCAGTGGTAGAATTCTCACTTGCCAAGCGCGGGCCGCGCTTGTGTTGTTGACATTTGCTGCCAGCCAATCAGGATGCGAGACAGATGTCAGACAAGCAGAGAGACTTTGGAGAAATGAAGTCAGGTGTCCGAATCCCGTCTAAGCATCAGTCAAGTCACCATTTTCTTCTCCACAATATATTTTTATTCCAATTAATCCCTATATGATTCCAAACTATTCATATCAGGCTTATATTGATACCAGTGCTTGAAATAAAACACAAAATCAATGCAATGTAATAAAGAATATTTATTTATCAGGTTGCCATGCCACACTCAAAAACACTCTCAGAAATAAAAAATGAATACTAATCACAAGCTATGAATAATAAAAAAAATGTTCATTTATTTTGCTGCCGTTGTTTCTCTTTTTCATAAAAAGGAGAGGCCTGGAACTCCCTCCAGCTCATCTCTCTTTCCATCCCGTTCTCTCTATAGATAGAGAAGACTTTGGCAGGGCAGTAGATGTACTTCCCTGCTTGCCCTGGAAAGCCAGTGTGGATGTGGGGGCTGTTCGGACCCTGCTTTAGCTGCATCCTGCAGAACCGGCACTTTCGGACAGGGGGTGGAGGAGATTCCTCCCTCTTCCTCTTCTTCTGCTGTTTTTCCCTCCACCCTCTTTCTTGTATCATCGAGCTCTCGCTGGAAGAAGTCTGTTTGACTGAACTCTTGAAATGGCATCTTGGGTTTTGTCAGACCTTCTGCACCATAATTTTGGAAAACTTTTGTGGGGCAATAAAAGTATCTGACAGGGCCCCGCTGATAAAAGTCATGTATTGATGTCCCATCCCCTTGATATTTTGATTTTGGTTGACAACAGCACAGACATGTTTTTGTTTGAGTTTTTTTGACACGGGAGGTGGTTGCTCCTGCTCCAATGGGGTATGAGCAGGTGGTGGTGGTGGTGGTGGTGGAATGACCATAGCTGCAGGCAGTGTCACGACAGGCACAGCAGAGGTAGTGCTTAGCAACTGACAAAGCTGCTGTGTATGTTGCAGCTTCTCTGGGCTGGTATTTAGTGAAGATGATGTATTGAGAAATTTACTGTTGTGTTTTATGTATTTGGAAATATGCAATTTTGATGTTGGATGCAGCATGCTGTTGGGGTCTTTGCTGGACTTGTGGACAAGAGTGCCATACTCCCAAACCACAAGCTTGATCATGTCCTCGTGCCCGCTGTGTTTATTAAGGAGCTCGTCAATTGCCGACTTCTTTGGAGACGGCCAGCGCTTGTGGTCCAACACAAATACTCTCCCTCCAGTCTTCACTGGTCCAGTGCGGGCAGCAGTCGTAGAACATTGGATGGGTAATCTTCTTGTGGGCTCTAGGCAAAGAAAACCAAGAGATATACATTTGTTATTTGGTTCAAACAAGATGCAACACTATTAGAATAAGGGGACACATGATTAGATGTGGCTGTGGCTGTGGCTGAAGCTCAGTAACAGAAGCTTTGTTGTCCAAGTCAGATGCTGGGATAGGGGCCACACGACTAGACGTAGTCACAGTAGAAGTTTGAAGAGGGTGAACAGAGTGGGGAACAAAGCTGAAAAGCCTGGTGGGAGGTGTGGAGGAAGGCTGCACTGGGTCTGCTCCCTGATCAGACAGTGCCTGGAGAAGGAGCACTTGTGGCGTGGCCGGGGTCCTTCTTGGTTTTATGTTTGTCCCAGTCTAAAGGGACCGGACAACATTCTGGCTCCCTGTACTCCAGGCCAAACCTCTCCCCGGTGTCTTCAGCTGCCAGACGAAGAGCAGGGTACTTTTCTTCGCCAAAGACCCGTCTGGAAACAGCATTCAGGGAGCATATCAGTGCAAGGTCGAAAACAGGCGGGAGAGAAACGCCTGGCAGTTTCAGGTCCAGCAGACGCTGATAGTTCCAGCGACACACTCCTGTCATGGCCTGGGCCTGGAACAGCTCTGGAGAGACCTGCGTGCCGGTCACCCATTTGGCCTGGTGAAAGTGGTAGCCCTCCTGCTGCGACGTGCCTCTGATGGGGATCCAGACGGGGACTGCTGCACGCTCACCTGGCACATGGTTTAACTGTATCGTTCCTCCACGGCGGTACAGTATGCCCCCTTCCACCTCAGGATCACTGAGGCAACCGCGCAGAATGTGGACTCGTTGGATCCTCCATCACTTTAGCATGGAGGGCTTATAAAGAGGGATGCCATTCGGATCTGTGGTCAGGTGAAAGTGCTTCAACACCCCTTCCACTCTCTGAATAAGCGTCCCGGGCGGAGGAATCTTTATCCTGCAGTGCTCACGAATATGCTGCTTGGTGGGATTTGCAGGCTGGATGCCACAGAAGACGTATGCATCCTGGAGCCTCTGCAGGTCTTCCTGGTCCACCACAGAGAAGGCAGCCGACAGGAACTGTGCGAAGGTGCCGTATAACGGGTGATATTCTGAGGCACACAGATGTGGCCTCAGTAACAATTGTGTCAGTTGTTTGCCATGCATCCCAGTTGAGGTGTTTCTCCGCAGAAGACTCTGCAACCCTGAACGGTGCGCAGCAATCTCTGAGAAACACAAATAACATATGAAATAATGACACTTAATAGAGTTAATTTCTACCTGAAGTTCAGGATGGATGTGGTGGGTGGAGCAGAAGCGGCCACAGCGCCACTCATGGACAAAAGTATATTACATTCATAGTGGCCTTTCGCTCTCATTGGAAATGAATGGGGAAAGTTTAGCTCGTTTCAGCTGAACTATCCCCGCCAGCCGCGCGGGAGACCGGGGTTCGATTCCCCGACGGGGAGTACCTCTTTTGTATGTCACAATGTCAACAAACAAACCCTTCTCATTAGAACAAAACCTCTCTTAATCTTCTTCTTAAGGTGTTCAGGTGTCTTGTACAATCTGACAGTCTTTTACTGCCAAATCATTCCAGTCGTGGATAATGGAGCTGACCAGCTGCCAGCTGTGGGATTTCAACCAGTGCCTCCTGAGCGTAAGGAACCTTAATCTGGCGCTTTCGATCACTCATCCACCCAACCTAAAACGGTGCCCTGATCAGGAAAAAAAAACTGTGACCTTGTGAGGTTCACTGACAACAGAGGACACTCAAAAGGAGCCGCACAAAGCTGGGTACTTGTACAGATGTCAGCAGCAGAGTGGCGCAGCGGTAGCGTGATGGGCCCATAACCCAGAGGTCGATGGATCAAAACCATCCTCTGCTATGGCTCTTTACGTGTCCTATGAAGATCTTGCAGATGTATGGTCTTTGTTACTTAGCTGACCTGGTCCAGTAAAGAGTTCATGCTTGCTTTACTGCTGTTCTCGATGCATTTATTGCTCTTGAGTGCATTCACACGCCATTGCGGGACATTGAAGCATCGTGAAACACCGTAACTGTCCTCACTAGTCCATTGTCACTCTTATGGACTTGAAAAATCCCAGCCAGTTTCCATTCGTTTCGGGGAACCTCCTCCTCTTTGACGATCACCACATCTCCAACTTGCATGTTCCTTCTTGGCGTATGCCATCTTTGTCTCAGAGCAGTGTCGGTCAGATACTCCTTCCACCATTTGTTCCAGAACTATTCCGACAAATATTGCAATTATCTCCATCTCATTTTAGTATACAAGTCCATCCATCCATCCATCCATCCATTTTCCTCCGCTTATCCAGGTCCAGGTCGCGGGGGGCAGCAGTCTTAGTAGGGAAGCCCAGATTTCCCGGTCCCCGGCCACCTCCTCCATCTCCACCGGGAGGACACCAAGGTGTTCCCAGGCCAGCTGTGAGACATAATCCCTCCAGCGTGTCCTAGGTCTGCCCCGGGGCCTTTTCCCGGCTGGGTATGCCCGGAACACCTCACCAGGGAGGCGTCCGGGAGGCATCCGGACTAGATGCCCGAGCCACCTCAACTGACTCCTCTCGATGTGAAGGAGAAGCGGCTCTACTCTGAGCCCTCCCGGATGACTGAGCTCCTCACCCTATCTCTTAGGGTGAGTCCAGCTACCCTACGGAGGAAACTCATTTCAGCCGCCTGTATCCCAGATGTCATTCTTTCGGTCATGACCCAAAGCTCATGACCATAGGTGAGGGTGGGAACATAGATCGACCGGTAAATTGAAAGCTTTTTTAACCACGACGGTCCGTTACAGCGACCGCATTACTGCCGAGGCTGCGCCGATCCGTCTGTCGACCTCACGCTCCCACTGTCCCTCACTCGTGACCATACCTAAGATACCTAAACTCCTCCACCTGGGGTAGGACCTCATTCCCAACCCGGAGGGAGCACTCCACCCTTTTACGACTGAGAACCACGGCCTCTGATTTGGAGGTACTGAGTCTCATCCCAGACGCTTCGCACTCAGATGCAAACCGTCCCAGTAAGCGCTGAAGGTCACAGCCCGTAGAGGCCATAAGAACCACATCATCTGCAGATAGCAGAGATGAGATTCTAAGGTCCCTGAAACAGATTCCCTCAACACCTTGGCTGCGCCTAGAAATTCTGGGATGTCCATAAGTGCACTTGGCACCAGGACACCCTTGGCTGCAGGTCTATGATCGACTTTGCAGTCGTGTCATCAGACCTGCGTCCGCATGTTCTGGACAGGCGGGTGAAGAGAGGGGCTGAGCTGTCAACTGATCACCACCTGGTGATGAGTTGGATTAGATGGCGGGGGAGGATGCTGGACAGACCTGGTAGACCCAAACGAGTAGTGAGGGTGTGCTGGGAACGTCTGGCAGAGTCTCCCGTTCGTCGAGTCTTCAACTCTCACCTCTGGCAGAGCTTCGCCTGCATCCCGGGGGAGGACCGGGATATTGAGTCCGAATGGGCCATATTTCGTGCCTCCATTGCTGAGGCGGCTGACCGGAGCTGCGGCCGCAAGGCGGTCGGTGCCAGTCGTGGCGGCAGGCCCCGAACCCGATGGTGGACACCAGAGGTCAGGGCCGCCATCAAGCTGAAGAAGGAGTCCTATCGAGCATTGATGGCTTGTGGGACTCCGGAAGCAGCTGACAGGTACTGTAAGGCCAAACGGTTCGCGGCTTCGGCAGTTGTCGAGGCAAAAACTCGGGTGTGGGAGGAATTCGGTGAGGCCATGGAGCACGACTTTTGGTCGGCCTCGAAGGGGTTCTGGCAAACCGTCCGGACCCTCCGAAAAGGGAAGCATTGCCCAGTCCACACTGTTTACTGTGGAGACGGGGCCTGCTGACCTCGACTGGGGATTTGTTTTTGTGAAGTAGGTGCAGACACATCTATTAAAAAATGAAAATACAAAATATACAGTATACAGTATAAATATATGTACACGGTCTGTTTTTGTTTGTTGTTCCGGAACTGCAGTCTGATTGTTTTTCCTAAGAGTCCAAACTGAGCGTTAATTTAACGCATATAGAGTGTCAAAGTGGCAGGATGAGGCAGAGGTGGGGTGTGAACAGTGTCGGGGGGGTTCCGGGACTTGTTGATGAGGCTGACAGCAGACGGGAAGAAACTGTTCTTGTGGCGTGAGGTTTTGGTCCTGATGGACCGCAGCCTCCTCTCAAAGAGACTGTGTCCGGGGTAAAAAAAAAAAAAAAACTAGCAAGACAGCCTCAAGATCCAAAAGTGTTAAGGCAGTCCCATAGTGTCCCCACATCATGCCATGTGTCTATTTGCCTTGAGACATGAGTAAATTAGCTTAAATGCTAACATGCTAATGGTCATCATGTTAGCACCAAGCAAGAGAGTCTTTTTTCAGTTGGGTCTAAAAGTGGGGGCAATGTGAAGCTGTGTCTGTGCCACCTACTATGTTGCTGTGTCCCTGGTCCAATGTGTTCTCATCTTGGGTTGGAATGTCCCCATGCTGGTAACGGGTGGGGAATACAGTCCGTTGATGAGGATAAGCGGGATGGATTTCAGTGGTTAAAGTCTCCAGCTACCATAAAAACGGTCATGGGCCACGAGTCTGTTCTGAATTCCCCTTTGGCCAATCGACACCACATCATCGCAGCAGCAGTCCTCGTTAGTATAGTGGACAGTATCTCGGCCTGTCACGCGGAGGCCGCGCGGGTGTTGTTGACATTTGCTGCGAGCCAATCAGGATGCGAGATAGACGTCATACAAACAGAGAGACTTCGGAGAAATGAAGTCATGGGTTCGAATCCCGTCTAAGCATCAGTCAAGTCACCATTTTCTTCTCCACAATATCATTTTTTTTCCAATTAATCCCTATATGATTACAAACTATTCATATCAGGCTTATATTGATACCAGTGTTTGAAATAAAACACAAAATCAATGCAATGTAACAAAGAATATTTATTTATCAGGTTGCCATGCCACACTTAAAAACACTCTCAGAGATAAAAAAAAAAAAAGAATACTAATAACAAGCTCTGAATAATAATAAAAAAATGTTCATTTATTTTGGTGTCGTTGTTTCTCCTTTTCATAAAAAGGAGAGGCCTGGAACTCCCTCCAGCTCATCTCTCTTTCCATCCCGTGCTCTCTATAGATAGAGAAGACTTTGGCAGGGCAGTAGATACTTCCCTGCTTGCCCTGGAAAGCCAGTGTGGATGTGGGGGCTGTTCGGACCCTGCTTTAGCTGTATCCTGCAGAACCGGCACTTTCGGACAGGGGGTGGAGGAGATTCCTCCCTCTTCCTCTTCTTCTGCTGTTTTTCCCTCCACCCTCTTTCTTGTATCATCGAGCTCTCGCTGGAAGAAATCTGTTTGACTGAACTCTTGAAATGGCATCTTGGGGTTTGTCAGACCTTCTGCACCATATTTTTGGAACACTTTTGTGGAGCAATAAAAGTATCTGACAGGGCCCCGCTGATAAAAGTCATGTATTGATGTCCCATCCCCTTGATATTTTGATTTTGGTTGACAACAGCACAGACATGTTTTTGTTTGATTTTTTTTTGACACGGGAGGTGGTTGCTCCTGCTTCAATGGGCTATGAGCAGGTGGTGGTGGTGGTGGTGGTGGAATGACCATAGCTGCAGGCAGTGTCACAACAGGCACAGCAGAGGTAGTGCTTAGCAACTGACAAAGCTGCTGTGTATGTTGCAGCTTCTCTGGGCTGGTATTTAGTGAAGATGATGTATTGAGAAATTTACTGTTGTGTTTTATGTATTTGGGAATATGCAATTTTGATGTTGGATGCAGCATGCTGTTGGGGTCTTTGCTGGACTTGTGGACAAGAGTGCCATACTCCCGAACCACAAGCTTGATCATGTCCTCGTGCCCGCGGTGTTTATTAAGGAGCTCGTCAATTGCCGACTTCATTGGAGACGGCCAGCGCTTGTGGTCCAACACAAATACTCTCCCTCCAGTCTTCACTGGTCCAGTGCGGGCAGCAGTCGGAGAACATTGGATGGGCAATCTTCTTGTGGGCTCTAGGCAAAGAAAACCAAGAGATACACATTTGTTATTTGGTTCAAACAAGATGCAACACTATTAGAACAAGGGGACACATGATTAGTTTAGATAAGTTTTTACCTGGCTGTGGCTGAAGCTCAGTAACAGAAGCTTCATTGTCCAAGTCAGATGCTGGGATAGGGGCCACATGACTAGACGTAGTCGCAGTAGCAGTTTGAAGAGGGTGAACAGAGTGGGGAACGAAGCTGAAAAGCCTGGTGGGAGGTGTGGAGGAAGGCTGCACTGGGTCTGCTCCCTGATCAGACAGTGCCTGGAGAAGGAGCACTTGTGGCGTGGCCGGGGTCCTTCTTGGTTTTATGTTTGTCCCAGTCTAAAGGGACCGGACAACATTCTGGCTCCCTGTACTCCAGGCCAAACCTCTCCCTGGTGTCTTCAGCTGCCAGATGAAGAGCAGGGTACTTTTCTTCGCCAAAGACCCGTCTGGAAACAGCATTCAGGGAGCATATCAGTGCAGGGTCGAAAACAGGCGGGAGAGAAACGCCTGGCAGTTTCAGGTCCAGCAGATGCTGATAGTTCCAGCGACACACTCCTGTCATGGCCTGGGCCTGGAACAGCTCTGGGGAGACCTGTGTGCCGGTCACCCATTTGGCCTGGTGAAAGTGGTAGCCCTCCTGCTGCGACGTGCCTCTGATGGGGATCCAGACGGTGACTGCTGCACGCTCATATGGCACGTGGTTTAACTGTATCATTCCTCCACGGCGGTACAGTATGCCCCCTTCCACCTCAGGATCACTGAGGCAACCGCGCAGAATGTGGACTCGTTGGATCCTCCATCACTTTAGCATGGAGGGCTTATAAAGAGGGATGCCATTCGGATCTGTGGTCAGGTGAAAGTGCTTCAACACCCCTTCCACTCTCTGAATAAGCGTCCCGGGCGGAGGAATCTTTATCCTGCAGTGCTCACGAATATGCTGCTTGGTGGGATTTGCAGGCTGGATGCCACAGAAGACGTATGCATCCTGGAGCCTCTGCAGGTCTTCCTGGTCCACCACAGAGAAGGCAGCCAACAGGAACTGTGCGAAGGTGCCGTATAACGGGTGATGTTCTGAGGCACACTCACGAAGAAGCCGTCGCATACAGTGGAACAAGTCCATCTTGATGACGATACTGTTGTTGTAAGAGGTTCTTGATGCACATGTATTCAACAGGCTCCCAGATGTGGCCTCAGTAACAATTGCGTCAGTTGTTTGCCAGGCATCCCAGTTGAGGTGTTCCTCCGCAGAAGACTCTGCAACCCTGAACGGTGCGCAGCAATCTCTGAGAAACACAAATAACATATGAAACTAGAAAATTCCCGCGGAAATTTTGATGGACTGGCCACCTGTGCTGTGAACCTCGGGCCCGGTGCGCCAACGGCTACCGCGGTAGCACCTAGCAAGAAAGCCTCAAGTACGGAAAAGGTTGATGCAGTCCCATAGTGTCCCCACATCATGCCAAGTGTGTATTTGCCTTTAAACTTGAGTAAATTAGCTAAAATGCTAACATGCTAACGGCTATCGTGCTAACACGTGGCAAAACAGCCTCAGGTCCCGAAAAGTTTGGGGAAGTCCCATAGTGTCCCCACATCATGCCACGTGTGTATTTGCCTTTAGACATGAGTAAATTAGTAAAAATGCTAGCATGCTAACAGTCATCATGCTAACACCTAGCAAGAGAGTCTCAAGTTTAGAAAGTGCCAAGGTTATCCTATAACATCCCTACATCATGCCATGTGTGTATTTTCCTTTAGACATGAGTAAATTAGCTTAAATGCTAACATGCTAACGGCTACCATGCTAGCAGCTAGCAAGAGGGCCTCAAGTTTAGAAACTGCCAAGGTTGTCCTATAACCTCCCCACATCATGCCATGTGTGTATTTGCCTTTAAACATGAGTAAATTAGCTAAAATGCTAACATGCTAACAATCATTATGCTGGCACCTAGCAAGAGAGCCTCAAGTTTAGAAAGTGCCAAGGATGTCCTATAACATCCCTGCATCATGCATGTGTGTATTTGCCTTTAAACATGAGCAAATTAGCTTAAATGCTAACATGCTAACAGCCATCATGCTAGCACCTAGCAAAAGAGTCCCAAGTTTAGAAAGTGCCAAGGTTGTCCTATAAACTCCCTACATCATGCCATGTGTGTATTTGCCTTTAGACATGAGTAATTTAGCTTAAATGCTAACATGCTAACATGCTAACATGCTAGCACCTAGCAAGAAAGCCTCAAGTTTAGAAACTCCCAAGGATGTCCTATTACGTCCCTGCATCATGCATGTGTGTATTTGCCTTTAAACATGAGCAAATTAGCTTAAATGCTAACATGCTAACAGTCATCATGCTAGCACCTAGCAAGAGAGCCTCAAGTTTAGAAAGTCCCAAGGTTGTCCTATAACCTCCCTACATCATGCCATGTGTGTATTTGCCTTTAGACATGAGTAAATTAGCTTAAATGCTCACATGCTAACAGTCATCATGCTAGCACCTAGCAAGAGAGCATCAAGTTGAGAAAGTGCCAAGGTTGTCCTATAACCTCCCTACATCATGCCATGTGTGTATTTGTCTTTAGACATGAGTAAATTAGCTTAAATGCTAACATGCTAATGGCTACCATGCTAGCACCTAGCAAGAGGGCCTAGCAACATAGCATCAAGTCTTGAAAGTTGCCAGGCACTGCTGTGGTGTCTGTACATGTCATGTGTTGTTTTCCAATTGAAAGCAGCACTTGCATTGCCATGGAGGACTAAAGAGCAGAGAGTGTATGACATGCGGGTCGATACTGAACTATCGATTCCTGACATGATGATAACACAGCTTATTGCTGTATCATGGATTCTATAAAAATGTTGATATTTTGATACTTTGGTCTTTGAGGTGCCTGGAGTCACTGTGCTTAATTAGAAAAATCTAACTTTTAAAATCAACATAATAAATGAGCTGTATGGTATCAGCTGGGAAGGGAATCATTGGAATCGCACATGTCAGGAGAAGGGGGGGTTTTGAAGGGAGGGGCTGTGAGGAGGAGGAGGTGGTGGCCATGGCAGTGAATGAGCTCAGAGGGCTGAATCGCTCATGTCGAACAGAAGCTTCTTACGGCCAAACGATTCGAGATATCGACACCAGGAGACGACCGTGAGCGGCCCGAGGGTCGGGGCTTCGCATAGATCTGCTCGTTTTGCATATCGGTTGAGAAACGACCGCAAGATGACGAGTTGAAAACACAGAAAATTAAAGATTTGGAGAAAGAAAAGACGACGTCTTTAACATGGGAGTGAATGGGAGACATGCCGGCGCTCTTCTCGCTTCTGAGGGCCCAGAAGGCAATCCGTACATCTCTCAGACATAAGAGTGACATTTTTGGAAAGGGGACAAGATTTCCTACGTTTTCACCGAATTAAATCGAGCTGGCTAAAACGGTGTGGCCAGGAAGAGGAGTTGTTTGCAAAGCCAAAAAGTTTTCTCTTCGTCTCCCCTGCCACAGTGGAGTCAGAGTGGGAGACGCTGGAACTGCGCACACCTCCTTCTGACGAAGATAGAGGGAAAACTAAACATCCTACGACAAAACTAATTAGCCACAGAGAGAGTAGAGAAGTTTATCTCAAAAATGAGCCGTCAATCACGTTTCTACGTGGCCGTAAGGCTGAGCTACAAGGCTGTGAAAAGTCTGTAAATTTTCGTTTTTTTCACTGGCATGAGCTGCTCTAAAAATAGAATAGGGTGTCCCTAATATAGTGGCAGATTTTTTTTTCTATCGCGAATACCGTCGCCATGGTTACACAAACCGTTCCAAAAAATAAATACCGCTGTAGTCCCGAGCGCCACGTTTCCGGCGGTGTAACATGTGTGGGGGTCCTTCTTGTGGTTTCGGCCGCATTACGCCCGCAAAAAGTGGAAGATTAAGATATAAGAAGAAGAAAAACTAGAAAATTCCCGCAGAAATTTTGATGGACTGGCCACCTGTGCTGTGAACCTCGGGCCCGGTGTACCAACGGCTACCGCGGTAGCACCTAGCAAGAAAGCCTCAAGTACGGAAAAGGTTGATGCAGTCCCATAGTGTCCCCACATCATGCCAAGTGTGTATTTGCCTTTAAACTTGAGTAAATTAGCTAAAATGCTAACATGCTAACGGCTACCCTGCTAGCACCTAGCAAGATGGCCTCAAGTTTAGAAACTACAAAGGTTGTCCTATAACCTCCCTATATCATGCCATAAGTGTATTAGCCTTTAAACGTGAGTAAATTAGCTTAAATGTTAACATGCTAACAGTTATCATGCTAGCACCTAGCAAGAGAGCCTCAAGTTTAGAAAGTGCCAAGGTTGTCCTATAACCTCCCCACATCATGCCATGTGTGTATTTGCCTTTAGACATGAGTGAATTAGCTTAAATGCTAACATGCTAACGGCTACCATGCTAGCACCTAGCAAGAGAGCCTGAAGTTTAGAAAGTGCCAAGGTTGTCCTATAACCTCCCTACATCATGCCATGTGTGTATATGCCTTTAGACATGAGTAAATTAGCTTAAATGCCTCAGATCCTGAAAAGTTTGGGGCAGTCCTACAGTGTCCCCACATCATGCCAAGTGTGTAATTGCCTTTAAACTTTAGAAAATTACCGAAAATGCTAACATGCTAACGGCTACCATGCTAACACCTAGCAAAACAGCCTCAGGTCCTGAAAAGTTTGGGGCAGTCCTACAGTGTCCCCACATCATGCCATGTGTGTATTTGCCCTTAGACATGAGTAAATTAGCTAAAATGCTAACATGCTAACAGTCATCATGCTAGCACCTAGCAAGAGAGCCTCAAGTTTAGAAAGTGCCAAGGTTGTCCTATAACCTCCCTACATCATGCCATATGTGTATTATCCTTTAGACATGAGTAAATTAGCTTAAATGCTAACATGCTAACAGCGACTATGCTAGCACCTAGCAAGAGGGCCTCAAGTTTAGAAACTGCCAAGGTTGTCCTATAACCTCCCTACATCATGCCATGTGTGTATTTGCCTTTAGACATGAGTAAATTAGCTAAAATGCTAACATGCTAACAGTCATCATGCTAGCACCTAGCAAGAGGGCCTCAAGTTTAGAAAGTACCAAGGTTGTCCTATAACCTCCCCACATCATGACATGTGCTTAGTAGCCTTTAGGCATGAGTAAATTAGCTTAAATGCTAACATGCTAACAGTTATCATGCTAGCACCTAGCAAGAGAACCTCAACTTTAGAAAGTGCCAAGGTTGTCCTGTAACATCCCTACACCATGCCATGTGTGTATTTGCCTGTAGACATGAGTAAATTAGCTTAAATGCTAACATGCTAACAGGCATTATGCTAGCACCTTGCAAGAGAGCCTCAAGTTTAGAAAGTGCCAAGGATGTCCTATAACGTCCCTGCATCATGCATGTGTTAATTTGCCTTTAAACCTGAGCAAAGTAGCTTAAATGCTAACATGCTAACAGTCATCATGCTAGCACCTAGCAATAGAGCCTCAAGTTTAGAAAGTGCCAAGGTTGTCCTATAACCTCCCTACATCATGCCATGTGTGTATTTGCCTTTAGACATGAGTAAATTAGCTTAAATGCTAACATGCTAACGGCTAACATGCTAGCAACTAGCAAGAGGGCCTCAAGTTTATAAAGTGCCAAGGTTGTCCTATAACCTCCCTACATCATGCCATGTGTGAATTTGCCTGTAGACATAAGTAAATTAGCTTAAATGCTAACATGCTAACGGCTACGATGCTAGCAACTAGCAAGAGGGCCTCAAGTTTAGAAAGTGCCAAGGTTGTCCTATAAACTCCCTACATCATGCCATGTGTGTATTTGCCTTTAGACATGAGTAAATTAGCTTAAATGTTAACATGCTAACGGCTAACATGCTAGCACCTAGCAAGACAGCCTCAAGTTTAGAAACTGCCAAGGATGTCCTATAACGTCCCTGCATCATGCATGTGTGTATTTGCCTTTAAACATTAGCAAATTAGCTTAAATGCTAACATGCTAACAGCCATCATGCTAGCACCTAGCAAGAGAGTCCCAAGTTTAGAAAGTGCCAAGGTTGTCCTATAACCTCCCTACATCATGCCATGTGTGTATTTGCCTTTAGACATGAGCAAATTAGCTTAAATGCTAACATGCTAACGGCTAACATGCTAGCACCTAGCAAGACAGCCTCAAGTTTAGAAACTGCCAAGGCTGTCCTATAACCTCCCTACATCATGCCATGTGTGTATTTGCCTTTAGACATGAGTAAATTAGCTTAAATGCTAACATGCTAACGGCTAACATGCTAGCACCTAGCGAGAGAGCCTCAAGTTTAGAAACTGCTAAGGTTGTCCTATAACCTCCCTACATCATGTCATGTGTGCAATTGCCTTTAAACGTGAGTAAATTAGCTTATATGCTAACATGCTAACAGTCATCATGCTAGCACCTAGCAAGAGGGCCTCAAGTTTAGAAAGTACCAAGGTTGTCCTAAATCCTCCCCACATCATGACATGTGCTTAGTAGCCTTTAGGCATGAGTAAATTAGCCTAAATGCTAACATGCTAACGGCTACCATGCTAGCACCTAGCAAGAGGGCCTCAAGTTTAGAAACTGCCAAGGTTGTCCTATAACCTCCCCACATCATGCCATGTTTGTATTTGCCTTTAAACGTGAGCAAATTAGCTTAAATGCTAACATGCTAACGGCTAACATGCTAGCACCTAGCAAGAGAGTTTCAAGTTTTTAAAGTGCCAAGGTTGTCCTTCAACCTCCCTATATCATGCCATGTGTGTATTTGCCTTTAAACATGAGCAAATTAGCTTAAATGCTAACATGCTAACGGCTAACATGCTAGCAACTAGCAAGAGGGCCTCAAGTTTATAAAGTGCCAAGGTTGTCCTATAACCTCCCTACATCATGCCATGTGTGAATTTGCCTGTAGACATAAGTAAATTAGCTTAAATGCTAACATGCTAACGGCTACGATGCTAGCAACTAGCAAGAGGGCCTCAAGTTTAGAAAGTGCCAAGGTTGTCCTATAAACTCCCTACATCATGCCATGTGTGTATTTGCCTTTAGACATGAGTAAATTAGCTTAAATGTTAACATGCTAACGGCTAACATGCTAGCACCTAGCAAGACAGCCTCAAGTTTAGAAACTGCCAAGGATGTCCTATAACGTCCCTGCATCATGCATGTGTGTATTTGCCTTTAAACATTAGCAAATTAGCTTAAATGCTAACATGCTAACAGCCATCATGCTAGCACCTAGCAAGAGAGTCCCAAGTTTAGAAAGTGCCAAGGTTGTCCTATAACCTCCCTACATCATGCCATGTGTGTATTTGCCTTTAGACATGAGCAAATTAGCTTAAATGCTAACATGCTAACGGCTAACATGCTAGCACCTAGCAAGACAGCCTCAAGTTTAGAAACTGCCAAGGCTGTCCTATAACCTCCCTACATCATGCCATGTGTGTATTTGCCTTTAGACATGAGTAAATTAGCTTAAATGCTAACATGCTAACGGCTAACATGCTAGCACCTAGCGAGAGAGCCTCAAGTTTAGAAACTGCTAAGGTTGTCCTATAACCTCCCTACATCATGTCATGTGTGCAATTGCCTTTAAACGTGAGTAAATTAGCTTATATGCTAACATGCTAACAGTCATCATGCTAGCACCTAGCAAGAGGGCCTCAAGTTTAGAAAGTACCAAGGTTGTCCTAAATCCTCCCCACATCATGACATGTGCTTAGTAGCCTTTAGGCATGAGTAAATTAGCCTAAATGCTAACATGCTAACGGCTACCATGCTAGCACCTAGCAAGAGGGCCTCAAGTTTAGAAACTGCCAAGGTTGTCCTATAACCTCCCCACATCATGCCATGTTTGTATTTGCCTTTAAACGTGAGCAAATTAGCTTAAATGCTAACATGCTAACGGCTAACATGCTAGCACCTAGCAAGAGAGTTTCAAGTTTTTAAAGTGCCAAGGTTGTCCTTCAACCTCCCTATATCATGCCATGTGTGTATTTGCCTTTAAACATGAGCAAATTAGCTTAAATGCTAACATGCTAACAGTCATCATGCTAGCACCTAGCAAGAGAGTCCCAAGTTTAGAAAGTGCCAAGGTTGTCCTATAACCTCCCTACACCATGCCATATGTGTATTTGCCTGAAGACATGAGTAAATTAGCTTAAATGCTAACATGCTAACGGCTACCATGCTAGCACCTAGCAAGAGAGCATCAAGTTGAGAAAGTGCCAAGGTTGTCCTATAACCTCCCTACATCATGTCATGTGTTTATTTGCCTTTAAACATGAGCAAATTAGCTTAAATGCTAACATGCTAACAGTCATCATGCTAGCACCTAGCAAGAGAGTCCCAAGTTTAGAAAGTGCCAAGGTTGTCCTATAACCTCCCTACATCATGCCATGTGTGTATTTGACTTTAGACATGAGTAAATTAGCTTAAATGCTAACATGCTAACGGCTAACATGCTAGCACCTAGCAAGACAGCCTCAAGTTTAGAAACTACCAAGGTTGTCCTATAGCCTCCCCACATCATGTCATGTGTGTATTTGCCTTTAAACGTGAGTAAATTAGCTTAAATGCTAACATGCTAACAATCATTATGCTAGAACCTAGCAAGAGAGCCTCAAGTTTAGAAAGTGCCAAGGTTGTCCTATAACCTCCCTACATCATGCCATGTGTGTATTTGCCTTTAAACGTGAGAAAATTAGCTTAAATGCTAACATGCTAACAGTTATCATGCTATCACCTAGGAAGAGAGCCTCAAGTATAGAAAGTGCCAAGGTTGTCCTATAACCTCCCTACATCATGCCATGTGTGTATTTGCCTTTAGACATGAGTAAATTAGCTTAAATGCTAACATGCTAGCACCTAGCAAGACAGCCTTAAGTTTAGAAACTGCCAAGGATGTCCTATGACGTCCCTGCATCATGCATGTGTTTATTTGCCTTTAAACGTGAGCAAATTAGCTTAAATGCTAACATGCTAACAGTTATCATGCTAGCACCTAGCAAGAGAGCCTCAAGTTTAGAACGTGCCAAGGTTGTCCTATAACCTTCCTAAATCATGCCATGTGTGTATTATCCTTTAGACATGAGTAAATTAGCTTAAATGCTAACATGCTAACAGTCATCATGCTAGCACCTAGCAAGAGAGCCTCAAGTTAAGAAAGTGCCTGGGTTGTCCTGTAACCTCCCTAAATCATGCCATGTGTGTATTATCCTTTAGACATGAGTAAATTAGCCTAAATGCTAACATGCTAACAGTTATCATGCTAGCACCTAGCAAGAGAGCCTCAAGTTTAGAAAGTGCCAAGGTTGTCCTATAACCTCCCTATATCATGCCATGTGTGTATTTGCCTTTAGACATGAGTAAATTAGCTTAAATGCTAACATGCTAACGGCTAACATGCTAGCACCTAGCAAGAGAGCCTCAAGTTTAGAAACTGCCAAGGTTGTCCTATGACCTCCCTACATCATGCCATGTGTGTATTTGCCTTTAGACATGAGTAAATTAGCTTAAATGCTAACATGCTAACATGCTAGCAATTAGCATTTAGCCACAGAGAGAGTTCAGACGTTTATCTCAAAAATGAGCCATCAATCACGTTTCTACGTGGCCGTATGGCTGAGCTACAAGGCTGTGAAAAGTCTGTAAATTCTCGTTTCCTATGTGCTGTTCTAAAAATAGAACAAGAAATTCCCTAATCAAGTGGCCCATTTTTTAACGTTTTCGTTAATAGCGTCGCCATGGTTACACAAAACTTTCCAAAAATAAAATACCGCTGTAGTCCCGAGCGCCACGTTTCCGGCGGTGTAACATGTGTGGGGGTCCTTCTTGCGGTTTTGGCCGCATTACGCGCGCAAAAAGTGGAAGATTAAGATATAAGAATAACTAGAAAATTCCCGCGGAAATTTTGATGGACTGGCCACCTGTGCTGTGAACCTCGGGCCCGGTGTGCCAAGGGCTACCGCGGTAGCACCTAGCAAGAAAGCCTCAAGTACGGAAAAGGTTGATGCAGTCCCATAGTGTCCCCACATCATGCCAAGTGTGTCTTTGCCTTTAAACTTGAGTAAATTAGCTAAAATGCTAACATGCTAACATAATAACGACTACCGTGCTAACACGTAGCAAAACAGCCTCAGGTCCTGAAAAGTTTGGGGCAGTCCTACAGTGTCCCCACATCATGCTGTATGTATTTTCCTTTAGACATGAGTAAATTAGGTAAAATGCTAGCATGCTAACTGTCATCATGCTAGCACCTAGCAAGAAGCCCTCAAGTTTAGAAAGTACCAAGGTTGTCCTATAACCTCCCTACATCATGCCATGTGTGTATTTGCCTTTAGACATGAGTAAATTAGCTTAAATGCTCACATGCTAACAGTCATCATGCTAGCACTTAGCAAGAGAGCATCAAGTTGAGAAAGTGCCAAGGTTGTCCTATAACCTCCCTACATCATGTCATGTGTGCATTTGCCTGTAGACATGAGTAAATTAGCTTAAATGTTAACATGCTAACGGCTACCATGCTAACACCTAGCAAGAGGGCCTTAAGTTTAGAAACTGCCAAGGTTGTCCTATAACCTCCCCACATCATGCCATGTGTGTATTTGCCTTTAAACGTGAGTAAATTAGCTTATATGCTAACACGCTAACAGTCATTATGCTCGCACCTAGCAAGAGAGCCTCAAGTTTAGAAAGTGCCAAGGATGTCCTATAACGTCCCTGCATCATGCATGTGTGTATTTGCCTTTAAACATGAGCAAATTAGCTTAAATGCTAACATGCTAACAGTCATCATGCTAGCACCTAGCAAGAGACCCTCAAGTTTAGAAAGTGCCAAGGTTGTCCTATAACCTCCCTACATCATGTCATGTGTGTATTTGCATTTAGACATGAGTAAATTAGCTTAAATGCTAACACGCTAACGGCTAACATGCTAGAACCTAGCAAGACAGCCTCAAGTTTAGAAACTACCAAGGTTGTCCTATAACCTCCCCACATCATGTCATGTGTATATTTGCCTTTAAACGTGAGTAAATTAGCTTAAAAGCTAACATGCTAACAATCATTATGCTAGCACCTAGCAAGACAGCCTCAAGTTTAGAAAGTGCCAAGGTTGTCCTATAACCTCCCTACATCATGCCATGTGTGTATTTGCCTTTAAACGTGAGTAAATTAGCTTAAATGCTAACATGCTAACAGTTATCATGCTAGCACCTAGCAAGAGAGCCTCAAGTTTAGAAAGTGCCAAGGTTGTCCTATAACCTCCCTACATCATGCCATGTGTGTATTTGCCTTTAGACATGAGTAAATTAGCTTAAATGCTAACATGCTAGCACCTAGCAAGACAGCCTTAAGTTTAGAAACTGCCAAGGATGTCCTATGACGTCCCTGCATCATGCATGTGTGTATTTGCCTTTAAACGTGAGCAAATTAGCTTAAATGCTAACATGCTAACAGTAATCATGCTAGCACCTAGCAAGAGAGCCTCAAGTTTAAAAAGTGCCAAGGTTGTCCTATAACCTCCCTACATCATGCCATGTGTGTATTTCCCTTTAGACATGAGTAAATTAGCTTAAATGCTAACATGCTAACAGTTATCATGCTAGCACCTAGCAAGAGAGCCTCAAGTTTAGAAAGTGCCAAGGTTGTCCTATCACCTCCCTACATCATGCCATGTGTGTTTTTGCCTTTAAACGTGAGTAAATTAGCTTAAATGCTAACATGCTAACAATCATTATGCTAGCACCTAGCAAGAGAGCCTCAAGTTTAGAAAGTGCCAAGGTTGTCCTATAACCTCCCTACATCATGCCATGTGTGTATTTGCCTTTAGACATGAGTAAATTAGCTTAAATGCTAACGTGCTAACGGCTACCATGCTAGCACCTAGCAAGAGGGCCTCAAGTTTAGAAAGTGCCAAGGTTGTCCTGTAACATCCCTACACCATGCCATGTGTGTATTTGCCTGTAGACATGAGTAAATTAGCCTAAATGCTAACATGCTAACGGCTACCATGCTAGCACCTAGCAAGAGGGCCTCAAGTTTAGAAACTGCCAAGGTTGTCCTATAACCTCCCCACATCATGCCATGTTTGTATTTGCCTTTAAACGTGAGCAAATTAGCTTAAATGCTAACATGCTAACAGTCATTATGCTAGCACCTAGCAAGAGAGCCTCAAGGTCAGAAAGTGCCAAGGATGTCCTATAACGTCCCCGCATAATGCATGTGTGTATTTGCCTTTAAACATGAGCAAAGTAGCTTAAATGCTAACATGCTAACAGTCGTCATGCTAGCACCTAGCAAGAGAGCCTCAAGTTTAGAAAGTGCCAAGGTTGTCCTATAACCTCCCTACATCATGCCATGTGTGTATTTGCCTTTAGACATGAGTAAATTAGCTTAAATGCTAACATGCTAACGGCTACCTTGCTAGCACCTAGCAAGAGGGTTTCAAGTTTACAAAGTGCCAAGGTTGTCCTTCAACCTCCCAATATCATGCCATGTGTGTATTTGCCTTTAAACGTGAGTAAATTAGCTTAAATGCTAACATGCTATCAATCATTATGCTAGCACCTAGCAAGAGAGCCTCACGTTTAGAAAGTGCCCAAGGTTGTCCTATAACCTCCCTACATCATGCCATATGTGTAGTTGCCTGAAGACATGAGTAAATTAGCTTAAATGATAACATGCTAACGGCTAACATGCTCGCACCTAGCAAGAAAGCATCAAGTTGAGAAAGTGCCAAGGTTGTCCTATAACCTCCCTACATCATGCCATATGTGTATTTGCCTGAAGACATGAGTAAATTAGCTTAAATGCTAACATGCTAACGGCTACCATGCTAGCACCTAGCAAGAGAGCATCAAGTTGAGAAAGTGCCAAGGTTGTCCTATAACCTCCCTACATCATGCCATGTGTGTATTTGCCTTTAGACATGAGTAAATTAGCTTAGATGCTAACATGCTAACGGCTACCATGTTAGCACCTAGCAAGAGGGTTTCAAGTTTAGAAAGTGCCAAGGTTGTCCTATAACCTCCCTATATCATGCCATGTGTGTATTTGCCTTTAAACGTGAGTAAATTAGCTTAAATGCTAACATGCTTACAGTTATCATGCTAGCACCTAGCAAGAGAGCCTCAAGTTTAGAAAGTGCCAAGGTTGTCCTATAACCTCCCTACATCATGCCATGTGTGTATTTGCCTTTAGACATGAGTAAATTAGCTTAAATGCTAACATGCTAGCACCTAGCAAGACAGCATTAAGTTTAGAAACTGCCAAGGATGTCCTATGACGTCCCTGCATCATGCATGTGTGTATTTGCCTTTAAACGTGAGCAAATTAGCTTAAATGCTACCATGCTAACAGTCATCATGCTAGCACCTAGCAAGAGAGTACCAAGTTTAGAAAGTGCCAAGGTTGTCCTATCACCTCCCTACATCATGCCATGTGTGTATTTGCCTTTAAACGTGAGTAAATTAGCTTAAATGCTAACATGCTAACGGCTACCATGCTAGCACCTAGCAAGAGAGCATCAAGTTGAGAAAGTGCCAAGGTTGTCCTATAACCTCCCCACATCATGTCATGTGTGTATTTGCCTTTAAACATGAGTAAATTAGCTTAAATGCTAACATGCTAACAATCATTATGCTAGCACCTAGCAAGAGAGCCTCAAGTTTAGAAAGTGCCAAGGTTGTCCTATAACCTCCCTACACCATGCCATATGTGTATTTGCCTGAAGACATGAGTAAATTAGCTTAAATGCTAACATGCTAACGGCTACCATGCTAGCACCTAGCAAGAGAGCATCAAGTTGAAAAAGTGCCAAGGTTGTCCTATAACCTCCCTACATCATGCCATGTGTGTATTTGCCTTTAGACATGAGTAAATTAGCTTAAATGCTAACATGCTAACGGCTAACATGCTAGCACCCAGCAAGAGGGTTTCAAGTTTACAAAGTGCCAAGGTTTTCCTATAACCTCCCTATATCATGCCATGTGTGTATTTGCCTTTAAACGTGAGTAAATTAGCTTAGATGCTAACATGCTAACAGTTCTCATGCTAGCACCTAGCAAGAGGGCCTCAAGTTTAGAAAGTGCCAAGTTTGTCCTATAACCTCCCTACATCATGCCATGTGTCTATTTGCCTGTAGACATGAGTAAATTACCTTAAATGCTAACATGCTAACGGCTAGCACCTAGCAAGAGAGCCTCAAGTTTAGAAAGTGCCAAGGTTGTCCTATAACCTCCCTGCATCATGCCAAGTGTGTATTGCCTTAAGACATGAGTAAATTAGCTTAAATGCTAACATGCTAACGGCTAACATGCTAGCACCTAGAAAGACAGACTCAAGTTTAGAAACTGCCAAGGATGTCCTATAACGTCCCTGCATCATGCATGTGTGTATTTGCCTTTAAACATGAGCAAATTAGCTTAAATGCTAACATGCTAACAGTCATTATGCTAGCACCTAGCAAGAGAGCCTCAAGTTTAGAAAGTGCCAAGGTTGTCCTATAACCTCCCGACATCATGCCATGTGTGTATTTGCCTTTAGACATGAGTAAATTAGCTTAAATGCTAACATGCTAACGGCTAACATGCTAGCACCTAGCAAGACGGCCTCAAGTTTAGAAACTGCCAAGGTTGTCCTATAACCTCCCTACATCATGCCATGTGTGTATTTGCCTTTAGACCTGAGTAAATTAGCTTAAATGCTAACATGCTAACAGTTATCATGCTAGCACCTAGCAAGAGAGCCTCAAGTTTAGAAAGTGCCAAGGTTGTCCTATAACCTCCCTACATCATGCCATGTGTGTATTTGCCTTTAGACATGAGTAAATTAGCTTAAATGCTAACATGCTAACAGTCATCATGCTAGCACCTAGCAAGAGAGTCCCAAGTTTAGAAAGTGCCAAGGTTGTCCTATAACCTCCCGACATCATGCCATGTGTGTATTTGCCTTTAGACATGAGTAAATTAGCTTAAATGCTAACATGCTAACGGATAACATGCTAGCACCTAGCAAAACAGCCTCAAGTTTAGAAACTGCCAAGGTTGTCCTATAACCTCCCCACATCATGTCATGTGTGTATTTGCCTTTTAACGTGAGTGAATTAGCTTGAATGCTAACATGCTAACAATCATTATGCTAGCACCTAGCAAGAGAGCCTCAAGTTTAGAAAGTGCCAAGGTTGTCCTATAACCTCCCTACATCATGCCATGTGTGTATTTGCCTTTAGATGTGAGTAAATTAGCTTAAATGCTAACATGCTAACATGCTAGCAATTAGCATTTAGCCACAGAGAGACTTCAGAAGTTTATCTCAAAAATTAGCCATCAATCACGTTTCTACGTGGCCGTATGGCTGAGCTACAAGGCTGTGAAAAGTCTGTAAATTCTCATTCTTTTCACTGGCATGAGCTGTTCTAAAAATAGCCCAAATGTCCCTAATCTTTTGAACCATTGATTTTTGCGTTTTTCAAACGCGAATAGCGTCGCCATGGTTACACAAAACGTTCCAAAAAATAAATACCGCTGTAGTCCCGAGTGCCACGTTTCCGGCGGTGTAACATGTGTGGGGATCCTTCCTGCGGTTTTGGCCGCATTACGCGCACAAAAGTGGGAAGATTAAGATATAAGAATAACTAGAAAATTCCCGCGGAAATTTTGATGGACTGGCCACCTGTGCTGTGAACCTCGGGCCCGGTGTGCCAACGGCTACCGCGGTAGCACCTAGCAAGAAAGCCTCAAGTACGGAAAAGGTTGATGCAGTCCCATAGTGTCCCCACATCATGCCAAGTGTGTATTTGCCTTTAAACTTGACTAAATTAGCTAAAATGCTAACATGCTAACTGCTACCGTGCTAACACATAGCAAAACAGCCTCAGGTCCTGAAAAGTTTGGGGCAGTCCTACAGTGTCCCCACATCATGCCATGTGTGTATTTTCCTCTAGACATGAGTAAATTAGTTAAAATGCTAACATGCTAACAGTCATCATGCTAGCACCTAGCAAGAGGGCCTCAAGTTTAGAAAGTACCAAGGTTGTCCTATAACCTCCCCACATCATGACATGTGCTTAGTAGCCTTTAGGCATGAGTAAATTAGCTTAAATGCTAGCATGCTAACAGTTATCATGCTAGCACCTAGCAAGAGACACTCAAGTTTAGAAAGTGCCAAGGTTGTCCGATAACCTCCCGACATCATGCCATGTGTGTATTTGCCTTTAGACATGAGTAAATTAGCTTAAAAGCTAACGTGCTAACGGCTACCATGCTAGCACCTAGCAAGAGGGCCTCAAGTTTAGAAAGTGCCAAGGTTGTCCTATAACCTCCCTACATCATGTCATGTGTGCATTTGCCTTTAGACATGAGTAAATTAGCTTAAATGCTAACATGCTAACGGCTAACATGCTAGCACCTAACAAGACAGTCTCAAGTTTAGAAACTACCAAGGATGTCCTATAACGTCCCTGCATCATGTCATGTGTATATTTGCCTTTAAATGTGAGTAAATTAGCTTAAATGCTAATATGCTAACAATCATTATGCTAGCACCTAGCAAGACAGCCTCAAGTTTAGAAATTGCCAAGGTTGTCCTATAACCTCCCTACACCGTGCCATATGTGTATTTGCCTGAAGACATGAGTAAATTAGCTTAAATGCTAACATGCTAACGGCTACCATGCTAGCACCTAGCAAGAGAGCATCAAGTTGAGAAAGTGCCAAGGTTGTCCTATAACCTCCCTACATCATGCCATGTGTGTATTTGCCTTTAGACATGAGTAAATTAGCTTAAATGCTAACATGCTAACGGCTACCATGTTAGCACCTAGCAAGAGGGTTTCAAGTTTAGAAAGTGCCAAGGTTGTCCTATAACCTCCCTATATCATGCCATGTGTGTATTTGCCTTTAAACGTGAGTAAATTATCTTAAATGCTAAAATGCTAACAGTTATCATGCTAGCACATAGCAAGAGAGCCTCAAGTTTAGAAAGTGCCAAGGTTGTCCTATAACCTCCCTACATCATGCCATGTGTGTATTTGCCTTTAGACATGAGTAAATTAGCTTAAATGCTAACATGCTAACGGCTAACATGCTAGCACCTAGCAAGAGAACCTCAAGTTTAGAAAGTGCCAAGGTTGTCCTTCAACCTCCCTATATCATGCCATGTGTGTATATGCCTTTAAACGTGAGTAAATTAGCTTAAATGCTAACATGCTAACAGTTATCATGCTAGCACCTAGCAAGAGAGCCTCAAGTTTAGAAAGTGCCAAGGTTGTCCTATAACCTCCCTACATCATGCCATGTGTGTATTTGCCTTTAGACATGAGTAAATTAGCTTAAATGCTAACATGCTAACGGCTAACATGCTAGCACCTAGCAAGACAGCCTCAAGTTTAGAAACTGCCAAGGATGTCCTATAACGTCCCTGCATCATGCATATGTGTATTTGCCTTTAAACATGAGCAAATAAGCTTAAATGCTAACATGCTAACAGTCATCATGCTAGCACCTAGCAAGAGAGTCCCAAGTTTAGAAAGTGCCAAGGTTGTCCTATAACATCCCTACATCATGCCATGTGTGTATTTGCCTTTAGACATGAGTAAATTAGCTTAAATGCTAACATGCTAACGGCTAACATGCTAGCAGCTAGCAAGACAGCCTCAAGTTTAGAAACTACCAAGGTTGTCCTATAACCTCCCCACATCATGTCATGTGTATATTTGCCTTTAAACGTGAGTAAATTAGCTTAAATGCTAACATGCTAACAATCATTATGCTAGCACCTAGCAAGACAGCCTCAAGTTTAGAAAGTGCCAAGGTTGTCCTATAACCTCCCTACACCATGCCATATGTGTATTTGCCTGAAGACATGAGTAAATTAGCTTAAATGCTAACATGCTAACGGCTACCATGTTAGCACCTAGCAAGAGGGTTTCAAGTTTAGAAAGTGCCAAGGTTGTCCTATAACCTCCCTATATCATGCCATGTGTGTATTTGCCTTTAAACGTGAGTAAATTAGCTTAAAGGCTAACATGCTAACAGTTATCATGCTAGCACCTAGCAAGAGAGCCTCAAGTTTAGAAAGTGCCAAGGTTGTCCTATAACCTCCCTACATCATGCCATGTGTGTATTTGCCTTTAGTCATGAGTAAATTAGCTTAAATGCTAACATGCTAACGGCTAACATGCTAGCACCTAGCAAGACAGCCTCAAGTTTAGAAACTGCCAAGGATGTCCTATAACGTCCCTGCATCATGCATATGTGTATTTGCCTTTAAACATGAGCAAATTAGCTTAAATGCTAACATGCTAACAGTCATCATGCTAGCACCTAGCAAGAGAGCCCCAAGTTTAGAAAGTGCCAAGGTTGTCCTATGACCTCCCTACATCATGCCATGTGTGTATTTGCCTTTAGACATGAGTAAATTAGCTTAAATGCTAACATGCTAACATGCTAGCAATTAGCATTTAGCCACAGAGAGAGTTCAGACGTTTATCTCAAAAATGAGCCATCAATCACGTTTCTACGTGGCCGTATGGCTGAGCTAAAAGGCTGTGAAAAGTCTGTAAATTCTCGTTTTCTATGTGCTGTTCTAAAAATAGAACAGCGATTCCCTAATCAAGTGGCCCATTTTTTAACGTTTTCGTTAATAGCGTCGCCATGGTTACACAAAACTTTCCAAAAATTAAATACCGCTGTAGTCCCGAGCGCCACGTTTCCGGCGGTGTAACATGTGTGGGGGTCCTTCTTGCGGTTTTGGCCGCATTACGCGCGCAAAAAGTGGAAGATTAAGATATAAGAATAAAAAAAATAATAATAACTAAACAGCAATAACAATATGGGCTGGCTCAGTAGCCAGCCCATAGACTGCTACTTGCAGTAGCAGTCTATGGGCTGGCTACTGGGCCAGTCCATAACTAGAAAATTCCCGCGGAAATTTTGATGGACTGGCCACCTGTGCTGTGAACCTCGGGCCCGGTGGGCCAACGGCTACCGCGGTAGCACCTAGCAAGAAAGCCTCAAGTGCGGAAAAAGTTGATGCAGTCCCATAGTGTCCCCACATCATGCCAAGTGTGTAATTGCCTTTAAACTTGAGTAAATTAGCTTAAATGCTAACATGCTAACAATCATTATGCTAGCACCTAGCAAGAGATCCTCAAGTTTAGAAAGTGCCAAGGTTGTCCTATAACCTCCCTACATCATGCCATGTGTGTATTTGCCTTTAAATGTGAGTAAATTAGCTTAAATGCTAACATGCTAACAGTTATCATGCTAGCACCTAGCAAGAGAGCCTCAAGTTTAGAAAGTGCCAAGGTTGTCCTATAACCTCCCTACATCATGCCATGTGTGTATTTGCCTTTAGACATGAGTAAATTAGCTTTAATGCTAACATGCTAACAATCATTATGCTAGCACCTAGCAAGAGAGCCTCAAGTTTAGAAAGTGCCAAGGTTGTCCTATAACCTCCCTACACCATGCCATATGTGTATTTGCCTGAAGACATGAGTAAATTAGCTTAAATGCTAACATGCTAACGGCTACCATGCTAGCACCTAGCAAGATGGCCTCAAGTTTAGAAACTACAAAGGTTGTCCTATAACCTCTCTATATCATGCCATGTGTGTATTTGCCTTTAAACGTGAGTAAATTAGCTTAAATGTTAACATGCTAACAGTTATCATGCTAGCACCTAGCAAGAGAGCCTCAAGTTTAGAAAGTGCCAAGGTTGTCCTATAACCTCCCGACATCATGCCATGTGTGTATTTGCCTTTAAATGTGAGTAAATTAGCTTAAATGCTAACATGCTAACAGTCATCATGCTAGCACCTAGCAAGAGAGCCTCAAGTTTAGAAAGTGCCAAGGTTGTCCTATAACCTCCCTATATCATGCCATGTGTGTATTTGCCTTCAAATGTGAGTAAATTAGCTTAAATGCTAACATGCTAACAGTCGTCATGCTAGCACCTAGCAAGAGAGCCTCAAGTTTTGAAAGTGCCAAGGTTGTCCTATAACCTCCCTACATCATGCCATGTGTGTATTTGCCTTTAGACATGAGTAAATTAGCTTAAATGCTAACACGCTAACAGTCATTATGCTAGCACCTAGCAAGAGAGCCTCAAGTTTAGAAAGTGCCAAGGTTGTCCTATAACCTCCCTACATCATGTCATGTGTGCATTTGCCTGTAGACATGAGTAAATTAGCTTAAATGCTAACATGCTAACGGCTACCATGCTAGCACCTAGCAAGAGGGCCTTAAGTTTAGAAACTGCCAAGGTTGTCCTATAACCTCCCCACATCATGCCGTTTGTGTATTTGCCTTTAAACGTGAGTAAATTAGCTTATATGCTAACACGCTAACAGTCATTATGCTAGCACCTAGCAAGAGAGCCTCAAGTTTAGAAAGTGCCAAGGATGTCCTATAACGTCCCTGCATCATGCATGTGTGTATTTGCCTTTAAACATGAGCAAATTAGCTTAAATGCTAACATGCTAAAAGTCATCATGCTAGCACCTAGCAAGAGACCCTCAAGTTTCGAAAGTGCCAAGGTTGTCCTATAACCTCCCTACATCATGTCATGTGTGTATTTGCATTTAGACATGAGTAAATTAGCTTAAATGCTAACATGCTAACGGCTAACATGCTAGCACCTAGCAAGAGAGTTTCAAGTTTACAAAGTGCCAAGGTTGTCCTTCAACCTCCCTATATCATGCCATGTGTGTATTTGCCTTTAAACGTGAGTAAATTAGCTGAAATGCTAACATGCTAACGGCTAACATGCTAGCACCTAGCAAGACAGCCTCAAGTTTAGAAACTACCAAGGTTGTCCTATAACCTCCCCACATCATGTCATGTGTGTATTTGCCTTTAAACGTGAGTAAATTAGCTTAAATGCTAACATGCTAACAATCATTATGCTAGCACCTAGCAAGAGAGCCTCAAGTTTAGAAAGTGCCAAGGTTGTCCTATAACCTCCCTACACCATTTCATATGTGTATTTGCCTTTAGACATGAGTAAATTAGCTTAAATGCTAACATGCTAACGGCTACCATGCTAGCACCTACCAAGAGAGCCTCAAGTTTAGAAACTGCTAAGGTTGTCCTATAACCTCCCTACATCATGCCATGTGTGCAATTGCCTTTAAACGTGAGAAAATTAGCTTAAATGCTAACATGCTAACGGGTCCATGCTAGCACCTAGCAAGAGAGCCTCAAGTTTAGAAACTGCCAAGGTTGTCCTAGAACCTCCCTGCATCATGCCATGGGTGTATTTGCCTTTAAACATGAGTAAATTAGCTTAAATGCTAACATGCTAACATGCTAACAATTAGCATTTAGCCACAGAGAGAGTTCAGAAGTTTATCTAAAAAATGAGCCATCAACCACGTTTCTACGTGGCCGTATGGCTGAGCTACAAGGCTGTGAAATGTCTGTAAATTCTCGTTTTCTCTGGAATGCGGCTGTTCTAAAAATAGAATTCTGTACCTAATCAACTGGCCCATTTTTGAACGTTTCGGTTAATAGCGTCGCCATGGTTACACAAAACGTTCCAAAAAATAAATACCGCTGTAGTCCCGAGCGTCACGATTCCGACGGTGTAACATGTGTGGGGGTCCTTCTTGCGGTTTTCGCCGCATTACGCGCGCAAAAAAGGGAAGATTAAGATATAATAATAACTAGAAAATTCCCGCGGAAATTTTGATGGACTGGCCACCTGTGCTGTGAACCTCGGGCCCGGTGGGCCAACGGCTACCGCGGTAGCACCTAGCAAGAAAGCCTCAAGTACGGAAAAAGTTGATGCAGTCCCATAGTGTCCCCACATAATGCCAAGTGTGTAATTGCCTTTAAACTTGAGTAAATTAGCTTAAATGCTAACATGCTAACAATCATTATGCTAGCACCTAGCAAGAGAGCCTCAAGTTTAGAAAGTGCCAAGGTTGTCCTATAACCTCCCTACATCATGCCATGTGTGTATTTGCCTTTAAATGTGAGTAAATTAGCTTAAATGCTAACATGCTAACAGTTATCATGCTAGCACCTAGCAAGAGAGCCTCAAGGTTAGAAAGTGCCAAGGTTGTCCTATAACCTCCCTATATCATGCCATGTGTGTATTTGCCTTTAGACATGAGTAAATTAGTTTAAATGCTAACATGCTAGCACCTAGCAAGACAGCCTTAAGTTTAGAAACTGCCAAGGATGTCCTATGACGTCCCTGCATCATGCATGTGTGTATTTGCCTTTAAACGTGAGCAAATTAGCTTAAATGCTAACATGCTAACAGTCATCATGCTAGCACCTAGCAAGAGAGTCCCAAGTTTAGAAAGTGCCAAGGTTGTCCTATCACCTCCCTACATCATGCCATGTGTGTATTTGCCTTTAAACATGAGTAAATTAGCTTAAATGCTAACATGCTAACAATCATTATGCTAGCACCTAGCAAGAGAGCCTCAAGTTTAGAAAGTGCCAAGGTTGTCCTATAACCTCCCTACATCATGCCATATGTGTGTTTGCCTGAAGACATGAGTAAATTAGCTTCAATGCTAACATGCTAACGGCTACAATGCTAGCACCTAGCAAGAGAGCATCAAGTTGAGAAAGTGCCAAGGTTGTCCTATAACCTCCCTACATCATGCCATGTGTGTATTTGCCTTTAGACATGAGTAAATTAGCTTAAATGCTAACATGCTAACGGCTACCATGCTAGCACCTAGCAAGAGAGCATCAAGTTGAGAAAGTGCCAAGGTTGTCCTAGAACCTCCCTACATCATGCCATGTGTGTATTTGCCTTTAGACATGAGTAAATTAGCTTAAATGCTAACATGCTAACGGCTACCATGCTAGCACCTAGCAAGAGGGTTTCAAGTTTACAAAGTGCCAAGGTTGTCCTATAACCTCCCTATATCATGCCATGTGTGTATTTGCCTTTAAACGTGAGTAAATTAGCTTAGATGCTAACATGCTAACAGTTATCATGCTAGCACCTAGCAAGAGGGTTTCAAGTTTACAAAGTGCCAAGGTTGTCCTATAACCTCCCTATATCATGCCGTGTGTGTATTTGCCTTTAAACGTGAGTAAATTAGCTTAGATGCTAACATGCTAACAGTTATCATGCTAGCACCTAGCAAGAGAGCCTCAAGTTTAGAAAGCGCCAAGGTTGTCCTATAACCTCCAGACATCATGCCATGTGTGTATTTGCCTATAGACATGAGTAAATTAGCTTAAATGCTAACATGCTAACGGCTACCATGCTAGCACCTAGCAAGAGGGTTTCAAGTTCAGAAAGTGCCAAGGTTGTCCTATAACCTCCCTACATCATGCCATGTGTGTATTTGCCTTTAGACATAAGCAAATTAGCTTAAATGCTAACATGCTAACGGCTAACATGCTACCACATAGCAAGACAGCCTCAAGTTTAGAAACTGCAAAGGATGTCCAATAACGTCCCTGCATCATGCATGTGTGTATTTGCCTTTAAACATGAGCAAATTAGCTTAAATGCTAACATGCTAACAGTCATCATGCTAGCACCTAGCAAGAGAGTTCCATTTTTAGAAAGTGCCAAGGTTGTCCTATAACCTCCCTACATCATGCCATCTGTGTATTTGCCTTTAGACATGAGCAAATTAGCTTAAATGCTAACATGCTAACGGCTAACATGCTAGCACCTAGCAAGACAGCCTAAAGTTTAGAAACTGCCAAGGTTGTCCTATAACGTCCCTGCATCATGCATGTGTGTATTTGCCTTTAAACATAAGCAAATTAGCTTAAATGCTAACATGCTAACAGTCATCATGCTAGCACCTAGCAAGAGAGTCCCAAGTTTAGAAAGTGCCAAGGTTGTCCTATAACCTCCCTACATCATGCCATGTGTGTATTTGCCTTTAAATGTGAGTAAATTAGCTACAATGTTAACATGCTAACAGTCGTCATGCTAGCACCTAGCAAGAGATCCTCAATTTTAGAAAGTGCCAAGGTTGTCCTATAACCTCCCTACATCACGCCATGTGTGTGTTTGCCTTTAGACATGAGTCAATTAGCTTAAATGCTAACATGCTAACGGCTACCATGCTAGCACCTAGCAAGAGGGTTTCAAGTTTAGAAAGTGCCAAGGTTGTCCTATAACCTCCCTATATCATGCCATGTGTGTATTTGCCTTTAAATGTGAGTAAATTAGCTTAAATGTTAATATGCTAACAGTTATCATGCTAGCACCTAGCAAGAGGGCCTCAAGTTTAGAAAGTGCCAAGGTTGTCCTATAACCTCCCTACATCATGTCATGTGTGCATTTGCCTGTAGACATGAGTAAATTAGCTTAAATGCTAACATGCTAACGGCTAACATGCTAGCACCTAGCAAGAGAGTTTCAAGTTTACAAAGTGCCAAGGTTGTCCTTCAACCTCCCTATATCATGCCATGTGTGTATTTGCCTTTAAACGTGGGTAAAGTAGCTTAAATGCTAACATGCTAACAGTTATCATGCTAGCACCTAGCAAGAGACCCTGAAGTTTAAAAAGTGCCAAGGTTGTCCTATAACCTCCCTATATCATGCGATGTGTGTATTTGCCTTTAAACGTGAGTAAATTAGCTTAAATGCTAACACGCTAACAGTCATTATGCTAGCACCTAGCAAGACAGCCTCTAGTTTAGAAACTGCCAAGGATGTCCTATAACGTCCCTGCATCATGCATGTGTGTATTTGCCTTTAAACATGAGCAAATTAGCTTAAATGCTAACATGCTAACAGTTATCATGCTAGCACCTAGCAAGAGAGCCTCAAGTTTAGAAAGCGCCAAGGTTGTCCTATAACCTCCCGACATCATGCCATGTGTGTATTTGCCTTTAGACATGAGTAAATTAGCTTAAATGCTAACATGCTAACGGCTACCATGCTAGCACCTAGCAAGAGGGTTTCAAGTTCAGAAAGTGCCAAGGTTGTCCTATAACGTCCCTATATCATGCCATGTGTGTATTTGCCTTTAAATGTGAGTAAATTAGCTTAAATGCTAACATGCTAACAGTTATCATGCTAGCACCTAGCAAGAGAGCCTCAAGTTTAGAAAGTGCCAAGGTTGTCCTATAACCTCCCTACATTATGCCATTTGTGTATTTGCCTTTAGACATGAGTAAATTAGCTTAATTGCTAACATGCTAGCACCTAGCAAGACAGCCTTAAGTTTAGAAACTGCCAAGGATGTCCTATGACGTCCCTGCATCATGCATGTGTGTATTTGCCTTTAAACGTGAATAAATTAGTTTAAATGCTAACATGCTAACAATCATTATGCTAGCACCTAGCAAGAGAGCCTCAAGTTTAGAAAGTGCCAAGGTTGTCCTATAACCTCCCTACATCATGCCATGTGTGTATTTGCCTTTAGACATGAGTAAATTAGCTTAAATGCTAATGTGCTAACGGCTACCATGCTAGCACCTAGCAAGAGGGCCTCAAGTTTAGAAAGTGCCAAGGTTGTCCTATAACCTCCCTACATCATGTCATGTGTGCATTTGCCTGTAGACATGAGTAAAGTAGCTTAAATGCTAACATGCTACCGGCTACCATGCTAGCACCTAGCAAGAGGGCCTTAAGTTTAGAAACTGCCAAGGTTGTCCTATAACCTCCCCACATCATGCCATGTGTGTATTTGCCTTTAAACGTGAGTAAATTAGCTTATATGCTAACACGCTAACAGTCATTACGTTAGCACCTAGCAAGAGAGCCTCAAGTTTAGAAAGTGCCAAGGATGTCCTATAACGTCCCTGCATCATGCATGTGTGTATTTGCCTTTAAACATGAGCAAATTAGCTTAAATGCTAACATGCTAACAGTCATCATGCTAGCACCTAGCAAGAGAGTCCCAAGTTTAGAAAGTGCCAAGGATGTCCTATAACGTCCCTGCATCATGCATATGTGTATTTGCCTTTAAACATGAGCAAATTAGCTTAAATGCTAACATGCTAACGGCTAACATGCTAGCACCTAGCAAGAGGGTTTCAAGTTTAGAAAGTGCCAAGGTTGTCCTATAACCTCCCTATATCATGCCATGTGTGTATTTGCCTTTAAACGTGAGTAAATTAGCTTAAATGCTAACATGCTAACGGCTACCATGCTAGCACCTAGCAAGAGAGCCTCAAGTTTAGAAACTGCCAAGGTTGTCCTTTGACCTCCCTACATCATGCCATGTGTGTATTTGCCTTTAGACATGAGTAAATTAGCTTAAATGCTAACATGCTAACATGCTAGCAATTAGCATTTAGCCACAGAGAGAGTTCAGAAGTTTATCTAAAAAATGAGCCATCAATCACGTTTCTACGTGGCCGTATGGCTGAGCTACAAGGCTGTGAAAAGTCTGTAAATTCTCGTTTTCTCTGGAATGCGGCTGTTCTAAAAATAGAATCGTGTACCTAATCTAGTGGCCGATTTTTTTTTTCTATCGCGAATAGCGTCGCCATGGTTACACGAAACGTTCCAAAAAATAAATACCGCTGTAGTCCCGAGCGTCACGATTCCGACGGTGTAACATGTGTGGGGATCCTTCTTGCGGTTTTGGCCGCATTACGCGCGCAAAAATGGGAAGATTAAGATATAATAAGAAGAAAAATAACTAAACACCACAAGCAATAACAATATGGGCTGGCTCAGTAGCCAGCCCATAGACTGCTACTGCAAGTAGCAGTCTATGGGCTGGCTACTGAGCCAGTCCATAACTAGAAAATTCCCGCGGAAATTTTGATGGACTGGCCACCTGTGCTGTGAACCTCGGGCCCGGTGCACCAACGGCTACCGCGGTAGCACCTAGCAAGAAAGCCTCAAGTACGGAAAAGGTTGATGCAGTCCCATAGTGTCCCCACATCATGCCAAGAGTGTATTTGCCTTTAAACTTGAGTAAATTAGCTAAAATGCTAAAATGCTAAAATGCTAACATGATAACGGCTACCGTGCTAACACGTAGCAAAACAGCCTCAGGTCCTGAAAAGTTTGGGGCAGTCCTACAGTGTCCCCACATCATGCCATGTGTGTATTTTCCTTTAGATATGAGTAAATTAGCTAAGATGCTAACATGCTAACAGTCATCATGCTAGCACCTAGCAAGAGGGCCTCAAGTTTAGAAAGTACCAAGGTTGTCCTATAACCTCCCCACATCATGACATGTGCTTAGTAGCCTTTAATCATGAGTAAATTAGCTTAAATGCTAACATGCTAACAGTTATCATGCTAGCACCTAGCAAGAGAACCTCAACTTTAGAAAGTGCCAAGGTTGTCCTGTAACATCCCTACACCATGCCATGTGTGTATTTGCCTGTATACATGAGTAAATTAGCTTAAATGCTAACATGCTAACGGCTACCATGCTAGCACCTAGCAAGAGGGTTTCAAGTTTACAAAGTGCCAAGGTTGTCCTATAACCTCCCTATATCATGCCATGTGTGTATTTGCCTTTAAACGTGAGTAAATTAGCTTAAATGCTAACATGCTAACGGCTACCATGCTAGCACCTAGCAAGAGAGCCTCAAGTTTAGAAAGTGCCATGGTTGTCCTATAACCTCCCTACATCATGCCATGTGTGTATTTGCCTTTAGACATGAGTAAATTAGCTTAAATGCAAACATGCTAACGGCTACCATGCTAGCACCTAGCAAGAGGGTTTCAAGTTTACAAAGTGCCAAGGTTGTCCTATAACCTCCCTATATCCTGCCATGTGTGTATTTGCCTTTAAACGTGAGTAAATTAGCTTAAATGCTAACATGCTAACAGTTATCATGCTAGCACCTAGCTAGAGAGCCTCAAGTTTAGAAAGTGCCAAGGTTGCCCTATAACCTCCCTACATCATGCCATGTGTGTATTTGCCTTTAGACATGAGTAAATTAGCTTAAATGCTAACATGCTAGCACCTAGCAAGACAGCCTTAAGTTTAGAAACTGCCAAGGTTGTCCTATAACCTCCCCACATCATGCCATGTGTGTATTTGCCTTTAAACGTGAGTAAATTAGCTTATATGCTAACACGCTAACAGTCATTATGCTAGCACCTAGCAAGAGAGCCTCAAGTTTAGAAAGTGCCAAGGATGTCCTATAACGTCCCTGCATCATGCATGTGTGTATTTGCCTTTAAACATGAGCAAATTAGCTTAAATGCTAACATGCTAACAGTCATCATGCTAGCACCTAGCAAGAGACCCTCAAGTTTAGAAAGTGCCAAGGTTGTCCTATAACCTCCCTACATCATGTCATGTGTGTATTTGCCTTTAGACATGAGTAAATTAGCTTAAATGCTAACATGCTAACGGCTAACATGCTAGCACCTAGCAAGAGAGTTTCAAGTTTACAAAGTGACAAGGTTGTCCTTCAACCTCCCTATATCATGCCATGTGTGTATTTGCCTTTAAACATGGGTAAATTAGCTTAAATGCTAACATGCTAACGGCTACCATGCTAGCACCTAGCAAGAGGGTTTCAAGTTTACAAAGTGCCAAGGTTGTCCTATAACCTCCCTATATCATGCCATGTGTGTATTTGCCTTTAAACGTGAGTAAATTAGCTTAAATGCTAACATGCTAACAGTTATCATGCTAGCACCTAGCAAGAGAGCCTCAAGTTTAGAAAGTGCCAAGGTTGCCCTATAACCTCCCTACATCATGCCATGTGTGTATTTGCCTTTAGACATGAGTAAATTAGCATAAATGCTAACATGCTAGCACCTAGCAAGACAGCCTTAAGTTTAGAAACTGCCAAGGATGTCCTATGACGTCCCTGCATCATGCATGTGTGTATTTGCCTTTAAACGTGAGCAAATTAGCTTAAATGCTAACATGCTAACAGTCATCATGCTAGCACCTAGCAAGAGAGTCCCAAGTTTAAAAAGTGCCAAGGTTGTCCTATCACCTCCCTACATCATGCCATGTGTGTATTTGCCTTTAAACATGAGCAAATTAGCTTAAATGCTAACATGCTAACAGTTATCATGCTAACACCTACCAAGAGAGTCCCAAGTTTAGAAAGTGCCAAGGTTGTCCTATAACCTCCCTACATCATGCAATGTGTGTATTTGCCTTTAGACATGAGTGAATTAGCTTAAATGCTAACATGCTAACGGCTAACATGCTAGCACCTAGCAAGACAGCCTCAAGTTTAGAAACTACCAAGGTTGTCCTATAACCTCCCCACATCATGTCATGTGTGTATTTGCCTTTAAACATGAGTAAATTAGCTTAAATGCTAACATGCTTACAATCATTATGCTAGCACCTAGCAAGAGAGCCTCAAGTTTAGAAAGTGCCAAGTTTGTCCTATAACCTCCCTACACCATGCCATATGTGTATTTGCCTGAAGACATGAGTAAATTAGCTTAAATGCTAACATGCTAACGGCTACCATGTTAGCACCTAGCAAGAGAACATCAAGTTGAGAAAGTGCCAAGGTTGTCCTATAACCTCCCTACATCATGCCATGTGTGTATTTGCCTTTAGACATGAGTAAATTAGCTTAAATGCTAACATGCTATGAGTTATCATGCTAACACCTAGCAAGAGAGCCTCAAGTTTAGAAAGTGCCAAGGTTGTCCTATAACCTCCCTACATCATGCCATGTGTGTATTTGCCTTTAGACATGAGTAAATTACCTTAAATGCTAACATGCTAACGGCTAACATGCTAGCACCTAGCATGACAGCCTCAAGTTTAGAAACTGCCATGGATGTCCTATGACGTCCCTGCATCATGCATGTGTGTATTTGCCTTTAAACATGAGCAAATTAGCTTAAATGCTAACATGCTAACAGTCATCATGCTAGCACCTAGCAAGAGAGCCTCAAGTTTAGAAAGTGCCAAGGTTGTCCAATAACATCCCTACACCATGCCATGTGTGTATTTGCCTGTATACATGAGTAAATTAGCTTAAATGCTAACATGCTAACGGCTACCATGCTAGCACCTAGCAAGAGGGTTTCAAGTTTACAAAGTGCCAAGGTTGTCCTATAACCTCCCTATATCATGCCATGTGTGTATTTGCCTTTAGACGTGAGTAAATTAGCTTAAATGCTAACATGCTAACGGCTAACATGCTAGCACCTAGCAAGACAGCCTCAAGTTTAGAAACTACCAAGGTTGTCCTATAACCTCCCTACATCATGTCATGTGTGCAATTGCCTTTAAACGTGAGTGAATTAGCTGAAATGCTAACGTGCTAACGGCTACCATGCTAGCACCTAGCAAGAGGGCCTCAAGTTTAGAAAGTGCCAAGGTTGTCCTATAACCTCCCTACATCATGTCATGTGTGCATTTGCCTGTAGACATGAGTAAATTAGCTTAAATGCTAACATGCTAACGGCTAACATGCTAGCACCTAGCAAGAGAGTTTCAAGTTTACAAAGTGCCAAGGTTGTCCTTCAATCTCCATATATCATGCCATGTGTGTATATGCCTTTAAACGTGAGTAAATTAGCTTAAATGCTAACATGCTAACAGTTATCATGCTAGCACCTAGCAAGAGACCCTCAAGTTTAGAAAGTGCCAAGGTTGTCCTATAACCTCCCTACATCATGCCATGTGTGTATTTGCCTTTAGACATGAGTAAATTAGCTAAAATGTTAACATGCTAACGGCTAACATGCTAGCACCTAGCAAGAGAGCCTCAAGTTTAGAAACTGCCAAGGATGTCCTATAACGTCCCTGCATCATGCATGTGTGTATTTGCCTTTAAACATGAGCAAATTAGCTTAAATGCTAACATGCTAACAGTCATCATGCTAGCACCTAGCAAGAGAGTCCCAAGTTTAGAAAGTGCCAACGTTGTCCTATAACATCCCTACATCATGCCATGTGTGTATTTGCCTTTAAACATGAGTAAATTAGCTTAAATGCTAACATGCTAACGGCTAACATGCTAGCACCTAGCAAGACAGCCTCAAGTTTAGAAACTACCAAGGTTGTCCTATAACCTTTCCACATCATGTCATGTGTGTATTTGCCTTTAAACGTGAGTAAATTAGCTTAAATGCTAACATGCTAATAATCATTATGCTAGCACCTAGCAAGAGAGCCTCAAGTTTAGAAAGTGCCAAGGTTGTCCTATAACCTACCTACACCATGCCATATGTGTATTTGCCTTTAGACATGAGTAAATTAGCTTAAATGCTAACATGCTAACGGCTACCATGCTAGCACCTAGCAAGACAGCCTCAAGTTTAGAAACTGCTAAGGTTGTCCTATAACCTCCCTACATCATGCCATGTGTGCAATTGCCTTTAAACGTGAGTAAATTAGCTTAAATGCTAACATGCTAACGGCTACCATGCTAGCACCTAGCAAGAGAGCCTCAAGTTTAGAAACTGCCAAGGTTGTCCTATGACCTCCCTACATCATGCCATGTGTGTATTTGCCTTTAGACATGAGTAAATTAGCTTAAATGCTAACATGCTAACATGCTAGCAATTAGCATTTAGCCACAGAGAGAGTTCAGAAGGTTATCTAAAAAATGAGCCATCAATCACGTTTCTACGTGGCCGTATGGCTGAGCTACAAGGCTGTGAAAAGTCTGTAAATTCTCGTTTTCTCTGGAATGCGGCTGTTCTAAAAATAGAATGGTGTACCTAATCTAGTGGTCGATTTTTTTTTCTATCGCGAATAGCGTCGCCATGGTTACACGAAACGTTCCAAAAAATAAATACCGCTGTAGTCCCGAGCGTCACGATTCCGACGGTGTAACATGTGTGGGGGTCCTTCTTGCGGTTTTGGCCGCATTACGCGCGCAAAAATGGGAAGATTAAGATATAATAAGAAGAAAAATAACTAAACACCACAAGCAATAACAATATGGGCTGGCTCAGTAGCCAGCCCATAGACTGCTACTGCAAGTAGCAGTCTATGGGCTGGCTACTGAGCCAGTCCATAACTAGAAAATTCCCGCGGAAATTTTGATGGACTGGCCACCTGTGCTGTGAACCTCAGGCCCGGTGCGCCAACGGCTACCGCGGTAGCACCTAGCAAGAAAGCCTCAAGTACGGAAAAGGTTGATGCAGTCCCATAGTGTCCCCACATCATGCCAAGAGTGTATTTGCCTTTAAACTTGAGTAAATTAGCTAAAATGCTAAAATGCTAAAATGCTAACATGATAACAGTTATCATGCTAGCACCTAGCAAGACAGCCTCAAGTTTAGAAACTGCCAAGGATGTCCTATAACGTCCCTGCATCATGCATGTGTTAATTTGCCTTTAAACATGAGCAAATTAGCTTAAATGCTAACATGCTAACAGTCATCATGCTAGCACCTAGCAAGAGAGTCCCAAGTTTAGAAAGTGCCAAGGTTGTCCTATAACCTCCCCACATCATGTCATGTGTGTATTTGCCTTTAAACGTGAGTAAATTAGCTTAAATGCTAACATGCTAACGGCTAACATGCTAGCACCTAGCAAGACAGTCTGAAGTTTAGAAACTACCAAGGTTGTCCTATAGCCTCCCCACATCATGTCATGTGTGTATTTGCCTTTAAACGTGAGTAAATTAGCTTAAATGCTAACATGCTAACAATCATTATGCTAGCACCTAGCAAGAGAGCCTCAAGTTTAGAAAGTGCCAAGGTTGTCCTATAACCTCCCTACACCATGCCATATGTGTATTTGCCTGAAGACATGAGTAAATTAGCTTAAATGCTAACATGCTAACGGCTACCATGCTAACACCTAGCAAGAGAGCATCAAGTTGAGAAAGTGCCAAGGTTGTCCTATAACCTCCCTACATCATGCCATGTGTGTATTTGCCTTTAGACATGAGTAAATTACCTTAAATGCTAACATGCTAACGGCTACCATGTTAGCACCTAGCAAGAGGGTTTCAAGTTTAGAAAGTGCCAAGGTTGTCCTATAACCTCCCTATATCATGCCATGTGTGTATTTTCCTTTAAACGTGAGTAAATTAGCTTAAATGCTAACATGCTAACAGTTATCATGCTAGCACCTAGCAAGAGAGCCTCAAGTTTAGAAAGTGCCAAGGTTGTCCTATAACCTCCCTACATCATGCCATGTGTGTATTTGCCTTTAAACGTGAGTACATTAGCTTAAATGCTAACATGCTAACAATCATTATGCTAGCACCTAGCAAGAGAGCCTCAAGTTTAGAAAGTGCCAAGGTTGTCCTATAACCTCCCTACACCATGCCATATGTGTATTTGCCTGAAGACATGAGTAAATTAGCTTAAATGCTAACATGCTAACGGCTACCATGCTAACAACTAGCAAGAGAGCATCAAGTTGAGAAAGTGCCAAGGTTGTCCTATAACCTCCCTACATCATGCCATGTGTGTATTTGCCTTTAGACATGAGTAAATTACCTTAAATGCTAACATGCTAACGGCTACCATGTTAGCACCTAGCAAGAGAGCCTCAAGTTTAGAAAGTGCCAAGGTTGTCCTATAACCTCCCTACATCATGCCATGTGTGTATTTGCCTTTAGACATGACTAAATTAGCTTAAATGCTAACATGCTAACGGCTACCATGTTAGCACCTAGCAAGAGGGTTTCAAGTTTAGAAAGTGCCAAGGTTGTCCTATAACCTCCCTATATCATGCCATGTGTGTATTTGCCTTTAAACGTGAGTAAATTAGCTTAAATGCTAACATGCTAACAGTTATCATGCTAGCACCTAGCAAGACAGCCTCAAGTTTAGAAACTACCAAGGTTGTCCTATAACCGCCCCAGATCATGTCATGTGTGTATTTGCCTTTAAACGTGAGTAAATTAGCTTAAATGCTAACATGCTAACGGCTACCATGCTAGCACCTAGCAAGAGAGCCTCAAGTTTAGAAACTGCCAAGGTTGTCCTTTGACCTCCCTACATCATGCCATGTGTGTATTTGCCTTTAGACATGAGTAAATTAGCTTAAATGCTAACATGCTAACATGCTAGCAATTAGCATTTAGCCACAGAGAGAGTTCAGAAGTTTATCTAAAAAATGAGCCATCAATCACGTTTCTACGTGGCCGTATGGCTGAGCTACAAGGCTGTGAAAAGTCTGTAAATTTTCGTTTCTTTCACTGGCATGAGCTGTTCTAAAAATAGAACTGGGGTGTCCCTAATATAGTGGCCGATTTTTTTTTCTATCGCGAATACCGTCGCCATGGTTACACGAAACGTTCCAAAAAATAAATACCGCTGTAGTCCCGAGCGTCACGATTCCGGCGGTGTACCATGTGTGGGGGTCCTTCATGTGGTTTCGGCCGCATTACGCGCGCAAAAAGTGGAAGATTAAGATATAAGAATAAAAACTAGAAAATTCCCGCGGAAATTTTGATGGACTGGCCACCTGTGCTGTGAACCTCGGGCCCGGTGTGCCAACGGCTACCGCGGTAGCACCTAGCAAGAAAGCCTCAAGTACGGAAAAGGTTGATGCAGTCCCATAGTGTCCCCACATCATGCCAAGTGTGTATTTGCCTTTAAACTTGACTAAATTAGCTAAAATGCTAACATGCTAACGGCTACCGTGCTAACACATAGCAAAACAGCCTCAGGTCCTGAAAAGTTTGGGGCAGTCCTACAGTGTCCCCACATCATGCCATGTGTGTATTTTCCTCTAGACATGAGTAAATTAGCTAAAATGCTAACATGCTAACAGTCATCATGCTAGCACCTAGCAAGAGGGCCTCAAATTTAGAAAGTACCAAGGTTGTCCTATAACCTCCCCACATCATGACATGTGCTTAGTAGCCTTTAGGCATGAGTAAATTAGCTTAAATGCTAGCATGCTAACAGTTATCATGCTAGCACCTAGCAAGAGACACTCAAGTTTAGAAAGTGCCAAGGTTGTCCGATAACCTCCCGACATCATGCCATGTGTGTATTTGCCTTTAGACATGAGTAAATTAGCTTAAATGCTAACGTGCTAACGGCTACCATGCTAGCACCTAGCAAGAGGGCCTCAAGTTTAGAAAGTGCCAAGGTTGTCCTATAACCTCCCTACATCATGTCATGTGTGCATTTGCCTTTAGACATGAGTAAATTAGCTTAAATGCTAACATGCTAACGGCTAACATGCTAGCACCTAGCAAGACAGCCTCAAGTTTAGAAACTACCAAGGATGTCCTATAACCTCCCCACATCATGTCATGTGTATATTTGCCTTTAAATGTGAGTAAATTAGCTTAAATGCTAATATGCTAACAATCATTATGCTAGCACCTAGCAAGACAGCCTCAAGTTTAGAAATTGCCAAGGTTGTCCTATAACCTCCCTACACCGTGCCATATGTGTATTTGCCTGAAGACATGAGTAAATTAGCTTAAATGCTAACATGCTAACGGCTACCATGCTAGCACCTAGCAAGAGAGCATCAAGTTGAGAAAGTGCCAAGGTTGTCCTATAACCTCCCTACATCATGCCATGTGTGTATTTGCCTTTAGACATGAGTAAATTAGCTTAAATGCTAACATGCTAACAGCTACCATGTTAGCACCTAGCAAGAGGGTTTCAAGTTTAGAAAGTGCCAAGGTTGTCCTATAACCTCCCTATATCATGCCATGTGTGTATTTGCCTTTAAACGTGAGTAAATTAGCTTAAATGCTAAAATGCTAACAGTTATCATGCTAGCACATAGCAAGAGAGCCTCAAGTTTAGAAAGTGCCAAGGTTGTCCTATAACCTCCCTACATCATGCCATGTGTGTATTTGCCTTTAGACATGAGTAAATTAGCTTAAATGCTAACATGCTAACGGCTAACATGCTAGCACCTAGCAAGAGAACCTCAAGTTTAGAAAGTGCCAAGGTTGTCCTTCAACCTCCCTATATCATGCCATGTGTGTATATGCCTTTAAACGTGAGTAAATTAGCTTAAATGCTAACATCCTAACAGTTATCATGCTAGCACCTAGCAAGAGACCCTCAAGTTTAGAAAGTGCCAAGGTTGTCCTATAACCTCCCTACATCATGCCATGTGTGTATTTGCCTTTAGACATGAGTAGCTTAAATGCTAACATGCTAACGGCTAACATGCTAGCACCTAGCAAGACAGCCTCAAGTTTAGAAACTGCCAAGGATGTCCTATAACGTCCCTGCATCATGCATATGTGTATTTGCCTTTAAACATGAGCAAATTAGCTTAAATGCTAACATGCTAACAGTCATCATGCTAGCACCTAGCAAGAGAGTCCCAAGTTTAGAAAGTGCCAAGGTTGTCCTATAACATCCCTACATCATGCCATGTGTGTATTTGCCTTTAGACATGAGTAAATTAGCTTAAATGCTAACATGCTAACGGCTAACATGCTAGCACCTAGCAAGACAGCCTCAAGTTTAGAAACTACCAAGGTTGTCCTATAACCTCCCCACATCATGTCATGTGTATATTTGCCTTTAAACGTGAGTAAATTAGCTTAAATGCTAACATGCTAACAATCATTATGCTAGCACCTAGCAAGACAGCCTCAAGTTTAGAAAGTGCCAAGGTTGTCCTATAACCTCCCTACACCATGCCATATGTGTATTTGCCTGAAGACATGAGTAAATTAGCTTAAATGCTAACATGCTAACGGCTACCATGTTAGCACCTAGCAAGAGGGTTTCAAGTTTAGAAAGTGCCAAGGTTGTCCTATAACCTCCCTATATCATGCCATGTGTGTATTTGCCTTTAAACGTGAGTAAATTAGCTTAAAGGCTAACATGCTAACAGTTCTCATGCTAGCACCTAGCAAGAGAGCCTCAAGTTTAGAAAGTGCCAAGGTTGTCCTATAACCTCCCTACATCATGCCATGTGTGTATTTGCCTTTAGACATGAGTAAATTAGCTTAAATGCTAACATGCTAACGGCTAACATGCTAGCACCTAGCAAGAGAGCCTCAAGTTTAGAAACTGCCAAGGTTGTCCTATGACCTCCCTACATCATGCCATGTGTGTATTTGCCTTTAGACATGAGTAAATTAGCTTAAATGCTAACATGCTAACATGCTAGCAATTAACATTTAGCCACAGAGAGAGTTCAGACATTTATCTCAAAAATGAGCCATCAATCACGTTTCTACGTGGCCGTATGGCTGAGCTAAAAGGCTGTGAAAAGTCTGTAAATTCTCGTTTTCTATGTGCTGTTCTAAAAATAGAACAGCGATTCCCTAATCAAGTGGCCCATTTTTTAACGTTTTCGTTAATAGCGTCGCCATGGTTACACAAAACTTTCCAAAAATTAAATACCGCTGTAGTCCCGAGCGCCACGTTTCCGGCGGTGTAACATGTGTGGGGGTCCTTCTTGCGGTTTTGGCCGCATTACGCGCGCAAAAAGTGGAAGATTAAGATATAAGAATAAAAAAAATAACTAGAAAATTCCCGCGGAAATTTTGATGGACTGGCCACCTGTGCTGTGAACCTCGGGCCCGGTGGGCCAACGGCTACCGCGGTAGCACCTAGCAAGAAAGCCTCAAGTACGGAAAAAGTTGATGCAGTCCCATAGTGTCCCCACATCATGCCAAGTGTGTAATTGCCTTTAAACTTGAGTAAATTAGCTTAAATGCTAACATGCTAACAATCATTATGCTAGCACCTAGCAAGAGAGCCTCAAGTTTAGAAAGTGCCAAGGTTGTCCTATAACCTCCCTACATCATGCCATGTGTGTATTTGCCTTTAGACATGAGTAAATTAGCTTTAATGCTAACATGCTAACAATCATTATGCTTGCACCTAGCAAGAGAGCCTCAAGTTTAGAAAGTGCCAAGGTTGTCCTATAACCTCCCTACACCATGCCATATGTGTATTTGCCTGAAGACATGAGTAAATTAGCTTAAATGCTAACATGCTAACGGCTACCATGCTAGCACCTAGCAAGAGGGTTTCAAGTTTAGAAAGTGCCAAGGTTGTCCTATAACCTCCCTATATCATGCCATGTGTGTATTTGCCTTTAGATATGAGTAAATTAGTTTAAATGCTAACATGCTAGCACCTAGCAAGACAGCCTTAAGTTTAGAAACTGACAAGGATGTCCTATGACGTCCCTGCATCATGCATGTGTGTATTTGCCTTTAAACGTGAGCAAATTAGCTTAAATGCTAACATGCTAACAGTCATCATGCTAGCACCTAGCAAGAGAGTCCCAAGTTTAGAAAGTGCCAAGGTTGTCCTATCACCTCCCTACATCATGCCATGTGTGTATTTGCCTTTAAACATGAGTAAATTAGCTTAAATGCTAACATGCTAACAATCATTATGCTAGCACCTAGCAAGAGAGCCTCAAGTTTAGAAAGTGCCAAGGTTGTCCTATAACCTCCCTACATCATGCCATGTGTGTATTTGCCTTTAGACATGATTACATTAGCTTAAATGCTAACATGCTAACGGCTACCATGCTAGCACCTAGCAAGAGAGCATCAAGTTGAGAAAGTGCCAAGGTTGTCCTACAACCTCCCCACATCATGTCATGTGTGTATTTGCCTTTAAACATGAGTAAATTAGCTTAAATGCTAACATGCTAACAATCATTATGCTAGCACCTAGCAAGAGAGCCTCAAGTTTAGAAAGTGCCAAGGTTGTCCTATAACCTCCCTACACCATGCCATATGTGTGTTTGCCTGAAGACATGAGTAAATTAGCTTCAATGCTAACATGCTAACGGCTACCATGCTAGCACCAAGCAAGAGAGCATCAAGTTGAGAAAGTGCCAAGGTTGTCCTATAACCTCCCTACATCATGCCATGTGTGTATTTGCCTTTAGACATGAGTAAATTAGCTTAAATGCTAACATGCTAACGGCTACCATGCTAGCACCTAGCAAGAGAGCATCAAGTTGAGAAAGTGCCAAGGTTGTCCTAGAACCTCCCTACATCATGCTATGTGTGTATTTGCCTTTAGACATGAGTAAATTAGCTTAAATGCTAACATGCTAACGGCTACCATGCTAGCACCTAGCAAGAGGGTTTCAAGTTTACAAAGTGCCAAGGTTGTCCTATAACCTCCCTATATCATGCCATGTGTGTATTTGCCTTTAAACGTGAGTAAATTAGCTTAGATGCTAACATGCTAACAGTTATCATGCTAGCACCTAGCAAGAGGGTTTCAAGTTTACAAAGTGCCAAGGTTGTCCTATAACCTCCCTATATCATGCGGTGTGTGTATTTGCCTTTAAACGTGAGTAAATTAGCTTAGATGCTAACATGCTAACAGTTATCATGCTAGCACCTAGCAAGAGAGCCTCAAGTTTAGAAAGCGCCAAGGTTGTCCTATAACCTCCAGACATCATGCCATGTGTGTATTTGCCTTTAGACATGAGTAAATTAGCTTAAATGCTAACATGCTAACGGCTACCATGCTAGCACCTAGCAAGAGGGTTTCAAGTTCAGAAAGTGCCAAGGTTGTCCTATAACCTCCCTACATCATGCCATGTGTGTATTTGCCTTTAGACATGAGCAAATTAGCTTAAATGCTAACATGCTAACGGCTAACATGCTACCACATAGCAAGACAGCCTCAAGTTTAGAAACTGCAAAGGATGTCCAATAACGTCCCTGCATCATGCATGTGTGTATTTGCCTTTAAACATGAGCAAATTAGCTTAAATGCTAACATGCTAACAGTCATCATGCTAGCACCTAGCAAGAGAGTTCCATTTTTAGAAAGTGCCAAGGTTGTCCTATAACCTCCCTACATCATGCCATCTGTGTATTTGCCTTTAGACATGAGCAAATTAGCTTAAATGCTAACATGCTAACGGCTAACATGCTAGCACCTAGCAAGACAGCCTCAAGTTTAGAAACTGCCAAGGTTGTCCTATAACGTCCCTGCATCATGCATGTGTGTATTTGCCTTTAAACAAAAGCAAATTAGCTTAAATGCTAACATGCTAACAGTCATCATGCTAGCACCTAGCAAGAGAGTCCCAAGTTTAGAAAGTGCCAAGGTTGTCCTATAACCTCCCTACACCATGCCATATGTGTGTTTGCCTGAAGACATGAGTAAATTAGCTTCAATGCTAACATGCTAACGGCTACCATGCTAGCACCTAGCAAGAGAGCATCAAGTTGAGAAAGTGCCAAGGTTGTCCTATAACCTCCCTACATCATGCCATGTGTGTATTTGCCTTTAGACATGAGTAAATTAGCTTAAATGCTAACATGCTAACGGCTACCATGCTAGCACCTAGCAAGAGAGCATCAAGTTGAGAAAGTGCCAAGGTTGTCCTAGAACCTCCCTACATCATGCCATGTGTGTATTTGCCTTTAGACATGAGTAAATTAGCTTAAATGCTAACATGCTAACGGCTACCATGCTAGCACCTAGCAAGAGGGTTTCAAGTTTACAAAGTGCCAAGGTTGTCCTATAACCTCCCTATATCATGCCATGTGTGTATTTGCCTTTAAACGTGAGTAAATTAGCTTAGATGCTAACATGCTAACAGTTATCATGCTAGCACCTAGCAAGAGGGTTTCAAGTTTACAAAGTGCCAAGGTTGTCCTATAACCTCCCTATATCATGCCGTGTGTGTATTTGCCTTTAGACATGAGCAAATTAGCTTAAATGCTAACATGCTAACAGTTATCATGCTAGCACCTAGCAAGAGAGCCTCAAGTTTAGAAACTACCAAGGTTGTCCTATAGCCTCCCCACATCATGTCATGTGTGTATTTGCCTTTAAACGTGAGTAAATTAGCTTAAATGCTAACATGCTACAATCATTATGCTAGCACCTAGCAAGAGAGCCTCAAGTTTAGAAAGTGCCAAGGTTGTCCTATAACCTCCCTACACCATGCCATATGTGTATTTGCCTGAAGACATGAGTAAATTAGCTTAAATGCTAACATGCTAACGGCTACCATGCTAGCACCTAGCAAGAGAGCATCAAGTTGAGAAAGTGCCAAGGTTGTCCTATAACCTCCCTACATCATGCCATGTGTGTATTTGCCTTTAAACGTGAGTAAATTAGCTTAAATGTTAACATGTTAACAGTTATCATGCTAGCACCTAGCAATAGAGCCTCAAGTTTAGAAAGTGCCAAGGTTGTCCTATAACCTCCCGACATCATGCCATGTGTGTATTTGCCTTTAGACATGAGTAAATTAGCTTAAACGCTAACATGCTAACGGCTAGCATGCTAGCACCCAGCAAGACATCCTCAAGTTTAGAAACTACCAAGGTTGTCCTATAACCTCCCCACATCATGTCATGTGTGTATTTGCCTTTAAACGTGAGTAAATTAGCTTAAATGCTAACATGCTAACAATCGTCATGCTAGCACCTCGCAAGACAGCCTCAAGTTTAGAAAGTGCCAAGGTTGTCCTATAACCTCCCTACATCATGCCATGTGTGTATTTGCCTTTAGACATGAGTAAATTAGCTTAAATGCTAACATGCTAACGGCTAATATGCTAGCACCTAGCAAGACAGCCTCAAGTTTAGAAACTACCAAGGTTGTCCTATAGCCTCCCCACATCATGTCATGTGTGTATTTGCCTTTAAACGTGAGTAAATTAGCTTAAATGCTAACATGCTAACAATCATTATGCTAGCACCTAGCAAGAGGTTCTCAAGTTCAGAAACTGCCAAGGTTGTCCTATAACCTTCCTGCATCATGCCATGTGTGTATTTGCCTTTAGACATGATTAAATTAGCTTAAATGCTAACATGCTAACAGTCATCATGCTAGCACCTAGCAAGAGAGCCTCAAGTTTAGAAAGTGCCAAGGTTGTCCTATAACCTCCCTACATCATGTCATGTGTGCATTTGCCTGTAGAAATGAGTAAATTAGCTTAAATGCTAACATGCTAACGGCTACCATGCTAGCACCTAGCAAGAGGGCCTGAAGTTTAGAAACTGCCAAGGTTGTCCTATAACCTCCCCACATCATGCCATGTGTGTATTTGCCTTTAAACGTGAGTAAATTAGCTTATATGCTAACACGCTAACAGTCATTATGCTAGCACCTAGCAAGAGAGCCTCAAGTTTAGAAAGTGCCAAGGATGTCCTATAACGTCCCTGCATCATGCATGTGTGTATTTGCCTTTAAACATGAGCAAATTAGCTTAAATGCTAACATGCTAACAGTCATCATGCTAGCACCTAGCAAGAGACCCTCAAGTTTAGAAAGTGCCAAGGTTGTCCTATAACCTCCCTACATCATGTCATGTGTGTATTTGCCTTTAGATATGAGTAAATTAGCTTAAATGCTAACATGCTAACGGCTAACATGCTAGCACCTAGCAAGAGAGTTTCAAGTTTACAAAGTGCCAAGGTTGTCCTTCAACCTCCCTATATCATGCCATGTGTGTATTTGCCTTTAAACGTGGGTAAATTAGCTTAAATGCTAACATGCTAACAGTTATCATGCTAGCACCTAGCAAGAGAGCCTCAAGTTTAAAAAGTGCCAAGGTTGTCCTATAACCTCCCTATATCATGCCATGTGTGTATTTGCCTTTAGAAATGAGTAAATTAGCTTAAATGCTAACATGCAAACGGCTAACATGCTAGCACCTAGCAAGACAGCCTCAAGTTTAGAAACTGCCAAGGATGTCCTATAACGTCCCTGCATCATGCATATGTGTATTTGCCTTTAAACATGAGCAAATTAGCTTAAATGCTAACATGCTAACAGTCATCATGCTAGCACCTAGCAAGAGAGTCCCAAGTTTAGAAAGTGCCAAGGTTGTCCTATAACATCCCTACATCATGACATGTGTGTATTTGCCTTTAGACATGAGTAAATTACCTTAAATGCTAACATGCTAACGGCTAACATGCTAGCACCTAGCAAGACAGCCTTAAGTTTAGAAACTACCAAGGTTGTCCTATAACCTCCCCACATCATGCCATGTGTGTATTTGCCTTTAAACGTGAGTAAATTAGCTTATATGCTAACACGCTAACAGTCATTATGCTAGCACCTAGCAAGAGAGCCTCAAGTTTAGAAACTGCCAAGGATGTCCTATAACGTCCCTGCATCATGCATGTGTGTATTTTCCTTTAAACATGAGCAAATTAGCTTAAATGCTAACATGCTAACAGTCATCATGCTAGCACCTAGCAAGACAGCCTCAAGTTTAGAAACTGCCAAGGTTGTCCTATAACCTCCCTACATCATGCCATGTGTGTATTTGCCTTTAGACATGAGTAAATTAGCTTAAATGCTAACATGCTAACGGCTAACATGATAGCACCGAGCAAGACAGCCTCAAGTTTAGAAACTGCCAAGGATGTCCTATAACGTCCCTGCATCATGTCATGTGTGTATTTGCCTTTAAACGTGAGTGAATTAGCTTAAATGCTAACATGCTAACAATCATTATGCTAGCACCTAGCACGAGAGCCTCAAGTTTAGAAAGTGCCAAGGTTGTCCTATAACCTCCCTACACCATGCCATATGTGTATTTGCCTTTAGACATGAGTAAATTAGCTTAAATGCTAACATGCTAACGGCTACCATGCTAGCACCTAGCAAGAGAGCCTCAAGTTTAGAAACTGCTAAGGTTGTCCTATAACCTCCCTACATCATGTCATGTGTGCAATTGCCTTTAAACGTGAGTAAATTAGCTTAAATGCTAACATGCTAACGGGTCCATGCTAGCACCTAGCAAGAGAGCCTCAAGTTTAGAAACTGCCAAGGTTGTCCTAGAACCTCCCTGCATCATGCCATTGGTGTATTTGCCTTTAAACATGAGTAAATTAGCTTAAATGCTAACATGCTAACATGCTAGCAATTAGCATTTAGCCACATAGAGAGTTCAGAAGTTTATTTAAAAAATGAGCCATCAACCACGTTTCTACGTGGCCGTATGGCTGAGCTACAAGGCTGTGAAAAGTCTGTAAATTCTCGTTTTCTCTGGAATGCGGCTGTTCTAAAAATAGAATGGTGTACCTAATCTAGTGGCCGATTTTTTTTTCTATCGCAAATAGCGTCGCCATGGTTACACGAAACGTTCCAAAAAATAAATACCGCTGTAGTCCCGAGCGTCACGATTCCGACGGTGTAACATGTGTGGGGGTCCTTCTTGCGGTTTTGGCCGCATTACGCGCACAAAAAGTGGAAGATTAAGATATAAGAATAACTAGAAAATTCCCGCGGAAATTTTGATGGACTGGCCACCTGTGCTGTGAACCTCGGGCCCGGTGCACCAACGGCTACCGCGGTAGCACCTAGCAAGAAAGCCTCAAGTACGGAAAAGGTTGATGCAGTCCCATAGTGTCCCCACATCATGCCAAGAGTGTATTTGCCTTTAAACTTGAGTAAATTAGCTAAAATGCTAAAATGCTAACATGATAACGGCTACCGTGCTAACACGTAGCAAAACAGCCTCAGGTCCTGAAAAGTTTGGGGCAGTCCTACAGTGTCCCCACATCATGCCATGTGTGTATTTTCCTTTAGGTATGAGTAAATTAGCTAAAATGCTAACATGCTAACAGTCATCATGCTAGCACCTAGCAAGAGGGCCTCAAGTTTAGAAAGTACCAAGGTTGTCCTATAACCTCCCCACATCATGACATGTGCTTAGTAGCCTTTAATCATGAGTAAATTAGCTTAAATGCTAACATGCTAACAGTTATCATGCTAGCACCTAGCAAGAGAACCTCGACTTTAGAAAGTGCCAAGGTTGTCCTGTAACATCCCTACACCATGCCATGTGTGTATTTGCCTGTATACATGAGTAAATTAGCTTAAATGCTAACATGCTAACGGCTACCATGCTAGCACCTAGCAAGAGGGTTTCAAGTTTACAAAGTGCCAAGGTTGTCCTATAACCTCCCTATATCATGCCATGTGTGTATTTGCCTTTAAACGTGAGTAAATTAGCTTAAATGCTAACATGCTAACGGCTACCATGCTAGCACCTAGCAAGAGAGCCTCAAGTTTAGAAAGTGCCAAGGTTGTCCTATAACCTCCCTACATCATGCCATGTGTGTATTTGCCTTTAGACATGAGTAAATTAGCTTAAATGCAAACATGCTAACGGCTACCATGCTAGCACCTAGCAAGAGGGTTTCAAGTTTACAAAGTGCCAAGGTTGTCCTATAACCTCCCTATATCATGCCATGTGTGTATTTGCCTTTAAACGTGAGTAAATTAGCTTAAATGCTAACATGCTAACAGTTATCATGCTAGCACCTAGCAAGAGAGCCTCAAGTTTAGAAAGTGCCAAGGTTGCCCTATAACCTCCCTACATCATGCATGTGTGTATTTGCCTTTAAACGTGAGCAAATTAGCTTAAATGCTAACATGCTAACAGTCATCATGCTAGCACCTAGCAAAAGAGTCCCAAGTTTAGAAAGTGCCAAGGTTGTCCTATCACCTCCCTACATCATGCCACTTGTGTACTTGCCTTTAGACGTGAGTAAATTAGCTTAAATGCTAACATGCTAACAATCATTATGCTAGCACCTAACAAGAGAGCCTCAAGTTTAGAAAGTGCCAAGGTTGTCCTATAACCTCCCTACATCATGCGTTGTGTGTATTTGCCTTTAGACATGAGTAAATTAGCTTAAATGCTAACATGCTAACGGCTACCACGCTAGCACCTAGCAAGAGAGCATCAAACTGAGAAAGTGCCAAGGTTGTCCTATAACCTCCCCACATCATGTCATGTGTGTATTTGCCTTTAAACGTGAGTAAATTAGCTTAAATGCTAACATGCTAACAATCATTATGCTAGCACCTAGCAAGAGAGCCTCAAGTTTAGAAAGTGCCAAGGTTGTCCTATAACCTCCCTACACCATGCCATATGTGTATTTGCCTGAAGACATGAGTAAATTAGCTTAAATGCTAACATGCTAACGGCTACCATGCTAGCACCTAGCAAGAGAGCATCAAGTTGAGAAAGTGCCAAGGTTGTCCTATAACCTCCCTACATCATGCCATGTGTGTATTTGCCTTTAAACGTGAGTAAATTAGCTTAGATGCTAACATGCTAACAGTTTTCATGCTAGCACCTAGCAAGAGAGCCTCAAGTTTAGAAAGCGCCAAGGTTGTCCTATAACCTCCCTACATCATGCCATGTGTGTATATACCTTTAGACATGAGTAAATTAGCTTAAATGCTAACATGCTAACGGCTACCATGTTAGCACCTAGCAAGAGCGTTTCAAGTTTAGAAAGTGCCAAGGTTGTCCTATAACCTCCCTACATCATGCCATGTGTGTATTTGCCTTTAGTCATGAGTAAATTAGCTAAAATGCTAACATGCTAACGGCTAACATGCTAGCACCTAGCAAGAGAGCCTCAAGTTTAGAAACTGCCAAGGTTGTCCTATGACCTCCCTACATCATGCCATGTGTGTATTTGCCTTTAGACATGAGTAAATTAGCTTAAATGCTAACATGCTAACATGCTAGCAATTAGCATTTAGCCACAGAGAGAGTTCAGACGCTTATCTCAAAAATGAGCCATCAATCACGTTTCTACGTGGCCGTATGGCTGAGCTAAAAGGCTGTGAAAAGTCTGTAAATTCTCGTTTTCTATGTGCTGTTCTAAAAATAGAACAGCGATTCCCTAATCAAGTGGCCCTTTTTTTAACGTTTTCGTTAATAGCGTCGCCATGGTTACACAAAACTTTCCAAAAACTAAATACCGCTGTAGTCCCGAGCGCCACGTTTCCGGCGGTGTAACATGTGTGGGGGTCCTTCTTGCGGTTTTGGCCGCATTACGCGCGCAAAAAGTGGAAGATTAAGATATAAGAATAAAAAAAATAATAATAACTAGAAAATTCCCGCGGAAATTTTGATGGACTGGCCACCTGTGCTGTGAACCTCGGGCCCGGTGGGCCAACGGCTACCGCGGTAGCACCTAGCAAGAAAGCCTCAAGTACGGAAAAAGTTGATGCAGTCCCATAGTGTCCCCACATCATGCCAAGTGTGTAATTGCCTTTAAACTTGAGTAAATTAGCTTAAATGCTAACATGCTAACAATCGTTATGCTAGCACCTAGCAAGAGAGCCTCAAGTTTAGAAAGTGCCAAGGTTGTCCTATAACCTCCCTACATCATGCCATGTGTGTATTTGCCTTTAGACATGAGTAAATTAGCTTAAATGCTAACATGCTAACGGCTAACATGCTAGCACCTAGCAAGACAGCCTCAAGTTTAGAAACTGCCAAGGATGTCCTATAACGTCCCTGCATCATGCATGTGTGTATTTGCCATTAAACTTGAGTAAATTAGCTTAAATGCTAACATGCTAACAGTTATCATGCTAGCACCTAGCAAGAGGGCCTCAAGTTTAAAAAGTACCATGGTTGTCCTATAACCTCCCCACATCATGCCATGTGTATATTTGCCTTTAGACATGAGTAAATTAGCTTAAATGCTAACATGCTAACGGCTACCATGCTCGCACCTAGCAAGAGGGCGTCAAGTTTAGAAAGTGCCAAGGTTGTCCTATAACCTCCCTACATCATGCCATGTGTGTATTTGCCTTTAGACATGAGTGAATTAGCTTAAATGCTAACATGCTAACGGCTACCATGCTAGCACCTAGCAAGAGAGCCTGAAGTTTAGAAAGTGCCAAGGTTGTCCTATAACCTCCCTACATCATGCCATGTGTGTATTTGCCTTTAGACATGAGTAAATTAGCTTAAATGCTAACATGCTAACGGCTACCATGCTAGCACCTAGCAAGAGGGTTTCAAGTTTAGAAAGTGCCAAGGTTGTCCTATAACCTCCCTATATCATGCCATGTGTGTATTTGCCTTTAAACATGAGTAAATTAGCTTAAATGCTAACATGCTAACAGTTATCATGCTAGCACCTAGCACGAGAGCCTCAAGTTTAGAAAGTGCCAAGGTTGTCCTATAACCTCCCTACATCATGCCATGTGTGTATTTGCCATTAGACATGAGTAAATTAGCTTAAATGCTAACATGCTAACGGCTACCATGCTAACACCTAGCAAAACAGTCTAAGGTCCTGAAAAGTTTGGGGCAATCCTACAGCGTCCCCACATCATGCCAAGTGTGTATTTGCCTTTAAATGTGATTAAATTAGCTAACATGCTAACGGCTACCATGCTAACACCTAGCAAAACAGCCTCAGGTCCTGAAAAGTTTGGGGCAGTCCTACAGTGTCCCCACATCATGCCATGTGCTTAGTAGCCTTTAGGCATGAGTAAATTAGCTTAAATGCTAACATGCTAACAGTGATCATGCTAGCACTTAGCATGAGAGCCTTATGTTAAAAAAGTGCCTGGGTTGTCCTGTAACCTCCCTACATCATGCCATGTGTGTATTTGCCTTTAGACATGAGTAAATTAGCTTCAATGCTAACATGCTAACGGCTAACATGCTAGCACCTAGCAAGACAGCCTCAAGTTTAGAAAGTGTCAAGGTTGTCCTATAACCTCCCTACACCATGCCATGTGTGTATTATCTTTTAGACATGAGTAAATTAGCTTAAATGCTAACATGCTAACGGCTACCCTGCTAGCACCTAGCAAGATGGCCTCAAGTTTAGAAACTACAAAGGTTGTCCTATAACCTCCCTATATCATGCCATGTGTGTATTTGCCTTTAAACGTGAGTAAATTAGCTTAAATGCTAACATGCTAACAGTTATCATGCTAGCACCTAGCAAGAGAGCCTCAAGTTTCGAAAGTGCCAAGGTTGTCCTATAACCTCCCTACATCATGCCATGTGTGTATTTGCCTTTAAACATGAGTAAATTAGCTTAAATGCTAACATGCTAACGGCTACCATGCTAGCACGTAGCAAGAGAGCCTCAAGTTTAGAAAGTACCAAGGTTGTCCTATAACCTCCCTACATCATGCCATGTGTGTATTTGCCTTTAAATGTGAGTAAATTAGCTTAAATGCTAACATGCTAACAGTCATCATGCTAGCACCTAGCAAGAGAGCCTCAAGTTTAGAAAGTGTCAAGGTTGTCCTATAACATCCCTACATCATGCCATGTGTGTATTTGCCTTTAGACATGAGTAAATTAGCTTAAATGCTAACATGCTAACGGCTACCATGCTAGCACCTAGCAAGAGAGCCTCAAGTTTAGAAAGTGCCAAGGGTGTCCTATAACCTCCCCACATCATGCCATGTGTGTATTTGCCTTTAGACATGAGTAAATTAGCTTAAATGCTAACATGCTAACAGTCATCATGCTAGCACCTAGCAAGAGGGCCTCAACTTTAGAAAGTGCCAAGGGTGTCCTATAACCTCCCTACATCATGTCATGTGTGTATTTGCCTTTAGACATGAGTAAATTAGCTTAAATGCTAACATGCTAACATGCTAGCAATTAGCATTTAGCCACAGAGATAGTTTAGACGTTTATCTCAAAAATGAGCCATCAATCACGTTTCTACGTGGCCGTATGGCTGAGCTAAAAGGCTGTGAAAAGTCTGTAAATTCTCGTTTACTATGTGCTGTTCTAAAAATAGAACAGCGTTTCCCTAATCAAGTGGCCCATTTTTTAACGTTTTCGTTAATAGCGTCGCCATGGTTACACAAAACTTTCCAAAAATTAAATACCGCTGTAGTCCCGAGCGCCACGTTTCCGGCGGTGTAACATGTGTGGGGGTCCTTCTTGCGGTTTTGGCCGCATTACGCGCGCAAAAAGTGGAAGATTAAGATATAAGAATAAAAAAAATAACTAGAAAATTCCCGCGGAAATTTTGATGGACTGGCCACCTGTGCTGTGAACCTCGGGCCCGGTGGGCCAACGGCTACCGCGGTAGCACCTAGCAAGAAAGCCTCAAGTACGGAAAAAGTTGATGCAGTCCCATAGTGTCCCCACATCATGCCAAGTGTGTAATTGCCTTTAAACTTGAGTAAATTAGCTTAAATGCTAACATGCTAACAATCATTATGCTAGCACCTAGCAAGAGAGCCTCAAGTTTAGAAAGTGCCAAGGTTGTCCTATAACCTCCCTACATCATGCCATGTGTGTATTTGCCTTTAAATGTGAGTAAAGTGGCTTAAATGCTAACATGCTAACAGTTATCATGCTAGCACCTAGCAAGAGAGCCTCAAGTTTAGAAAGTGCCAAGGTTGTCCTATAACCTCCCTACATCATGCCATGTGTGTATTTGCCTTTAGACATGAGTAAATTAGCTTTAATGCTAACATGCTAACAATCATTATGCTAGCACCTAGCAAGAGAGCCTCAAGTTTAGAAAGTGCCAAGGTTGTCCTATAACCTCCTTACACCATGCCATATGTGTATTTGCCTGAAGACATGAGTAAATTAGCTTAAATGCTAACATGCTAACGGCTACCATGCTAGCACCTAGCAAGAGGGTTTCAAGTTTAGAAAGTGCCAAGGTTGTCCTATAACTTCCCTATATCATGCCATGTGTGTATTTGCCTTTAAATGTGAGTAAATTAGCTTAAATGTTAACATGCTAACAGTTATCATGCTAGCACCTAGCAAGAAGGCCTCAAGTTTAGAAAGTGCCAAGGTTGTCCTATAACCTCCCTACATCATGTCATGTGTGCATTTGCCTGTAGACATGAGTAAATTAGCTTAAAAGCTAACATGCTAACGGCTACCATGCTAGCACCTAGCAAGAGGGCCTGAAGTTTAGAAACTGCCAAGGTTGTCCTATAACCTCCCCACATCATGCCATGTGTGTATTTGCCTTTAAACGTGAGTAAATTAGCTTATATGCTAACACGCTAACAGTCATTATGCTAGCACCTAGCAAGAGAGCCTCAAGTTTAGAAAGTGCCAAGGATGTCCTATAACGTCCCTGCATCATGCATGTGTGTATTTGCCTTTAAACATGAGCAAATTAGCTTAAATGCTAACATGCTAACAGTCATCATGCTAGCACCTAGCAAGACAGCCTCAAGTTTAGAAACTGCCAAGGTTGTCCTATAACCTCCCTACATCATGCCATGTGTGTATTTGCCTTTAGACATGAGTAAATTAGCTTAAATGCTAACATGCTAACGGCTAACATGCTAGCACCGAGCAAGACAGCCTCAAGTTTAGAAACTGCCAAGGATGTCCTATAACGTCCCTGCATCATGTCATGTGTGTATTTGCCTTTAAACGTGAGTAAATTAGCTTAAATGCTAACATGCTAACAATCATTATGCTAGCACCTAGCAAGAGAGCCTCAAGTTTAGAAAGTGCCAAGGTTGTCCTATAACCTCCCTACATCATGCCATGTGTGTATTTGCCTTTAGACATGATTAAATTAGCTTAAATGCTAACATGCTAACGGCTACCAAGCTAGCACCTAGCAAGAGAGTTTCAAGTTTACAAAGTGCCAAGGTTGTCCTACAACCTCCCCACATCATGTCATGTGTGTATTTGCCTTTAAACATGAGTTAATTAGCTTAAATGCTAACATGCTAACAATCATTATGCTAGCACCTAGCAAGAGAGCCTCAAGTTTAGAAAGTGCCAAGGTTGTCCTATAACCTCCCTACACCATGCCATGTATGTATTTGGCTTTAGACATGAGTAAATTAGCTTAAATGCTAACATGCTAACGGCTACCATGCTAGCACCTAGCAAGAGAGCCTCAAGTTTAGAAACTGCCAAGGATGTCCTAAAACGTCCCTGCATCATGCATGTGTGTATTTGCCTTTAAACATGAGCAAATTAGCTTAAATGCTAAGATGCTAACAGTCATCATGCTAGCACCTAGCAAGAGAGTCCCAAGTTTAGAAAGTGCCAAGGTTGTCCTATAACATCCCTACATCATGCCGTGTGTGTATTTGCCTTTAGACATGAGTAAATTACCTTAAATGCTAACATGCTAACGGCTAACATGCTAGCACCTAGCAAGACAGCCTTAAGTTTAGAAACTACCAAGGTTGTCCTATAACCTCCCCACATCATGCCATGTGTGTATTTGCCTTTAGACATGAGTAAATTAGCTTAAATGCTAACATGCTAACGGCTAACATGCTAGCACCTAGCATGACAGCCTCAAGTTTAGAAACTGCCATGGATGTCCTATGACGTCCCTGCATCATGCATGTGTGTATTTGCCTTTAAACATGAGCAAATTAGCTTAAATGCTAACATGCTAACAGTCATCATGCTAGCACCTAGCAAGAGAGCCTCAAGTTTAGAAAGTGCCAAGGTTGTCCTATAACCTCCCTACATCATGCCATGTGTGTATTTGCCTTTAGACGTGAGTAAATTAGCTTAAATGCTAACATGCTAACGGCTAACATGCTAGCACTTAGCAAGACAGCCTCAAGTTTAGAAACTACCAAGGTTGTCCTATAACCTCCCCACATCATGTCATGTGTGTATTTGCCTTTAAACGTGAGTAAATTAGCTCAAATGCTAACATGCTAACAATCATTATGCTAGCACCTAGCAAGAGAGCCTCAAGTTTAGAAAGTGCCAAGGTTGTCCTATAACCTCCCTACATCATGCCATGTGTGTATTTGCCTTTAAACATGAGTAAATTAGCTTAAATGCTAACGTGCTAACGGCTACCATGCTAGCACCTAGCAAGAGGGCCTCAAGTTTAGAAAGTGCCAAGGTTGTCCTGTAACATCCCTACACCATGCCATGTGTGTATTTGCCTGTAGACATGAGTAAATTAGCCTAAATGCTAACATGCTAACGGCTACCATGCTAGCACCTAGCAAGAGGGCCTCAAGTTTAGAAACTGCCAAGGTTGTCCTATAACCTCCCCACATCATGCCATGTTTGTATTTGCCTTTAAACGTGAGCAAATCAGCTTAAATGCTAACATGCTAACAGTCATTATGCTAGCACCTAGCAAGAGAGCCTCAAGGTCAGAAAGTGCCAAGGATGTCCTATAACGTCCCCGCATCATGCATGTGTGTATTTGCCTTTAAACATGAGCAAAGTAGCTTAAATGCTAACATGCTAACAGTCGTCATGCTAGCACCTAGCAAGAGAGCCTCAAGTTTAGAAAGTGCCAAGGTTGTCCTATAACCTCCCTACATCATGCCATATGTGTATTTGCCTGAAGACATGAGTAAATTAGCTTAAATGCTAACATGCTAACGGCTACCATGCTAGCACCTAGCAAGAGAGCATCAAGTTGAGAAAGTGCCAAGGTTGTCCTATAACCTCCCTACATCATGCCATGTGTGTATTTGCCTTTAGACATGAGTAAATTAGCTTAGATGCTAACATGCTAACGGCTACCATGTTAGCACCTAGCAAGAGGGTTTCAAGTTTAGAAAGTGCCAAGGTTGTCCTATAACCTCCCTGCATCATGCATGTGTGTATTTGCCTTTAAACGTGAGCAAATTAGCTTAAATGCTAACATGCTAACAGTCATCATGCTAGCACCTAGCAAGAGAGTCCCAAGTTTAGAAAGTGCCAAGGTTGTCCTATCACCTCCCTACATCATGCCATGTGTGTATTTGCCTTTAAACGTGAGTAAATGAGCTTAAATGCTAACATGCTATAACCTCCCTACATCATGCCATGTGTGAATTTGCCTGTGGACATAAGTAAATTAACTTAAATGCTAACATGCTAACGGGTAACATGCTAGCACCTAGCAAGACAGCCTCAAGTTTCAGAAACTGCCAAGGATGTCCTATAATGTCCCTGCATCATGCATGTGTGTATTTGCCTTTAAACATTAGCAATTTAGCTTAAATGCTAACATGCTAACAGCCATCATGCTAGCACCTAGCAAGAGAGTCCCAACTTTAGAAAGTGCCAAGGTTGTCCTATAACCTCCCTACATCATGCCATCTGTGTATTTGCCTTTAGACATGAGCAAATTAGCTTAAATGCTAACATGCTAACGGCTACCATGCTAGCACCTAGCAAGAGGGGACCAGCCCATAGACTGCTACTGCAAGTAGCAGTCTATGGGCTGGCTACTGGGCCAGTCCATAACTAGAAAATTCCCGCGGAAATTTTGATGGACTGGCCACCTGTGCTGTGAACCTCGGGCCCGGTGCGCCAACGGCTACCGCGGTAGCACCTAGCAAGAAAGCCTCAAGTACGGAAAAGGTTGATGCAGTCCCATAGTGTCCCCACATCATGCCAAGTGTGTATTTGCCTTTAAACTTGAGTAAATTAGCTAAAATGCTAACATGCTAACAATCATTATGCTAGCACCTAGCAAGAGAGCCTCAAGTTTAGAAAGTGCCAAGGTTGTCCTATAACCTCCCTACATCATGCCATGTGTGTATTTGCCTTTAAACGTGAGTAAATTGGCTTAAATGCTAACATGCTAACAGTTATCATGCTAGCACCTAGCAAGAGAGCCTCAAGTTTAGAAAGTGCCAAGGTTGTCCTATAACCTCCCTACATCATGCCATGTGTGTATTTGCCTTTAGACATGAGTAAATTAGCTTTAATGCTAACATGCTAACAATCATTATGCTAGCACCTAGCAAGAGAGCCTCAAGTTTAGAAAGTGCCAAGGTTGTCCTATAACCTCCCTACACCATGCCATATGTGTATTTGCCTGAAGACATGAGTAAATTAGCTTAAATGCTAACATGCTAACGGCTACCATGCTAGCACCTAGCAAGATGGCCTCAAGTTTAGAAACTACTAAGGTTGTCCTATAACCTCTCTATATCATGCCATGTGTGTATTTGCCTTTAAACGTGAGTAAATTAGCTTAAATGTTAACATGCTAACAGTTATCATGCTAGCACCTAGCAAGAGAGCCTCAAGTTTAGAAAGTGCCAAGGTTGTCCTATAACCTCCCGACATCATGCCATGTGTGTATTTGCCTTTAAATGTGAGTAACTTAGCTTAAATGCTAACATGCTAACAGTCATCATGCTAGCACCTAGCAAGAGAGCCTCAAGTTTAGAAAGTGCCAAGGTTGTCCTATAACCTCCCTATATCATGCCATGTGTGTATTTGCCTTCAAATGTGAGTAAATTAGCTTAAATGCTAACATGCTAACAGTCGTCATGCTAGCACCTAGCAAGAGAGCCTCAAGTTTAGAAAGTGCCAAGGTTGTCCTATAACCTCCCTACATCATGCCATGTGTGTATTTGCCTTTAGACATGAGTAAATTAGCTTAAATGCTAACACGCTAACAGTCATTATACTAGCACCTAGCAAGAGAGCCTCAAGTTTAGAAAGTGCCAAGGTTGTCCTATAACCTCCCTACATCATGTCATGTGTGCATTTGCCTGTAGACATGAGTAAATTAGCTTAAATGCTAACATGCTAACGGCTACCATGCTAGCACCTAGCAAGAGGGCCTTAAGTTTAGAAACTGCCAAGGGTGTCCTATAACCTCCCCACATCATGCCATTTGTGTATTTGCCTTTAAACGTGAGTAAATTTGCTTATATGCTAACACGCTAACAGTCATTATGCTAGCACCTAGCAAGAGAGCCTCAAGTTTAGAAAGTGCCAAGGATGTCCTATAACGTCCCTGCATCATGCATGTGTGTATTTGCCTTTAAACATGAGCAAATTAGCTTAAATGCTAACATGCTAAAAGTCATCATGCTAGCACCTAGCAAGAGACCCTCAAGTTTAGAAAGTGCCAAGGTTGTCCTATAACCTCCCTACATCATGTCATGTGTGTATTTGCATTTAGACATGAGTAAATTAGCTTAAATGCTAACACGCTAACGGCTAACATGCTAGCACCTAGCAAGAGAGTTTCAAGTTTACAAAGTGCCAAGGTTGTCCTTCAACCTCCCTATATCATGCCATGTGTGTATTTGCCTTTAAACGTGAGTAAATTAGCTTAAATGCTAACATGCTAACAGTTATCATGCTAGCACCTAGCAAGAGACCCTCAAGTTTAGAAAGTGCCAAGGTTGTCCTATAACCTCCCTACATCATGCCATGTGTGTATTTGCCTTTAGACATGAGTAAATTAGCTTAAATGCTAACATGCTAACGGCTAACATGCTAGCACCTAGCAAGACAGCCTCAAGTTTAGAAACTACCAAGGTTGTCCTATAACCTCCCCACATCATGTCATGTGTGTATTTGCCTTTAAACGTGAGTAAATTAGCTTAAATGCTAACATGCTAACAATCATTATGCTAGCACCTAGCAAGAGAGCCTCAAGTTTAGAAAGTGCCAAGGTTGTCCTATAACCTCCCTACACCATTTCATATGTGTATTTGCCTTTAGACATGAGTAAATTAGCTTAAATGCTAACATGCTAACGGCTACCATGCTAGCACCTAGCAAGAGAGCCTCAAGTTTAGAAACTGCTAAGGTTGTCCTATAACCTCCCTACATCATGCCATGTGTGCAATTGCCTTTAAACGTGAGAAAATTAGCTTAAATGCTAACATGCTAACGGGTCCATGCTAGCACCTAGCAAGAGAGCCTCAAGTTTAGAAACTGCCAAGGTTGTCCTAGAACCTCCCTGCATCATGCCATGGGTGTATTTGCCTTTAAACATGAGTAAATTAGCTTAAATGCTAACATGCTAACATGCTAACAATTAGCATTTAGCCACAGAGAGAGTTCAGAAGTTTATCTAAAAAATGAGCCATCAACCACGTTTCTACGTGGCCGTATGGCTGAGCTACAAGGCTGTGAAATGTCTGTAAATTCTCGTTTTCTCTGGAATGCGGCTGTTCTAAAAATAGAATTCTGTACCTAATCAACTGGCCCATTTTTGAACGTTTCGGTTAATAGCGTCGCCATGGTTACACAAAACGTTCCAAAAAATAAATACCGCTGTAGTCCCGAGCGTCACGATTCCGACGGTGTAACATGTGTGGGGGTCCTTCTTGCGGTTTTGGCCGCATTACGCGCGCAAAAAAGGGAAGATTAAGATATAATAATAACTAGAAAATTCCCGCGGAAATTTTGATGGACTGGCCACCTGTGCTGTGAACCTCGGGCCCGGTGGGCCAACGGCTACCGCGGTAGCACCTAGCAAGAAAGCCTCAAGTACGGAAAAAGTTGATGCAGTCCCATAGTGTCCCCACATCATGCCAAGTGTGTAATTGCCTTTAAACTTGAGTAAATTAGCTTAAATGCTAACATGCTAACAATCGTTATGCTAGCACCTAGCAAGAGAGCCTCAAGTTTAGAAAGTGCCAAGGTTGTCCTATAACCTCCCTACATCATGCCATGTGTGTATTTGCCTTTAAATGTGAGTAAATTAGCTTATATGCTAACATGCTAACAGTTATCATGCTAGCACCTAGCAAGAGAGCCTCAAGTTTAGAAAGTGCCAAGGTTGTCCTATAACCTCCCTATATCATGCCATGTGTGTATTTGCCTTTAGACATGAGTAAATTAGCTTAAATGCTAACATGCTAGCACCTAGCAAGACAGCCTTAAGTTTAGACACTGCCAAGGATGTCCTATGACGTCCCTGCATCATGCATGTGTGTATTTGCCTTTAAACGTGAGCAAATTAGCTTAAATGCTAACATGCTAACAGTCATCATGCTAGCACCTAGCAAGAGAGTCCCACGTTTAGAAAGTGCCAAGGTTGTCCTATCACCTCCCTACATCATGCCATGTGTGTATTTCCCTTTAAACATGAGTAAATTAGCTTAAATGCTAACATGCTAACAATCATTATGCTAGCACCTAGCAAGAGAGCCTCAAGTTTAGAAAGTGCCAAGGTTGTCCTATAACCTCCCTACATCATGCCATGTGTGTATTTGCCTTTAGACATGATTAAATTAGCTTAAATGCTAACATGCTAACGGCTACCATGCTAGCACCTAGCAAGAGAGCATCAAGTTGAGAAAGTGCCAAGGTTGTCCTACAACCTCCCCACATCATGTCATGTGTGTATTTGCCTTTAGACATGAGTAAATTAGTTTAAATGCTAACATGCTAACGGCTACCATGCTAGCACCTAGCAAGAGGGTTTCAAGTTTACAAAGTGCCAAGGTTGTCCCATAACCTCCCTATATAATGCCATGTGTGCATTTGCCTTTAAACGTGAGTAAATTAGCTTAGATGCTAACATGCTAACAGTTATCATGCTAGCACCTAGCAAGAGAGCCTCAAGTTTAGAAAGCGCCAAGGTTGTCCTATAACCTCCCTACACCATGCCATGTGTGTATTTGCCTGAAGACATGAGTAAATTAGCTTAAATGCTAACATGCTAACGGCTACCATGCTAGCACCTAGCAAGAGGGCCTCAAGTTTAGAAAGTGCCAAGGTTGTCCTATAACCTCCCGACATCATGCCATGTGTGTATTTGCCTTTAAACGTGAGTAAATTAGCTTAAATGCCAATATGCTAACAGTCGTCATGCTAGCACCTAGCAAGAGAGCCTCAAGTTTAGAAAGTGCCAAGGTTGTCCTATAACCTCCCTACATCATGCCATGTGTGTATTTGCCTTTAGACATGAGTAAATTAGCTTAAATGCTAACATGCTAACGGCTAACATGCTAGCACTTAGCAAGACAGCCTCAAGTTTAGAAACTGCCAAGGATGTCCTATAATGTCCCTGCATCATGCACGTGTGTATTTGCCTTTAAACATAAGCAAATTAGCTTAAATGCTAACATGCTAACAGTCATCATGCTAGCACCTAGCAAGAGAGTCCCAAGTTTAGAAAGTGCCAAGGTTGTCCTATAACCTCCCTACATCATGCCATGTTTGTATTTGCCTTTAAATGTGAGTAAATTAGCTTAAATGTTAACATGCTAACAGTTGTCATGCTAGCACCTAGCAAGAGAGCCTCAAGTTTAGAAAGTGCCAAGGTTGTCCTATAACCTCCCTACATCATGCCATGTGTGTATTTGCCTTTAGACATGAGTAAATTAGCTTAAATGCTAACATGCTAACGGCTAACATGCTAGCACCTAGCAAGACAGCCTCAAGTTTAGAAACTACCAAGGTTGTCCTACAACCTTTCCACATCATGTCATGTGTGTATTTGCCTTTAAACGTGAGTAAATTAGCTTAAATGCTAACATGCTAATAATCATTATGCTAGCACCTAGCAAGAGAGCCTCAAGTTTAGAAAGTAACAAGGTTGTCCTATAACCTCCCTACACCATGCCATATGTGTATTCTCCTTTAGACATGAGTAAATTAGCTTAAATGCTAACATGCTAACGGCTACCATGCTAGCACCTAGCAAGAGAGCCTCAAGTTTAGAAACTGCTAGGGTTGTCCTATAACCTCCCTACATCATGCCATGTGTGCAATTGCCTTTAAACGTGAGTAAATTAGCTTAAATGCTAACATGCTAACGGCTACCATGCTAGCACCTAGCAAGAGAGCCTCAAGTTTAGAAACTGCCAAGGTTGTCCTATGACCTCCCTACATCATGCCATGTGTGTCTTTGCCTTTAGACATGAGTAAATTAGCTTCAATGCTAACATGCTAACGGCTAACATGCTAGCACCTAGCAAGACAGCCTCAAGTTTAGAAAGTGCCAAGGTTGTCCTATAACCTCCCTACATCATGCCATGTGTGTATTTGCCTTTAAACGTGAGTAAATTAGCTTAAATGCTAACATGCTAACGGCTACCATGCTAGCACCTAGCAAGAGAGCATCAAGTTGAGAAAGTGCCAAGGTTGTCCTATAACCTCCCTACATCATGCCATGTGTGTATTTGCCTTTAGATGTGAGTAAATTAGCTTAAATGCTAACATGCTAACATGCTAGCAATTAGCATTTAGCCACAGAGAGACTTCAGAAGTTTATCTCAAAAATTAGCCATCAATCACGTTTCTACGTGGCCGTATGGCTGAGCTACAAGGCTGTGAAAAGTCTGTAAATTTTCATTCTTTTCACTGGCATGAGCTGTTCTAAAAATAGCCCAAATGTCCCTAATTTTTTGAACCATTGATTTTTGCGTTTTTCAAACGCGAATAGCGTCGCCATGGTTACAGAAAACGTTCCAAAAAATAAATACCGCTGTAGTCCCGAGTGCCACGTTTCCGGCGGTGTAACATGTGTGGGGATCCTTCCTGCGGTTTTGGCCGCATTACGCGCACAAAAGTGGGAAGATTAAGATATAAGAATAATAATAATAGCTAAACAACAATAACAATATGGGCTGGCTCAGTAGCCAGCCCATAGACTGCTACTGCAAGTAGCAGTCTATGGGCTGGCTACTGGGCCAGTCCATAACTAGAAAATTCCCGCGGAAATTTTGATGGACTGGCCACCTGTGCTGTGAACCTCGGGCCCGGTGCACCAACGGCTACCGCGGTAGCACCTAGCAAGAAAGCCTCAAGTACGGAAAAGGTTGATGCAGTCCCATAGTGTCCCCACATCATGCCAAGAGTGTATTTGCCTTTAAACTTGAGTAAATTAGCTAAAATGCTAAAATGCTAAAATGCTAACATGATAACGGCTACCGTGCTAACACGTAGCAAAACAGCCTCAGGTCCTGAAAAGTTTGGGGCAGTCCTACAGTGTCCCCACATCATGCCATGTGTGTATTTTCCTTTAGGTATGAGTAAATTAGCTAAAATGCTAACATGCTAACAGTCATCATGCTAGCACCTAGCAAGAGGGCCTCAAGTTTAGAAAGTACCAAGGTTGTCCTATAACCTCCCCACATCATGACATGTGCTTAGTAGCCTTTAATCATGAGTAAATTAGCTTAAATGCTAACATGCTAACAGTTATCATGCTAGCACCTAGCAAGAGAACCTCAACTTTAGAAAGTGCCAAGGTTGTCCTGTAACATCCCTACACCATGCCATGTGTGTATTTGCCTGTATACATGAGTAAATTAGCTTAAATGCTAACATGCTAACGGCTACCATGCTAGCACCTAGCAAGAGGGTTTCAAGTTTACAAAGTGACAAGGTTGTCCTATAACCTCCCTATATCATGCCATGTGTGTATTTGCCTTTAAACGTGAGTAAATTAGCTTAAATGCTAACATGCTAACGGCTACCATGCTAGCACCTAGCAAGAGAGCCTCAAGTTTAGAAAGTGCCAAGGTTGTCCTATAACCTCCCTACATCATACCATGTGTGTATTTACCTTTAGACATGAGTAAATTAGCTTAAATGCAAACATGCTAACGGCTACCATGCTAGCACCTAGCAAGAGGGTTTCAAGTTTACAAAGTGCCAAGGTTGTCCTATAACCTCCCTATATCATGCCATGTGTGTATTTGCCTTTAAACGTGAGTAAATTAGCTTAAATGCTAACATGCTAACAGTTATCATGCTAGCACCTAGCAAGAGACCCTCAAGTTTGGAAAGTGCCAAGGTTGCCCTATAACCTCCCTACATCATGCCATGTGTGTTTTTGCCTTTAGACATGAGTAAATTAGCTTAAATGCTAACATGCTAGCACCTAGCAAGACAGCCTTAAGTTTAGAAACTGCCAAGGATGTCCTATGACGTCCCTGCATCATGCATGTGTGTATTTGCCTTTAAACGTGAGCAAATGAGCTTAAATGCTAACATGCTAACAGTCATCATGCTAGCACCTAGCAAGAGAGTCCCAAGTTTAGAAAGTGCCAAGGTTGTCCTATCACCTCCCTACATCATGCCATGTGTGTATTTGCCTTTAAACGTGAGTAAATTAGCTTAAATGCTAACATGCTAACAATCATTATGCTAGAACCTAGCAAGAGAGCCTCAAGTTTAGAAAGTGCCAAGGTTATCCTATAACCTACCTACATCATGCCATGTGTGTATTTGCCTTTAGACATTAGTAAATTAGCTTAAATGTTAACATGCTAACGGCTACCACGCTAGCACCTAGCAAGAGAGCATCAAGTTGAGAAAGTGCCAAGGTTGTCCTATAGCCTCCCTACATCATGCCATGTGTGTATTTGCCTTTAGACATGAGTAAATTAGCTTAAATGCTAACATGCTAACGGCTACCATGCTAGCACCTAGCAAGAGGGTTTCAAGTTTACAAAGTGCCAAGGTTGTCCTATAACCTCCCTATATCATGCCATGTGTGTATTTGCCTTTAAACGTGAGTAAATTAGCTTAGATGCTAACATGCTAACAGTTATCATGCTAGCACCTAGCAAGAGAGCCTCAAGTTTAGAAAGCGCCAAGGTTGTCCTATAACCTCCCTACACCATGCCATGTGTGTATTTGTCTGAAGACATGAGTAAATTAGCTTAAATGCTAACATGCTAACGGCTAACATGCTATCACCTAGCAAGAGAGTTTCAAGTTTACAAAGTGCCAAGGTTGTCCTTCAACCTCCCTATATCATGCCATGTGTGTATATGCCTTTAAACGTGAGTAAATTAGCTTAAATGCTAACATGCTAACAGTTATCATGCTAGAACCTAGCAAGAGACCCTCAAGTTTAGAAAGTGCCAAGGTTGTCCTATAACCTCCCTACATCATGCCATGTGTGTATTTGCCTTTAGACATGAGTAAATTAGCTTAAATGCTAACATGCTAACGGCTAAAATGCTAGCACCTAGCAAGACAGCCTCAAGTTTAGAAACTGCCAAGGATGTCCTATAACGTCCCTGCATCATGCATATGTGTATTTGCCTTTAAACATGAGCAAATTAGCTTAAATGCTAACATGCTAACAGTTATCATGGTAGCACCTAGCAAGAGAGCCTCAAGTTTAGAAAGTGCCAAGGTTGTCCTATAACCTCCCTACATCATGCCATGTGTGTATTTGCCTTTAGACATGAGTAAATTAGCTTAAATGCTAACATGCTAACGGCTAACATGCTAGCACCTAGCAAGAGAGCCTCAAGTTTAGAAACTGCCAAGGTTGTCCTATGACCTCCCTACATCATGCCATGTGTGTATTTGCCTTTAAACATGAGTAAATTAGCGTAAATGTTGACATGCTAACGGCTACCATGCTAGCACCTAGCAAGAGAGCCTCAAGTTTAGAAAGTGCCAAGGTTGTCCTATAACCTCCCTACATCATGCCATGTGTGTATTTGCCTTTAAATGTGAGTAATATAGCTTAAATGCTAACATGCTAACAGTCGTCATGCTAGCACCTAGCAATAGGGCCTCAACTTTAGAAAGTGCCAAGGTTGTCCTATAACCTCCCTACATCATGCCATATGTGTATTTGCCTTTAAACTTGAGTAAATTAGCTTAAATGCTAACATGCTAACGGCTACCATGCTAGCAACTAGCAAGAGGGCCTCAAGTTTAGAAAGTGCCAAGGTTGTCCTATAAACCCCCTACATCATGCCATGTGTGTATTTTTCTTTAGACATGAGTAAATTAGCTTAAATGCTAGCATGCTAACGGCTAACATGCTAGCACCTAGCAAGACAGCCTCAAGTTTAGAAACTGCCAAGGATGTCCTATAACGTCCCTGCATCATGCATGTGTGTATTTGCCTTTAAACATTAGCAAATTAGCTTAAATGCTAACATGCTAACAGCCATCATGCTAGCACCTAGCAAGAGAGTCCCAAGTTTAGAAAGTGCCAAGGTTGTCCTATAACCTCCCTACATCATGCCATGTGTGTATTTGCCTTTAGACATGAGCAAATTAGCCTAAATGCGAACATGCTAACGGCTAACAAGCTAGCACCTAGCAAGACAGCCTCAAGTTTAGAAACTGCCAAGGTTGTCCTATAACGTCCCTGCATCATGCATGTGTGTATTTGCCTTTAAACATAAGCAAATTAGCTTAAATGCTAACATGCTAACAGTCATCATGCTAGCACCTAGCAAGAGAGTCCCAAGTTTAGAGAGTGCCAAGGTTGTCCTATAACCTCCCTACATCATGCCATGTGTGTATTTGCCTTTAGACATTAGTAAATTAGCTTTAATGCTAACATGCTAACGGCTAACATGCTAGCACCTAGCAAGACAGCCTCAAGTTTAGAAACTGCCAAGGTTGTCCTGTAACATCCCTACACCATGCCATGTGTGTATTTGCCTGTATACATGAGTAAATTAGCTTAAATGCTAACATGCTACCGGCTAACATGCTAGCACCTAGCAAGAGAGCCTCAAGTTTAGAAACTGCCAAGGTTGTCCTATAACGTCCCTGCATCATGCCATGTGTGTATTTGCCTTTAAACATAAGCAAATTAGCTTAAATGCTAACATGCTAACAGTCATCATGCTAGCACCTAGCAAGAGAGTCCCAAGTTTAGAGAGTGCCAAGGTTGTCCTATAACCTCCCCACATCATGACATGTGCTTAGTAGCCTTTAATCATGAGTAAATTAACTTAAATGCTAACATGCTAACAGTTATCATGCTAGCACCTAGCAAGAGAACCTCAACTTTAGAAAGTGCCAAGGTTGTCCTATAACGTCCCTGCATCATGCCATGTGTGTATTTGCCTTTAAACATAAGCAAATTAGCTTAAATGCTAACATGCTAACAGTCATCATGCTAGCACCTAGCAAGAGAGTCCCAAGTTTAGAGAGTGCCAAGGTTGTCCTATAACCTCCCTACATCATGCCATGTGTGTATTTGCCTTTAGACATTAGTAAATTAGCTTAAATGCTAACATGCTAACGGCTAACATGCTAGCACCTAGCAAGACAGCCTCAAGTTTAGAAACTGCCAAGGTTGTCCTATAACCTCCCTACATCATGCCATGTGTGTATTTGCCTTTAGACATGAGTAAATTAGCTTAAATGATAATATGCTAACGGCTACCATGCTAGCACCTAGCAAGAGAGCCTCAAGTTTAGAAAGTGCCAAGGTTGTCCTATAACCTCCCTACATCATGCCATGTGTGTATTTGCCTTTAAATCTGAGTAAATTAGCTTAAATGCTAACATGCTAACAGTCATCATGCTAGCACCTAGCAAGAGGGCCTCAAGTTTAGAAAGTGCCAAGGTTGTCCTATAACCTCCCTATATCATGCCATGTGTGTATTTGCCTTCAATGTGAGTAAATTAGCTTAAATGCTAACATGCTAACAGTCGTCATGCTAGCACCTAGCAAGAGAGCCTCAAGTTTAGAAAGTGCCAAGGTTGTCCTATAACCTCCCTACATCATGCCATGTGTGTATTTGCCTTTAGACATGAGTAAATTAGCTTAAATGCTAACATGCTAACGGCTAACATGCTAGCACCTAGCAAGACAGCCTCAAGTTTAGAAACTGCCAAGGATGCCCTATAACGTCCCAGCATCATGCATGTGTGTATTTGCCTTTAAACATGAGCAAAGTAGCTTAAATGCTAACATGCTAACAGTCATCATGCTAGCACCTAGCAAGAGAGTCCCAAGTTTAGAAAGTGCCAAGGTTGTCCTATAACATCCCTACATCATGCCATGTGTGTATTTGCCTTTAGACATGAGTAAATTAGCTTAAATGCTAACATGCTAACGACTAACATGCTAGCACCTAGCAAGACAGCCTCAAGTTTAGAAACTACCAAGGTTGTCCTATAACCTCCCCACATCATGTCATGTGTATATTTGCCTTTAAACGTGAGTAAATTAGCTTAAATGCTAACATGCTAACAATCATTATGCTAGCACCTAGCAAGACAGCCTCAAGTTTAGAAAGTGCCAAGGTTGTCCTATAACCTCCCTACACCATGCCATATGTGTATTTGCCTTTAGACATGAGTAAATTAGCTTAAATGCTCTCATGCTAACAGTCATCATGCTAGCACCTAGCAAGAGAGCATCAAGTTGAGAAAGTGCCAAGGTTGTCCTATAACCTCCCTACATCATGCCATGTGTGTATTTGCCTTTAGACATGAGTAAATTAGCTTCAATGCTAACATGCTAACGGCTACCATGCTAGCACCTAGCAAGAGGGTTTCAAGTTTAGAAAGTTCCAAGGTTGTCCTATAACCTCCCTATATCATGCATGTGTGTATTTGCCTTTAAACGTGAGTAAATTAGCTTAAATGCTAACATGCTAACAGTTATCATGCTAGCACCTAGCAAGAGAGCCTCAAGTTTAGAAAGTGCCAAGGTTGTCCTATAACCTCCCTACACCATTTCATATGTGTATTTGCCTTTAGACATGAGTAAATTAGCTTAAATGCTAACATGCTAACGGCTACCATGCTAGCACCTACCAAGAGAGCCTCAAGTTTAGAAACTGCTAAGGTTGTCCTATAACCTCCCTACATCATGCCATGTGTGCAATTGCCTTTAAACGTGAGTAAATTAGCTTAAATGCTAACATGCTAACATGCTAACAATTAGCATTTAGCCACAGAGAGAGTTCAGAAGTTTATCTAAAAAATGAGCCATCAACCACGTTTCTACGTGGCCGTATGGCTGAGCTACAAGGCTGTGAAATGTCTGTAAATTCTCGTTTTCTCTGGAATGCGGCTGTTCTAAAAATAGAATTCTGTACCTAATCAACTGGCCCATTTTTGAACGTTTCCGTTAATAGCGTCGCCATGGTTACACAAAACGTTCCAAAAAATAAATACCGCTGTAGTCCCGAGCGTCACGATTCCGACGGTGTAACATGTGTGGGGGTCCTTCTTGTGGTTTTGGCCGCATTACGCGCGCAAAAAAGGGAAGATTAAGATATAATAATAACTAGAAAATTCCCGCGGAAATTTTGATGGACTGGCCACCTGTGCTGTGAACCTCGGGCCCGGTGGGCCAACGGCTACCGCGGTAGCACCTAGCAAGAAAGCCTCAAGTACGGAAAAAGTTGATGCAGTCCCATAGTGTCCCCACATCATGCCAAGTGTGTAATTGCCTTTAAACTTGAGTAAATTAGCTTAAATGCTAACATGCTAACAATCATTATGCTAGCACCTAGCAAGAGAGCCTCAAGTTTAGAAAGTGCCAAGGTTGTCCTATAACCTCCCTACATCATGCCATGTGTGTATTTGCCTTTAAACGTGAGTAAATTAGCTTAAATGCTAACATGCTAACAGTTATCATGCTAGCACCTAGCAAGAGAGCCTCAAGTTTAGAAAGTGCCAATGTTGTCCTATAACCTCCCTACATCATGCCATGTGTGTATTTCCCTTTAGACATGAGTAAATTAGCTTAAATGCTAACATGCTAGCACCTAGCAAGACAGCCTTAAGTTTAGAAACTACAAAGGTTGTCCTATAACCTCCCTATATCATGCCATAAGTGTATTTGCCTTTAAACGTGAGTAAATTAGCTTAAATGTTAACATGCTAACAGTTATCATGCTAGCAACTAGCAAGAGAGCCTCAAGTTTAGAAAGTGCCAAGGTTGTCCTATAACCTCCCTATATCATGCCATGTGTGTATTTGCCTTTAAATGTGAGTAAATTAGCTTAAATGCTAACATGCTAACAGTCGTCATGCTAGCACCTAGCAAGAGAGCCTCAAGTTTAGAAAGTGCCAAGGTTGTCCTATAACCTCCCTACATCATGCCATGTGTGTATTTGCCTTTAGACATGAGTAAATTAGCTTAAATGCTAACGTGCTAACGGCTACCATGCTAGCACCTAGCAAGAGGGCCTTATTTTAGAAACTGCCAAGGTTGTCCTATAACGTCCCTGCATCATGCATGTGGGTATTTGCCTTTAAACATGAGCAAATTAGCTTAAATGCTAACATGCTAACAGTCATCATGCTAGCACCTAGCAAGAGAGTCCCAAGTTTAGAAAGTGCCAAGGTTGTCCTATAACCTCCCTACATCATGCCATGTGTGTATTTGCCTTTAGACATGAGTAAATTAGCTTAAATGCTAACATGCTAACAGTTATCATGCTAGCACCTAGCAAGAGACCCTCAAGTTTAGAAAGTGCCAAGGTTGTCCTATAACCTCCCTACATCATGCCATGTGTGTATTTGCCTTTAGACATGAGTAAATTAGCTTAAATGCTAACATGCTAACGGCTAACATACTAGCACCTAGCAAGACAGCCTCAAGTTTAGAAACTGCCAAGGATGTCCTATAACGTCCCTGCATCATGCATGTGTTAACTTGCCTTTAAACATGAGCAAATTAGCTTAAATGCTAACATGCTAACAGTCATCATGCTAGCACCTAGCAAGAGAGTCCCAAGTTTAGAAAGTGCCAAGGTTGTCCTATAACCTCCCTACATCATGCCATGTGTGTATTTGCCTTTAGACATGAGTAAATTAGTTTAAATGCTAACATGCTAACGGCTAACATGCTAGCACCTAGCAAGACAGCCTCAAGTTTAGAAACTACCAAGGTTGTCCTATAGCCTCCCCACATCATGTCATGTGTGTATTTGCCTTTAAACGTGAGTAAATTAGCTTAAATGCTAACATGCTAACAATCATTATGCTAGCACCTAGCAAGAGAGCCTCAAGTTTAGAAAGTGCCAAGGTTGTCCTATAACCTCCCTACACCATGCCATATGTGTATTTGCCTGAAGACATGAGTAAATTAGCTTCAATGCTAACATGCTAACGGCTACCATGCTAGCACCTAGCAAGAGAGCATCAAGTTGAGAAAGTGTCAAGGTTGTCCTATAACCTCCCTACATCATGCCATGTGTGTATTTGCCTTTAGACATGAGTAAATTAGCTTAAATGCTAACATGCTAACGGCTAACATGCTAGCACCTAGCAAGAGAGTTTCAAGTTTACAAAGTGCCAAGGTTGTCCTTCAACCTCCCTATATCATGCCATGTGTGTATTTGCCTTTAAACGTGAGTAAATTAGCTTAAATGCTAACATGCTAACAGTTATCATGCTAGCACCTAGCAAGAGAGCCTCAAGTTTAGAAAGTGCCAAGGCTGTCCTATAACCTTCCTAAATCATGCCATGTGCCATAATTTACTCATGTCTATCCTTTAGACATGAGTAAATTAGCTTAAATGCTAACATGCTAACGGCTACCCTGCTAGCACCTAGCAAGAGGGCCTGAAGTTTAGAAACTGCCAAGGTTGTCTTATAACCTCCCTGCATCATGCCATTAGTGTATTTGCCTTTAAACATGATTAAATTAGCTTAAATGCTGACATGCTAACAGTTATCATGCTAGCACCTAGCAAGAGAGCCTCAAGTTTAGAAAGTGCCTGGGTTGTCTTGTAACCTCCCTAAATCATGCCATGTGTGTATTATCCTTTACACATGAATAAATTAGCTTAAATGCTAACATGCTAACGGCTACCCTGCTAGCACCTAGCAAGAGGGCCTGAAGTTTAGAAACTGCCAAGGTTGTCTTATAACCTCCCTGCATCATGCCATTAGTGTATTTGCCTTTAAACATGATTAAATTAGCTTAAATGCTGACATGCTAACAGTTATCATGCTAGCACCTAGCAAGAGAGCCTCAAGTTTAGAAAGTGCCAAGGTTGTCCTATAACCTCCCTACATCATGCCATGTGTGTATTTGCCTTTAGACATGAGTAAATTAGCTTAAATGCTAACATGCTAACGGCTACCATGCTAACACCTAGCAAAACAGACTCAGGTCCTGAAAATTTTGGGGCAGTCCTACAGTGTCCCCACATCATGCCAAGTGTGTATTTGCCTTTAAACTTCAGAAAATTAGCGAAAATGCTAACATGCTAACGGCTACCATGCTAACACCTAGCAAAACAGCCTCAGGTCCTGAAAAGTTTGGGGCAGTCCTACAGTGTCCCCACATCATGCCATGTGTGAATTTGCCCTTAGACATGAGTAAATTAGCTAAAATGCTAACATGCTAACAGTCATCATGCTAGCACCTAGCAAGAGAGCCTCAAGTTTATAAAGTGCCAAGGTTGTCCTATAACCTCCCTATATCATGCCATGTGTGTATTTGCCTTTAAACGTGAGTAAATTAGCTTAAATGCTAACATGCTAACAGTTATCATGCTAGCACCTAGCAAGAGAGCCTCAAGTTTAGAAAGTGCCAAGGTTGTCCGATAACCTCCCGACATCATGCCATATGTGTATTTGCCTTTAGACATGAGTAAATTAGCTTAAATGCTAATATGCTAACGGCTACCATGCTAGCACCTAGCAAGAGAGCCTCAAGTTTAGAAAGTGCCAACGTTGTCCTATAACCTCCCTACATCATGCCATGTGTGTATTTGCCTTTAAATGTGAGTAAATTAGCTTAAATGCTAACATGCTAACAGTCGTCATGCTAGCACCTAGCAAGAGAGCCTCAAGTTTAGAAAGTGCCAAGGTTGTCCTATAAACTCCCTACATCATGCCATGTGTGTATTTGCCTTTAGACATGAGTAAATTAGCTTAAATGCTAACATGCTACCAATCATTATGCTAGCACCTAGCAAGAGAGCCTCAAGTTTAGAAAGTGCCAAGGTTGTCCTATAACCTCCCTACATCATGCCATGTGTGCAATTGCCTTTAAACGTGAGTAAATTAGCTTAAATGCTAACATGCTAACGGGTCCATGCTAGCACCTAGCAAGAGAGCCTCAAGTTTAGAAAGTGCCAAGGTTGTCCTAGAACCTCCCTGCATCATGCCATGGGTGTATTTGCCTTTAAACATGAGTAAATTAGCTTAAATGCTAACATGCTAACATGCTAGCAATTAGCATTTAGCCACAGAGAGAGTTCAGAAGTTTAGCTAAAAAATGAGCCATCAATCACGTTTCTACGTGGCCGTATGGCTGAGCTACAAGGCTGTGAAAAGTCTGTAAATTCTCGTTTTCTCTGGAATGCGGCTGTTCTAAAAATAGAATGGTGTACCTAATCTAGTGGCCGATTTTTTTTTCTATCGCAAATAGCGTCGCCATGGTTACACGAAACGTTCCAAAAAATAAATACCGCTGTAGTCCCGAGCGTCACGATTCCGACGGTGTAACATGTGTGGGGGTCCTTCTTGCGGTTTTGGCCGCATTACGCGCACAAAAAGTGGAAGATTAAGATATAAGAATAACTAGAAAATTCCCGCGGAAATTTTGATGGACTGGCCACCTGTGCTGTGAACCTCGGGCCCGGTGCGCCAACGGCTACCGCGGTAGCACCTAGCAAGAAAGCCTCAAGTACGGAAAAAGTTGATGCAGTCCCATAGTGTCCCCACATCATGCCAAGTGTGTAATTGCCTTTAAACTTGAGTAAATTAGCTTAAATGCTAACATGCTAATGGCTACATGCTAGCACCTAGCAAGAGAGCGTCAAGTTTAGAAAGTGCCAAGGTTGTCCTATAACATCCCTACATCATGCCATGTGTGTATTTGCCTTTAGACATGAGTAAATTAGCTTAAATGCTAACATGCTAACGGCTAACATGCTAGCACCTAGCAAGGTTGTCCTATAACCTCCCTACACCATGCCATATGTGTATTTGCCTGAAGACATGAGTAAATTAGCTCAAATGCTAACATGCTAACGGCTACCATGATAGCACCTAGCAAGAGAGCATCAAGTTGAGAAAGTGCCAAGGTTGTCCTATAACCTCCTTACATCATGTCATGTGTGTATTTGCCTTTAAACGTGAGTAATTAGCTTAAATGCTAACATGCTAACAATCATTATGCTAGCACCTAGCAAGAGAGCCTCAAGTTTAGAAAGTGCCAAGGTTGTCCTATAACCTCCCTATATCATGCCATGTGTGTATTTGCCTTTAAATGTGAGTAATTTAGCTTAAATGCTAACATGCTAACAGTTATCATGCTAGCACCTAGCAAGAGAGCCTCAAGTTTAGAAAGTGCCAAGGTTGTCCTATAACCTCCCTACATCATGCCATGTGTGTATTTGCCTATAAATGTGAGTAAATTAGCTTAAATGTTAACATGCTAACAGTCGTCATGCTAGCACCGAGCAAGAGAGCCTCAAGTTTAGAAAGTGCCAAGGTTGTCCTATAACCCCCCGACATCATGCCATGTGTGTATTTGCCTTTAGACATGAGTAAATTAGCTTAAATGATAATATGCTAACGGCTACCATGCTAGCACCTAGCAAGAGAGCCTCAAGTTTAGAAAGTGCCAAGGTTGTCCTATAACCTCCCTACATCATGCCATGTGTGTATTTGCCTTTAAATGTGAGTAAATTAGCTTAAATGCTAACATGCTAACAGTCATCATGCTAGCACCTAGCAAGAGAGCCTCAAGTTTAGAAAGTGCCAAGGTTGTCCTATAACCTCCCTATATCATGCCATGTGTGTATTTGCCTTCAATGTGAGTAAATTAGCTTAAATGCTAACATGCTAACAGTCGTCATGCTAGCACCTAGCAAGAGAGCCTCAAGTTTAGAACGTGCCAAGGTTGTCCTATAACCTCCCTACATCATGCCATGTGTGTATTTGCCTTCAGACATGAGTAAATTAGCCTAAATGCTAACATGCTAACGGCTAACATGCTAGCACCTAGCAAGACAGCCTCAAGTTTAGAAACTGCCAAGGATGCCCTATAACGTCCCAGCATCATGCATGTGTGTATTTGCCTTTAAACATGAGCAAAGTAGCTTAAATGCTAACATGCTAACAGTCATCATGCTAGCACCTAGCAAGAGAGTCCCAAGTTTAGAAAGTGCCAAGGTTGTCCTATAACATCCCTACATCATGCCATGTGTGTATTTGCCTTTAGACATGAGTAAATTAGCTTAAATGTTAACATGCTAACGACTAACATGCTAGCACCTAGCAAGACAGCCTCAAGTTTAGAAACTACCAAGGTTGTCCTATAACCTCCCCACATCATGTCATGTGTATATTTGCCTTTAAACGTGAGTAAATTAGCTTAAATGCTAACATGCTAACAATCATTATGCTAGCACCTAGCAAGACAGCCTCAAGTTTAGAAAGTGCCAAGGTTGTCCTATAACCTCCCTACACCATGCCATATGTGTATTTGCCTTTAGACATGAGTAAATTAGCTTAAATGCTCACATGCTAACAGTCATCATGCTAGCACCTAGCAAGAGAGCATCAAGTTGAGAAAGTGCCAAGGTTGTCCTATAACCTCCCTACATCATGCCATGTGTGTATTTGCCTTTAGACATGAGTAAATTAGCTTCAATGCTAACATGCTAACGGCTACCATGCTAGCACCTAGCAAGAGGGTTTCAAGTTTAGAAAGTTCCAAGGTTGTCCTATAACCTCCCTATATCATGCATGTGTGTATTTGCCTTTAAACGTGAGTAAATTAGCTTAAATGCTAACATGCTAACAGTTATCATGCTAGCACCTAGCAAGAGAGCCTCAAGTTTAGAAAGTGCCAAGGTCGTCCTATAACCTCCCTATATCATGCCATGTGTGTATTTGCCTTTAAACGTGAGTAAATTAGCTTAAATGCTAACATGCTAACGGCTACCATGCTAGCACCTAGCAAGAGAGCATCAAGTTGAGAAAGTGCCAAGGTTGTCCTATAACCTCCCCACATCATGTCATGTGTATATTTGCCTTTAAACATGAGTAAATTAGCTTAAATGCTAACCTGCTAACAATCATTATGCTAGCACCTAGCAAGAGAGCCTCAAGTTTAGAAAGTGCCAAGGTTGTCCTATAACCTCCCTACACCATGCCATATGTGTATTTGCCTGAAGACATGAGTAAATTAGCTTAAATGCTAACATGCTAACGGCTACCATGCTAGCACCTAGCAAGAGAGCATCAAGTTGAGAAAGTGCCAAGGTTGTCCTATAACCTCCCTACATCATGCCATGTGTGTATTTGCCTTTAGACATGAGTAAACTAGCTTAAATGCTAACATGCTAACGGCTACCATGCTAGCACCTAGCAAGAGGGTTTCAAGTTTACAAAGTGCCAAGGTTGTCCTATAACCTCCCTATATCATGCCATGTGTGTATTTGCCTTTAAACGTGAGTAAATTAGCTTAGATGCTTACATGCTAACAGTTATCATGCTAGCACCTAGCAAGAGAGCCTCAAATTTAGAAAGTGCCAAGGTTGTCCTATAACCTCCCTACACCATGCCATATGTGTATTTGCCTGAAGACATGAGTAAATTAGCTTCAATGCTAACATGCTAACGGCTACATGCTAGCACCTAGCAAGAGAGCATCAAGTTGAGAAAGTGCCAAGGTTGTCCTATAACCTCCCTATATCATGCCATGTGTGTATTTGCCTTTAAACGTGAGTAAATTAGCTTAGATGCTAACATGCTAACAGTTATCATGCTAGCACCTAGCAAGAGAGCCTCAAGTTTAGAAAGCGCCAAGGTTGTCCTATAACCTCCAGACATCATGCCATGTGTGTATTTGCCTTTAGACATGAGTAAATTTGCTTAAATGCTAACATGCTAACGGCTACCATGCTAGCACCTAGCAAGAGGGTTTCAAGTTCAGAAAGTGCCAAGGTTGTCCTATAACCTCCCTGCATCATGTCATGTGTGTATTTGCTTTAAACGTGAGTAAATTAGCTTAAATGCTAACATGCTAACAATCATTATGCTAGCACCTAGCAAGAGAGCCTCAAGTTTAGAAAGTGCCAAGGTTGTCCTATAACCTCCCTACATCATGCCATATGTGTATTTGCCTTTAGACATGAGTAAATTAGCTTAAATGCTAACATGCTAACGGCTACCATGCTAGCACCTAGCAAGAGAGCCTCAAGTTTAGAAACTGCTAAGGTTGTCCTATAACCTCCCTACATCATGTCATGTGTGCAATTGCCTTTAAACGTGAGTAAATTAGCTTAAATGCTAACATGCTAACGGGTCCATGCTAGCACCTAGCAAGAGAGCCTCAAGTTTAGAAACTGCCAAGGTTGTCCTAGAACCTCCCTGCATCATGCCATGGGTGTATTTGCCTTTAAACATGAGTAAATTAGCTTAAATGCTAACATGCTAACATGCTAGCAATTAGCATTTAGCCACAGAGAGAGTTCAGAAGTTTATCTAAAAAATGAGCCATCAACGACGTTTCTACGTGGCCGTATGGCTGAGCTACAAGGCTGTGAAAAGTCTGTAAATTCTCGTTTTCTCTGGAATGCGGCTGTTCTAAAAATAGAATGGTGTACCTAATCTAGTGGCCGATTTTTTTTTCTATCGCAAATAGCGTCGCCATGGTTACATGAAACGTTCCAAAAAATAAATACCGCTGTAGTCCCGAGCGTCACGATTCCGACGGTGTAACATGTGTGGGGGTCCTTCTTGCGGTTTTGGCCGCATTACGCGCAAAAAAAGTGGAAGATTAAGATATAAGAATAACTAGAAAATTCCCGCGGAAATTTTGATGGACTGGCCACCTGTGCTGTGAACCTCGGGCCCGGTGGGCCAACGGCTACCGCGGTAGCACCTAGCAAGAAAGCCTCAAGTACGGAAAAAGTTGATGCAGTCCCATAGTGTCCCCACATCATGCCAAGTGTGTAATTGCCTTTAAACTTGAGTAAATTAGCTTAAATGCTAACATGCTAACAATCATTATGCTAGCACCTAGCAAGAGAGCCTCAAGTTTAGAAAGTGCCAAGGTTGTCCTATAACCTCCCTACATCATGCCATGTGTGTATTTGCCTTTAAATGTGAGTAAATTAGCTTAAATGCTAACATGCTAACAGTTATCATGCTAGCACCTAGCAAGAGAGCCTCAAGTTTAGAAAGTGCCAAGGTTGTCCTATAACCTCCCTATATCATGCCATGTGTGTATTTGCCTTTAGACATGAGTAAAATAGCTTAAATGCTAACATGCTAGCACCTAGCAAGACAGCCTTAAGTTTAGAAACTGCCAAGGATGTCCTATGACGTCCCTGCATCAAGCATGTGTGTATTTGCCTTTAAACGTGAGCAAATTAGCTTAAATGCTAACATGCTAACAGTCATCATGCTAGCACCTAGCAAGAGAGTCCCAAGTTTAGAAAGTGCCAAGGTTGTCCTATCACCTCCCTACATCATGCCATGTGTGTATTTGCCTTTAAACATGAGTAAATTAGCTTAAATGCTAACATGCTAACAATCATTATGCTAGCACCTAGCAAGAGAGCCTCAAGTTTAGAAAGTGCCAAGGTTGTCCTATAACCTCCCTACATCATGCCATGTGTGTATTTGCCTTTAGACATGATTAAATTAGCTTAAATGCTAACATGCTAACAGCTACCATGCTAGCACCTAGCAAGAGAGCATCAAGTTGAGAAAGTGCCAAGGTTGTCCTACAACCTCCCTATATCATGCCATGTGTGTATTTGCCTTTAAATGTGAGTAAATTAGCTTAAATGTTAACATGCTAACAGTTATCATGCTAGCACCTAGCAAGAGGGCCTCAAGTTTAGAAAGTGCCAAGGTTGTCCTAAAACCTCCCTACATCATGTCATGTGTGCATTTGCCTGTAGACATGAGTAAATTAGCTTAAATGCTAACATGCTAACGGCTACCATGCTAGCACCTAGCAAGAGGGCCTGAAGTTTAGAAACTGCCAAGGTTGTCCTATAACCTCCCCACATCATGCCATGTGTGTATTTGCCTTTAAACGTGAGTAAATTAGCTTATATGCTAACACGCTAACAGTCATTATGCTAGCACCTAGCAAGAGAGCCTCAAGTTTAGAAAGTGCCAAGGATGTCCTATAACGTCCCTGCATCATGCATGTGTGTATTTGCCTTTAAACATGAGCAAATTAGCTTAAATGCTAACATGCTAACAGTCATCATGCTAGCACCTAGCAAGAGACCCTCAAGTTTAGAAAGTGCCAAGGTTGTCCTATAACCTCCCTACATCATGTCATGTGTGTATTTGCCTTTAGACATGAGTAAATTAGCTTAAATGCTAACATGCTAACGGCTAACATGCTAGCACCTAGCAAGAGAGTTTCAAGTTTACAAAGTGCCAAGGTTTTCCTTCAACCTCCCTATATCATGCCATGTGTGTATTTGCCTTTAAACGTGGGTAAATTAGCTTAAATGCTAACATGCTAACAGTTATCATGCTAGCACCTAGCAAGAGACCCTCAAGTTTAAAAAGTGCCAAGGTTGTCCTATAACCTCCCTATATCATGCCATGTGTGTATTTGCCTTTAGAAATGAGTAAATTAGCTTAAATGCTAACATGCAAACGGCTAACATGCTAGCACCTAGCAAGACAGCCTCAAGTTTAGAAACTGCCAAGGATGTCCTATAACGTCCCTGCATCATGCATGTGTGTATTTGCCTTTAAACATGAGCAAAGTAGCTTAAATGCTAACATGCTAACAGTCATCATGCTAGCACCTAGCAAGAGAGTCCCAAGTTTAGAAAGTGCCAAGGATGTCCTATAACGTCCCTGCATCATGCATGTGTGTATTTGCCTTTAAACATGAGCAAATTAGCTTAAATGCTAACATGCTAACAGTCATCATGCTAGCACCTAGCAAGACAGCCTCAAGTTTAGAAACTGCCAAGGTTGTCCTATAACCTCCCTACATCATGCCATGTGTGTATTTGCCTTTAGACATGAGTAAATTAGCTTAAATGCTAACATGCTAACGGCTAACATGCTAGCACCGAGCAAGACAGCCTCAAGTTTAGAAACTGCCAAGGATGTCCTATAACGTCCCTGCATCATGTCATGTGTGTATTTGCCTTTAAACGTGAGTAAATTAGCTTAAATGCTAACATGCTAACGGGTCCATGCTAGCACCTAGCAAGAGAGCCTCAAGTTTAGAAACTGCCAAGGTTGTCCTAGAACCTCCCTGCATCATGCCATGGGTGTATTTGCCTTTAAACATGAGTAAATTAGCTTAAATGCTAACATGCTAACATGCTAGCAATTAGCATTTAGCCACAGAGAGAGTTCAGAAGTTTATCTAAAAAATGAGCCATCAACCACGTTTCTACGTGGCCGTATGGCTGAGCTACAAGGCTGTGAAAAGTCTGTAAATTCTCGTTTTCTCTGGAATGCGGCTGTTCTAAAAATAGAATGGTGTACCTAATCTAGTGGCCGATTTTTTTTTCTATCGCAAATAGCGTCGCCATGGTTACACGAAACGTTCCAAAAAATAAATACCGCTGTAGTCCCGAGCGTCACGATTCCGACGGTGTAACATGTGTGGGGGTCCTTCTTACGGTTTTGGCCGCATTACGCGCACAAAAAGTGGAAGATTAAGATATAAGAATAACTAGAAAATTCCCGCGGAAATTTTGATGGACTGGCCACCTGTGCTGTGAACCTCGGGCCCGGTGCGCCAACGGCTACCGCGGTAGCACCTAGCAAGAAAGCCTCAAGTACGGAAAAAGTTGATGCAGTCCCATAGTGTCCCCACATCATGCCAAGTGTGTAATTGCCTTTAAACTTGAGTAAATTAGCTTAAATGCTAACATGCTAACAATCATTATGCTAGCACCTAGCAAGAGAGCCTCAAGTTTAGAAAGTGCCAAGGTTGTCCTATAACCTCCCTACATCATGCCATGTGTGTATTTGCCTTTAAACGTGAGTAAATTAGCTTATATGCTAACACGCTAACAGTCATTATGCTAGCACCTAGCAAGAGAGCCTCAAGTTTAGAAAGTGCCAAGGATGTCCTATAACGTCCCTGCATCATGCATGTGTGTATTTGCCTTTAAACATGAGCAAATTAGCTTAAATGCTAACATGCTAACAGTCATCATGCTAGCACCTAGCAAGACAGCCTCAAGTTGAGAAAGTGCCAAGGTTGCCCTATAACCTCCCCACATCATGTCATGTGTATATTTGCCTTTAAACATGAGTAAATTAGCTTAAATGCTAACATGCTAACAATCATTATGCTAGCACCTAGCAAAAGAGCCTCAAGTTTAGAAAGTGCCAAGGTTGTCCTATAACCTCCCTACACCATGCCATATGTGTATTTGCTGAAGACATGAGTAAATTAGCTTAAATGCTAACATGCTAACGGCTACCATGCTAGCACCTAGCAAGAGAGCATCAAGTTGAGAAAGTGCCAAGGTTGTCCTATAACCTCCCTACATCATACCATGTGTGTATTTGCCTTTAGACATGAGTAAATTAGCTTAAATGCTAACATGCTAACATGCTAGCAATTAGCATTTAGCCACAGAGAGAGTTCAGACGTTTATCTAAAAAATGAGCCATCAATCACGTTTCTACGTGGCCGTATGGCTGAGCTACAAGGCTGTGAAAAGTCTGTAAATTCTCGTTTCTTTCACTGGCATGAGCTGTTCTAAAAATAGAACAGGGGTGTCCCTAATATAGTGGCCGATTTTTTTTTCTATCGCGAATACCGTCGCCATGGTTACACGAAACGTTCCAAAAAATAAATACCGCTGTAGTCCCGAGCGTCACGATTCCGACGGTGTAACATGTGTGGGGGTCCTTCTTGCGGTTTTGGCCGCATTACGCGCGCAAAAATGGGAAGATTAAGATATAACAATAAAAATAATTATAACTAAACAGCAATAACAATATGGGCTGGCTCAGTAGCCAGCCCATAGACTGCTACTGCAAGTAGCAGTCTATGGGCTGGCTACTGGGCCAGTCCATAACTAGAAAATTCCCGCGGAAATTTTGATGGACTGGCCACCTGTGCTGTGAACCTCGGGCCCGGTGCGCCAACGGCTACCGCGGTAGCACCTAGCAAGAAAGCCTCAAGTGCGGAAAAGGTTGATGCAGTCCCATAGTGTCCCCACATCATGCCAAGTGTGTATTTGCCTTTAAACATGGGTAAATTGGCTAAAATGCTAAAATGCTAACATGCTAACGGCTACCGTGCTAACACATAGCAAAACAGCCTCAGGTCCTGAAAAGTTTGGGGCAGTCCTACAGTGTCCCCACATCATGCCATGTGTGTATTTTCCTGTAGACATGAGTAAATTAGCTTAAATGCTAACATGCTAACAGGCATTATGCTAGCACCTAGCAAGAGAGCCTCAAGTTTAGAAAGTGCCAAGGATGTCCTATAACGTCCCTGCATCATGCATGTGTTAATTTGCCTTTAAACATGAGCAAAGTAGCTTAAATGCTAACATGCTAACAGTCATCATGCTAGCACCTAGCAAGAGAGCCTCAAGTTTAGAAAGTGCCAAGGTTGTCCTATAACCTCCCTACATCATGCCATGTGTGTATTTGCCTTTAGACATGAGTAAATTAGCTTAAATGCTAACATGCTAACGGCTAACATGCTAGCAACTAGCAAGAGGGCCTCAAGTTGAGAAAGTGCCAAGGTTGTCCTATAACCTCCCTACATCATGCCATGTGTGAATTTGCCTGTAGACATAAGTAAATTGGCTTAAATGCTAACATGCTAACGGCTACCATGCTAGCAACTAGCAAGAGGGCCTCAAGTTTAGAAAGTGCCAAGGTTGTCCTATAAACTCCCTACATCATGCCTTGTGTGTATTTGCCTTTAGACATGAGTAAATTAGCTTAAATGCTAACATGCTAACGGCTAACATGCTAGCACCTAGCAAGACAGCCTCAAGTTTAGAGACTGCCAAGGATGTCCTATAACGTCCCTGCATCATATATGTGTGTATTTGCCTTTAAACATTAGCAAATTAGCTTAAATGCTAACATGCTAACAGCCATCATGCTAGCACCTAGCAAGAGAGTCCCAAGTTTAGAAAGTGCCAAGGTTGTCCTATAACCTCCCTATATCATGCCATGTGTGTATTTGCCTTCAATGTGAGTAAATTAGCTTAAATGCTAACATGCTAACGGCTAACATGCTAGCACCTGGCAAGAGAGCCTCAAGTTTAGAAACTGCCAAGGTTGTCCTATGACCTCCCTACATCATGCCATGTGTGTATTTGCCTTTAGACATGAGTAAATTAGCTTAAATGCTAACATGCTAACATACTAGCAATTAGCATTTAGCCACAGAGGGAGTTCAGACGTTTATCTCAAAAATGAGCCATCAATCACGTTTCTACGTGGCCGTATGGCTGAGCTACAAGGCTGTGAAAAGTCTGTAAATTCTCATTTCCTATGTGCTGTTCTAAAAATAGAACAAGCTTTTCCCTAATCAAGTGGCCCATTTTTTAACGTTTTCGTTAATAGCGTCGCCATGGTTACACAAAGCTTTCCAAAAATTAAATACCGCTGTAGTCCCGAGCGCCACGTTTCCGGCGGTGTAACATGTGTGGGGGTCCTTCTTGCGGTTTTGGCCGCATTACGCGCGCAAAAAGTGGAAGATTAAGATATACGGAATAATAACTAAACAGCAATAACAATATGGGCTGGCTCAGTAGCCAGCCCATAGACTGCTACTTGCAGTAGCAGTCTATGGGCTGGCTACTGGGCCAGTCCATAATAAAAATTGGTAAACACCACAAGGAATAACAATATGGGCTGGCTCAGTAGCCAGCCCATAGACTGCTACTGCAAGTAGCAGTCTATGGGCTGGCTACTGGGCCAGTCCATAAAAATAATTATAACTAAACAGCAATAACAATATGGGCAAGTAGCAGTCTATGGGCTGGCTACTGAGCCAGTCCATAATAATAACTAGAAAATTCCCGCGGAAATTTTGATGGACTGGCCACCTGTGCTGTGAACCTCGGGCCCGGTGGGCCAACGGCTACCGCGGTAGCACCTAGCAAGAAAGCCTCAAGTACGGAAAAAGTTGATGCAGTCCCATAGTGTCCCCACATCATGCCAAGTGTGTAATTGCCTTTAAACTTGAGTAAATTAGCTTAAATGCTAACATGCTAGCACCTAGCAAGACAGCCTTAAGTTTAAAAACTGCCAAGGATGTCCTATGACGTCCCTGCATCATGCATGTGTGTATTTGCCTTGAAACGTGAGCAAATTAGCTTAAATACTAACATGCTAACAGTCATCATGCTAGCACCTAGCAAGAGAGTCCCAAGTTTAGAAAGTGCCAAGGTTGTCCTATCACCTCCCTACATCATGCCATGTGTGTATTTGCCTTTAAACGTGAGTAAATTAGCTTAAATGCTAACATGCTAACAATCATTATGCTAGCACCTAGCAAGAGAGCCTCAAGTTTAGAAAGTGCCAAGGTTGTCCTATAACCTCCCTACACCATGCCATATGTGTATTTGCCTGAAGACATGAGTAAATTAGCTTAAATGCTAACATGCTAACGGCTACCTTGCTAGCACCTAGCAAGAGAGCATCAAGTTGAGAAAGTGCCAAGGTTGTCCTATAACCTCCCTACATCATGCCATGTGTGTATTTGCCTTTAGACATGAGTAAATTAGCTTAAATGCAAACATGCTAACGGCTACCATGCTAGCACCTAGCAAGAGGGTTTCAAGTTTACAAAGTGGCAAGGTTGTCCCATAACCTCCCTACATCATGCCATGTGTGTATTTGCCTTTAAACGTGAGTAATTTAGCTTAAATGCTAACATGCTAACAGTCATCATGCTAGCACCTAGCAAGAGAGTCCCAAGTTCAGAAAGTGCCAAGGTTGTCCTATAACACCCCTACATCGTGCCATGTGTGTATTTGCCTTTAGACATGAGTAAATTAGCTTAAATGCTAACATGCTAACGGCTAACATGCTAGCACCTAGCAAGACAGCCTCAAGTTTAGAAAGTGCCAAGGTTGTCCTATAACCTCCCGACATCATGCCATGTGTGTATTTGCCTTTAGACATGAGTAAATTAGCTTAAATGCTAAAATGCTAACATGCTAGCGGCTGCCATGCTAGCACCTAGCAAGAGGGTTTCAAGTTCAGAAAGTGCCAAGGTTGTCCTATAACCTCCCTACATCATGCCATGTGTGCAATTGCCTTTAAACGTGAGAAAATTAGCTTAAATGCTAACATGCTAACGGGTCCATGCTAGCACCTAGCAAGAGAGCCTCAAGTTTAGAAACTGCCAAGGTTGTCCTAGAACCTCCCTGCATCATGCCATGGGTGTATTTGCCTTTAAACATGAGTAAATTAGCTTAAATGCTAACATGCTAATATGCTAACAATTAGCATTTAGCCACAGAGAGAGTTCAGAAGTTTATCTAAAAAATGAGCCATCAACCACGTTTCTACGTGGCCGTATGGCTGAGCTACAAGGCTGTGAAATGTCTGTAAATTCTCGTTTTCTCTGGAATGCGGCTGTTCTAAAAATAGAATTCTGTACCTAATCAACTGGCCCATTTTTGAACGTTTCGGTTAATAGCGTCGCCATGGTTACACAAAACGTTCCAAAAAATAAATACCGCTGTAGTCCCGAGCGTCACGATTCCGACGGTGTAACATGTGTGGGGGTCCTTCTTGCGGTTTTGGCCGCATTACGCGCGCAAAAAAGGGAAGATTAAGATATAATAATAACTAGAAAATTCCCGCGGAAATTTTGATGGACTGGCCACCTGTGCTGTGAACCTCGGGCCCGGTGGGCCAACGGCTATCGCGGTAGCACCTAGCAAGAAAGCCTCAAGTACGGAAAAAGTTGATGCAGTCCCATAGTGTCCCCACATCATGCCAAGTGTGTAATTGCCTTTAAACTTGAGTAAATTAGCTTAAGTGCTAACATGCTAACAATCATTATGCTAGCACCTAGGAAGAGAGCCTCATGTATAGAAAGTGCCAAGGTTGTCCTATAACCTCCCTACATCATGCCATGTGTGTATTTGCCTTTAGACATGAGTAAATTAGCTTAAATGCTAACATGCTAGCACCTAGCAAGACAGCCTTAAGTTTAGAAACTGCCAAGGATGTCCCATGACGTCCCTGCATCATGCATGTGTGTATTTGCCTTTAAACGTGAGCAAATTAGCTTAAATGCTAACATGCTAACAGTCATCATGCTAGCACCTAGCAAGAAAGTCCCAAGTTTAGAAAGTGCCAAGGTTGTCCTATCACCTCCCTACATCATGCCATGTGTGTATTTGCCTTTAAACGTGAGTAAATTAGCTTAAATGCTAACATGCTAACAATCATTATGCTAGCACCTAGCAAGAGAGCCTCAAGTTTAGAAAGTGCCAAGTTTGTCCTATAACCTCCCTACATCATGCCATATGTGTATTTGCTTTTAGACATGAGTAAATTAGCTTAAATGCTAACATGCTAACGGCTAACATGCTAGCACCTAGCATGACAGCCTCAAGTTTAGAAACTGCCATGGATGTCCTATGACGTCCCTGCATCATGCATGTGTGTATTTGCCTTTAAACATGAGCAAATTAGCTTAAATGCTAACATGCTAACAGTCATCATGCTAGCACCTAGCAAGAGAGCCTCAAGTTTAGAAAGTGCCAAGGTTGTCCTATAACCTCCCTACATCATGCCATGTGTGTATTTGCCTTTAGACGGGAGTAAATTAGCTTAAATGCTAACATGCTAACGGCTAACATGCTAGCACTTAGCAAGACAGCCTCAAGTTTAGAAACTACCAAGGTTGTCCTATAACCTCCCCACATCATGTCATGTGTGTATTTGCCTTTAAACGTGAGTAAATTAGCTCAAATGCTAACATGCTAACAATCGTTATGCTAGCACCTAGCAAGAGAGCCTCAGGTTTAGAAAGTGCCAAGGTTGTCCTATAACCTCCCTACATCATGCCATGTGTGTATTTGCCTTTAGACATGAGTAAATTAGCTTAAATGCTAACGTGCTAACGGCTACCATGCTAGCACCTAGCAAGAGGGCCTCAAGTTTAGAAAGTGCCAAGGTTGTCCTGTAACATCCCTACACCATGCCATGTGTGTATTTGCCTGTAGACATGAGTAAATTAGCCTAAATGCTAACATGCTAACGGCTACCATGCTAGCACCTAGCAAGAGGGCCTCAAGTTTAGAAACTGCCAAGGTTGTCCTATAACCTCCCCACATCATGCCATGTTTGTATTTGCCTTTAAACGTGAGCAAATCAGCTTAAATGCTAACATGCTAACAGTCATTATGCTAGCACCTAGCAAGAGAGCCTCAAGGTCAGAAAGTGCCAAGGATGTCCTATAACGTCCCCGCATCATGCATGTGTGTATTTGCCTTTAAACATGAGCAAAGTAGCTTAAATGCTAACATGCTAACAGTCGTCATGCTAGCACCTAGCAAGAGAGCCTCAAGTTTAGAAAGTGCCAAGGTTGTCCTATAACCTCCCTACATCATGCCATGTGTGTATTTGCCTGAAGACATGAGTAAATTAGCTTAAATGCTAACATGCTAACGGCTACCATGCTAGCACCTAGCAAGAGAGCATCAAGTTGAGAAAGTGCCAAGGTTGTCCTATAACCTCCCTACATCATGCCATGTGTGTATTTGCCTTTAGACATGAGTAAATTAGCTTAGATGCTAACATGCTAACGGCTACCATGTTAGCACCTAGCAAGAGAGCCTCAAGTTTAGAAAGTGCCAAGGTTGTCCTATAACCTCCCTACATCATGCCATGTGTGTATTTGCCTTTAGACATGAGTAAATTAGCTTAAATGCTAACATGCTAACGGCTAACATGCTAGCACCTAGCAAGAGAGCCTCAAGTTTAGAAACTGCCAAGGTTGTCCTATGACCTCCCTGCATCATGCCATGTGTGTATTTGCCTTTAGACATGAGTAAATTAGCTTCAATGCTAATATGCTAACATGCTAGCAATTAGCATTTAGCCACAGAGAGAGTTCAGAAGTTTATCTAAAAAATGAGCCATCAATCACGTTTCTACGTGGCCGTATGGCTGAGCTACAAGGCTGTGAAAAGTCTGTAAATTTTCGTTTCTTTCACTGGCATGAGCTGTTCTAAAAATAGAACTGGGGTGTCCCTAATATAGTGGCCGATTTTTTTTTCTATCGCGAATACCGTCGCCATGGTTACACAAAACGTTCCAAAAAATAAATACCGCTGTAGTCCCGAGCGTCACGATTCCGGCGGTGTACCATGTGTGGGGGTCCTTCATGTGGTTTCGGCCGCATTACGCGCGCAAAAAGTGGAAGATTAAGATATAAGAATAAAAATAATTATAACTAAACAGCAATAACAATATGGGCTGGCTCAGTAGCCAGCCCATAGACTGCTACTGCAAGTAGCAGTCTATGGGCTGGCTACTGGGCCAGTCCATAATAAAAATTGGTAAACACCACAAGGAATAACAATATGGGCTGGCTCAGTAGCCAGCCCATAGACTGCTACTTGCAGTAGCAGTCTATGGGCTGGCTACTGAGCCAGTCCATAACTAGAAAATTCCCGCGGAAATTTTGATGGACTGGCCACCTGCGCTGTGAACCTCGGGCCCGGTGCGCCAACGGCTACCGCGGTAGCACCTAGCAAGAAAGCCTCAAGTACGGAAAAGGTTGATGCAGTCCCATAGTGTCCCCACATCATGCCAAGTGTGTATTTGCCTTTAAACTTGAGTAAATTAGCTAAAATGCTAACATGCTAATGGCTACCGTGCTAACACGTAGCAAAACAGCCTCAGGTCCTGAAAAGTTGGGGCAGTCCTACAGTGTCCCCACATCATGCCATGTGTGTATTTTCCTTTAGACATGACTAAATTAGCTTAAATGCTAACATGCTAACGGCTACCCTGCTAGCACCTAGCAAGATGGTCTCAAGTTTAGAAACTACAAAGTTTGTCCTATAACATCCCTACATCATGCCATGTGTGTATTTGCCTTTAAATGTGAGTTAATTAGCTTAAATGCTAACATGCTAACAGTCGTCATGCTAGCACCTAGCAACAGAGCCTCAAGTTTAAAAAGTGCCAAGGTTGTCCTATAACCTCCCTACATCATGCCATGTGTGTATTTGCCTTTAAACATGAGTAAATTAGCTTAAATGCTAACATGCTAACGGCTACCATGCTAGCACCTTGCAAGAGGGCCTTAAGTTTAGAAACTGCCAAGGTTGTCCTATAACCTCCCCACATCATGCCGTTTGTTTATTTGCCTTTAAACGTGAGTAAATTAGCTTATATGCTAACACGCTAACAGTCATTATGCTAGCACCTAGCAAGAGAGCCTCAAGTTTAGAAAGTGCCAAGGATGTCCTATAACGTCCCTGCATCATGCATGTGTGTATTTGCCTTTAAACATGAGCAAATTAGCTTAAATGCTAACATGCTAAAAGTCATCATGCTAGCACCTAGCAAGAGACCCTCAAGTTTAGAAAGTGCCAAGGTTGTCCTATAACCTCCCTACATCATGTCATGTGTGTATTTGCATTTAGACATGAGTAAATTAGCTTAAATGCTAACACGCTAACGGCTAACATGCTAGCACTTAGCAAGAGAGTTTCAAGTTTACAAAGTGCCAAGGTTGTCCTTCAACCTCCCTATATCATGCCATGTGTGTATTTGCCTTTAAACGTGAGTAAATTAGCTTAAATGCTAACATGCTAACAATCATTATGCTAGCACCTAGCAAGAGAGCCTCAAGTTTAGAAAGTGCCAAGGTTGTCCTATAACCTCCCTACATCATTTCATATGTGTATTTGCCTTTAGACATGAGTAAATTAGCTTAAATGCTAACATGCTAACGGCTACCATGCTAGCACCTACCAAGAGAGCCTCAAGTTTAGAAACTGCTAAGGTTGTCCTATAACCTCCCTACATCATGCCATGTGTGCAATTGCCTTTAATCGTGAGAAAATTAGCTTAAATGCTAACATGCTAACGGGTCCATGCTAGCACCTAGCAAAAGAGCCTCAAGTTTAGAAACTGCCAAGGTTGTCCTAGAACCTCCCTGCATCATGCCATGGGTGTATTTGCCTTTAAACATGAGTAAATTAGCTTAAATGCTAACATGCTAACATGCTAACAATTAGCATTTAGCCACAGAGAGAGTTCAGAAGTTTATCTAAAAAATGAGCCATCAACCACGTTTCTACGTGGCCGTATGGCTGAGCTACAAGGCTGTGAAATGTCTGTAAATTCTCGTTTTCTCTGGAATGCAGCTGTTCTAAAAATAGAATTCTGTACCTAATCAACTGGCCCATTTTTGAACGTTTCCGTTAATAGCGTGGCCATGGTTACACAAAACGTTCCAAAAAATAAATACCGCTGTAGTCCCGAGCGTCACGATTCCGACGGTGTAACATGTGTGGGGGTCCTTCTTGCGGTTTTGGCCGCATTACGCGCGCAAAAAAGGGAAGATTAAGATATAATAATAACTAGAAAATTCCCGCGGAAATTTTGATGGACTGGCCACCTGTGCTGTGAACCTCGGGCCCGGTGCGCCAACGGCTACCGCGGTAGCACCTAGCAAGAAAGCCTCAATTACGGAAAAAGTTGATGCAGTCCCATAGTGTCCCCACATCATGGCAAGTGTGTAATTGCCTTTAAACTTGAGTAAATTAGCTTAAATGCTAACATGCTAACAATCATTATGCTAGCACCTAGCAAGAGAGCCTCAAGTTTAGAAAGTGCCAAGGTTGTCCTATAACCTCCCTACATCATGCCATGTGTGTATTTGCCTGAAGACATGAGTAAATTAGCTTAAATGCTAACATGCTAACGGCTAACATGCTAGCACCTAGCAAGACAGCCTCAAGTTTAGAAACTGCCAAGGATGTCCTATAACGTCCCTGCATCATGCATGTGTGTATTTGCCTTTAAACATGAGCAAATTAGCTTAAATGCTAACATGCTAACAGTCATCATGCTAGCACCTAGCAAGAGAGTCCCAAGTTTACAAAGTGCCAAGGTTGTCCTTCAACCTCCCTATATCATGCCATGTGTGTATTTGCCTTTAAACGTGAGTAAATTAGCTTAAATGCTAACATGCTAACGGCTACCATGTTAGCACCTAGCAAGAGGGTTTCAAGTTTAGAAAGTGCCAAGGTTGTCCTATAACCTCCCTACATCATGCCATGTGTGTATTTGCCTTTAGACATGAGTAAATTACCTTAAATGCTAACATGCTAACGGCTAACATGCTAGCAACTAGCAAGACAGCCTCAAGTTTAGAAACTGCCAGGGATGTCCTATAACGTCCCTGCATCATGCATGTGTGTAATTGCCTTTAAACATGAGCAAATTAGCTTAAATGCTAACATGCTAACAGTCATCATGCTAGCACCTAGCAAGAGAGTCCCAAGTTTAGAAAGTGCCAAGGTTGTCCTATAACCTCCCTACATCATGCCATGTGTGTATTTGCCTTTAGACATGAGTAAATTACCTTAAATGCTAACATGCTAACGGCTAACATGCTAGCACCTAGCAAGACAGCCTTAAGTTTAGAAACTACCAAGGGTGTCCTATAACCTCCCCACATCATGCCATGTGTGTATTTGCCTTTAAACGTGAGTAAATTAGCTTATATGCTAACACGCTAACAGTCATTATGCTAGCACCTAGCAAGAGAGCCTCAAGTTTAGAAAGTGCCAAGGATGTCCTATAACGTCCCTGCATCATGCATGTGTGGATTTGCCTTTAAACACGAGCAAATTAGCTTAAATGCTAACATGCTAACAGTCATCATGCTAGCACCTAGCAAGACAGCCTCAAGTTTAGAAACTGCCAAGGTTGTCCTATAACCTCCCTACATCATGCCATGTGTGTATTTGCCTTTAGACATGAGTAAATTAGCTTAAATGCTAACATGCTAACGGCTAACATGCTAGCACCGAGCAAGACAGCCTCAAGTTTAGAAACTGCCAAGGATGTCCTATAACGTCCCTGCATCATGTCATGTGTGTATTTGCCTTTAAACGTGAGTAAATTAGCTTAAATGCTAACATGCTAACGGGTCCATGCTAGCACCTAGCAAGAGAGCCTCAAGTTTAGAAACTGCCAAGGTTGTCCTAGAACCTCCCTGCATCATGCCATGGGTGTATTTGCCTTTAAACATGAGTAAATTAGCTTAAATGCTAACATGCTAACATGCTAGCAATAAGCATTTAGCCACAGAGAGAGTTCAGAAGTTTATCTAAATAATGAGCCATCAATCACGTTTCTACGTGGCCGTATGGCTGAGCTACAAGGCTGTGAAAAGTCTGTAAATTCTCGTTTTCTCTGGAATGCGGCTGTTCTAAAAATAGAATGGTGTACCTAATCTAGTGGCCGATTTTTTTTTCTATCGCGAATAGCGTCGCCATGGTTACACGAAACGTTCCAAAAAATAAATACCGCTGTAGTCCCGAGCGTCACGATTCCGACGGTGTAACATGTGTGGGGGTCCTTCTTGCGGTTTTGGCCGCATTACGCGCGCAAAAATGGGAAGATTAAGATATAATAAGAAGAAAAATAACTAAACACCACAAGCAATAACAATATGGGCTGGCTCAGTAGCCAGCCCATAGACTGCTACTGCAAGTAGCAGTCTATGGGCTGGCTACTGAGCCAGTCCATAATAAAAATTGGTAAACACCACAAGGAATAACAATATGGGCTGGCTCAGTTGCTCAGTTACTTGCAGTAGCAGTCTATGGGCTGGCTACTGAGCCAGTCCATAACTAGAAAATTCCCGCGGAAATTTTGATGGACTGGCCACCTGTGCTGTGAACCTCGGGCCCGGTGTCTGCCGTGCCGTGCCGCCGGGCATTATGCATTGCATATTGCAGGAATTATTTTGTACATAACTATTTGTAAAAGGCATCTAGTGGCATCACATTGAAAGTGAAAGCTTAAATGTGTTCATTCATGTGACCTAACATCAGCAGTTATTTCCAAAGTTGGGGTTTCTCAACTTACTGTCACCTCAAAAGCCAAAATAGAACCAAACAGTAGATTTCAAGGCATGTGCAGCTGGATGAAGGAGCCAGGAGACTGAAGTCGGGGTTTCCCTGCTGAGGCTGCCGCCCTTGACCCAACCTCGGAAAAGCAGTAGATGGGTAGAATGCAGTGGAATATTAGCACATTTTTCAGTTTAAAAAGACCATGGAAGCAAAACCTGTACTTAAGTTCATATATAAAACCAGACAATTTCTGAATAAATCATTTGACAGTTTATTTAAAAAGGAACCACAAGATGCAACAAAGCCTTAAATTCTTGAAGTCAAAATGTCAACAATTACACCAGTTATGAACAGTATTGTGATGTATAATATAGAAAGATAAAACCAATGACCAACACTTCATGTAGCAAGGCAACATGTCCCGTATGTAACTCAACAGTTTAGGTCAGCGGCCCAAGGCACATCAAATAATTCAGAAAAAAAACAGCAGTAATTTTACAAGAAGTGTTCAATGACATTATATCGCACCAACTCACAACAAAACAAGTGATCGAGGCACTTTGGTTCACATTATTATTATCATTAGTTTGGTCTATCAAGTTTGTCATAAATGAACAACAGAAACCCACATGAGCAAGCACCTGGCAACGGAGGCAAGGAAAAACTCCCACTTGGGAAGAAACCTTGGACAGAACCCAGGCTCAGTGGGGCAGCCGTCTGTCTCGACCATTTAGGTTACAATACAAAAATGTTTGGTACAGCATGATTATGCATAATAATGGTCTTTATACATAAAGGTGCAAACGCTTGAGAACAAAAAGGCATAGTGAACATATGTATGTGGTAGGTAACTACGTATTACAACAGGAATGAAGTATTAACACGTCCGGGAAATGTTTCTGTAAAGGATTGTCTTTTCCCTAAACAGACACACACACACACACAAACACAGTAAAAATTGTATCAAGACTGAATTCTTAATTGTCAATTCATAAAACAAACTGTCAACACACCTTTTCTGTCATGTCCTGCAGTTGGTATCAGAATGCGAGTTGAACCTGTTCTCCTCTGTAGCTGTAAAACACACAAATCACAAATCTGACACTCTATCAGCTTTTTATCCTTAGCATCCTTCTGTTTTGCTAGGCTTAGTCCTCACCCAGGAAGTCAGTTGGGATACTCATATGCCGAGCATCCCCAATATATAGACTCCACGTGACATATTGCGGAAAAGTACTGCGACTACTACAAATCTATGAGCTTTGCTTTTCACGCAGCAGTGCCTACTACAGGGGAGAGAAAGAGAGACAAGTTAGTCAAATGTTATCAGTAACTGTCATATACATATACACTTTATACATGTTATATATTGCGTAAAATGTACTGCCACTAATACAAATCTTTGAGCTTTGCTGTTCTCAGCTCTTTGTGCAGCAGTGCCTACTACAGGGGAGAGAAAGAGAGACAAGTTAGTCAAATAAATCAGTCATATACATACTGTATATACACACACACACACCCAAACACACTATATACTTTATCAATATTATATATTGCAGAAAAAAAAAGAGGTCCGATGACTACATATCAGCAACGCTGATACCGATAACCGTTCTCATGTCTTCATGCAGCAGTGCCTACTACAGGGGAGAGAAAGAGAGACAGGTTAGTAACAAGTCAGTAATTGAAAAAGCTGAAAGTAATGCTATGACCGAGTATAACATAACAGCCTCGAACAGGCTATTCATGCAATAGTGCCTACTACAGGGGAGAGAGAGAGAGAGAGAGAGAGAGAGAGAGAGAGACAAGTTATTAGAATGTTCCATCATATAAGTGACATGAAGTTTCAGGAATAGGGAGAACATTGAGAACATGGAGAACATGACTATGCCAACACTGCCCGTTCAGAGATGATAATACAGTAATTCTGACTCGAGTATGTATCTACTACATATAATAAAGCGACATCTTCCGGTTGGGGCTAAAGCGTGTGCAGCTGCATTTCTGAAAGGCAGCCCATGAGCAGAGGTACAGCATACCTAGCCTTCAGGTCACAAGCACGGAGTACTGACGTATGTGAGACGGCGTGGATGGATGGAGGGGAAGAAATGGCCACATGGTCATTGCAAGCAAATGTTCATTGGGGACAAGACAGCATGTGTAGACCAGACCAGGGCCTACAAAGATGTTAAGATACAGTACACCGGACTGTGGTAACTGTAGTAAGAATGCAGAACACCTGACTGAATGCAAGACTGCGGTTGAGAAATGTAAATGTGATCAATCAGTGTCTGCTTGCCAGTTGTTGCCTTGCCGATGAGCTGAGTATAGCCTCTGGACTCAAACAACTCCAGTATAGGCTTCTTACGTTTCGAAAGCAGGTCCTCGTTGAAGTCGCCACAAACAACAATGGGGTGGCTTTCCATCATTGCCAAGGTGTCCAAGAGGTTTGTCAAATTAGGTAGAAATGTGCCCAGACTCAAGTTTGGTGGTCGATAAACAGTAGCCACCACAGCCGTGATCGGCACCATGACTTTAACCACCAAGAATTCAAGGTCTGGCACATTCTGGACAAACCGAAGGGGCTGGCCTCGAAGTTCCCTCCGACAGTAGGCTGCAACTCCGCCTCCCTCTTTCGCAGCCATGTCTGGCCTGTTTAAGTAGGAGACACGTCTGTTCCGTACAAAAACAGCGTAGTCCTCCAGCTTCAAGTGTGGCGAGATGGAACCAGACAAATGGGTTTCCGTCAAACAAAGCACATCAGCCAGTCTCAGCTCATGATGAGATTTGATGTCCATGTGACACGCGAGGCCCTCTGTGTTATGGTGGACAATCTTCAAAGTCGGAGAAGGCCCTTGTGCAAAGTGCAACAGCGGTCTGACAGACAAGAAAGAAGCGTGCAACATGCTGTCCATTGCCAAAGCAATGTTGGGATCAGCATATATTTTCTTCTCATCCAAGTCCATGATCTTCAGTCCCTGGAGCGAGGTCGTGCGACTTAGAGCGACGTAGGCCATTCCAGGTTCAAACACGCGCTTCAGAGATACGACCGCAGAAGATAGCGTCATGCCTTGCACTTTGTGCGCCGTGCATCCAAAGGCCAGTTTTGCCGGGAATTGCCGCCTCACCAGTCCTTTGATGCTTAAACTTTCCTCTGACTTTTCTATGTAGGCCAAATCGTCCCCGGATCCCTGAAGTTTCTTCCGAAATTTCAGGCCTGCTCCAGGATTGTCCAAAGAAATGCCAAGAAAAGTAACAGCGGCCTGTGGTCCACGGACAATGTTCATGATGGTCCCGAAGGTGCCGTTCACGAGACCATCCTCAATGTCCAAGTTCCGGATGATCATGACTCGCGCTCCTACAGCGGCTTGCAGGTTGTTGGGCAGATCTCTTTTCCTCCCGGTTATCATGTTGGACACGATGACCAATTGTCCGGTCCGGGGGTCTTTTCTGTAGTTTTCTGCCGGAATGTCGACCACATTCAGTTTCAAAGCTGCCACAGTTGCACGGTTGTGTTCGTCAACCTCCTTATTGGTTGCAAAAATGTGGAGCGTACTGGTGTGACACTGCGATGTTTCGACAGTAGCCTGCTGCAGTAAAGCCCGGTCACTTTCATACAAGGGCTCCTCCTTCCTCTTTTCCCTTACCCTGTTCAAAAGCTGGGCAAAGGTCAGGTCCTCCTTCTGTCGCATGATCTCCGTAAGTCGGACCAACTGAAAGTTGGTCCAGAGGTCAAGGACATTATCCTCATACACACAGAGGGGTTTGGCCCTTCCAAGAGGTGGCAGCTGGTAAAAGTCCCCAACTACAAGCACAGAGATCCCTCCAAAGGTCTTCCGGTTGCCCTTGACTTGCTGGAACCGCCAGTGGACATACGCAAAAAGATCCTTGGAGACCATTGATATTTCATCAATGATTAAAATCTGCACGTTGGAAAGACTCGCCCGCAAGGTGTCCAGCGCGTTGCCGAGTCCTTGATATGGAGGCCTCAAACTTCTTGGGAGCTTCAAGACCGAGTGCAAGGTTTTCCCAGAAATGTTGAGCGCAGCTGTGCCGGTAAATGACGTCAACAGAACCGTGGGTTGAGACAAATCCGCATCGGTACGAATGCCAGGAAGCTGCCGAAAAATCTTGGTGGCCTCCTGGTAAATGCACTTGATGACATGTGACTTGCCACATCCAGCTCCCCCTGAGATGAAATAATGAAAGGGCTCAAGGTCGCGATCAGAAACGCGCTGCAAACACCAGTCGCGTACGGCATAGAAGACGGAAGCCTGCATGATGTTAAGACTGCGGTACATCCTCCTCACAAAGTCCGGACTCAACTGGGGTGCTTCAAAGGCCGGCAGTGCTGGGGCGCCGGAAAGGTCAGCCTGATAGGCAGGAACATCATCCTGCTCATCCCGCTCGTCCGCTGCGTTTGGCATCATGGCCTTCAGCGCAGCAAGACATTCCAGGCGCTCTGCTTCCACCTCTGGCGCAAAAGAGTTCCACGCATTAACAGCTGGACCTTCCTGTTGGAGTCGCTCCAAAGCCTTGTCCAGTTTCTTCGCTTGGCCCTCAAACCGCTTCATTTTCTCATCAACGATGGCCTTTGCAGGACCTAGCCTTGACCATCCGTCCAGGTAGAATGACTCATAGGTTGGGTGGGAGTCGCTGGTCAACTCACGGTCCGTCCTGTGGGGCAAGTAGAGTTTGAGAAGGGCCCTGAAATATTTTTCAGGAACCTTTGTCATGGAAAACCGCGTGTATCTTATGACGGCAGGTTTTCCCCTGGTCCTCTTCTGAATGCAACCCATGTCGTTCAAAAGGGGAATGACATTTGGCCCTTCTCTCTCGTAACCGTAGACCACCCTGTAATCAGACGCAAACTCTGCCAGACACATAGACTCAAACGCCTGCGTACGTGGTCTGTTGGCGTACTTTTCCGGCAAACTTGACATCCACACTTCAGCTGAATCTGGGTGCATGGTCATAAGCCGACTCATGGGCAGACTCATTCGGAAACCGTCCTCGTCGGTTTGGAGGAACACCACATTGCGTGAGGACTTCTTCAGGGGCAAACTGCATGTTCGTGCCACTGCTTCCTGAGCACTTACCTCTCTGTGCTTTGAATACGCCTGCATGATCTTTTGCATCTCCTCCTTCTGGTTGGCGTCAGACTTTTGCACGTCCTTGATGACAGATTTGAGGAACTCTGTCATCTCGTGCTCCGGCTTGGAGATGTAAGACATCATGTACATGATGCAGCTGATATCATCCAGAATATACTGGATGTCCATGTTGGCGTTCCACGCACGCAGCAGATGGGGGTTGTAGGCATTAGTCCAACTTTCTTGCGGTGTACGCTTCAAGTGGACAGCCATCCCAGTACTGAGGTTCTCAACATAGTGCTTATACCGACCCAGGGTCAGCTGGCACGAATTGAGCAGGTCCGTCAAGTCCTCCGGAACCTGTGTGTCCATAAGACGCTCTCTTAGCTGTTTCAGCTTTTCCTTGGACTCCCTCTGTTTCTTCGCCAACTTGGTCCTTTTGGCACGGGCGTCTTCCTCCTTCCGTCTCTTCTTCTTGGGGTCATCGTTTTCCTCTTCGTCATCACTGGTCGGGTCCTCAAAGGGAAAGGTAATTGTGGTGACATCCATGGGCAGTTTAGGGAATCCAAAGCGACAGGAGACATTTCCTTTTCGGCAAGATTTGGTGTGACTGCGGCTGTGAGTTTGAACACTCGTAACCACTTCATGGAGTTCCGGATCCTTGGTTTGATCGGGGATGTGGCAGGTGATATAACGGTCGATGAATTCGACCACTTCGCCACAGTAGATGGGATCTGGTTCCTCGATCACCGGTGCGTCCTTTATCCACACCACCATGTGTATATGAGGACTTCCTCGTGCTTGAAACTCAACACGATAAAAGTAGTCCTCGACTGGGCCGATGGGCTGCGCAGGAGACAGAATAAGCTCTAAGAGAGCATCTACCCTTTTCTCAAACATGCGCATGACCGTGACTGGATTGCTGCGGAGAATCTCGCATTTAGCGTTCCAGTCCAGATCTGAAAAGTGACCCTCCTGTTGGCCTTGCTGCGCTTTTATCACAGCAGTGACTTCAGGCCATCTCATTTCCGCCGCAGAAAAGGTAAGAAAAAATGTTGGCTTCCCCAACTGCCTGGCCATTGCGTGGAGCTCCCGGTGAGCTTTCTCCCAGTATGCTGGTGTTCCTCGGAGTGGCTGCATAAATCTGGTCGCTTCCCTGTTCTGTATGAGCCGCTCCAACGCCTCCTTGTCCTGGATCATCCGGTTCAGAATTTTCCTCCCATCCGCAGTGTGAGGTTTTCCTTTCCGCGACTGAATCGACATGCTGTTATTGGCCATGTACGTTTCAATGACAAATTGGGCAAAGAAAAGGTAGCCCTGATCTTCAGCAAAGCGTGGATCAACTGAAAACAATCTGGTGTTGAAGTAAGAACTCGGTGATACTTTAACGATCCTCTCCTCATCCATTGTGTTCTTTCCCGTTGGGAACAGAACAGGAAAGGCCATGGCCTCCAGCTGCGGCACAGCAAAAAATCCAACAGGCTTGTTTTGTTGGGCAGGAGCAATGCTGAATATCCCATCCCCAAATGAAAGACTTTCCTGTGAAATGTCAAGCGGCTGCATGCATGTATCGAACATGAGGCCCGGCCGAAGTTCCTCCTGATCACGTTCAACATGCTGTGCCTGCGTAACTTGGGCGTTGCTGGCCTCTTGCTGCAAGGATGATGACGGCAGGGCGGATGGCTCCTCTTCCCCTTCAAGGACACTTTCAGCTGCTGCACTCTCATTGATGCACACATCCCTGTACTGTGGATGAGTGTCTATCAGCGTCCTGAGCCCGGCTATAACATTCGCCATATTTACTGTATAAAAATGCTGATGTCCTTTATACCGAAGGCGTCTCTTCAGCTTTACCTGCAGCAGTTGAGCTTCGCTACGTGGCCGAGGTAGTGAGTTCACTGCTGCTTCCATTTCCGACGGTACGCACACTACTGAGCCATGAACAGCTCGTTGCCGTCCTTTGGGCAATGCTACAATTTTTGCAAAAGGTATAATTTTTGCTATCAGCTGTCTCTCGAGTACATTTAAATCGGACAGCTCTTGGGGAATGGGTGCCAGATCCAACTTATTTGCAACTGCCAGAGGTGGCATTGCACATCTCCTGAGGTGGGAGTCACAGGAGTGACATATCCATTCCTGCTTTCTCTCTTGCGGGGCAGTGCATGGGGCAGAACAACTGTTGTTGCAGACGTGAACATATATACCTGTCAAGCTGGCGGCCACTATGTCATGGTTGTCGCTATATTTTCCTCGATTGCATTTCTGTACCTGATTTAGGAAAAGAGCACGGTGGCATACAGTACAAACATATGTGGGCCCATGTGCGACTCTTTCGCGGAACGACGATATTGCTGCTTTCATTACAGCGCTTGCTGGATCCTGCACATTGTTGGCTGAATGTTGAGTTCTAGTCATGTATTTAGTCTTTATTTGAAGCGCGCATTGTAATTTGTGCCGAATACGCTGCCTGGTAAGACGGTTCTTTTCACAATGCTGAACATGTAGCCTTACATTAGAATGTCTATTACTATCTCGCACATATTTGTTATTTTGAAAATAAGGATTGTTTCTATACTTCTGCATCCATGTTTTCATGAAAACAGCCCACCTTTGCTTAAAACCTGGATGGTTGCGATATTTATCTCTTAGATACACCCTATATCTCGCCTGAAAAGCTGGATCCCGATGATACCGCTCCCTCAGATATAACCTTTGTCTCGCCTGAAAAGCTGGATCCCTGTGATACCTCTCTCTCACATATAACTTTTGTCTCGCCTGAAAAGCTGGATCCCGTTGATACCGCTCCCTCACATATAACTTTTGTCTCGCCTGAAAAGCTGGATCCCTGTGATACCTCTGTCTCACATATAACTTTTGTCTCGCCTGAAAAGCTGGATCCCTGTGATACCTCTGTCTCACATATAACTTTTGTCTCGCCTGAAAAGCTGGATCCCGTTGATACCGCTCCCTCTGATATAACTTTTTTCTCACCTGAATATCTGAATCCAGGTGATACCCTTCCCTGAAATTCAGCTTCTGTCGTTCAACAAAAGCCAGATCAGATTGATACCTTCTCCTAACATATGCTGACATTAAAGTCTTTTTGGTCGTTGGACTTCTGTGGTATTTTTCAGCTACGTGCGTCTTCTGTTTATTCTTAAAGGCACTATCACACCTGTATCGCGTGGTAAAGCCGTTTAATTTTTGTTGGCGGTAATTAGTGTCTGTTACATACTTGACCTTCATTTGTAGACGTTTTTTTTGACGGGGATCGGGTTTGTTTGAAGCTTCAAACGGTCTACATTGTTGGCACTTTAGTGCCCTTTTCATAGCGGTCCGTCGCCTCGTTTTACTCACTTTGGAAAAATCTATTTGAACATGGACGCATGGTGGTACTATCAGCTCCTCCTGATCTGTCTCAACACATTCTCTTATTGCTGCGTCTGTTTCTTTGGTGGGCTCTGAAGTGATTACGACATCCAACTGTACCTGTCTGTCACTTGCTATCTGTTCTAATCCAAAGGAAACCGGTACCAACTCGTAGTTCGCATCGGGGCTGCGATCCGAAAGGAGCTCATGCACATGGTCGACTAAGTCATCTAAGTGTGAAAATGTCATCATAATCGCAGTTCCGTTTGGGACTGGCAAACCTACTGAAGATCGACTGTGCGAATCAAAAAAACCATAGCATCCTGACCTATCACGAAAAACCGCAAAGCACTCTGGAGCCACAATCAGAAAAGCATGAGTGACATCTTGTGAGAGGCACTCAAGTTGTCTGGCAAGTGGCAACAAATACGGATCTATTAGGGAATTGCTGCGATCCCTCACCAAACCAAATTTCGGCTCCAACTGTGTAACTGTGTATGCATTGTTGTCGGTGTGAACTATCTTTGGCATTTCCTCTTTGGTTAAATGATTGCTGATTAAACGTAGTCCTAGCCCACATATTGTCCACGCATAGAGTGAGTCTCCATTTTCAAGAACTCTGTCAAGAACGTCTGAATCAAAATGAAACCCCTCAGCATGGTAGGCCAAGAACGTCAGTGCCATACACGTGCACTGATTATTGCGAGTGCAATCGTCATACCTCAAATCCATCTGGGAGTGAGTGGCCCGGACGGTACGAATGCGTCGACCAGCTTCTGTGCCACAATCCTGAAATGTAGTATTTGTCGTGTTAACATACATTTGTGTAATCAGGTTAGTTTTTACCATAGAAAAGCTTACATTAGCCTTGTTTTATCAATGCAACTTTACAGTAGATCTAGTAGGCGTATTCATTTCCTGTGTTAAAATTACCTGGCTGGTTTCATCCAGGACAATGTGCAGTAGTGGCATTGAGGACTTTGCACAAATGTCTCTCTGAACCACTGTCTCTGGACTACAAGGCGGTGATGGTGTTGACGGCAGCTCTACAGTATGCAGTGTCGCCTTCGCCTCAGTCTAAATGAGAAACACAAAACTAACTTAAAAATGGCACACAAATCCAACAGAATACCACCTTTAATATAGTAACAAATATAGCGTGTGTATATGATAAACATAGAAAATGTTTGTTTTACCCAGCTGGTCCCATCCATGACAATGTGCTGTGGTGGTGTGGAGGATGGCGCACACGTCTCCTCTGTGACGACCACTGGCCCGGGACTGCAAGGTGGCGTTGGGGTGGAAGGCAGCTCCACACGATGTGGTGTTTCCTCCATCTACACACACAAACACACACATTTCTGTCATGCCATTTTTCTACACCAACAAATGTAGGCTGCATATACTATAAAAAGAAAAAAGTGCATTTTACCCAGCTGGCCTCATCCTGTACAATGTGCTGCAGTGGCGTGGAGGAAGGTGGCGGTGTTGCCTCCATCTAAAAATGTACACACACCACTTTACTAACAATGCACACACACACTTTTACAACCAGAACAACATTTTATTTTCCTCCTATGACATATTTTGTTCATTCATTCGTTTTCTATCACTTGTCTTCATGAGGATCGTGGAGGTGCTGGAGCCTATCCCAGCTGTCTTCGGGCGAGAGGCGGGGTAAACCCTGGACTGGTGGCCAGCCAATCACAGGGCACATATAGACAAACAACCATTCACACTCACATTCATACCTAAGGACAATTTGGAGTGGCCAATTAACCTAGCATGTTTTTGGAAGGGGGAAGGAAGAAAAAACCCACACATCCATGGGAAGAACATGCAAACTCCACACAGAGACACACTCACCCATCGTGCAGCCACTATGACATAGTTGCATAGCATATGCATAGTTGCATATGCATAGTTGCATAGCATATGCATAGTTGCATATGCATAGTTGCATAGCATATGCATAGTTGCATATGCATAGTTGCATAGCATATGCATAGTTGCATATGCATACTTCTTGCCAAGTTATATTTTCCTAAACAATCTTTGCAGAAAGTTGCTTATCATGGTCCTGTGTGGAACCATTGAACCAAGATGAAAAAGGGATGACTGTACATGGACTACAAACCTGCAGCTCTCCCACTCTCCTCTTGGAGGCTGGACGACGCGGTTGGCACTCTGCAGTCACCGCCTGACGTGGCACAGGAAAAAAGGAAATATTTCACATGCATAGCTTTTACAAAATAGAAAGTGCTGTACTTACAAGATTTAGATGTATTTGTGAATAACATACTTTCTATGAAGCGGCTAAAGTACCTTCTTGCCCTTGGGGATAACTGTGGAGGTCTCAGGGCTTGGAAGATGCGATGGAGCCAGCTTGTCCATTGCAACCAGCATGGGCGGGCTGAACCACACAGGGTTCACAGGGATGTTGCACTGCAACAGGTCCTCCTGTCAAAAAGTACCAAAATACATATACTGAGACTTGAAACTATCACCATCCTAACATCCATGCTCGTCTCCATCAACTGTGACAAACAAACCTGCTGCTTGCACATCCCTTTGCTGGAGTCACGGGGCACCTTGGACTTGACACGTCGACTCCTCTGTTGCGATAAGTCACATTATGGCTACATACACATTCTTGTCCATTTTTCCAATTTTTTTTTACCCCCTCTGCGCTGCCAATGAGTGTCCAGTCAAAAGGGTTGGAAGGATGCTGCACGGTGACCTCACCCTTCACGACCACTTTTGGCAGGAACACTCGCATCGGTGGGGACGTCTGAAGAGAAGGTGCTGGTGGTACAGTCGTCTCCAGCTGATGGGGCACAGAAAAGGCAATCATAACGTGGCATCCATTACACAATGAGATGCCTTTTTGAAAGTACCTTCTGGAACAGGGATGACCAAAGACGATGGGGCTGATGGGGAACACAGGCAAAAATTATTTGTGACACATAGGTTTGATAAACCAACACAATGAGTCACATGCATGTGTTTTAGGGCTGGGACAACGCGTCAACATCAATGACGTCGACACAAAATATAAAAATCATAAATAATAGTTTAAGTAGAACTTTAATCCACGTCTGGTGCGATTTACAATTTAAATGTGCAGTTGTTAAACTATAGGAATAGGCCTCTACGCGGAGGCGTTGAGACTTAACAAAATAAGAGCCGATTCTCAAACAAAATAGCCTACAGTTTGCCTCTTTTAAACAAAATAAATCATATTATTAACTAATAGTATTTAATCAAAGAACAAAGACTTGTAGCTGACCTTTTGTTCCTTTTTGCCAAAAGGCACGGATGAGAGGGGGAGATCCCACATAACAACAACACAAAAGCTTATAGGTTTATATCAAGGCTACGGTGGTAACTGTCCTGGGCTATAGCTTAACCTTATGGTTTTTGTTGAGAAAAATGAGCATGTTGACATGCTCAGAGGTGAATGCAGCCGAGTGACTGCTTTCTCGAAGCATTGCTACATGAACATGTTTAACACTGTCGAAAAAAAATTATCAATAATCGATCATCTATTAATTGTGCCCATCCCTAATTCAGATTGTGTTAAAAACAATAGTTTTATTTATTTAAAGAAAGTTTATTACTTTTGTTGTTTTCGGATTCCATTGTGCACTTTGTTGTATTGTTCAAAACAATTCATTTTTGAACTTGTTAATAAAAATATATTTGTTTGATTCATGATAAATTTGCTTTAATTACTATATATGTCAAATTATTAAACGATAGTCTAATCAAAATCGAATCAAATCGGTTTTAAAAATGAATTGTTAGATTAATCGATGCATCGAAAAACTATTTTCTAAATTACATAATTACAAAAATAATCATTTAACCCAGCCCTAATGTGTTTGTGATTAAAATGTAGTGTGAATGAAGGTGCAACCCAAAAGTACCTCGCCCGGCGGTGACATAGGAGGAGCTGGTGGCGGAGGTGGAGGGGGTGGGGTGGGTGCGGTACTCTCCAGCTGACGGCGGGCAGCAACCCACAACAACCTGGCAAGCACAGGCATCCCATCGCTGTCACTGAGGTGTACCTGCCACACATAACCCAAAATGATTAGTAAACCTGGAAATATTCTACTTGTACATATCCTTACTATAGGATGTCATCTACTTACGCCATCCCTACACCACATCTCAAGGCGTGACAGCGGGAAGTGGTCAGCTGAGGATAGGTAGGGAATACCTGCGGTACAGAAAGGAAAAAACAAATCCCTTATTAGTTTCTATAAACTTTTGTTTACCAGGTCAAGTCAATGAAATGACACTGGCATTTCACATCGTTGAGGTTTCCTACTTATGTTAAGCGTTGATAACAGTATTCCTTTATTTCAATTTGCATACCCATGCTAGCTGCCACCCGACGGTACTCCCGGCGCAGACGATCCTGCTGGGCCACCACGACGTTCAGACGTGGAGGAAAGTCCACGACGACGACCTGAATAAATGAACATATCATCATAACAATATAAATTCCATTTCATGTAAATCATTATTTGTAACAAGAATATAGATCACAAGGTATTTACGTTAGGCCAGCGGCTGCAGGTGGCGGTCAGGAGCTGCCCGAAGTCAGTGGCTGCCTCGCCAACGGGACGACCCAAGTTGTTGCTGGGTGCCAAAACACAGACCGCCTCAGGAGAACGAGACAGAACCGCATTCTGCACCTCAGCCCACAACTGAGCCGCCGTGGCACCCGGGGTGGACATCACTCCAAAAGACAAGGGTCCCTCCGGCATCTTCACAAATCCATCTGCAATGGCTCGCAGATGGGAGTCTCCAACGATCAGGACAAACTACAAACATACAAATAAATACGTGAGCGCATATTCTTCATTGGTCTTCAATGTACTCTTGTATTCAGACATTCTACATACCCGCTTGCCCTGAGCCACGGCTGGAATGACCAGCTTGTGGTTCTTCCCAGTCACTGCAGAAACTGGCCATTTCCGCACGGTGTGGCGCCGCCCAGTGCCTCGGACTAATCACAATTACAGACACAATTAAAAAGGTAAATCCTGCAACCTTAAACAAATTAGATACCGTGGCAATGTTTTGCACAGTACGAGACTATAGACAATACATTTGACACAGTGAAAGAAAATAGACATTAAAACGATAAAAAAATGTGTATTCAAGTCACAGGAGGGCTGACCGTGTCTCGGAGGCTGGTGTCTGGCCAGAGACTCCTAAGGAAGTAGCACAAACATTTAAAAAACGTGAGTACGAGTAAAACCAACCAGTACCAATATATCTTTAGCAAAATCAGTCAGCAACTACAGTATGTCTATACAGTAACATACACGTCTTACATGTAAACACCAGCAATTTATCTGTTATATTCACATTTCTCATCAAACAGTCACCAGACCAGTCAGTGAATATCTACAAAACTTTAGGTGCAGCACGAATGACAATTATCCCATACATTTTCCAAAAGGCTGACGAAATTCTTACCTGGGCAACCACAGAAGAAGTGGCGGAGCAGGCATCCACCACACGGGGCTGGTCGGCCAGAGGGGAGGTCTGGAACCTGGCTCTCTGATTACACATTAGAGGATGTTAAGCTTATGACAATGAAGACAAATTCATATTCAAAATGAAAAGTGAAACCAATACCTTCTTCGTGGGAGACTGCAGGATGGTCCCATCGCTGGTCGTCGAGGGTGGGGACCCAGGCTGTGAACAATGTCAATGTAGTACATATTGGTCCCAAAGGAATATTCTCTTTAATCATTTAGTACAGCTACAACACTGTAGTAAGAAATCAGTCATAAGAGGAAAAGTACCTGCTGGGGTGCGCTGGTCTGGCCCGTCTGTGGATCAGCAAGGTCCAGCTTCCTCCATCGGCGCTTTGCTGCTTCGGAACGCTTCCCCTTCCGTGGCATCCTGTTCACAGCAAAGACAAAAGCACAAAAACACTTCCCAACACTTGAATGTTGAAAATACAGCAGTAGTACACTGCAAAGTACTAGGATAGTACTTTTTCCCAGTGTGTGTGTGCGTGGATGGATGTGTGGATGGATGGATGGATGGTGTGTAGTGTTTTCAGTGACTCTAGTTTAGCAATATATGGTGTGTGTTTATGCACTGATGTCTTCTCTGGTGTATAGATATGAATGTAGTGATTAGCTAATGGTGGTAGGGCTGATGATGATGATGATGCTTTCAGTCGCCTTCAGCTGCCAACAGATTTCCAAATCTCGCAATGTGCAATGCTCAGGGAGATGCTGGAAAGAACAGAAAATATTTTAATTCATTAAACAAATCAGGATTAATATTTGCTAAACAACCCTGAGACCTCTGCTGATTAGAACAATATCAAATTTGAAATGAGCTAATTTCCCCACTGAGGGATGAATAATTGCATATCTTATCAATATAGCATCAATGTGTTGCGATACAATTGTAAATAGTTCTCAAAACGTCAATTCCACTTTGAACAAACACATCAGTCTGAGCACATGGGACCACAGCACCTGCAGCTAGCATGCTCCATACTCAACCCACACTACATACACATGCAAAGAGTATACGTTTAGTATACGTTTAGTATACGTTTAGTATACGTTTAGTATACGTTTTCTCATTTTTACCTTTAAAAGGCAACAAAAGCAAGCAGTGTGAGCACATGGTACCACCGAGCACATGCACATAACTTATTTTGCATCCATAAGCAATCCAAACTACAAAAACATGTTAGAAAAAACATATTTTAAATATGTTGTATTATAGTAACGTTTAAAGGTAAAGAGAGCATAATTGCTGTCAAAAAGCATCAATCGTCACATTAATCATGCACACATAGGACCATGGACCAAGCTAGCTTAAACATACACATAGCTTATTTTGCATCCATAAGCAATCCACACTATTAAAACATGCTAGAAAAACATCTTTTAAATATGTTGTATTATTTTAATGTTTAAAAGGTAAAGAGAGCATTATTGCTGGCAAAAAGCATCAATCATCACATTAATCATGCACACATAGGACCGCATGGACCAAACTAGCTTAAAACATGCAGACAACAGCTATCAAACAACAGCTAAAAGAACTTTTAAAACATGATAGAAATATTCTTAAAGTAAATGTATGCACTTTTGTACTTTCACCAAGCGTGTATTTTAGCTGTACAACCAACAGGTCCAATCAACCAATTGCAAGTTGGGTGTGGCACTGAACTTTAGCAAAAGAGATCACCAAGGCAAACAAACATACTTTCTACATCTATCAACGTTCATATCTAACTTCATATTTGTCCATAAACTACAATTGACAAGTAACAAAAACAACAGTACTCTTAATATAAAGGAGCATAATTGGATGCGTCTACTTACCTCAGTCGCAAGGAAGGAGTGAACTCGCTGATTGATCTGGTTGCGCATGCGTTGGTTGATCAGCCAACCAGGAGATCCAGATGGCGATATTGTATATGATGATATTTTATGGATCGATACCAAGTCGAAATTGATATCAGATACTGCTAAGGTATAGGTCCAATTACCGGGATCGGCGCTGTTCATACTGGATCGGCAAAATCCACCCCTCCCCCTTGTCTTTGGAAGCCATTAACACCACACACTCAACCTCAACGAAACGTTATGTGATAAATGAATTAAAAATAATATACAACCTGTAAAATGATTGTTAGTTTTATTTTTTTAAACGAGATTGAATTTGTGTTAAATAAAAACAACTACAAATACAATAAATACAACAGAGGCAGTTCTGCTTCAATGATGCATTAGGCAACCCACGCTGTGGCCCCTCCCCCACCCCACCGTCATTTCATTACATAGATTTTCACTATTTAAACTACCAATACTATCAGTGATGTGGTATATGTTATCAGATAATGTACTTATAATAATAATAATAATAGTCCAACACAATTAAATCCAAAACAAATAGAGAAATGACAAAAGTATATTTTATTTTAAAATCTTATTTTAATATTATTTACTAGTATATTATTATTTTAATATTAATTTGAAATATATATATTTAAAAATATTTTATATTCAGTGTACAACTCCCACCCCCACAACTGTTGTATTTATATCCCTGTTAATACAATTTCAACTGTAAGTCAAGAAAATACGGCAGCGAGTGGTTAGCGCACAGGCCTCACAGCAAGAAGACCCGAGTTCAATTCCACCCTTGGCCATCTCTGTGCATGCGTGCGTGCATGCACGCATGCATTCCGGGTATTCCGGTGTCATCCCACATTTCCCAAAACATGCGTGGTAGCTTCATAGGCTACTCCAAATTGCCCATAGGTATGAATGTGAGTGTGAATGGTTGTTTGTCTATATGTGCCCTGGGATTGGCTGGCCACCAGTCCAGGGTGGACCCCGCCTCTTGCCCTAGACACAACGAGACACAGCATACCCCCATCCGAGTGAAGATAAGCTGCATAGAAAAAGGATGAATGGACGAACAGTTAGTATAGTAGCACCTATAGCATGAACTACCCAATGTGCCAGGGCAGTTCAATAGTAATTTTTTTTACTATTATACTAGTATATACCATGCCATGGGTTTATTTACATTTAAACATGAATCAGCATGCTAGCACCGAATAACATAGCATGAAGTGGTGAAAGTGCCAAGTCACTCCTGTAATGTCTGTACATGATGTCATGCGTGGTTTTACAATTATCCATGCAGTAATGACAGGTGTTGATATGATAGGTGTTGATAATGGGAATACGTATTTCATACTCCAGTCATATGAAGTGACTGCAGTCACTGTGCTTACTTTTAAAGAGACAACTTTTAAAATCTACCAGATACATGAGATATCTAAGATCATGTAAGGAGTTAGCATTGTCGCATCTAGCAAGTAAACACCAAGTCCATAAAGTAGTCAGGCATTCCCATAGTGTCCCTACATCGTGCCACATTTGTAATTATATTTAGACATGAGTAAATAACCTAAATGCTAACATATTAACGGCTACCATGCTAGCACCCAGCAACATAGCATCAAGTCGTGAAAGTTGCCAGGCACTGCTGTGGTGTCTGTACATGTCATGTGTTGTTTTCCAATTGACAGCAGCACTTGCATTGCCATGGAGTACTAAAGAGCAGAGAGTGTGTGACATGCGGGTCGATACTCAACTATCGATTCCTGACATGATGATAACACTTGATAAGTGATGATAAGTTTATTGCTGTATCATGGATTCTATAAAAATGTTGATATTTTGATACTCTGGTCTTTGAGGTGCCTGGAGTCACTGTGCTTAATTAGAAAAATCTAACTTTTAAAATCTACACACATACAATACATGAGCTGTATGGTATCAGCTGGGAAGGGAATCATTGTAATCACACATGTCAACAGAAGGTGGTTTTTGAAGGGAGGGGCTGTGAGGAGGAGGAGGTGGCGGCCATGACAGTAAATCGAGGGTCAGGGCTTTGCATAGATCTGCTCGTTTTGCATATCGGTTGAGAAACGACCGCAAGATGACGAGTTGAAAACACAGAAAATTAAAGATTTGGAGAAAGAAAAGACGGCGTCTTTAACATGGGAGTGAATGGGAGTGAATGGGAGACATGTCAGCGCTCTTCTCGCTTCTGAGGGCCCAGAAGGCAATCCGTCCTCAGACGTAAGAGTGACATTTTTGGAAAGGGGACAAGATTTCCTACGTTTTCACCAAATTAAATCGAGCTGGCTAAAACGGTGTGGCCAGGAAGATGAGTTGTTTGCAAATCCAAAAAAGTTATCTTTTCGTCTCCCCTGCCACAGTGGAGTCAGAGTGGGAGACGCTGGAACTGCGCACACCTCCTTCTGACGAAGATAGAGCGAAAACTAAACATCCTACGATCATGATGTCCCCACATCATACCATGTGTGTATTATCCTTTAAACATGAGTAAATTAGCTGAAATGCTAACATGTTAACGGCGACCATGCTAGCACCTAGCAAGACGGCCTCAAGTTTAGAAACTGCCAAGGTTGTCCTATAACCTCCCTGCATCATGACATATGTGTATTTGCCTTTAAACATGAGTAAATTAGCATAAATGCTAACATGCTAACGGCTACCATGCTAACACCTAGCAAAACAGCCTCAGGTCCTGAAAAGTTTGGGGCAGTTCTACAGTGTCACCACAACATGCCATGTGTGTATTTGCCCTTAGACATGAGTAAATTAGCTTAAATGCTAACATGCTAACAGTCATCATGCTAGCACCTAGCAAGAGAACCTCAAGTTTAGAAAGTGCCAAGGTTGTCCTATAACCTCCCTACATCATGCCATGTGTGTATTTGCCTTTAGGCATGAGTAAATTAGCTTAAATGCTAACATGCTAACAGCTACCATGCTAGCACCTAGCAAGAGGGCCTCAAGTTTAGAAACTGCCAAGGTTGTCCTATAACCTCCCTGCATCATGCCATGGGTGTATTTGCCTTTAAACATGAGTATATTAGCTTAAATGCTAACATGCTAACAGTCATCATGCTAGCACCTAGCAAGAGAAACTCAAGTTTAGAAAGTGCCAAGGTTGTCCTATAACCTCCCTACATCATGCCATGTGTGTATTTGCCCTTAGACATGAGTAAATTAGCTTAAATGCTAACATGCTAACAGTCATCATGCTAGCACCTAGCAAGAGAACCTCAAGTTTAGAAAGTGCCAAGGTTGTCCTATAACCTCCCTACATCATGCCATGTGTGTATTTGCCTTTAGGCATGAGTAAATTAGCTTAAATGCTAACATGCTAACAGCTACCATGCTAGCACCTAGCAAGAGGGCCTCAAGTTTAGAAACTGCCAAGGTTGTCCTATAACCTCCCTGCATCATGCCATGGGTGTATTTGCCTTTAAACATGAGTATATTAGCTTAAATGCTAACATGCTAACAGTCATCATGCTAGCACCTAGCAAGAGAAACTCAAGTTTAGAAAGTGCCAAGGTTGTCCTATAACCTCCCTACATCATGCCATGTGTGTATTTGCTTTTAGACATGAGTAAATTAGCTTAAATGCTAACATGCTAGCACCTAGCAATACAGCCTTAAGTTTAGAAACTGCCAAGGATGTCCTATGACGTCCCTGCATCATGCATGTGTGTATTTGCCTTTAAACGTGAGCAAATTTGCTTAAATGCTAACATGCTAACAGTCATCATGCTAGCACCTAGCAAGAGAGTCTCAAGTTTAGAAAGTGCCAAGGTTGTCCTATCACCTCCCTACATCATGCCATGTGTGTATTTGCCTTTAAACGTGAGTAAATTAGCTTAAATGCTAACATGCTAACAATTATTATGCTAGCACCTAGCAAGAGAGCCTCATGTTTAGAAAGTGCCAAGGTTGTCCTATAACCTCCCTACATCATGCCATGTGTGTATTTGCCTGAAGACATGAGTAAATTAGCTTAAATGCTAACATGCTAACGGCTACCATGCTAGCACCTAGCAAGAGAGCATCAAGTTGAGAAAGTGCCAAGGTTCTCCTATAACCTCCCTACATCATGCCATGTGTGTATTTGCCTTGAGACATGAGTAAATTAGCTTAAATGCTAACATGCTAACGGCTACCATGCTAGCACCTAGCAAGAGGGTTTCAAGTTAACAAAGTGCCAAGGTTGTCCTATAACCTCCCTATATCATGCCATGTGTGTATTTGCCTTTAAACGTGAATAAATTAGCTTAGATGCTAACATGCTAACAGTTATCATGCTAGCACCTAGCAAGAGAGCCTCAAGTTTAGAAAGCGCCAAGGTTGTCCTATAACCTCCCTACACCATGCCATGTGTGTATTTGCCTTTAAACGTGAGTAAATTAGCTTAAATGTTAACATGCTAACAGTTATCATGCTAGCACCTAGCAAGAGCGCCTCAAGTTTAGAAAGTGCCAAGGTTGTCCTATAACCCCCCGACATCATGCCATGTGTGTATTTGCCTTTAGACATGAGTAAATTAGCTTAAATGATAATATGCTAACGGCTACCATGCTAGCACCTAGCAAGAGAGCCTCAAGTTTAGAAAGTGCCAAGGTTGTCCTATAACCTCCCTACATCATGCCATGTGTGTATTTGCCTTTAAATGTGAGTAAATTAGCTTAAATGCTAACATGCTAACAGTCATCATGCTAGCACCTAGCAAGAGAGCCTCAAGTTTAGAAAGTGCCAAGGTTGTCCTATAACCTCCCTATATCATGCCATGTGTGTATTTGCCTTCAATGTGAGTAAATTAGCTTAAATGCTAACATGCTAACAGTTGTCATGCTAGCACCTAGCAAGAGAGCCTCAAGTTTAGAAAGTGCCAAGGTTGTCCTATAACCTCCCTACATCATGCCATGTGTGTATTTGCCTTGAGACATGAGTAAATTAGCTTAAATGCTAACATGCTAACGGCTACCATGCTAGCACCTAGCAAGAGGGTTTCAAGTTAACAAAGTGCCAAGGTTGTCCTATAACCTCCCTATATCATGCCATGTGTGTATTTGCCTTTAAACGTGAATAAATTAGCTTAGATGCTAACATGCTAACAGTTATCATGCTAGCACCTAGCAAGAGAGCCTCAAGTTTAGAAAGCGCCAAGGTTGTCCTATAACCTCCCTACACCATGCCATGTGTGTATTTGCCTGAAGACATGAGTAAATTAGCTTAAATGCTAACATGCTAACGGCTACCATGCTAGCACCTAGCAAGAGAGCATCAAGTTGAGAAAGTGCCAAGGTTGTCCTATAACCTCCCTACATCATGCCTTGTGTGTATTTGCCTTTAGACATGAGTAAATTAGCTTAAATGCTAACATGCTAATGGCTAACATGCTAGCACCTAGCAAGACAGCCTCAAGTTTAGAGACTGCCAAGGATGTCCTATAACGTCCCTGCATCATATATGTGTGTATTTGCCTTTAAACATTAGCAAATTAGCTTAAATGCTAACATGCTAACAGCCATCATGCTAGCACCTAGCAAGAGAGTCCCAAGTTTAGAAAGTGCCAAGGTTGTCCTATAACCTCCCTACATCATGCCATGTGTGTATTTGCCTTTAAACATAAGCAAATTAGCTTAAATGCTAACATGCTAACAGTCATCATGCTAGCACCTAGCAAGAGAGTCCCAAGTTTAGAGAGTGCCAAGGTTGTCCTATAACCTCCCTACATCATGCCATGTGTGTATTTGCCTTTAGACATTAGTAAATTAGCTTAAATGCTAACATGCTAACGGCTAACATGCTAGCACCTAGCAAGACAGCCTCAAGTTTAGAAACTGCCAAGGTTGTCCTATAACCTCCCTACATCATGCCATGTGTGTATTTGCCTTTAGACATGAGTAAATTAGCTTAAATGATAATATGCTAACGGCTACCATGCTAGCACCTAGCAAGAGAGCCTCAAGTTTAGAAAGTGCCAAGGTTGTCCTATAACCTCCCTACATCATGCCATGTGTGTATTTGCCTTTAAATGTGAGTAAATTAGCTTAAATGCTAACATGCTAACAGTCATCATGCTAGCACCTAGCAAGAGAGCCTCAAGTTTAGAAAGTGCCAAGGTTGTCCTATAACCTCCCTATATCATGCCATGTGTGTATTTGCCTTCAATGTGAGTAAATTAGCTTAAATGCTAACATGCTAACAGTCGTCATGCTAGCACCTAGCAAGAGAGCCTCAAGTTTAGAAAGTGCCAAGGTTGTCCTATAACCTCTCTACATCATGCCATGTGTGTATTTGCCTTTAGACATGAGTAAATTAGCTTAAATGCTAACATGCTAACGGCTAACATGCTAGCACCTAGCAAGACAGCCTCAAGTTTAGAAACTGCCAAGGATGCCCTATAACGTCCCAGCATCATGCATGTGTGTATTTGCCTTTAAACATGAGCAAAGTAGCTTAAATGCTAACATGCTAACAGTCATCATGCTAGCACCTAGCAAGAGAGTCCCAAGTTTAGAAAGTGCCAAGGTTGTCCTATAACATCCCTACATCATGCCATGTGTGTATTTGCCTTTAGACATGAGTAAATTAGCTTAAATGTTAACATGCTAACGACTAACATGCTAGCACCTAGCAAGACAGCCTCAAGTTTAGAAACTACCAAGGTTGTCCTATAACCTCCCCACATCATGTCATGTGTATATTTGCCTTTAAACGTGAGTAAATTAGCTTAAATGCTAACATGCTAACAATCATTATGCTAGCACCTAGCAAGACAGCCTCAAGTTTAGAAAGTGCCAAGGTTGTCCTATAACCTCCCTACACCATGCCATATGTGTATTTGCCTTTAGACATGAGTAAATTAGCTTAAATGCTAATATGCTAACAATCATTTTGCTAGCACCTAGCAAGAGAGCCTCAAGTTTAGAAAGTGCCAAGGTTGTCCTATAACCTCCCTACATCATGCCATGTGTGTATTTGCCTTTAAACATGAGTAAATTAGCTTAAATGCTAACATGCTAACAGTTGCAATTCTAGCACATAGCAAGAGAACGTCAACTTTAGAAAGTGCCAAGGTTGTCCTGTAACATCCCTACACCCTGCCATGTGTGTATTTGCCTGTAGACATGAGTAAATTAGCTTAAATGCTGACATGCTAACGGCTACCATGCTAGCACCTAGCAAGAGAGCCTCAAGTTTAGAAAGTCCCAAGGATGTCCTATAATGTCCCCACATCATGCATGTGTGTATTTGCCTTTAAACATGAGCAAAGTAGCTTAAATGCTAACATGCTAACAGTCATCATGCTAGCACCTAGCAAGAGAGCCTCAAGTTCAGAAAGTGCCAAGGTTGTCCTATAACCTCCCTACATCATGCCATGTGTGAATTTGCCTGTGGACATAAGTAAATTAACTTAAATGCTAACATGCTAACAGCTACCATGCTAGCAACTAGCAAGAGGCCCTCAAGTTTAGAAAGTGCCAAGGTTGTCCTATAACCTCCCTACATCATGCCATTTGTGTATTTGCCTTTAAACGTGAGCAAATTAGCTTAAATGCTAACATGCTAACAGTCATCATGCTAGCACCTAGCAAGAGAGTCCCAAGTTTAGAAAGTGCCAAGGTTGTCCTATAACCTCCCTACATCATGCGTTGTGTGTATTTGCCTTTAGACATCAGTAAATTAGCTTAAATGCTAACATGCTAACGGCTACCACGCTAGCACCTAGCAAGAGAGCATCAAGTTGAGAAAGTGCCAAGGTTGTCCTATAACCTCCCCACATCATGTCATGTGTGTATTTGCCTTTAAACGTGAGTAAATTAGCTTAAATGCTAACATGCTTACAATCATTATGCTAGCACCTAGCAAGAGAGCCTCAAGTTTAGAAAGTGCCAAGGTTGTCCTATAACCTCCCTACACCATGCCATATGTGTATTTGACTGAAGACATGAGTAAATTAGCTTAAATGCTAACATGCTAACGGCTACCATGCTAACACCTAGCAAAACAACCTTAGGTCCTGAAAAGTTTGGGGCAGTCCTACAGTGTCCCCACATCATGCCATGTGTGTATTTGCCCTTAGACATGAGTAAATTAGCTAAAATGCTAACATGCTAACAGTCATCATGCTAGCACCTAGCAAGAGAGCCTCAAGTTTAGAAAGTGCCAAGGTTGTCCTATAACCTCCCTACATCATGCCATGTGTGTATTTGCCTTTAGACATGAGTAAATTAGCTTAAATGCTAACATGCTAGCACCTAGCGAGACAGCCTTAAGTTTAGAAACTGCCAAGGATGTCCTATGACGTCCCTGCATCATGCATGTGTGTATTTGCCTTTAAACGTGAGCAAATTAGCTTAAATGCTAACATGCTAACAGTCATCATGCTAGCACCTAGCAAGAGAGTCCCAAGTTTAGAAAGTGCCAAGGTTGTCCTATCACCTCCCTACATCATGCCATGTGTGTATTTGCCTTTAAACGTGAGCAAATTAGCTTAAATGCTAACATGCTAACAGTCATCATGCTAGCACCTAGCAAGAGGGTTTCAAGTTTACAAAGTGCCAAGGTTGTCCTATAACCTCCCTACATCATGTCATGTGTATATTTTCCTTTAGACATGAGTAAATTAGCTTAAATGCTAACATGCTAACGGCTACCATGCTAGCACCTAGCAAGAGGGCCTTAAGTTTAGAAACTGCCAAGGTTGTCCTATAACCTCCCCACATCATGCCGTTTGTTTATTTGCCTTTAAACGTGAGTAAATTAGCTTATATGCTAACATGCTAACAGTCATTATGCTAGCACCTAGCAAGAGAGCCTCAAGTTTAGAAAGTGCCAAGGATGTCCTATAACGTCCCTGCATCATGCATGTGTGTATTTGCCTTTAAACATGAGCAAATTAGCTTAAATGCTAACATGCTAAAAGTCATCATGCTAGCACCTAGCAAGAGACCCTCAAGTTTAGAAAGTGCCAAGGTTGTCCTATAACCTCCCTACATCATGTCATGTGTGTATTTGCATTTAGACATGAGTAAATTAGCTTAAATGCTAACACGCTAACGGCTAACATGCTAGCACCTAGCAAGAGAGTTTCAAGTTTACAAAGTGCCAAGGTTGTCCTTCAACCTCCCTATATCATGCCATGTGTGTATTTGCCTTTAAACGTGAGTAAATTAGCTTAAATGCTAACATGCTAACAGTTATCATGCTAGCACCTAGCAAGAGAGCCTCAAGTTTAGAAAGTGCCAAGGTTGTCCTATAACCTCCCTACATCATGCCATGTGTGTATTTGCCTTTAGACATGAGTAAATTAGCTTAAATGCTAACATGCTAACGGCTAACATGCTAGCACCTAGCAAGACAGCCTCAAGTTTAGAAACTACCAAGGTTGTCCTATAACCTCCCCACATCATGTCATGTGTGTATTTGCCTTTAAACGTGAGTAAATTAGCTTAAATGCTAACATGCTAACAATCATTATGCTAGCACCTAGCAAGAGAGCCTCAAGTTTAGAAACTGCCAAGGTTGTCCTAGAACCTCCCTGCATCATGCCATGGGTGTATTTGCCTTTAAACAGGAGTAAATTAGCTTAAATGCTAACATGCTAACATGCTAACAATTAGCATTTAGCCACAGAGAGAGTTCAGAAGTTTATCTAAAAAATGAGCCATCAACCACGTTTCTACGTGGCCGTATGGCTGAGCTACAAGGCTGTGAAATGTCTGTAAATTCTCGTTTTCTCTGGAATGCGGCTGTTCTAAAAATAGAATTCTGTACCTAATCAACTGGCCCATTTTTGAACGTTTCCGTTAATAGCGTCGCCATGGTTACACAAAACGTTCCAAAAAATAAATACCGCTGTAGTCCCGAGCGTCACGATTCCGACGGTGTAACATGTGTGGGGGTCCTTCTTGCGGTTTTGGCCGCATTACGCGCGCAAAAAAGGGAAGATTAAGATATAATAATAACTAGAAAATTCCCGCGGAAATTTTGATGGACTGGCCACCTGTGCTGTGAACCTCGGGCCGGGTGGGCCAACGGCTACCGCGGTAGCACCTAGCAAGAAAGCCTCAAGTACGGAAAAGGTTGATGCAGTCCCATAGTGTCCCCACATCATGCCAAGTGTGTAATTGCCTTTAAACTTGAGTAAATTAGCTTAAATGCTAACATGCTAACAATCATTATGCTAGCACCTAGCAAGAGAGCCTCAAGTTTAGAAAGTGCCAAGGTTGTCCTATAACCTCCCTACATCATGCCATGTGTGTATTTGCCTTTAGACATGAGTAAATTAGCTTAAATGCTAACATGCTAGCACCTAGCAAGACAGCCTTAAGTTTAGAAACTGCCAAGGATGTCCTATGACGTCCCTGCATCATGCATGTGTGTATTTGCCTTTAAAGGTGAGCAAATTAGCTTAAATGCTAACATGCTAACAGTCATCATGCTAGCACCTAGCAAGAGAGTCCCAAGTTTAGAAAGTGCCAAGGTTGTCCTATCACCTCCCTACATCATGCCATGTGTGTATTTGCCTTTAAACGTGAGTAAATTAGCTTAAATGCTAACATGCTAACAATCATTATGCTAGCACCTAGCAAGAGAGCCTCAAGTTTAGAAAGTGCCAAGGTTGTCCTATCACCTCCCTACATCATGCCATGTGTGTATTTGCCTTAAGACATGAGTAAATTAGCTTAAATGTTAACATGCTAACGGCTACCATGCTAGCACCTAGCAAGAGAGCATCAAGTTGAGAAAGTGCCAAGGTTGTCCTATAACCTCCCCACATCATGTCATGTGTGTATTTGCCTTTAAACGTGAGTAAATTAGCTCAAATGCTAACATGCTAACAATCATTATGCTAGCACCTAGCAAGAGAGCCTCAAGTTTAAAAAGTACCAAGGTTGTCCTATAACCTCCCTACACCATGCCATATGTGTATTTGCCTGAAGACATGAGTAAATTAGCTTAAATGCTAACAAGCTAACGGCTACCATGCTAGCACCTAGCAAGAGAGAATCAAGTTGAGAAAGTGCCAAGGTTGTCCTATAACCTCCCTACATAATGCCATGTGTGTATTTGCCTTTAAATATGAGTAAATTAGCTTAAGTGCTAACATGCTAACGGCTACCATGCTAGCACCTAGCAAGAGAGTCCCAAGTTTAGAAAGTGCCAAGGTTGTCCTATAACCTCCCTACATCATGCCATGTGTGTATTTGCCTGAAGACATGAGTAAATTAGCTTAAATGCTAACATGCTAACGGCTACCGTGCCAGCACCTAGCAAGAGAGCATCTAGTTTAGAAAGTGCCAAGGTTGTCCTATAACCTCCCTATATCATGCCATGTGTGTATTTGCCTTTAAACGTGAGTAAATTAGCTTAAATGCTAACATGCTAACAGTCATTATGCTAGCACCTAGCAAGAGAGCCTCAAGTTTAGAAAGTGCCAAGGATGTCCTATAACGTCCCTGCATCATTTCATGTGTGTATTTGCCTTTAAACGTGAGTAAATTAGCTTAAATGCTAACATGCTAACAATCATTATGCTAGCACCTAGCAAGAGAGCCTCAAGTTTAGAAAGTGCCAAGGTTGTCCTATAACCTCCCTACACCATGCCATATGTGTATTTGCCTTTAGACATGAGTAAATTAGCTTAAATGCTAACATGCTAACGGCTACCATGCTAGCACCTAGCAAGAGAGCCTCAAGTTTAGAAACTGCTAAGGTTGTCCTATAACCTCCCTACATCATGCCATGTGTGCAATTGCCTTTAAACGTGAGTAAATTAGCTTAAATGCTAACATGCTAACGGGTCCATGCTAGCACCTAGCAAGAGAGCCTCAAGTTTAGAAACTGCTAAGGTTGTCCTATAACCTCCCTACATCATGCCATGTTTGTATTTGCCTTTAAACGTGAGCAAATTAGCTTAAATGCTAACATGCTAACAGTCATTATGCTAGCACCTAGCAAGAGAGCCTCAAGGTCAGAAAGTGCCAAGGATGTCCTATAACGTCCCCGCATCATGCATGTGTGTATTTGCCTTTAAACATGAGCAAAGTAGCTTAAATGCTAACATGCTAACAGTCGTCATGCTAGCACCTAGCAAGAGAGCCTCAAGTTTAGAAAGTGCCAAGGTTGTCCTATAACCTCCCTACATCATGCCATGTGTGTATTTGCCTTTAGACATGAGTAAATTAGCTTAAATGCTAACATGCTAACGGCTACCATGCTAGCACCTAGCAAGAGGGTTTCAAGTTTACAAAGTGCCAAGGTTGTCCTTCAACCTCCCAATATCATGCCATGTGTGTATTTGCCTTTAAACGTGAGTAAATTAGCTTAAATGCTAACATGCTATCAATCATTATGCTAGCACCTAGCAAGAGAGCCTCACGTTTAGAAAGTGCCCAAGGTTGTCCTATAACCTCCCTACATCATGCCATATGTGTATTTGCCTGAAGACATGAGTAAATTAGCTTAAATGCTAACATGCTAACGGCTACCATGCTAGCACCTAGCAAGAGAGCATCAAGTTGAGAAAGTGCCAAGGTTGTCCTATAACCTCCCTACATCATGCCATGTGTGTATTTGCCTTTAGACATGAGTAAATTAGCTTAGATGCTAACATGCTAACGGCTACCATGTTAGCACCTAGCAAGAGGGTTTCAAGTTTAGAAAGTGCCAAGGTTGTCCTATAACCTCCCTATATCATGCCATGAGTGTATTTGCCTTTAAACGTGAGTAAATTAGCTTAAATGCTAACATGCTAACAGTTATCATGCTAGCACCTAGCAAGAGAGCCTCAAGTTTAGAAAGTGCCAAGGTTGTCCTATAACCTCCCTACATCATGCAATGTGTGTATTTGCCTTTAGACATGAGTAAATTAGCTTAAATGCTAACATGCTAACGGCTAACATGCTAGCACCTAGCAAGAGAGCCTCAAGTTTAGAAACTGCCAAGGTTGTCCTATGACCTCCCTGCATCATGCCATGTGTGTATTTGCCTTTAGACATGAGTAAATTAGCTTCAATGCTAACATGCTAACATGCTAGCAATTAGCATTTAGCCACAGAGAGAGTTCAGAAGTTTATCTAAAAAATGAGCCATCAATCACGTTTCTACGTGGCTGTATGGCTGATCTACAAGGCTATGAAAAGTCTGTAAATTTTCGTTTCTTTCACTGGCATGAGCTGTTCTAAAAATAGAACTGGGGTGTCCCTAATATAGTGGCCGATTTTTTTTTCTATCGCGAATACCGTCGCCATGGTTACACGAAACGTTCCAAAAAATAAATACCGCTGTAGTCCCGAGCGTCACGATTCCGGCGGTGTACCATATGTGGGGGTCCTTCATGTGGTTTCGGCCGCATTACGCGCGCAAAAAGTGGAAGATTAAGATATAAGAATAAAAATAATTATAACTAAACAGCAATAACAATATGGGCTGGCTCAGTAGCCAGCCCATAGACTGCTACTTGCAGTAGCAGTCTATGGGCTGGCTACTGGGCCAGTCCATAACTAGAAAATTCCCGTGGAAATTTTGATGGACTGGCCACCTGCGCTGTGAACCTCGGGCCCGGTGCGCCAACGGCTTCCGTGGTAGCACCTAGCAAGAAAGCCTCAAGTACGGAAAAATTTGATGCAGTCCCATAGTGTCCCCACATCATGCCAAGTGTGTAATTGCCTTTAAACTTGAGTAAATTAGCTTAAATGCTAACATGCTAACAATCATTATGCTAGCACCTAGCAAGAGAGCCTCAAGTTTAGAAAGTGCCAAGGTTGTCCTATAACCTCCCTACATCATGCCATGTGTGTATTTGCCTTTAAACATGAGTAAATTAGCTTAAATGCTAAAATGCTAACAGTTATCATGCTAGCACCTAGCAAGAGAGCCTCAAGTTTAGAAAGTGCCAAGGTTGTCCTATAACCTCCCTACATCATGCCATGTGTGTATTTGCCTTTAGACATGAGTAAATTAGCTTGAATGCTAACATGCTAGCACCTAGCAAGAGAGCCTCAAGTTTAGAAAGTGCCAAGGTTGTCCTATAACCTCCCTACACCATGCCATATGTGTATTTGCCTGAAGACATGAGTAATTTAGCTTAAATGCTAACATGCTAACGGCTACCATGCTAGCACCTAGCAAGAGAGCATCAAGTTGAGAAAGTGCCAAGGTTGTCCTATCACCTCCCTACATCATGCCATGTGTGTATTTGCCTTTAGACATGAGTAAATTAGCTTAAATGCTAACATGCTAACGGCTACCATACTAGCACCTACCAAGAGGGTTTCAAGTTTACAAAATGCCAAGGTTGTCCTATAACCTCCCTATATCATGCCATGTGTGGATTTGCCTTTAAACGTGAGTAAATGAGCTTAGATGCTAACATGCTAACAGTTACCATGCTAGCACCTAGCAAGAGAGCCTCAAGTTTAGAAAGCGCCAAGGTTGTCCTATAACCTCCCTACACCATGCCATGTGTGTATTTGCCTGAAGACATGAGTAAATTAGCTTAAATGCTAACATGCTAACGGCTACCATGCTAGCACCTAGCAAAAGAGCATCAAGTTTAGAAAGTGCCAAGGTTGTCCTATAACCTCCCTACATCATGCCATGTGTGTATTTGCCTTTAGACATGAGTAAATTAGCTTAAATGCTAACATGCTAACGGCTACCATGCTAGCACCTAGCAAGAGGGTTTCAAGTTTACAAAGTGCCAAGGTTGTCCTATAACCTCCCTATATGATGCCATGTGTGTATTTGCCTTTAAACGTGAGTAAATTAGCTTAAATGCTAACATGCTAACAGTTATCATGCTAGCACCTAGCAAGAGAGCCTCAAGTTTAGAAAGCGCCAAGGTTGTCCTATAACCTCCCGACATCATGCCATGTGTGTATTTGCCTTTAGACATGAGTAAATTAGCTTAAATGCTAACATGCTAACGGCTACCACGCTAGCACCTTGCAAGAGGGTTTCAAGTTCAGAAAGTGCCAAGGTTGTCCTATAACGTCCCTATATCATGCCATGTGTGTATTTGCCTTTAAATGTGAGTAAATTAGCTTAAATGCTAACATGCTAACAGTTATCATGCTAGCACCTAGCAAGAGAGCCTCAAGTTTAGAAAGTGCCAAGGTTGTCCTATAACCTCCCTACATTATGCCATTTGTGTATTTGCCTTTAGACATGAGTAAATGAGCTTAATTGCTAACATGCTAGCACCTAGCAAGACAGCCTTAAGTTTAGAAACTGCCAAGGATGTCCTATGACGTCCCTGCATCATGCATGTGTGTATTTGCCTTTAAACGTGAATAAATTAGCTTAAATGCTAACATGCTAACAATCATTATGCTAGCACCTAGCAAGAGAGCCTCAAGTTTAGAAAGTGCCAAGGTTGTCCTATAACCTCCCTACATCATGCCATGTGTGTATTTGCCTTTAGACATGAGTAAATTAGCTTAAATGCTAATGTGCTAACGGCTACCATGCTAGCACCTAGCAAGAGGGCCTCAAGTTTAGAAAGTGCCAAGGTTGTCCTATAACCTCCCTACATCATGTCATGTGTGCATTTGCCTGTAGACATGAGTAAAGTAGCTTAAATGCTAACATGCTAACGGCTACCATGCTAGCACCTAGCAAGAGGGCCTTAAGTTTAGAAACTGCCAAGGTTGTCCTATAACCTCCCCACATCATGCCATGTGTGTATTTGCCTTTAAACGTGAGTAAATTAGCTTATATGCTAACACGCTAACAGTCATTATGCTAGCACCTAGCAAGAGAGCCTCAAGTTTAGAAAGTGCCAAGGATGTCCTATAACGTCCCTGCATCATGCATGTGTCTATTTGCCTTTAAACATGAGCAAATTAGCTTAAATGCTAACATGCTAACAGTCATCATGCTAGCACCTAGCAAGAGAGTCCCAAGTTTAGAAAGTGCCAAGGATGTCCTATAACGTCCCTGCATCATGCATATGTGTATTTGCCTTTAAACATGAGCAAATTAGCTTAAATGCTAACATGCTAACGGCTAACATGCTAGCACCTAGCAAGAGAGCTTCAAGTTTACAAAGTGCCAAGGTTGTCCTTCAACCTCCCTATATCATGCCATGTCTGTATATGCCTTTAAACGTGAGTAAATTAGCTTAAATGCTAACATGCTAACAGTTAACATGCTAGCACCTAGCAAGAGACCCTCAAGTTTAGAAAGTGCCAAGGTTGTCCTATAACCTCCCTACATCATGCCATGTGTGTATTTGCCTTTAGACATGAGTAAATTAGCTTAAATGCTAACATGCTAACGGCTAACATGCTAGCACCTAGCAAGAGAGCCTCAAGTTTAGAAACTGCCAAGGTTGTCCTATAACCTCCCTACATCATGCCATGTGTGTATTTGCCTTTAGACATGAGTAAATTAGCTTAAATGCTAACATGCTAACGGCTAACATGCTAGCACCTAGCAAGAGAGCCTCAAGTTTAGAAACTGCCAAGGTTGTCCTATGACCTCCCTACATCATGCCATGTGTGTATTTGCCTTTAGACATGAGTAAATTAGCTTAAATGCTAACATGCTAACATGCTAGCAATTAGCATTTAGCCACAGAGAGAGTTCAGACGTTTATCTCAAAAATGAGCCATCAATCACGTTTCTACGTGCCCGTATGGCTGAGCTAAAAGGCTGTGAAAAGTCTGTAAATTCTCGTTTTCTATGTGCTGTTCTAAAAATAGAACAGCGATTCCCTAATCAAGTGGCCCATTTTTTAACGTTTTCGTTAATAGCGTCGCCATGGTTACACAAAACTTTCCAAAAATTAAATACCGCTGTAGTCCCGAGCGCCACGTTTCCGGCGGTGTAACATGTGTGGGGGTCCTTCTTGCGGTTTTGGCCGCATTACGCGCGCAAAAAGTGGAAGATTAAGATATACGGAATAATAACTAAACAGCAATAACAATATGGGCTGGCTCAGTAGCCAGCCCATAGACTGCTACTTGCAGTAGCAGTCTATGGGCTGGCTACTGGGCCAGTCCATAACTAGAAAATTCCCGCGGAAATTTTGATGGACTGGCCACCTGTGCTGTGAACCTCGGGCCCGGTGCGCCAACGGCTACCGCGGTAGCACCTAGCAAGAAAGCCTCAAGTACGGAAAAAGTTGATGCAGTCCCATAGTGTCCCCACATCATGCCAAGTGTGTAATTGCCTTTAAATTTGAGTAAATTAGCTTAAATGCTAACATGCTAACAATCATTATGCTAGCACCTAGCAAGAGAGCCTCAAGTTTAGAAAGTGCCAAGGTTGTCCTATAACCTCCCTACATCATGCCATGTGTGTATTTGCCTTTAAACACGAGTAAATTAGCTTAAATGCTAACATGCTAACAGTTATCATGCTAGCACCTAGCAAGAGAGCCTCAAGTTTAGAAAGTGCCAAGGATGTCCTATAACGTCCCTGCATCATGCATGTGTGTATATGCCTTTAAACGTGAGTAAATTAGCTTAAATGCTAACATGCTAACAGTTATCATGCTAGCACCTAGCAAGAGACCCTCAAGTTTAGAAAGTGCCAAGGTTGTCCTATAACCTCCCTACATCATGCCATGTGTGTATTTGCCTTTAGACATGAGTAAATTAGCTTAAATGCTAACATGCTAACGGCTAACATGCTAGCACCTAGCAAGACAGCCTCAAGTTTAGAAACTGCCAAGGATGTCCTATAACGTCCCTGCATCATGCATATGTGTATTTGCCTTTAAACATGAGCAAATTAGCTTAAATGCTAACATGCTAACAGTCATCATTTTAGCACCTAGCAAGAGAGTCCCAAGTTTAGAAAGTGCCAAGGTTGTCCTATAACCTCCCTACACCATGCCATATGTGTATTTGCCTGAAGACATGAGTAAATTAGCTTAAATGCTAACATGCTAACGGCTACCATGCTAGCACCTAGCAAGAGAGTTTCAAGTTTACAAAGTGCCAAGGTTGTCCTTCAACCTCCCTTTATCATGCCATGTGTGTATTTGCCTTTAAACGTGAGTAAATTAGCTTCAATGCTAACATGCTAACAGTTATCATGCTAGCACCTAGCAAGAGACCCTCAAGTTTAGAAAGTGCCAAGGTTGTCCTATAACCTCCCTACATCATGCCATGTGTGTATTTGCCTTTAGACATGAGTAAATTAGCTTAAATGCTAACATGCTAACGGCTAACATACTAGCACCTAGCAAGACAGCCTCAAGTTTAGAAACTGCCAAGGATGTCCTATAATGTCCCTGCATCATGCATGTGTAAATTTGCCTTTAAACATGAGCAAATTAGCTTAAATGCTAACATGCTAACAGTCATCATGCTAGCACCTAGCTAGAGAGTCCCAAGTTTAGAAAGTGCCAAGGTTGTCCTGTAACCTCCCTACATCATGCCATGTGTGTATTTGCCTTTAGACATGAGTAAATTAGCTTAAATGCTAACATGCTAACGGCTAACATGCTAGCACCTAGCAAGACAGCCTCAAGTTTAGAAACTACCAAGGTTGTCCTATAGCCTCCCCACATCATGTCATGTGTGTATTTGCCTTTAAACGTGAGTAAATTAGCTTAAATGCTAACATGCTAACAATCATTATGCTAGCACCTAGCAAGAGAGCCTCAAGTTTAGAAAGTGCAAAGGTTGTCCTATAACCTCCCTACACCATGCCATATGTGTATTTGCCTGAAGACATGAGTAAATTAGCTTAAATGCTAACATGCTAACGGCTACCATGCTAGCACCTAGCAAGAGAGCATCAAGTTGAGAAAGTGCCAAGGTTGTCCTATAACCTCCCTACATCATGCCATGTGTGTATTTGCCTTTAGACATGAGTAAATTAGCTTAAATGCTAACATGCTAACGGCTACCATGTTAGCACCTAGCAAGAGGGTTTCAAGTTTAGAAAGTGCCAAGGTTGTCCTATAACCTCCCTATATCATGCCATGTGTGTATTTGCTTTTAAACGTGAGTAAATTAGCTTAAAGGCTAACATGCTAACAGTTATCATGCTAGCACCTAGCAAGAGAGCCTCAAGTTTAGAAAGTGCCAAGGTTGTCCTATAACCTCCCTACATCATGCCATGTGTGTATTTGCCTTTAGACATGAGTAAATTAGCTTAAATGCTAACATGCTAACGGCTAACATGCTAGCACCTAGCAAGAGAGCCTCAAGTTTAGAAACTGCCAAGGTTGTCCTATGACCTCCCTACATCATGCCATGTGTGTATTTGCCTTTAGACATGAGTAAATTAGCTTAAATGCTAACATGCTAACATGCTAGCAATTAGCATTTAGCCACAGAGAGAGTTCAGACGTTTATCTCAAAAATGAGCCATCAATCACGTTTCTACGTGGCCGTATGGCTGAGCTAAAAGGCTGTGAAAAGTCTGTAAATTCTCGTTTTCTATGTGCTGTTCTAAAAATAGAACAGCGATTCCCTAATCAAGTGGCCCATTTTTTAACGTTTTCGTTAATAGCGTCGCCATGGTTACACAAAACTTTCCAAAAATTAAATACCGCTGTAGTCCCGAGCGCCACGTTTCCGGCGGTGTAACATGTGTGGGGGTCCTTCTTGCGGTTTTGGCCGCATTACGCGCGCAAAAAGTGGAAGATTAAGATATACGGAATAATAACTAAACAGCAATAACAATATGGGCTGGCTCAGTAGCCAGCCCATAGACTGCTACTGCAAGTAGCAGTCTATGGGCTGGCTACTGAGCCAGTCCATAACTAGAAAATTCCCGCGGAAATTTTGATGGACTGGCCACCTGTGCTGTGAACCTTGGGCCCGGTGCGCCAACGGCTACCGCGGTAGCACCTAGCAAGAAAGCCTCAAGTACGGAAAAGGTTGATGCAGTCCCACAGTGTCCCCACATCATGCCAAGTGTGTATTTGCCTTTAAACTTGAGTAAATTAGCTAAAATGCTAACGTGCTAACGGCTACCGTGCTAACATGTAGCAAAATAGCCTCAGTTCCTGAAAAGTTTGGGGCAGTCCTACAGTGTCCCCATATCATGCCATGTGTGTATTTTCCTTTACACATGAGTAAATTAGCTAAAATGCTAACATGCTAACAGTTATCATGCTAGCACCTAGCAAGAGGGCCTCAAGTTTAGAAAGTACCAAGGTTGTCCTATAACCTCCCCACATCATGACATGTGCTTAGTAGTCTTTAGGCATGAGTAAATTAGCTTAAATGCTAACATGCTAACAGTTATCATGCTAGCACCTAGCAAGAGAACCTCAACTTAAGAAAGTGCCAAGGTTGTCCTGTAACATCCCTACACCATGCCATGTGTGTATTTGCCTGTAGACATGAGTAAATTAGCCTAAATGCTAACATGCTAACAGTTATCATGCTAGCACCTAGCAAGAGGGCCTCAAGTTTAGAAAGTACCAAGGTTGTCCTATGACCTCCCCACATCATGCCATGTGTGTATTTGCCTTTAGACATGAGTGAATTAGCTTAAATGCTAACATGCTAACGGCTACCATGCTAGCACCTAGCAAGAGAGCCTGAAGTTTAGAAAGTGCCAAGGTTGTCCTATAACCTCCCTACATCATGCCATGTGTGTATATGCCTTTAGACATGAGTAAATTAGCTTAAATGCTAACATGGTAACGGCTACCATGCTAACACCTAGCAAAACAGCCTCAGGTCCTGAAAAGTTTGGGGCAGTCCTACAGTGTCCCCACATCATGCCAAGTGTGTATTTGCCTTTAAACTTTAGAAAATTAGCGAAAATGCTAACATGCTAACGGCTACCATGCTAACACCTAGCAAAACAGCCTCAGGTCCTGAAAAGTTTGGGGCAGTCCTACAGTGTCCCCACATCATGCCATGTTTGTATTTGCCCTTAGACATGAGTAAATTAGCTAAAATGCTAACATGCTAACAGTCATCATGCTAGCACCTAGCAAGAGAGCCTCAAGTTTAGAAAGTGCCAAGGTTGTCCTATAACCTCCCTACATCATGCCATGTGTGTATTATCCTTTAGACATGAGTAAATTAGCTTAAATGCTAACATGCTAACAGCTACTATGCTAGCACCTAGCAAGAGGGCCTCAAGTTTAGAAACTGCCAAGGTTGTCCTATAACCTCCCTGCATCATGCCATGGGTGTATTTGCCTTTAAACATGAGTAAATTAGCTTAAATGCTAACATGCTAATAGTCATCATGCTAGCACCTAGCAAGAGAGCATCTAGTTTAGAAAGTGCCAAGGTTGTCCTATAACCTCCCTATATCATGCCATGTGTGTATTTGCCTTTAAACGTGAGTAAATTAGCTTAAATGCTAACATGCTAACAGTCATTATGCTAGCACCTAGCAAGAGAGCCTCAAGTTTAGAAAGTGCCAAGGATGTCCTATAACGTCCCTGCATCATTTCATGTGTGTATTTGCCTTTAAACGTGAGTAAATTAGCTTAAATGCTAACATGCTAACAATCATTATGCTAGCACCTAGCAAGAGAGCCTCAAGTTTAGAAAGTGCCAAGGTTGTCCTATAACCTCCCTACACCATGCCATATGTGTATTTGCCTTTAGACATGAGTAAATTAGCTTAAATGCTAACATGCTAACGGCTACCATGCTAGCACCTAGCAAGAGAGCCTCAAGTTTAGAAACTGCTAAGGTTGTCCTATAACCTCCCTACATCATGCCATGTGTGCAATTGCCTTTAAACGTGAGTAAATTAGCTTAAATGCTAACATGCTAACGGGTCCATGCTAGCACCTAGCAAGAGAGCCTCAAGTTTAGAAACTGCTAAGGTTGTCCTATAACCTCCCTACATCATGCCATGTTTGTATTTGCCTTTAAACGTGAGCAAATTAGCTTAAATGCTAACATGCTAACAGTCATTATGCTAGCACCTAGCAAGAGAGCCTCAAGGTCAGAAAGTGCCAAGGATGTCCTATAACGTCCCCGCATCATGCATGTGTGTATTTGCCTTTAAACATGAGCAAAGTAGCTTAAATGCTAACATGCTAACAGTCGTCATGCTAGCACCTAGCAAGAGAGCCTCAAGTTTAGAAAGTGCCAAGGTTGTCCTATAACCTCCCTACATCATGCCATGTGTGTATTTGCCTTTAGACATGAGTAAATTAGCTTAAATGCTAACATGCTAACGGCTACCATGCTAGCACCTAGCAAGAGGGTTTCAAGTTTACAAAGTGCCAAGGTTGTCCTTCAACCTCCCAATATCATGCCATGTGTGTATTTGCCTTTAAACGTGAGTAAATTAGCTTAAATGCTAACATGCTATCAATCATTATGCTAGCACCTAGCAAGAGAGCCTCACGTTTAGAAAGTGCCCAAGGTTGTCCTATAACCTCCCTACATCATGCCATATGTGTATTTGCCTGAAGACATGAGTAAATTAGCTTAAATGCTAACATGCTAACGGCTACCATGCTAGCACCTAGCAAGAGAGCATCAAGTTGAGAAAGTGCCAAGGTTGTCCTATAACCTCCCTACATCATGCCATGTGTGTATTTGCCTTTAGACATGAGTAAATTAGCTTAGATGCTAACATGCTAACGGCTACCATGTTAGCACCTAGCAAGAGGGTTTCAAGTTTAGAAAGTGCCAAGGTTGTCCTATAACCTCCCTATATCATGCCATGAGTGTATTTGCCTTTAAACGTGAGTAAATTAGCTTAAATGCTAACATGCTAACAGTTATCATGCTAGCACCTAGCAAGAGAGCCTCAAGTTTAGAAAGTGCCAAGGTTGTCCTATAACCTCCCTACATCATGCAATGTGTGTATTTGCCTTTAGACATGAGTAAATTAGCTTAAATGCTAACATGCTAACGGCTAACATGCTAGCACCTAGCAAGAGAGCCTCAAGTTTAGAAACTGCCAAGGTTGTCCTATGACCTCCCTGCATCATGCCATGTGTGTATTTGCCTTTAGACATGAGTAAATTAGCTTCAATGCTAACATGCTAACATGCTAGCAATTAGCATTTAGCCACAGAGAGAGTTCAGAAGTTTATCTAAAAAATGAGCCATCAATCACGTTTCTACGTGGCTGTATGGCTGATCTACAAGGCTATGAAAAGTCTGTAAATTTTCGTTTCTTTCACTGGCATGAGCTGTTCTAAAAATAGAACTGGGGTGTCCCTAATATAGTGGCCGATTTTTTTTTCTATCGCGAATACCGTCGCCATGGTTACACGAAACGTTCCAAAAAATAAATACCGCTGTAGTCCCGAGCGTCACGATTCCGGCGGTGTACCATATGTGGGGGTCCTTCATGTGGTTTCGGCCGCATTACGCGCGCAAAAAGTGGAAGATTAAGATATAAGAATAAAAATAATTATAACTAAACAGCAATAACAATATGGGCTGGCTCAGTAGCCAGCCCATAGACTGCTACTTGCAGTAGCAGTCTATGGGCTGGCTACTGGGCCAGTCCATAACTAGAAAATTCCCGTGGAAATTTTGATGGACTGGCCACCTGCGCTGTGAACCTCGGGCCCGGTGCGCCAACGGCTTCCGCGGTAGCACCTAGCAAGAAAGCCTCAAGTACGGAAAAATTTGATGCAGTCCCATAGTGTCCCCACATCATGCCAAGTGTGTAATTGCCTTTAAACTTGAGTAAATTAGCTTAAATGCTAACATGCTAACAATCATTATGCTAGCACCTAGCAAGAGAGCCTCAAGTTTAGAAAGTGCCAAGGTTGTCCTATAACCTCCCTACATCATGCCATGTGTGTATTTGCCTTTAAACATGAGTAAATTAGCTTAAATGCTAAAATGCTAACAGTTATCATGCTAGCACCTAGCAAGAGAGCCTCAAGTTTAGAAAGTGCCAAGGTTGTCCTATAACCTCCCTACATCATGCCATGTGTGTATTTGCCTTTAGACATGAGTAAATTAGCTTGAATGCTAACATGCTAGCACCTAGCAAGAGAGCCTCAAGTTTAGAAAGTGCCAAGGTTGTCCTATAACCTCCCTACACCATGCCATATGTGTATTTGCCTGAAGACATGAGTAATTTAGCTTAAATGCTAACATGCTAACGGCTACCATGCTAGCACCTAGCAAGAGAGCATCAAGTTGAGAAAGTGCCAAGGTTGTCCTATCACCTCCCTACATCATGCCATGTGTGTATTTGCCTTTAGACATGAGTAAATTAGCTTAAATGCTAACATGCTAACGGCTACCATACTAGCACCTACCAAGAGGGTTTCAAGTTTACAAAATGCCAAGGTTGTCCTATAACCTCCCTATATCATGCCATGTGTGGATTTGCCTTTAAACGTGAGTAAATGAGCTTAGATGCTAACATGCTAACAGTTACCATGCTAGCACCTAGCAAGAGAGCCTCAAGTTTAGAAAGCGCCAAGGTTGTCCTATAACCTCCCTACACCATGCCATGTGTGTATTTGCCTGAAGACATGAGTAAATTAGCTTAAATGCTAACATGCTAACGGCTACCATGCTAGCACCTAGCAAAAGAGCATCAAGTTTAGAAAGTGCCAAGGTTGTCCTATAACCTCCCTACATCATGCCATGTGTGTATTTGCCTTTAGACATGAGTAAATTAGCTTAAATGCTAACATGCTAACGGCTACCATGCTAGCACCTAGCAAGAGGGTTTCAAGTTTACAAAGTGCCAAGGTTGTCCTATAACCTCCCTATATGATGCCATGTGTGTATTTGCCTTTAAACGTGAGTAAATTAGCTTAAATGCTAACATGCTAACAGTTATCATGCTAGCACCTAGCAAGAGAGCCTCAAGTTTAGAAAGCGCCAAGGTTGTCCTATAACCTCCCGACATCATGCCATGTGTGTATTTGCCTTTAGACATGAGTAAATTAGCTTAAATGCTAACATGCTAACGGCTACCACGCTAGCACCTTGCAAGAGGGTTTCAAGTTCAGAAAGTGCCAAGGTTGTCCTATAACGTCCCTATATCATGCCATGTGTGTATTTGCCTTTAAATGTGGGTAAATTAGCTTAAATGCTAACATGCTAACAGTTATCATGCTAGCACCTAGCAAGAGAGCCTCAAGTTTAGAAAGTGCCAAGGTTGTCCTATAACCTCCCTACATTATGCCATTTGTGTATTTGCCTTTAGACATGAGTAAATGAGCTTAATTGCTAACATGCTAGCACCTAGCAAGACAGCCTTAAGTTTAGAAACTGCCAAGGATGTCCTATGACGTCCCTGCATCATGCATGTGTGTATTTGCCTTTAAACGTGAATAAATTAGCTTAAATGCTAACATGCTAACAATCATTATGCTAGCACCTAGCAAGAGAGCCTCAAGTTTAGAAAGTGCCAAGGTTGTCCTATAACCTCCCTACATCATGCCATGTGTGTATTTGCCTTTAGACATGAGTAAATTAGCTTAAATGCTAATGTGCTAACGGCTACCATGCTAGCACCTAGCAAGAGGGCCTCAAGTTTAGAAAGTGCCAAGGTTGTCCTATAACCTCCCTACATCATGTCATGTGTGCATTTGCCTGTAGACATGAGTAAAGTAGCTTAAATGCTAACATGCTAACGGCTACCATGCTAGCACCTAGCAAGAGGGCCTTAAGTTTAGAAACTGCCAAGGTTGTCCTATAACCTCCCCACATCATGCCATGTGTGTATTTGCCTTTAAACGTGAGTAAATTAGCTTATATGCTAACACGCTAACAGTCATTATGCTAGCACCTAGCAAGAGAGCCTCAAGTTTAGAAAGTGCCAAGGATGTCCTATAACGTCCCTGCATCATGCATGTGTCTATTTGCCTTTAAACATGAGCAAATTAGCTTAAATGCTAACATGCTAACAGTCATCATGCTAGCACCTAGCAAGAGAGTCCCAAGTTTAGAAAGTGCCAAGGATGTCCTATAACGTCCCTGCATCATGCATATGTGTATTTGCCTTTAAACATGAGCAAATTAGCTTAAATGCTAACATGCTAACGGCTAACATGCTAGCACCTAGCAAGAGAGCTTCAAGTTTACAAAGTGCCAAGGTTGTCCTTCAACCTCCCTATATCATGCCATGTCTGTATATGCCTTTAAACGTGAGTAAATTAGCTTAAATGCTAACATGCTAACAGTTAACATGCTAGCACCTAGCAAGAGACCCTCAAGTTTAGAAAGTGCCAAGGTTGTCCTATAACCTCCCTACATCATGCCATGTGTGTATTTGCCTTTAGACATGAGTAAATTAGCTTAAATGCTAACATGCTAACGGCTAACATGCTAGCACCTAGCAAGAGAGCCTCAAGTTTAGAAACTGCCAAGGTTGTCCTATAACCTCCCTACATCGTGCCATGTGTGTATTTGCCTTTAGACATGAGTAAATTAGCTTAAATGCTAACATGCTAACGGCTAACATGCTAGCACCTAGCAAGAGAGCCTCAAGTTTAGAAACTGCCAAGGTTGTCCTATGACCTCCCTACATCATGCCATGTGTGTATTTGCCTTTAGACATGAGTAAATTAGCTTAAATGCTAACATGCTAACATGCTAGCAATTAGCATTTAGCCACAGAGAGAGTTCAGACGTTTATCTCAAAAATGAGCCATCAATCACGTTTCTACGTGCCCGTATGGCTGAGCTAAAAGGCTGTGAAAAGTCTGTAAATTCTCGTTTTCTATGTGCTGTTCTAAAAATAGAACAGCGATTCCCTAATCAAGTGGCCCATTTTTTAACGTTTTCGTTAATAGCGTCGCCATGGTTACACAAAACTTTCCAAAAATTAAATACCGCTGTAGTCCCGAGCGCCACGTTTCCGGCGGTGTAACATGTGTGGGGGTCCTTCTTGCGGTTTTGGCCGCATTACGCGCGCAAAAAGTGGAAGATTAAGATATACGGAATAATAACTAAACAGCAATAACAATATGGGCTGGCTACTGGGCCAGTCCATAACTAGAAAATTCCCGCGGAAATTTTGATGGACTGGCCACCTGTGCTGTGAACCTCGGGCCCGGTGCGCCAACGGCTACCGCGGTAGCACCTAGCAAGAAAGCCTCAAGTACGGAAAAAGTTGATGCAGTCCCATAGTGTCCCCACATCATGCCAAGTGTGTAATTGCCTTTAAATTTGAGTAAATTAGCTTAAATGCTAACATGCTAACAATCATTATGCTAGCACCTAGCAAGAGAGCCTCAAGTTTAGAAAGTGCCAAGGTTGTCCTATAACCTCCCTACATCATGCCATGTGTGTATTTGCCTTTAAACATGAGTAAATTAGCTTAAATGCTAACATGCTAACAGTTATCATGCTAGCACCTAGCAAGAGAGCCTCAAGTTTAGAAAGTGCCAAGGATGTCCTATAACGTCCCTGCATCATGCATGTGTGTATATGCCTTTAAACGTGAGTAAATTAGCTTAAATGCTAACATGCTAACAGTTATCATGCTAGCACCTAGCAAGAGACCCTCAAGTTTAGAAAGTGCCAAGGTTGTCCTATAACCTCCCTACATCATGCCATGTGTGTATTTGCCTTTAGACATGAGTAAATTAGCTTAAATGCTAACATGCTAACGGCTAACATGCTAGCACCTAGCAAGACAGCCTCAAGTTTAGAAACTGCCAAGGATGTCCTATAACGTCCCTGCATCATGCATATGTGTATTTGCCTTTAAACATGAGCAAATTAGCTTAAATGCTAACATGCTAACAGTCATCATTTTAGCACCTAGCAAGAGAGTCCCAAGTTTAGAAAGTGCCAAGGTTGTCCTATAACCTCCCTACACCATGCCATATGTGTATTTGCCTGAAGACATGAGTAAATTAGCTTAAATGCTAACATGCTAACGGCTACCATGCTAGCACCTAGCAAGAGAGTTTCAAGTTTACAAAGTGCCAAGGTTGTCCTTCAACCTCCCTTTATCATGCCATGTGTGTATTTGCCTTTAAACGTGAGTAAATTAGCTTCAATGCTAACATGCTAACAGTTATCATGCTAGCACCTAGCAAGAGACCCTCAAGTTTAGAAAGTGCCAAGGTTGTCCTATAACCTCCCTACATCATGCCATGTGTGTATTTGCCTTTAGACATGAGTAAATTAGCTTAAATGCTAACATGCTAACGGCTAACATACTAGCACCTAGCAAGACAGCCTCAAGTTTAGAAACTGCCAAGGATGTCCTATAATGTCCCTGCATCATGCATGTGTAAATTTGCCTTTAAACATGAGCAAATTAGCTTAAATGCTAACATGCTAACAGTCATCATGCTAGCACCTAGCTAGAGAGTCCCAAGTTTAGAAAGTGCCAAGGTTGTCCTGTAACCTCCCTACATCATGCCATGTGTGTATTTGCCTTTAGACATGAGTAAATTAGCTTAAATGCTAACATGCTAACGGCTAACATGCTAGCACCTAGCAAGACAGCCTCAAGTTTAGAAACTACCAAGGTTGTCCTATAGCCTCCCCACATCATGTCATGTGTGTATTTGCCTTTAAACGTGAGTAAATTAGCTTAAATGCTAACATGCTAACAATCATTATGCTAGCACCTAGCAAGAGAGCCTCAAGTTTAGAAAGTGCAAAGGTTGTCCTATAACCTCCCTACACCATGCCATATGTGTATTTGCCTGAAGACATGAGTAAATTAGCTTAAATGCTAACATGCTAACGGCTACCATGCTAGCACCTAGCAAGAGAGCATCAAGTTGAGAAAGTGCCAAGGTTGTCCTATAACCTCCCTACATCATGCCATGTGTGTATTTGCCTTTAGACATGAGTAAATTAGCTTAAATGCTAACATGCTAACGGCTACCATGTTAGCACCTAGCAAGAGGGTTTCAAGTTTAGAAAGTGCCAAGGTTGTCCTATAACCTCCCTATATCATGCCATGTGTGTATTTGCTTTTAAACGTGAGTAAATTAGCTTAAAGGCTAACATGCTAACAGTTATCATGCTAGCACCTAGCAAGAGAGCCTCAAGTTTAGAAAGTGCCAAGGTTGTCCTATAACCTCCCTACATCATGCCATGTGTGTATTTGCCTTTAGACATGAGTAAATTAGCTTAAATGCTAACATGCTAACGGCTAACATGCTAGCACCTAGCAAGAGAGCCTCAAGTTTAGAAACTGCCAAGGTTGTCCTATGACCTCCCTACATCATGCCATGTGTGTATTTGCCTTTAGACATGAGTAAATTAGCTTAAATGCTAACATGCTAACATGCTAGCAATTAGCATTTAGCCACAGAGAGAGTTCAGACGTTTATCTCAAAAATGAGCCATCAATCACGTTTCTACGTGGCCGTATGGCTGAGCTAAAAGGCTGTGAAAAGTCTGTAAATTCTCGTTTTCTATGTGCTGTTCTAAAAATAGAACAGCGATTCCCTAATCAAGTGGCCCATTTTTTAACGTTTTCGTTAATAGCGTCGCCATGGTTACACAAAACTTTCCAAAAATTAAATACCGCTGTAGTCCCGAGCGCCACGTTTCCGGCGGTGTAACATGTGTGGGGGTCCTTCTTGCGGTTTTGGCCGCATTACGCGCGCAAAAAGTGGAAGATTAAGATATACGGAATAATAACTAAACAGCAATAACAATATGGGCTGGCTCAGTAGCCAGCCCATAGACTGCTACTGCAAGTAGCAGTCTATGGGCTGGCTACTGAGCCAGTCCATAACTAGAAAATTCCCGCGGAAATTTTGATGGACTGGCCACCTGTGCTGTGAACCTTGGGCCCGGTGCGCCAACGGCTACCGCGGTAGCACCTAGCAAGAAAGCCTCAAGTACGGAAAAGGTTGATGCAGTCCCACAGTGTCCCCACATCATGCCAAGTGTGTATTTGCCTTTAAACTTGAGTAAATTAGCTAAAATGCTAACGTGCTAACGGCTACCGTGCTAACATGTAGCAAAATAGCCTCAGTTCCTGAAAAGTTTGGGGCAGTCCTACAGTGTCCCCATATCATGCCATGTGTGTATTTTCCTTTACACATGAGTAAATTAGCTAAAATGCTAACATGCTAACAGTTATCATGCTAGCACCTAGCAAGAGGGCCTCAAGTTTAGAAAGTACCAAGGTTGTCCTATAACCTCCCCACATCATGACATGTGCTTAGTAGTCTTTAGGCATGAGTAAATTAGCTTAAATGCTAACATGCTAACAGTTATCATGCTAGCACCTAGCAAGAGAACCTCAACTTAAGAAAGTGCCAAGGTTGTCCTGTAACATCCCTACACCATGCCATGTGTGTATTTGCCTGTAGACATGAGTAAATTAGCCTAAATGCTAACATGCTAACAGTTATCATGCTAGCACCTAGCAAGAGGGCCTCAAGTTTAGAAAGTACCAAGGTTGTCCTATGACCTCCCCACATCATGCCATGTGTGTATTTGCCTTTAGACATGAGTGAATTAGCTTAAATGCTAACATGCTAACGGCTACCATGCTAGCACCTAGCAAGAGAGCCTGAAGTTTAGAAAGTGCCAAGGTTGTCCTATAACCTCCCTACATCATGCCATGTGTGTATATGCCTTTAGACATGAGTAAATTAGCTTAAATGCTAACATGGTAACGGCTACCATGCTAACACCTAGCAAAACAGCCTCAGGTCCTGAAAAGTTTGGGGCAGTCCTACAGTGTCCCCACATCATGCCAAGTGTGTATTTGCCTTTAAACTTTAGAAAATTAGCGAAAATGCTAACATGCTAACGGCTACCATGCTAACACCTAGCAAAACAGCCTCAGGTCCTGAAAAGTTTGGGGCAGTCCTACAGTGTCCCCACATCATGCCATGTTTGTATTTGCCCTTAGACATGAGTAAATTAGCTAAAATGCTAACATGCTAACAGTCATCATGCTAGCACCTAGCAAGAGAGCCTCAAGTTTAGAAAGTGCCAAGGTTGTCCTATAACCTCCCTACATCATGCCATGTGTGTATTATCCTTTAGACATGAGTAAATTAGCTTAAATGCTAACATGCTAACAGCTACTATGCTAGCACCTAGCAAGAGGGCCTCAAGTTTAGAAACTGCCAAGGTTGTCCTATAACCTCCCTGCATCATGCCATGGGTGTATTTGCCTTTAAACATGAGTAAATTAGCTTAAATGCTAACATGCTAATAGTCATCATGCTAGCACCTAGCAAGACAGCCTCAAGTTTAGAAAGTGCCAAGGTTGTCCTATAACCTCCCTACACCATGCCATATGTGTATTTGCCTGAAGACATGAGTAAATTAGCTTAAATGCTAACATGCTAACGGCTACCATGTTAGCACCTAGCAAGAGGGTTTCAAGTTTAGAAAGTGCCAAGGTTGTCGTATAACCTCCCTATATCATGCCATGTGTGTATTTGCCTTTAAACGTGAGTAAATTAGCTTAAAGGCTAACATGCTAACAGTTATCATGCTAGCACCTAGCAAGAGAGCCTCAAGTTTAGAAAGTGCCAAGGTTGTCCTATAACCTCCCTACATCATGCCATGTGTGTATTTGCCTTTAGACATGAGTAAATTAGCTTAAATGCTAACATGCTAACGGCTAACATGCTAGCACCTAGCAAGAGAGCCTCAAGTTTAGAAACTGCCAAGGTTGTCCTATGACCTCCCTACATCATGCCATGTGTGTATTTGCCTTTAGACATGAGTAAATTAGCTTAAATGCTAACATGCTAACATGCTAGCAATTAGCATTTAGCCACAGAGAGAGTTCAGACGTTTATCTCAAAAATGAGCCATCAATCACGTTTCTACGTGGCCGTATGGCTGAGCTAAAAGGCTGTGAAAAGTCTGTAAATTCTCGTTTTCTATGTGCTGTTCTAAAAATAGAACAGCGATTCCCTAATCAAGTGGCCCATTTTTTAACGTTTTCGTTAATAGCGTCGCCATGGTTACACAAAACTTTCCAAAAATTAAATACCGCTGTAGTCCCGAGCGCCACGTTTCCGGCGGTGTAACATGTGTGGGGGTCCTTCTTGCGGTTTTGGCCGCATTACGCGCGCAAAAAGTGGAAGATTAAGATATACGGAATAATAACTAAACAGCAATAACAATATGGGCTGGCTCAGTAGCCAGCCCATAGACTGCTACTGCAAGTAGCAGTCTATGGGCTGGCTACTGAGCCAGTCCATAACTAGAAAATTCCCGCGGAAATTTTGATGGACTGGCCACCTGTGCTGTGAACCTTGGGCCCGGTGCGCCAACGGCTACCGCGGTAGCACCTAGCAAGAAAGCCTCAAGTACGGAAAAGGTTGATGCAGTCCCACAGTGTCCCCACATCATGCCAAGTGTGTATTTGCCTTTAAACTTGAGTAAATTAGCTAAAATGCTAACGTGCTAACGGCTACCGTGCTAACATGTAGCAAAATAGCCTCAGTTCCTGAAAAGTTTGGGGCAGTCCTACAGTGTCCCCATATCATGCCATGTGTGTATTTTCCTTTACACATGAGTAAATTAGCTAAAATGCTAACATGCTAACAGTTATCATGCTAGCACCTAGCAAGAGGGCCTCAAGTTTAGAAAGTACCAAGGTTGTCCTATAACCTCCCCACATCATGACATGTGCTTAGTAGTCTTTAGGCATGAGTAAATTAGCTTAAATGCTAACATGCTAACAGTTATCATGCTAGCACCTAGCAAGAGAACCTCAACTTAAGAAAGTGCCAAGGTTGTCCTGTAACATCCCTACACCATGCCATGTGTGTATTTGCCTGTAGACATGAGTAAATTAGCCTAAATGCTAACATGCTAACAGTTATCATGCTAGCACCTAGCAAGAGGGCCTCAAGTTTAGAAAGTACCAAGGTTGTCCTATGACCTCCCCACATCATGCCATGTGTGTATTTGCCTTTAGACATGAGTGAATTAGCTTAAATGCTAACATGCTAACGGCTACCATGCTAGCACCTAGCAAGAGAGCCTGAAGTTTAGAAAGTGCCAAGGTTGTCCTATAACCTCCCTACATCATGCCATGTGTGTATATGCCTTTAGACATGAGTAAATTAGCTTAAATGCTAACATGCTAACGGCTACCATGCTAACACCTAGCAAAACAGCCTCAGGTCCTGAAAAGTTTGGGGCAGTCCTACAGTGTCCCCACATCATGCCAAGTGTGTATTTGCCTTTGAACTTTAGAAAATTAGCGAAAATGCTAACATGCTAACGGCTACCATGCTAACACCTAGCAAAACAGCCTCAGGTCCTGAAAAGTTTGGGGCAGTCCTACAGTGTCCCCACATCATGCCATGTTTGTATTTGCCCTTAGACATGAGTAAATTAGCTAAAATGCTAACATGCTAACAGTCATCATGCTAGCACCTAGCAAGAGAGCCTCAAGTTTAGAAAGTGCCAAGGTTGTCCTATAACCTCCCTACATCATGCCATGTGTGTATTATCCTTTAGACATGAGTAAATTAGCTTAAATGCTAACATGCTAACAGCTACTATGCTAGCACCTAGCAAGAGGGCCTCAAGTTTAGAAACTGCCAAGGTTGTCCTATAACCTCCCTGCATCATGCCATGGGTGTATTTGCCTTTAAACATGAGTAAATTAGCTTAAATGCTAACATGCTAATAGTCATCATGCTAGCACCTAGCAAGACAGCCTCAAGTTTAGAAAGTGCCAAGGTTGTCCTATAACCTCCCTACACCATGCCATATGTGTATTTGCCTGAAGACATGAGTAAATTAGCTTAAATGCTAACATGCTAACGGCTACCATGTTAGCACCTAGCAAGAGGGTTTCAAGTTTAGAAAGTGCCAAGGTTGTCGTATAACCTCCCTATATCATGCCATGTGTGTATTTGCCTTTAAACGTGAGTAAATTAGCTTAAAGGCTAACATGCTAACAGTTATCATGCTAGCACCTAGCAAGAGAGCCTCAAGTTTAGAAAGTGCCAAGGTTGTCCTATAACCTCCCTACATCATGCCATGTGTGTATTTGCCTTTAGACATGAGTAAATTAGCTTAAATGCTAACATGCTAACGGCTAACATGCTAGCACCTAGCAAGAGAGCCTCAAGTTTAGAAACTGCCAAGGTTGTCCTATGACCTCCCTACATCATGCCATGTGTGTATTTGCCTTTAGACATGAGTAAATTAGCTTAAATGCTAACATGCTAACATGCTAGCAATTAGCATTTAGCCACAGAGAGAGTTCAGACGTTTATCTCAAAAATGAGCCATCAATCACGTTTCTACGTGGCCGTATGGCTGAGCTAAAAGGCTGTGAAAAGTCTGTAAATTCTCGTTTTCTATGTGCTGTTCTAAAAATAGAACAGCGATTCCCTAATCAAGTGGCCCATTTTTTAACGTTTTCGTTAATAGCGTCGCCATGGTTACACAAAACTTTCCAAAAATTAAATACCGCTGTAGTCCCGAGCGCCACGTTTCCGGCGGTGTAACATGTGTGGGGGTCCTTCTTGCGGTTTTGGCCGCATTACGCGCGCAAAAAGTGGAAGATTAAGATATACGGAATAATAACTAAACAGCAATAACAATATGGGCTGGCTCAGTAGCCAGCCCATAGACTGCTACTGCAAGTAGCAGTCTATGGGCTGGCTACTGAGCCAGTCCATAACTAGAAAATTCCCGCGGAAATTTTGATGGACTGGCCACCTGTGCTGTGAACCTTGGGCCCGGTGCGCCAACGGCTACCGCGGTAGCACCTAGCAAGAAAGCCTCAAGTACGGAAAAGGTTGATGCAGTCCCACAGTGTCCCCACATCATGCCAAGTGTGTATTTGCCTTTAAACTTGAGTAAATTAGCTAAAATGCTAACGTGCTAACGGCTACCGTGCTAACATGTAGCAAAATAGCCTCAGTTCCTGAAAAGTTTGGGGCAGTCCTACAGTGTCCCCATATCATGCCATGTGTGTATTTTCCTTTACACATGAGTAAATTAGCTAAAATGCTAACATGCTAACAGTTATCATGCTAGCACCTAGCAAGAGGGCCTCAAGTTTAGAAAGTACCAAGGTTGTCCTATAACCTCCCCACATCATGACATGTGCTTAGTAGTCTTTAGGCATGAGTAAATTAGCTTAAATGCTAACATGCTAACAGTTATCATGCTAGCACCTAGCAAGAGAACCTCAACTTAAGAAAGTGCCAAGGTTGTCCTGTAACATCCCTACACCATGCCATGTGTGTATTTGCCTGTAGACATGAGTAAATTAGCCTAAATGCTAACATGCTAACAGTTATCATGCTAGCACCTAGCAAGAGGGCCTCAAGTTTAGAAAGTACCAAGGTTGTCCTATGACCTCCCCACATCATGCCATGTGTGTATTTGCCTTTAGACATGAGTGAATTAGCTTAAATGCTAACATGCTAACGGCTACCATGCTAGCACCTAGCAAGAGAGCCTGAAGTTTAGAAAGTGCCAAGGTTGTCCTATAACCTCCCTACATCATGCCATGTGTGTATATGCCTTTAGACATGAGTAAATTAGCTTAAATGCTAACATGCTAACGGCTACCATGCTAACACCTAGCAAAACAGCCTCAGGTCCTGAAAAGTTTGGGGCAGTCCTACAGTGTCCCCACATCATGCCAAGTGTGTATTTGCCTTTAAACTTTAGAAAATTAGCGAAAATGCTAACATGCTAACGGCTACCATGCTAACACCTAGCAAAACAGCCTCAGGTCCTGAAAAGTTTGGGGCAGTCCTACAGTGTCCCCACATCATGCCATGTTTGTATTTGCCCTTAGACATGAGTAAATTAGCTAAAATGCTAACATGCTAACAGTCATCATGCTAGCACCTAGCAAGAGAGCCTCAAGTTTAGAAAGTGCCAAGGTTGTCCTATAACCTCCCTACATCATGCCATGTGTGTATTATCCTTTAGACATGAGTAAATTAGCTTAAATGCTAACATGCTAACAGCTACTATGCTAGCACCTAGCAAGAGGGCCTCAAGTTTAGAAACTGCCAAGGTTGTCCTATAACCTCCCTGCATCATGCCATGGGTGTATTTGCCTTTAAACATGAGTAAATTAGCTTAAATGCTAACATGCTAATAGTCATCATGCTAGCACCTAGCAAGACAGCCTCAAGTTTAGAAAGTGCCAAGGTTGTCCTATAACCTCCCTACACCATGCCATATGTGTATTTGCCTGAAGACATGAGTAAATTAGCTTAAATGCTAACATGCTAACGGCTACCATGTTAGCACCTAGCAAGAGGGTTTCAAGTTTAGAAAGTGCCAAGGTTGTCGTATAACCTCCCTATATCATGCCATGTGTGTATTTGCCTTTAAACGTGAGTAAATTAGCTTAAAGGCTAACATGCTAACAGTTATCATGCTAGCACCTAGCAAGAGAGCCTCAAGTTTAGAAAGTGCCAAGGTTGTCCTATAACCTCCCTACATCATGCCATGTGTGTATTTGCCTTTAGACATGAGTAAATTAGCTTAAATGCTAACATGCTAACGGCTAACATGCTAGCACCTAGCAAGAGAGCCTCAAGTTTAGAAACTGCCAAGGTTGTCCTATGACCTCCCTACATCATGCCATGTGTGTATTTGCCTTTAGACATGAGTAAATTAGCTTAAATGCTAACATGCTAACATGCTAGCAATTAGCATTTAGCCACAGAGAGAGTTCAGACGTTTATCTCAAAAATGAGCCATCAATCACGTTTCTACGTGGCCGTATGGCTGAGCTAAAAGGCTGTGAAAAGTCTGTAAATTCTCGTTTTCTATGTGCTGTTCTAAAAATAGAACAGCGATTCCCTAATCAAGTGGCCCATTTTTTAACGTTTTCGTTAATAGCGTCGCCATGGTTACACAAAACTTTCCAAAAATTAAATACCGCTGTAGTCCCGAGCGCCACGTTTCCGGCGGTGTAACATGTGTGGGGGTCCTTCTTGCGGTTTTGGCCGCATTACGCGCGCAAAAAGTGGAAGATTAAGATATACGGAATAACTAGAAAATTCCCGCGGAAATTTTGATGGACTGGCCACCTGTGCTGTGAACCTCGGGCCCGGTGCGCCAACGGCTACCACGGTAGCACCTAGCAAGAAAGCCTCAAGTACGGAAAAGGTTGATGCAGTCCCATAGTGTCCCCACATCATGCCAAGTGTGTATTTGCCTTTAAACGTGAGCAAATTAGCTTAAATGCTAACATGCTAACAGTCATCATGCTAGCACCTAGCAAGAGAGTCCCAAGTTTAGAAAGTGCCAAGGTTGTCCTATAACCTCCCTACATCATGCCATGTGTGTATTTGCCTTTAAACGTGAGTAAATTAGCTTAAATGCTAACATGCTAACGGCTAACATGCTAGCACCTAGCAAGAGAGCATCAAGTTGAGAAAGTGCCAAGGTTGTCCTATAACCTTCCCACATCATGTCATGTGTGTATTTGCCTTTAAAAATGAGTAAATTAGCTTAAATGCTAACATGCTAACAATCATTATGCTAGCACCTAGCAAGAGAGCCTCAAGTTTAGAAAGTGCCAAGGTTGTCCTATAACCTCCCTACACCATGCCATATGTGTATTTGCCTGAAGACATGAGTAAATTAGCTTAAACGTTAACATGCTAACGGCTACCATGCTAGCACCTAGCAAAAGAGCATCAAGTTTAGAAAGTGCCAAGGTTGTCCTATAACCTCCCTACATCATGCCATGTGTGAATTTGCCTTTAGACATGAGTAAATTAGCTTAAATGCTAACATGCTAACGGCTACCATGCTAGCACCTAGCAAGAGGGTTTCAAGTTTACAAAGTGCCAAGGTTGTCCTATAACCTCCCTCTATCATGCCATGTGTGTATTTGCCTTTAAACGTGAGTAAATTAGCTTAGATGCTAACATGCTAACAGTTATCATGCTAGCACCTAGCAAGAGAGCCTCAAGTTTAGAAAGCGCCAAGGTTGTCCTATAACCTCCCGACATCATGTCATGTGTGTATTTGCCTTTAGAATGAGTAAATTAGCTTAAATGCTAACATGCTAACGGCTACCATGCTAGCACCTAGCAAGAGAGCATCAAGTTGAGAAAGTGCCAAGGTTGTCCTATAACCTCCCCACATCATGTCATGTGTATATTTGCCTTTAAACATGAGTAAATTAGCTTAAATGCTAAGATGCTAACAATCATTATGCTAGCACCTAGCAAAAGAGCCTCAAGTTTAGAAAGTGCCAAGGTTGTCCTATAACCTCCCTACACCATGCCATATGTGTATTTGCTGAAGACATGAGTAAATTAGCTTAAATGCTAACATGCTAACGGCTATCATGCTAGCACCTAGCAAGAGAGCCTCAAGTTTAGAAAGCGCCAAGGTTGTCCTATAACCTCCCGACATCATGTCATGTGTGTATTTGCCTTTAGAATGAGTAAATTAGCTTAAATGCTAACATGCTAACGGCTACCATGCTAGCACCAAGCAAGAGAGCATCAAGTTGAGAAAGTGCCAAGGTTGTCCTATAACCTCCCCACATCATGTCATGTGTATATTTGCCTTTAAACATGAGTAAATTAGCTTAAATGCTAACATGCTAACAATCATTATGCTAGCACCTAGCAAAAGAGCCTCAAGTTTAGAAAGTGCCAAGGTTGTCCTATAACCTCCCTACACCATGCCATATGTGTATTTGCTGAAGACATGAGTAAATTAGCTTAAATGCTAACATGCTAACGGCTACCATGCTAGCACCTAGCAAGAGAGCATCAAGTTGAGAAAGTGCCAAGGTTGTCCTATAACCTCCCTACATCATACCATGTGTGTATTTGCCTTTAGACATGAGTAAATTAGCTTAAATGCTAACATGCTAACGGCTACCATGCTAGCACCTAGCAAGAGGGTTTCAAGTTTACAAAGTGCCAAGGTTTTCCTATAACCTCCCTATATCATGCCATGTGTGTATTTGCCTTTAAATGTGAGTAAATTAGCTTAGATGCTAACATGCTAACAGTTATCATGCTAGCACCTAGCAAGAGAGCCTCAAGTTTAGAAAGTGCCAGGGTTGTCCTATAACCTCCCTATACCATGCCATGTGTGTATTTGCCTGAAGACATGAGTAAATTAGCTTAAATGCTAACATGCTAACGGCTACCATGCTAGCACCTAGCAAGAGAGCATCAAGTTTAGAAAGTGCCAAGGTTGTCCTATAACCTCCCTACATCATGCCATGTGTGTATTTGCCTTTAGACATGAGTAAATTAGCTTAAATGCTAACATGCTAACGGCTACCATGCTAGCACCTAGCAAGAGGGTTTCAAGTTTACAAAGTGCCAAGGTTGTCCTATAACCTCCCTATATCATGCCGTGTGTGTATTTGCCTTTAAACGTGAGTAAATTAGCTTAGATGCTAACATGCTAACAGTTATCATGCTAGCACCTAGCAAGAGAGCCTCAAGTTTAGAAAGTGCCAAGGTTGTCCTATAACCTCCCTACATCATGCCATGTGTGTATTTGCCTTTAGACATGAGTAAATTAGCTTAAATGCTAACATGCTAGCACCTAGCAAGACAGCCTTAAGTTTAGAAACTGCCAAGGATGTCCTATGACGTCCCTGCATCATGCATGTGTGTATTTGCCTTTAAACGTGAGCAAATTAGCTTAAATGCTAACATGCTAACAGTCATCATGCTAGCACCTAGCAAGAGAGTCCCAAGTTTAGAAAGTGCCAAGGTTGTCCTATAACCTCCCTACATCATGCCATGTGTGTATTTGCCTTTAAACGTGAGTAAATTAGCTTAAATGCTAACATGCTAACAATCATTATGCTAGCACCTAGCAAGAGAGCCTCAAGTTTAGAAAGTGCCAAGGTTGTCCTATAACCTCCCTATATCATGCCATGTGTGTATTTGCCTTTAAACGTGAGTAAATTAGCTTAAATGCTAACATGCTAACAATCATTATGCTAGCACCTAGCAAGAGAGCCTCAAGTTTAGAAAGTGCCAAGGTTGTCCTATAACCTCCCTACATCATGCGTTGTGTGTATTTGCCTTTAGACATGAGTAAATTAGCTTAAATGCTAACATGCTAACGGCTACCACGCTAGCACCTAGCAAGACAGCCTTAAGTTTAGAAAGTGCCAAGGTTGTCCTATAACCTCCCTACATCATGCCATGTGTGTATTTGCCTTTAAACGTGAGTAAATTAGCTTAAATGCTAACATGCTAACAGTTATCATGCTAGCACCTAGGAAGAGAACCTCAAGTATAGAAAGTGCCAAGGTTGTCCTATAACCTCCCTACACCATGCCATATGTGTATTTGCTGAAGACATGAGTAAATTAGCTTAAATGCTAACATGCTAACGGCTACCATGCTAGCACCTAGCAAGAGAGCATCAAGTTGAGAAAGTGCCAAGGTTGTCCTATAACCTCCCTACATCATACCATGTGTGTATTTGCCTTTAGACATGAGTAAATTAGCTTAAATGCTAACATGCTAACGGCTACCATGCTAGCACCTAGCAAGAGGGTTTCAAGTTTACAAAGTGCCAAGGTTTTCCTATAACCTCCCTATATCATGCCATGTGTGTATTTGCCTTTAAATGTGAGTAAATTAGCTTAGATGCTAACATGCTAACAGTTATCATGCTAGCACCTAGCAAGAGAGCCTCAAGTTTAGAAAGTGCCAGGGTTGTCCTATAACCTCCCTACACCATGCCATGTGTGTATTTGCCTGAAGACATGAGTAAATTAGCTTAAATGCTAACATGCTAACGGCTACCATGCTAGCACCTAGCAAGAGAGCATCAAGTTTAGAAAGTGCCAAGGTTGTCCTATAACCTCCCTACATCATGCCATGTGTGTATTTGCCTTTAGACATGAGTAAATTAGCTTAAATGCTAACATGCTAACGGCTACCATGCTAGCACCTAGCAAGAGGGTTTCAAGTTTACAAAGTGCCAAGGTTGTCCTATAACCTCCCTATATCATGCCGTGTGTGTATTTGCCTTTAAACGTGAGTAAATTAGCTTAGATGCTAACATGCTAACAGTTATCATGCTAGCACCTAGCAAGAGAGCCTCAAGTTTAGAAAGTGCCAAGGTTGTCCTATAACCTCCCTACATCATGCCATGTGTGTATTTGCCTTTAGACATGAGTAAATTAGCTTAAATGCTAACATGCTAGCACCTAGCAAGACAGCCTTAAGTTTAGAAACTGCCAAGGATGTCCTATGACGTCCCTGCATCATGCATGTGTGTATTTGCCTTTAAACATGAGCAAATTAGCTTAAATGCTAACATGCTAACAGTCATCATGCTAGCACCTAGCAAGAGAGTCCCAAGTTTAGAAAGTGCCAAGGTTGTCCTATAACCTCCCTACATCATGCCATGTGTGTATTTGCCTTTAAACGTGAGTAAATTAGCTTAAAGGCTAACATGCTAACAATCATTATGCTAGCACCTAGCAAGAGAGCCTCAAGTTTAGAAAGTGCCAAGGTTGTCCTATAACCTCCCTATATCATGCCATGTGTGTATTTGCCTTTAAACGTGAGTAAATTAGCTTAAATGCTAACATGCTAACAATCATTATGCTAGCACCTAGCAAGAGAGCCTCAAGTTTAGAAAGTGCCAAGGTTGTCCTATAACCTCCCTACATCATGCGTTGTGTGTATTTGCCTTTAGACATGAGTAAATTAGCTTAAATGCTAACATGCTAACGGCTACCACGCTAGCACCTAGCAAGACAGCCTTAAGTTTAGAAAGTGCCAAGGTTGTCCTATAACCTCCCTACATCATGCCATGTGTGTATTTGCCTTTAAACGTGAGTAAATTAGCTTAAATGCTAACATGCTAACAGTTATCATGCTAGCACCTAGGAAGAGAACCTCAAGTATAGAAAGTGCCAAGGTTGTCCTATAACCTCCCTACACCATGCCATATGTGTATTTGCTGAAGACATGAGTAAATTAGCTTAAATGCTAACATGCTAACGGCTACCATGCTAGCACCTAGCAAGAGAGCATCAAGTTGAGAAAGTGCCAAGGTTGTCCTATAACCTCCCTACATCATACCATGTGTGTATTTGCCTTTAGACATGAGTAAATTAGCTTAAATGCTAACATGCTAACGGCTACCATGCTAGCACCTAGCAAGAGGGTTTCAAGTTTACAAAGTGCCAAGGTTTTCCTATAACCTCCCTATATCATGCCATGTGTGTATTTGCCTTTAAATGTGAGTAAATTAGCTTAGATGCTAACATGCTAACAGTTATCATGCTAGCACCTAGCAAGAGAGCCTCAAGTTTAGAAAGTGCCAGGGTTGTCCTATAACCTCCCTACACCATGCCATGTGTGTATTTGTCTGAAGACATGAGTAAATTAGCTTAAATGCTAACATGCTAACGGCTACCATGCTAGCACCTAGCAAGAGAGCATCAAGTTTAGAAAGTGCCAAGGTTGTCCTATAACCTCCCTACATCATGCCATGTGTGTATTTGCCTTTAGACATGAGTAAATTAGCTTAAATGCTAACATGCTAACGGCTACCATGCTAGCACCTAGCAAGAGGGTTTCAAGTTTACAAAGTGCCAAGGTTGTCCTATAACCTCCCTATATCATGCCGTGTGTGTATTTGCCTTTAAACGTGAGTAAATTAGCTTAGATGCTAACATGCTAACAGTTATCATGCTAGCACCTAGCAAGAGAGCCTCAAGTTTAGAAAGTGCCAAGGTTGTCCTATAACCTCCCTACATCATGCCATGTGTGTATTTGCCTTTAGACATCAGTAAATTAGCTTAAATGCTAACATGCTAGCACCTAGCAAGACAGCCTTAAGTTTAGAAACTGCCAAGGATGTCCTATGACGTCCCTGCATCATGCATGTGTGTATTTGCCTTTAAACATGAGCAAATTAGCTTAAATGCTAACATGCTAACAGTCATCATGCTAGCACCTAGCAAGAGAGTCCCAAGTTTAGAAAGTGCCAAGGTTGTCCTATAACCTCCCTACATCATGCCATGTGTGTATTTGCCTTTAAACGTGAGTAAATTAGCTTAAATGCTAACATGCTAACAATCATTATGCTAGCACCTAGCAAGAGAGCCTCAAGTTTAGAAAGTGCCAAGGTTGTCCTATAACCTCCCTATATCATGCCATGTGTGTATTTGCCTTTAAACGTGAGTAAATTAGCTTAAATGCTAACATGCTAACAATCATTATGCTAGCACCTAGCAAGAGAGCCTCAAGTTTAGAAAGTGCCAAGGTTGTCCTATAACCTCCCTACATCATGCGTTGTGTGTATTTGCCTTTAGACATGAGTAAATTAGCTTAAATGCTAACATGCTAACGGCTACCACGCTAGCACCTAGCAAGACAGCCTTAAGTTTAGAAAGTGCCAAGGTTGTCCTATAACCTCCCTACATCATGCCATGTGTGTATTTGCCTTTAAACGTGAGTAAATTAGCTTAAATGCTAACATGCTAACAGTTATCATGCTAGCACCTAGGAAGAGAACCTCAAGTATAGAAAGTGCCAAGGTTGTCCTATAACCTCCCTACACCATGCCATATGTGTATTTGCTGAAGACATGAGTAAATTAGCTTAAATGCTAACATGCTAACGGCTACCATGCTAGCACCTAGCAAGAGAGCATCAAGTTGAGAAAGTGCCAAGGTTGTCCTATAACCTCCCTACATCATACCATGTGTGTATTTGCCTTTAGACATGAGTAAATTAGCTTAAATGCTAACATGCTAACGGCTACCATGCTAGCACCTAGCAAGAGGGTTTCAAGTTTACAAAGTGCCAAGGTTTTCCTATAACCTCCCTATATCATGCCATGTGTGTATTTGCCTTTAAATGTGAGTAAATTAGCTTAGATGCTAACATGCTAACAGTTATCATGCTAGCACCTAGCAAGAGAGCCTCAAGTTTAGAAAGTGCCAGGGTTGTCCTATAACCTCCCTACACCATGCCATGTGTGTATTTGCCTGAAGACATGAGTAAATTAGCTTAAATGCTAACATGCTAACGGCTACCATGCTAGCACCTAGCAAGAGAGCATCAAGTTTAGAAAGTGCCAAGGTTGTCCTATAACCTCCCTACATCATGCCATGTGTGTATTTGCCTTTAGACATGAGTAAATTAGCTTAAATGCTAACATGCTAACGGCTACCATGCTAGCACCTAGCAAGAGGGTTTCAAGTTTACAAAGTGCCAAGGTTGTCCTATAACCTCCCTATATCATGCCGTGTGTGTATTTGCCTTTAAACGTGAGTAAATTAGCTTAGATGCTAACATGCTAACAGTTATCATGCTAGCACCTAGCAAGAGAGCCTCAAGTTTAGAAAGTGCCAAGGTTGTCCTATAACCTCCCTACATCATGCCATGTGTGTATTTGCCTTTAGACATGAGTAAATTAGCTTAAATGCTAACATGCTAGCACCTAGCAAGACAGCCTTAAGTTTAGAAACTGCCAAGGATGTCCTATGACGTCCCTGCATCATGCATGTGTGTATTTGCCTTTAAACATGAGCAAATTAGCTTAAATGCTAACATGCTAACAGTCATCATGCTAGCACCTAGCAAGAGAGCCTCAAGTTTAGAAAGCGCCAAGGTTGTCCTATAACCTCCCTACACCATGCCATGTGTGTATTTGTCTGAAGACATGAGTAAATTAGCTTAAATGCTAACATGCTAACGGCTAACATGCTATCACCTAGCAAGAGAGTTTCAAGTTTACAAAGTGCCAAGGTTGTCCTTCAACCTCCCTATATCATGCCATGTGTGTATATGCCTTTAAACGTGAGTAAATTTGCTTAAATGCTAACATGCTAACAGTTATCATGCTAGCACCTAGCAAGAGACCCTCAAGTTTAGAAAGTGCCAAGGTTGTCCTATAACCTCCCTACATCATGCCATGTGTGTATTTGCCTTTAGACATGAGTAAATTAGCTCAAATGCTAACATGCTAACGGCTAACATGCTAGCACCTAGCAAGACAGCCTCAAGTTTAGAAACTGCCAAGGATGTCCTATAACGTCCCTGCATCATGCATATGTGTATTTGCCTTTAAACATGAGCAAATTACCTTAAATGCTAACATGCTAACAGTCATCATGCTAGCACCTAGCAAGAGAGTCCCAAGTTTAGAAAGTGCCAAGGTTGTCCTATAACATCCCTACATCATGCCATGTGTGTATTTGCCTTTAGACATGAGTAAATTAGCTTAAATGCTAACATGCTAACGGCTACCATGTTAGCACCTAGCAAGAGGGTTTCAAGTTTAGAAAGTGCCAAGGTTGTCCTATAACCTCCCTATATCATGCCATGTGTGTATTTGCCTTTAAACGTGAGTAAATTAGCTTAAAGGCTAACATGCTAACAGTTATCATGCTAGCACCTAGCAAGAGAGCCTCAAGTTTAGTAAGTGCCAAGGTTGTCCTATAACCTCCCTACATCATGCCATGTGTGTATTTGCCTTTAGACATGAGTAAATTAGCTTAAATGCTAACATGCTAACGGCTAACATGCTAGCACCTAGCAAGAGAGCCTCAAGTTTAGAAAGTGCCAAGGTTGTCCTATAACCTCCCTACATCATGCCATGTGTGTATTTGCCTTTAGACATGAGTAAATTAGCTTAAATGCTAACATGCTAACATGCTAGCAATTAGCATTTAGCCACAGAGAGAGTTCAGACATTTATCTCAAAAATGAGCCATCAATCACGTTTCTACGTGGCCGTATGGCTGAGCTAAAAGGCTGTGAAAAGTCTGTAAATTCTCGTTTTCTATGTGCTGTTCTAAAAATAGAACAGCGATTCCCTAATCAAGTGGCCCATTTTTTAACGTTTTCGTTAATAGCGTCGCCATGGTTACACAAAACTTTCCAAAAATTAAATACCGCTGTAGTCCCGAGCGCCACGTTTCCGGCGGTGTAACATGTGTGGGGGTCCTTCTTGCGGTTTTGGCCGCATTACGCGCGCAAAAAGTGGAAGATTAAGATATACGGAATAACTAGAAAATTCCCGCGGAAATTTTGATGGACTGGCCACCTGTGCTGTGAACCTCGGGCCCGGTGCGCCAACGGCTACCGCGGTAGCACCTAGCAAGAAAGCCTCAAGTACGGAAAAGGTTGATGCAGTCCCATAGTGTCCCCACATCATGCCAAGTGTGTATTTGCCTTTAAACTTGAGTAAATTAGCTAAAATGCTAACATGCTAACAATCATTATGCTAGCACCTAGCAAGAGAGCCTCAAGTTTAGAAAGTGCCAAGGTTGTCCTATAACCTCCCTACATCATGCCATGTGTGTATTTGCCTTTAAACGTGAGTAAATTGGCTTAAATGCTAACATGCTAACAGTTATCATGCTAGCACCTAGCAAGAGAGCCTCAAGTTTAGTAAGTGCCAAGGTTGTCCTATAACCTCCCTACATCATGCCATGTGTGTATTTGCCTTTAGACATGAGTAAATTAGCTTTAATGCTAACATGCTAACAATCATTATGCTAGCACCTAGCAAGAGAGCCTCAAGTTTAGAAAGTGCCTAGGTTGTCCTATAACCTCCCTACACCATGCCATATGTGTATTTGCCTGAAGACATGAGTAAATTAGCTTAACTGCTAACATGCTAACGGCTACCATGCTAGCACCTAGCAAGATGGCCTCAAGTTTAGAAACTACAAAGGTTGTCCTATAACCTCTCTATATCATGCCATGTGTGTATTTGCCTTTAAACGTGAGTAAATTAGCTTAAATGTTAACATGCTAACAGTTATCATGCTAGCACCTAGCAAGAGAGCCTCAAGTTTAGAAAGTGCCAAGGTTGTCCTATAACCTCCCGACATCATGCCATGTGTGTATTTGCCTTTAAATGTGAGTAAATTAGCTTTAATGCTAACATGCTAACAATCATTATGCTAGCACCTAGCAAGAGAGCCTCAAGTTTAGAAAGTGCCTAGGTTGTCCTATAACCTCCCTACACCATGCCATATGTGTATTTGCCTGAAGACATGAGTAAATTAGCTTAACTGCTAACATGCTAACGGCTACCATGCTAGCACCTAGCAAGATGGCCTCAAGTTTAGAAACTACAAAGGTTGTCCTATAACCTCTCTATATCATGTCATGTGTGTATTTGCCTTTAAACGTGAGTAAATTAGCTTAAATGTTAACATGCTAACAGTTATCATGCTAGCACCTAGCAAGAGACCCTCAAGTTTAGAAAGTGCCAAGGTTGTCCTATAACCTCCCTACATCATGTCATGTGTGTATTTGCATTTAGACATGAGTAAATTAGCTTAAATGCTAACACGCTAACGGCTAACATGCTAGCACCTAGCAAGAGAGTTTCAAGTTTACAAAGTGCCAAGGTTGTCCTTCAACCTCCCTATATCATGCCATGTGTGTATTTGCCTTTAAACGTGAGTAAATTAGCTTAAATGCTAACATGCTAACAGTTATCATGCTAGCACCTAGCAAGAGACCCTCAAGTTTAGAAAGTGCCAAGGTTGTCCTATAACCTCCCTACATCATGCCATGTGTGTATTTGCCTTTAGACATGAGTAAATTAGCTTAAATGCTAACATGCTAACGGCTAACATGCTAACACCTAGCAAAACAGCCTCAGGTCCTGAAAAGTTTGGGGCAGTCCTACAGTGTCCCCACATCATGCCAAGTGTGTATTTGCCTTTAAACTTTAGAAAATTAGCGAAAATGCTAACATGCTAACGGCTACCATGCTAACACCTAGCAAAACAGCCTCAGGTCCTGAAAAGTTTGGGGCAGTCCTACAGTGTCCCCACATCATGCCATGTGTGTATTTGCCCTTAGACATGAGTAAATTAGCTAAAATGCTAACATGCTAACAGTCATCATGCTAGCACCTAGCAAGAGAGCCTCAAGTTTAGAAAGTGCCAAGGTTGTCCTATAACCTCCCTACATCATGCCATGTGTGTATTATCCTTTAGACATGAGTAAATTGGCTTAAATGCTAACATGCTAACAGCTACCATGCTAGCACCTAGCAAGAGGGCATCAAGTTTAGAAACTGCCAAGGTTGTCCGATAACCTCCCTGCATCATGCCATGGGTGTATTTGCCTTTAAACATGAGTAAATTAGCTTAAATGCTAACATGCTAACGGCTACCATGCTAGCACCTACCAAGAGAGCCTCAAGTTTAGAAAGTGCCAAGGTTGTCCTATAACCTCCCTACATCATGCCATGTGTGTATTTGCCTTTAGACATGAGTAAATTAGCTTAAATGCTAACATGCTAACGGCTAACATGCTAGCACCTAGCAAGACAGCCTCAAGTTTAGAAACTACCAAGGTTGTCCTATAACCTTTCCACATCATGTCATGTGTGTATTTGCCTTTAAACGTGAGTAAATTAGCTTAAATGCTAACATGCTAATAATCATTATGCTAGCACCTAGCAAGAGAGCCTCAAGTTTAGAAAGTGCCAAGGTTGTCCTATAACCTCCCTACACCATGCCATATGTGTATTCTCCTTTAGACATGAGTAAATTAGCTTAAATGCTAACATGCTAACGGCTACCATGCTAGCACCTAGCAAGAGAGCCTCAAGTTTAGAAACTGCTAAGGTTGTCCTATAACCTCCCTACATCATGCCATGTGTGCAATTGCCTTTAAACGTGAGTAAATTAGCTTAAATGCTAACATGCTAACGGCTACCATGCTAGCACCTAGCAAGACAGCCTCAAGTTTAGAAACTGCCAAGGTTGTCCTATGACCTCCCTACATCATGCCATGTGTGTATTTGCCTTTAGACATGAGTAAATTAGCTTAAATGCTAACATGCTAACATGCTAGCAATTAGCATTTAGCCACAGAGAGAGTTCAGAAGTTTATCTAAAAAATGAGCCATCAATCACGTGTCTACGTGGCCGTATGGCTGAGCTACAAGGCTGTGAAAAGTCTGTAAATTCTCGTTTTCTCTGGAATGCGGCTGTTCTAAAAATAGAATGGTGTACCTAATCTAGTGGCCGATTTTTTTTTCTATCGCGAATAGCGTCGCCATGGTTACACGAAACGTTCCAAAAAATAAATACCGCTGTAGTCCCGAGCGTCACGATTCCGACGGTGTAACATGTGTGGGGGTCCTTCTTGCGGTTTTGGCCGCATTACGCGTGCAAAAATTGGAAGATTAAGATATAATAAGAAGAAAAATAACTAGAAAATTCCCGCGGAAATTTTGATGGACTGGCCACCTGTGCTGTGAACCTCGGGCCCGGTGCGCCAACGGCTACCGCGGTAGCACCTAGCAAGAAAGCCTCAAGTACGGAAAAGGTTGATGCAGTCCCATAGTGTCCCCACATCATGCCAAGTGTGTATTTGCCTTTAAACGTGAGTAAATTAGCTTAAATGCTAACATGCTAACAATCATTATGCTAGCACCTAGCAAGACAGCCTCAAGTTTAGAAAGTGCCAAGGTTGTCCTATAACCTCCCTACATCATGCCATGTGTGTATTTGCCTTTAAACATGAGTAAATTAGCTTAAATGCTAACATGCTAACAGTTATCATGCTAGCACCTAGCAAGAGAGCCTCAAGTTTAGAAAGTGCCAAGGTTGTCCTATAACCTCCCTACATCATGCCATTTGTGTATTTGCCTTTAGACATGAGTAAATTAGCTTAATTGTTAACATGCTAGCACCTAGCAAGACAGCCTTAGGTTTAGAAACTGCCAAGGATGTCCTATGACGTCCCTGCATCATGCATGTGTGTATTTGCCTTTAAACGTGAATAAATTATCTTAAATGCTAACATGCTAACAATCATTATGCTAGCACCTAGCAAGAGAGCCTCAAGTTTAGAAAGTGCAAAGGTTGTCCTATAACCTCCCTACATCATGCCATGTGTGTATTTGCCTTTAGACATGAGTAAATTAGCTTAAATGCTAACGTGCTAACGGCTACCATGCTAGCACCTAGCAAGAGGGCCTCAAGTTTAGAAAGTGCCAAGGTTGTCCTATAACCTCCCTACATCATGTCATGTGTGCATTTGCCTGTAGACATGAGTAAATTAGCTTAAATGCTAACATGCTAACGGCTACCATGCTAGCACCTAGCAAGAGGGCCTTAAGTTTAGAAACTGCCAAGGTTGTCCTATAACCTCCCCACATCATGCCATGTGTGTATTTGCCTTTAAATGTGAGTAAATTAGCTTATATGCTAACACGCTAACAGTCATTATGCTAGCACCTAGCAAGAGAGCCTCAAGTTTAGAAAGTGCCAAGGATGTCCTATAACGTCCCTGCATCATGCATGTGTGTATTTGCCTTTAAACATGAGCAAATTAGCTTAAATGCTAACATGCTAACAGTCGTCATGCTAGCACCTAGCAAGAGAGTCCCAAGTTTAGAAAGTGCCAAGGTTGTCCTATAACCTCCCTACATCATGCCATGTGTGTATTTGCCTTTAGACATGAGTAAATTAGCTTAAATGCTAACTTGCTAACGGCTAACATGCTAGCACCTAGCAAGACAGCCTCAAGTTTAGAAACTGCCAAGGATGTCCTATAACGTCCCTGCATCATGCATATGTGTATTTGCCTTTAAACATGAGCAAATTAGCTTAAATGCTAACATGCTAACAGTCATCATGCTAGCACCTAGCAAGAGAGTCCCAAGTTTAGAAAGTGCCAAGGTTGTCCTATAGCATCCCTACATCATGCCATGTGTGTATTTGCCTTTAGACATGAGTAAATTAGCTTAAATGTTAACATGCTAACGGCTAACATGCTAGCACCTAGCAAGACAGCCTCAAGTTTAGAAACTACCAAGGTTGTCCTATAACCTCCCCACATCATGTCATGTGTATATTTGCCTTTAAACGTGAGTAAATTAGCTTAAATGCTAACATGCTAACAGTCGTCATGCTAGCACCTAGCAAGAGAGCCTCAAGTTTAGAAAGTGCCAAGGTTGTCCTATAACCTCCCTACATCATGCCATGTGTGTATTTGCCTTTAGACATGACTAAATTAGCTTAAATGCTAACGTGCTAACGGCTACCATGCTAGCACCTAGCAAGAGGGCCTCAACTTTAGAAAGTGCCAAGGTTGTCCTATAACCTCCCTATATCATGTCATATGTGCATTTGCCTGTAGACATGAGTAAATTAGCTTAAATGCTAACATGCTAACGGCTACCATGCTAGCACCTAGCAAGAGGGACTTATTTTGGAAACTGCCAAGGTTGTCCTATAACGTCCCTGCATCATGCATGTGGGTATTTGCCTTTAAACATGAGCAAATTAGCCTAAATGCTAACATGCTAACAGTCATCATGCTAGCACCTAGCAAGAGAGTCCCAAGTTTAGAAAGTGCCAAGGTTGTCCTATAACCTCCCTACATCATGCCATGTGTGTATTTGCCTTTAGACATGAGTAAATTAGCTTAAATGCTAACATGCTAACGGCTAACATGCTAGTACCTAGCAAGAGAGTTTCAAGTTTACAAAGTGCCAAGGTTGTCCATCAACCTCCCTATATCATGCCATGTGTGTATTTGCCTTTAAACGTGAGTAAATTAGCTTAAATGCTAACATGCTAACAGTTATCATGCTAGCACCTAGCAAGAGACCCTCAAGTTTAGAAACTGCCAAGGTTGTCCTATAACCTCCCCACATCATGTCATGTGTATATTTGCCTTTAAACGTGAGTAAATTAGCTTAAATGCTAACATGCCAACAATCATTATGCTAGCACCTAGCAAGACAGCCTCAAGTTTAGAAAGTGCCAAGGTTGTCCTATAACCTCCCTACACCATGCCATATGTGTATTTGCCTGAAGACATGAGTAAATTAGCTTAAATGCTAACATGCTAACGGCTAACATGCTAGCACCTAGCAAGACGGCCTCAAGTTTAGAAACTGCCAAGGTTGTCCTATAACCTCCCTACATCATGCCATGTGTGTATTTGCCTTTAGACCTGAGTAAATTAGCTTAAATGCTAACATGCTAACAGTTATCATGCTAGCACCTAGCAAGAGAGCCTCAAGTTTAGAAAGTGCCAAGGTTGTCCTATAACCTCCCTACATCATGCCATGTGTGTATTTGCCTTTAGACATGAGTAAATTAGCTTAAATGCTAACATGCTAACAGTCATCATGCTAGCACCTAGCAAGAGAGTCCCACGTTTAGAAAGTGCCAAGGTTGTCCTATAACCTCCCGACATCATGCCATGTGTGTATTTGCCTTTAGACGTGAGTAAATTAGCTTAAATGCTAACATGCTAACGGATAACATGCTAGCACTTAGCAAGACAGCCTCAAGTTTAGAAACTGCCAAGGTTGTCCTATAACCTCCCCACATCATGTAATGTGTGTATTTGCCTTTTAACGTGAGTAAATTAGCTTGAATGCTAACATGCTAACAATCATTATGCTAGCACCTAGCAAGAGAGCCTCAAGTTTAGAAAGTGCCAAGGTTGTCCTATAACCTCCCTACATCATGCCATGTGTGTATTTGCCTTTAGATGTGAGTAAATTAGCTTAAATGCTAACATGCTAACATGCTAGCAATTAGCATTTAGCCACAGAGAGACTTCAGAAGTTTATCTCAAAAATTAGCCATCAATCACGTTTCTACGTGGCCGTATGGCTGAGCTACAAGGCTGTGAAAAGTCTGTAAATTCTCATTCTTTTCACTGGCATGAGCTGTTCTAAAAATAGCCCAAATGTCCCTAATTTTTTGAACCATTGATTTTTGCGTTTTTCAAACGCGAATAGCGTCGCCATGGTTACACAAAACGTTCCAAAAAATAAATACCGCTGTAGTCCCGAGTGCCACGTTTCCGGCGGTGTAACATGTGTGGGGATCCTTCCTGCGGTTTTGGCCGCATTACGCGCACAAAAGTGGGAAGATTAAGATATAAGAATAATAATAATAGCTAAACAACAATAACAATATGGGCTGGCTCAGTAGCCAGCCCATAGACTGCTACTGCAAGTAGCAGTCTATGGGCTGGCTACTGGGCCAGTCCATAATAATAACTAAACAGCAATAACAATATGGGCTGGCTCAGTAGCCAGCCCATAGACTGCTACTGCAAGTAGCAGTCTATGGGCTGGCTACTGAGCCAGTCCATAACTAAACAGCAATAACAATATGGGCTGGCTCAGTAGCCAGCCCATAGACTGCTACTTGCAGTAGCAGTCTATGGGCTGGCTACTGAGCCAGTCCATAACTAGAAAATTCCCGCGGAAATTTTGATGGACTGGCCACCTGTGCTGTGAACCTCAGGCCGGGTGTCTGCCATGCCGTGCCGCCGAGCATTATGCATTGCATATTGCAGGAATGATTTTGTCCAAACTATTTGTAAAGGCATCTACTGGCATCACATTGGAAGTGAAAGCTTAAATGTGTTCATTCATGTGACCTGACATCAGCAGTTATTTCCAAAGTTGGGGTTTCTCAACTTACTGTCACCTCAAAAGCCAAAATAGAACCAAACAGTAGATTTCAAGGCATGTGCAGCTGGATGAAGGAGCCAGGAGACTGAAGTCAGGGCTTCCCTGCTGAGGCTGCCGCCCTTGACCCAACCTCGGAAAAGCAGTAGATGGGTAGAATGCAGCGGAATATTAGCACATTTTTCAGTTTAAAAAGACCATGAAAGCAAAACCTGTACTTAAGTTCATATATAAAACTAGACAATTTCTGAATAAATCATTTGACAGTTTATTTAAAAAGGAACCACAAGATGCAACAAAGCCTTAAATTCTTGAAGTCAAAATGTCAACAATTACACCAGTTATGAACAGTATTGTGATGTATAATATTCTGTAATATAGAACGATAAAACCAATGACAAACACTTAATGTAGCAAGGCAACATGTCCCGTATGTAACTCAACAGTTTAGGTCAGCGGCCCAAGGCACATCAAATATTTCAGAAAAAAAAACAGCAGTAATTAAAAGAAGCGTTCAATGATATATCGCACCAACTCACAACAAAACAAGTGATCGAGGCACTTTGGTTCACATTATTATTATCATTAGTTTGGTCTATCAAGTTTGTCATAAATGAACAACAGAAACCCACATGAGCAAGCACCTGGCAACGGAGGCAAGGAAAAACTCCCACTTGGGAAGAAACCTTGGACAGAACCCAGGCTCAGTGGGGCAGCCGTCTGTCTCGACCATTTAGGTTACAATACAAAAATGTTTGGTACAGCATGATTATGCATAATAATGGTCTTTATACATAAAGGTGCAAACGCTTGAGAACAAAAAGGCATAGTGAACATATGTATGTGGTAGGTAACTACGTATTACAACAGGAATGAAGTATTAACACGTCCGGGAAATGTTTCTGTAAAGGATTGTCTTTTCCCTAAACAGACACACACACACACACACACAAACACAGTAAAAATTGTATCAAGACTGAATTCTTAATTGTCAATTCAGAAAACAAATTGTCAACACACCTTTTCTGTCATGTCCTGCAGTTGGTATCAGAATGCGAGTTGAACCTGTTCTCCTCTGTAGCTGTAAAACACACAAATCACAAATCTGACACTCTATCAGCTTTTTATCCTTAGCATCCTTCTGTTTTGCTAGGCTTAGTCCTCACACAGGAAGTCAGTTGGGATACTCATATGCCGAGCATCCCCAATATATAGACTCCACGTGACATATTGCGGAAAAGTACTGCGACTACTACAAATCTATGAGCTTTGCTTTTCACGCAGCAGTGCCTACTACAGGGGAGAGAAAGAGAGACAAGTTAGTCAAATGTTATCAGTAACTGTCATATACATATACACTTTATACATGTTATATATTGCGTAAAATGTACTGCCACTAATACAAATCTTTGAGCTTTGCTGTTCTCAGCTCTTTGTGCAGCAGTGCCTACTACAGGGGAGAGAAAGAGAGACAAGTTAGTCAAATAAATCAGTCATATACATACTGTATATACACACACACACACACCCAAACACACTATATACTTTATCAATATTATATATTGCAGAAAAAAAAAGAGGTCCGATGACTACATATCAGCAACGCTGATACCGATAACCGTTCTCATGTCTTCATGCAGCAGTGCCTACTACAGGGGAGAGAGAGAGAGAGAGAGACAAGTTATTAGAATGTTCCATCATATAAGTGACATGAAGTTTCAGGAATAGGGAGAACATGGAGAACATGACTATGCCAACACTGCCCGTTCAGAGATGATAATACAGTAATTCTGACTCGAGTATGTATCTACTACATATAATAAAGCAACATCTTCCGGTTGGGGCTAAAGCGTGTGCAGCAGCATTTCTGAAAGGCAGCCCATGAGCAGAGGTACAGCATACCTAGCCTTCAGGTCACAAGCACGGAGTACTGACGTATGTGAGACGGCGTGGATGGATGGAGGGGAAGAAATGGCCACATGGTCATTGCAAGCAAATGTTCATTGGGGACAAGACAGCATGTGTAGACCAGACCAGGGCCTACAAAGATGTTAAGATACAGTACACCGGACTGTGGTAACTGTAGTAAGAATGCAGAACACCTGACTGAATGCAAGACTGCGGTTGAGAAATGTAAATGTGATCAATCAGTGTCTGCTTGCCAGTTGTTGCCTTGCCGATGAGCTGAGTATAGCCTCTGGACTCAAACAACTCCAGTATAGGCTTCTTACGTTTCGAAAGCAGGTCCTCGTTGAAGTCGCCACAAACAACAATGGGGTGGCTTTCCATCATTGCCAAGGTGTCCAAGAGGTTTGTCAAATTAGGTAGAAATGTGCCCAGACTCAAGTTTGGTGGTCGATAAACAGTAGCCACCACAGCCGTGATCGGCACCATGACTTTAACCACCAAGAATTCAAGGTCTGGCACATTCTGGACAAACCGAAGGGGCTGGCCTTGAAGTTCCCTCCGACAGTAGGCTGCAACTCCGCCTCCCTCTTTCGCAGCCATGTCTGGCCTGTTTAAGTAGGAGACACGTCTGTTCCGTACAAAAACAGCGTAGTCCTCCAGCTGCAAGTGTGGCGAGATGGAACCAGACAAATGAGTTTCCGTCAAACAAAGCACATCAGCCAGTCTCAGCTCATGATGAGATTTGATGTCCTCCATGTGACACGCGAGGCCCTCTGTGTTATGGTGGACAATCTTCAAAGTCGGAGAAGGCCCTTGTGCAAAGTGCAACAGCGGTCTGACAGACAAGAAAGAAGCGTGCAACATGCTGTCCATTGCCAAAGCAATGTTGGGATCAGCATATATTTTCTTCTCATCCAAGTCCATGATCTTCAGTCCCTGGAGCGAGGTCGTGCGACTTAGAGCGACGTAGGCCATTCCAGGTTCAAACACGCGCTTCAGAGATACGACCGCAGAAGATAGCGTCATGCCTTGCACTTTGTGCGCCGTGCATCCAAAGGCCAGTTTTGCCGGGAATTGCCGCCTCACCAGTCCTTTGATGCTTAAACTTTCCTCTGACTTTTCTATGTAGGCCAAATCGTCCCCGGATCCCTGAAGTTTCTTCCGAAATTTCAGGCCTGCTCCAGGATTGTCCAAAGAAATGCCAAGAAAAGTAACAGCGGCCTGTGGTCCACGGACAATGTTCATGATGGTCCCGAAGGTGCCGTTCACGAGACCATCCTCAATGTCCAAGTTCCGGATGATCATGACTCGCGCTCCTACAGCGGCTTGCAGGTTGTTGGGCAGATCTCTTTTCCTCCCGGTTATCATGTTGGACACGATGACCAATTGTCCGGTCCGGGGGTCTTTTCTGTAGTTTTCTGCCGGAATGTCGACCACATTCAGTTTCAAAGCTGCCACAGTTGCACGGTTGTGTTCGTCAACCTCCTTATTGGTTGCAAAAATGTGGAGCGTACTGGTGTGACACTGCGATGTTTCGACAGTAGCCTGCTGCAGTAAAGCCCGGTCACTTTCATACAAGGGCTCCTCCTTCCTCTTTTCCCTTACCCTGTTCAAAAGCTGGGCAAAGGTCAGGTCCTCCTTCTGTCGCATGATCTCCGTAAGTCGGACCAACTGAAAGTTGGTCCAGAGGTCAAGGACATTATCCTCATACACACAGAGGGGTTTGGCCCTTCCAAGAGGTGGCAGCTGGTAAAAGTCCCCAACTACAAGCACAGAGATCCCTCCAAAGGTCTTCCGGTTGCCCTTGACTTGCTGGAACCGCCAGTGGACATACGCAAAAAGATCCTTGGAGACCATTGATATTTCATCAATGATTAAAATCTGCACGTTGGAAAGACTCGCCCGCAAGGTGTCCAGCGCGTTGCCGAGTCCTTGATATGGAGGCCTCAAACTTCTTGGGAGCTTCAAGACCGAGTGCAAGGTTTTCCCAGAAATGTTGAGCGCAGCTGTGCCGGTAAATGACGTCAACAGAACCGTGGGTTGAGACAAATCCGCATCGGTACGAATGCCAGGAAGCTGCCGAAAAATCTTGGTGGCCTCCTGGTAAATGCACTTGATGACATGTGACTTGCCACATCCAGCTCCCCCTGAGATGAAATAATGAAAGGGCTCAAGGTCGCGATCAGAAACGCGCTGCAAACACCAGTCGCGTACGGCATAGAAGACGGAAGCCTGCATGATGTTAAGACTGCGGTACATCCTCCTCACAAAGTCCGGACTCAACTGGGGTGCTTCAAAGGCCGGCAGTGCTGGGGCGCCGGAAAGGTCAGCCTGATAGGCAGGAACATCATCCTGCTCATCCCGCTCGTCCGCTGCGTTTGGCATCATGGCCTTCAGCGCAGCAAGACATTCCAGGCGCTCTGCTTCCACCTCTGGCGCAAAAGAGTTCCACGCATTAACAGCTGGACCTTCCTGTTGGAGTCGCTCCAAAGCCTTGTCCAGTTTCTTCGCTTGGCCCTCAAACCGCTTCATTTTCTCATCAACGATGGCCTTTGCAGGACCTAGCCTTGACCATCCGTCCAGGTAGAATGACTCATAGGTTGGGTGGGAGTCGCTGGTCAACTCACGGTCCGTCCTGTGGGGCAAGTAGAGTTTGAGAAGGGCCCTGAAATATTTTTCAGGAACCTTTGTCATGGAAAACCGCGTGTATCTTATGACGGCAGGTTTTCCCCTGGTCCTCTTCTGAATGCAACCCATGTCGTTCAAAAGGGGAATGACATTTGGCCCTTCTCTCTCGTAACCGTAGACCACCCTGTAATCAGACGCAAACTCTGCCAGACACATAGACTCAAACGCCTGCGTACGTGGTCTGTTGGCGTACTTTTCCGGCAAACTTGACATCCACACTTCAGCTGAATCTGGGTGCATGGTCATAAGCCGACTCATGGGCAGACTCATTCGGAAACCGTCCTCGTCGGTTTGGAGGAACACCACATTGCGTGAGGACTTCTTCAGGGGCAAACTGCATGTTCGTGCCACTGCTTCCTGAGCACTTACCTCTCTGTGCTTTGAATACGCCTGCATGATCTTTTGCATCTCCTCCTTCTGGTTGGCGTCAGACTTTTGCACGTCCTTGATGACAGATTTGAGGAACTCTGTCATCTCGTGCTCCGGCTTGGAGATGTAAGACATCATGTACATGATGCAGCTGATATCATCCAGAATATACTGGATGTCCATGTTGGCGTTCCACGCACGCAGCAGATGGGGGTTGTAGGCATTAGTCCAACTTTCTTGCGGTGTACGCTTCAAGTGGACAGCCATCCCAGTACTGAGGTTCTCAACATAGTGCTTATACCGACCCAGGGTCAGCTGGCACGAATTGAGCAGGTCCGTCAAGTCCTCCGGAACCTGTGTGTCCATAAGACGCTCTCTTAGCTGTTTCAGCTTTTCCTTGGACTCCCTCTGTTTCTTCGCCAACTTGGTCCTTTTGGCACGGGCGTCTTCCTCCTTCCGTCTCTTCTTCTTGGGGTCATCGTTTTCCTCTTCGTCATCACTGTTCGGGTCCTCAAAGGGAAAGGTAATTGTGGTGACATCCATGGGCAGTTTAGGGAATCCAAAGCGACAGGAGACATTTCCTTTTCGGCAAGATTTGGTGTGACTGCGGCTGTGAGTTTGAACACTCGTAACCACTTCATGGAGTTCCGGATCCTTGGTTTGATCGGGGATGTGGCAGGTGATATAACGGTCGATGAATTCGACCACTTCGCCACAGTAGATGGGATCTGGTTCCTCGATCACCGGTGCGTCCTTTATCCACACCACCATGTGTATATGAGGACTTCCTCGTGCTTGAAACTCAACACGATAAAAGTAGTCCTCGACTGGGCCGATGGGCTGCGCAGGAGACAGAATAAGCTCTAAGAGAGCATCTACCCTTTTCTCAAACATGCGCATGACCGTGACTGGATTGCTGCGGAGAATCTCGCATTTAGCGTTCCAGTCCAGATCTGAAAAGTGACCCTCCTGTTGGCCTTGCTGCGCTTTTATCACAGCAGTGACTTCAGGCCATCTCATTTCCGCCGCAGAAAAGGTAAGAAAAAATGTTGGCTTCCCCAACTGCCTGGCCATTGCGTGGAGCTCCCGGTGAGCTTTCTCCCAGTATGCTGGTGTTCCTCGGAGTGGCTGCATAAATCTGGTCGCTTCCCTGTTCTGTATGAGCCGCTCCAACGCCTCCTTGTCCTGGATCATCCGGTTCAGAATTTTCCTCCCATCCGCAGTGTGAGGTTTTCCTTTCCGCGACTGAATCGACATGCTGTTATTGGCCATGTACGTTTCAATGACAAATTGGGCAAAGAAAAGGTAGCCCTGATCTTCAGCAAAGCGTGGATCAACTGAAAACAATCTGGTGTTGAAGTAAGAACTCGGTGATACTTTAACGATCCTCTCCTCATCCATTGTGTTCTTTCCCGTTGGGAACAGAACAGGAAAGGCCATGGCCTCCAGCTGCGGCACAGCAAAAAATCCAACAGGCTTGTTTTGTTGGGCAGGAGCAATGCTGAATATCCCATCCCCAAATGAAAGACTTTCCTGTGCAATGTCAAGCGGCTGCATGCATGTATCGAGCATGAGGCCCGGCCGAAGTTCCTCCTGATCACATTCAACATGCTGTGCCTGCGTAACTTGGGCGTTGCTGGCCTCTTGCTGCAAGGATGATGACGGCAGGGCGGATGGCTCCTCTTCCCCTTCAAGGACACTTTCAGCTGCTGCACTCTCATTGATGCACACATCCCTGTACTGTGGATGAGTGTGTATCAGCGTCCTGAGCCCAGCTATAACATTCGCCATATTTACCGTATAAAAATGCTGATGTCCTTTATACCGAAGGCGTCTCTTCAGCTTTACCTGCAGCAGTTGAGCTTCGCTACGTGGCCTAGGTAGTGAGTTCACTGCTGCTTCCATTTCCGACGGTACGCACACTACTGAGCCATGAACAGCTCGTTGCCGTCCTTTGGGCAATGCTACAATTTTTGCAAAAGGTATAATTTTTGCTATCAGCTGTCTCTCGAGTACATTTAAATCGGACAGCTCTTGGGGAATGGGTGCCAGATCCAACTTATTTGCAACTGCCAGAGGTGGCATTGCACATCTCCTGAGGTGGGAGTCACAGGAGTGACATATCCATTCCTGCTTTCTCTCTTGCGGGGCAGTGCATGGGGCAGAACAACTGTTGTTGCAGACGTGAACATATATACCTGTCAAGCTGGCGGCCACTATGTCATGGTTGTCGCTATATTTTCCTCGATTGCATTTCTGTACCTGATTTAGGAAAAGAGCACGGTGGCATACAGTACAAACATATGTGGGCCCATGTGCGACTCTTTCGCGGAACGACGATATTGCTGCTTTCATTACAGCGCTTGCTGGATCCTGCACATTGTTGGCTGAATGTTGAGTTCTAGTCATGTATTTAGTCTTTATTTGAAGCGCGCATTGTAATTTGTGCCGAATACGCTGCCTGGTAAGACGGTTCTTTTCACAATGCTGAACATGTAGCCTTACATTAGAATGTCTATTACTATCTCGCACATATTTGTTATTTTGAAAATAAGGATTGTTTCTATACTTCTGCATCCATGTTTTCATGAAAACAGCCCACCTTTGCTTAAAACCTGGATGGTTGCGATATTTATCTCTTAGATACACCCTATATCTCGCCTGAAAAGCTGGATCCCGATGATACCGCTCCCTCAGATATAACCTTTGTCTCGCCTGAAAAGCTGGATCCCTGTGATACCTCTGTCTCACATATAACTTTTGTCTCGCCTGAAAAGCTGGATCCCGTTGATACCGCTCCCTCTGATATAACTTTTTTCTCACCTGAATATCTGAATCCAGGTGATACCCTTCCCTGAAATTCAGCTTCTGTCGTTCAACAAAAGCCAGATCAGATTGATACCTTCTCCTAACATATGCTGACATTAAAGTCTTTTTGGTCGTCGGACTTCTGTGGTATTTTTCAGCTACGTGCGTCTTCTGTTTATTCTTAAAGGCACTATCACACCTGTATCGCGTGGTAAAGCCGTTTAATTTTTGTTGGCGGTAATTAGTGTCTGATACATACTTGATCTTCATTTGTAGAAGTTTTTTTTGACGGGGATCGGGTTTGTTTGAAGCTTCAAACGGTCTACATTGTTGGCACTTTAGTGCCCTTTTCATAGCGGTCCGTCGCCTCGTTTTACTCACTTTGGAAAAATCTATTTGAACATGGACGCATGGTGGTACTATCAGCTCCTCCTGATCTGTCTCAACACATTCTCTTATTGCTGCGTCTGTTTCTTTGGTGGGCTCTGAAGTGATTACGACATCCAACTGTACCTGTCTGTCACTTGCTATCTGTTCTAATCCAAAGGAAACCGGTACCAACTCGTAGTTCGCATCGGGGCTGCGATCCGAAAGGAGCTCATGCACATGGTCGACTAAGTCATCTAAGTGTGAAAATGTCATCATAATCGCAGTTCCGTTTGGGACTGGCAAACCTACTGAAGATCGACTGTGCGAATCAAAAAAACCATAGCATCCTGACCTATCACGAAAAACCGCAAAGCACTCTGGAGCCACAATCAGAAAAGCATGAGTGACATCTTGTGAGAGGCACTCAAGTTGTCTGGCAAGTGGCAACAAATAAGGATCTATTAGGGAATTGCTGCGATCCCTCACCAAACCAAATTTCGGCTCCAACTGTGTAACTGTGTATGCATTGTTGTCGGTGTGAACTATCTTTGGCATTTCCTCTTTGGTTAAATGATTGCTGATTAAACGTAGTCCTAGCCCACATATTGTCCACGCATAGAGTGAGTCTCCATTTTCAAGAACTCTGTCAAGAACGTCTGAATCAAAATGAAACCCCTCAGCATGGTAGGCCAAGAACGTCAGTGCCATACACGTGCACTGATTATTGCGAGTGCAATCGTCATACCTCAAATCCATCTGGGAGTGAGTGGCCCGGACGGTACGAATGCGTCGACCAGCTTCTGTGCCACAATCCTGAAATGTAGTATTTGTCGTGTTAACATACATTTGTGTAATCAGGTTAGTTTTTACCATAGAAAAGCTTACATTAGCCTTGTTTTATCAATGCAACTTTACAGTAGATCTAGTAGGCGTATTCATTTCCTGTGTTAAAATTACCTGGCTGGTTTCATCCAGGACAATGTGCAGTAGTGGCATTGAGGACTTTGCACAAATGTCTCTCTGAACCACTGTCTCTGGACTACAAGGCGGTGATGGTGTTGACGGCAGCTCTACAGTATGCAGTGTCGCCTTCGCCTCAGTCTAAATGAGAAACACAAAACTAACTTAAAAATGGCACACAAATCCAACAGAATACCACCTTTAATATAGTAACAAATATAGCGTGTGTATATGATAAACATAGAAAATGTTTGTTTTACCCAGCTGGTCCCATCCATGACAATGTGCTGTGGTGGTGTGGAGGATGGCGCACACGTCTCCTCTGTGACGACCACTGGCCCGGGACTGCAAGGTGGCGTTGGGGTGGAAGGCAGCTCCACACGATGTGGTGTTTCCTCCATCTACACACACAAACACACACATTTCTGTCATGCCATTTTTCTACACCAACAAATGTAGGCTGCATATACTATAAAAAGAAAAAAGTGCATTTTACCCAGCTGGCCTCATCCTGTACAATGTGCTGCAGTGGCGTGGAGGAAGGTGGCGATGTTGCCTCCATCTAAAAATGTACACACACCACTTTACTAACAATGCACACACACACTTTTACAACCAGAACAACATTTTATTTTCCTCCTATGACATATTTTGTTCATTCATTCGTTTTCTATCACTTGTCTTCATGAGGATCGTGGAGGTGCTGGAGCCTATCCCAGCTGTCTTCGGGCGAGAGGCGGGGTAAACCCTGGACTGGTGGCCAGCCAATCACAGGGCACATATAGACAAACAACCATTCACACTCACATTCATACCTAAGGACAATTTGGAGTGGCCAATTAACCTAGCATGTTTTTGGAAGGGGGAAGGAAGAAAAAACCCACACATCCATGGGAAGAACATGCAAACTCCACACAGAGACACACTCACCCATCGTGCAGCCACTATGACATAGTTGCATAGCATATGCATAGTTGCATATGCATAGTTGCATAGCATATGCATAGTTGCATATGCATAGTTGCATAGCATATGCATAGTTGCATATGCATAGTTGCATAGCATATGCATAGTTGCATATGCATACTTCTTGCCAAGTTATATTTTCCTAAACAATCTTTGCAGAAAGTTGCTTATCATGGTCCTGTGTGGAACCATTGAACCGAGATGAAAAAGGGATGACTGTACATGGACTACAAACCTGCAGCTCTCCCACTCTCCTCTTGGAGGCTGGACGACGCGGTTGGCACTCTGCAGTCACCGCCTGACGTGGCACAGGAAAAAAGGAAATATTTCACATGCATAGCTTTTACAAAATAGAAAGTGCTGTACTTACAAGATTTAGATGTATTTGTGAATAACATACTTTCTATGAAGCGGCTAAAGTACCTTCTTGCCCTTGGGGATAACTGTGGAGGTCTCAGGGCTTGGAAGATGCGATGGAGCCAGCTTGTCCATTGCAACCAGCATGGGCGGGCTGAACCACACAGGGTTCACAGGGATGTTGCACTGCAACAGGTCCTCCTGTCAAAAAGTACCAAAATACATATACTGAGACTTGAAACTATCACCATCCTAACATCCATGCTCGTCTCCATCAACTGTGACAAACAAACCTGCTGCTTGCACATCCCTTTGCTGGAGTCACGGGGCACCTTGGACTTGACACGTCGACTCCTCTGTTGCGATAAGTCACATTATGGCTACATACATATTCTTGTCCATTTTTCCAATTTTTTTTACCCCCTCTGCGCTGCCAATGAGTGTCCAGTCAAAAGGGTTGGAAGGATGCTGCACGGTGACCTCACCCTTCACGACCACTTTCGGCAGGAACACTCGCATCGGTGGGGACGTCTGAAGAGAAGGTGCTGGTGGTGCAGTCGTCTCCAGCTGATGGGACACAGAAAAGGCAATCATAACGTGGCATGCATTACACATGGAGATGCCTTTTTGAAAGTACCTTCTGGAACAGGGACGACCAAGGACGATGGGGCTGATGGGGAACACAGGCAAAAATTATTTGTGACACATAGGTTGGATAAACCAACACAATGAGTCACATGCATGTGTTTTAGGGCTGGGACAACGCGTCAACATCAATGACGTCGACACAAAATATAAAAATCATAAATAATAGTTTAAGTAGAACTTTAATCCACGTCTGGTGCGATTTACAATTTAAATGTGCAGTTGTTAAACTATAGGAATAGGCCTCTACGCGGAGGCGTTGAGACTTAACAAAATAAGAGCCGATTCTCAAACAAAATAGCCTACAGTTTGCCTCTTTTAAACAAAATAAATCATATTATTAACTAATAGTATTTAATCAAAGAACAAAGACTTGTAGCTGACCTTTTGTTCCTTTTTGCCAAAAGGCACGGATGAGAGGGGGAGATCCCACATAACAACAACACAAAAGCTTATAGGTTTATATCAAGGCTACGGTGGTAACTGTCCTGGGCTATAGCTTAACCTTATGGTTTTTGTTGAGAAAAATGAGCATGTTGACATGCTCAGGGGTGAATGCAGCCGAGTGACTGCTTTCTCGAAGCATTGCTACATGAACATGTTTAACACTGTCGAAAAAAAATTATCAATAATCGATCATCTATTAATTGTGCCCATCCCTAATTCAGATTGTGTTAAAAACAATAGTTTTATTTATTTAAAGAAAGTTTATTACTTTTGTTGTTTTCGGATTCCATTGTGCACTTTGTTGTATTGTTCAAAACAATTCATTTTTGAACTTGTTAATAAAAATATATTTGTTTGATTCATGATAAATTTGCTTTAATTGCTATATATGTCAAATTATTAAACGATAGTCTAATCAAAATCGAATCAAATCGGTTTTAAAAATGAATTGTTAGATTAATCGATGCATCGAAAAACTATTTTCTAAATTACATAATTACAAAAATAATCATTTAACCCAGCCCTAATGTGTTTGTGATTAAAATGTAGTGTGAATGAAGGTGCAACCCAAAAGTACCTCGCCCGGCGGTGACATAGGAGGAGCTGGTGGCGGAGGTGGAGGTGGTGGGGCGGGTGCGGTACTCTCCAGCTGACGGCGGGCAGCAACCCACAGCAACCTGGCAAGCACAGGCATCCCATCGCTGTCACTGAGGTGTACCTGCCACACATAACCCAAAATGATTAGTAAACCTGGAAATATTCTACTTGTACATATCCTTGCTATAGGACATCATCCACTTACGCCATCCCTACACCACATCTCAAGGCGTGACAGCGGGAAGTGGTCAGCTGAGGATAGGTAGGGAATACCTGCGGTACAGAAAGGAAAAAACAAATCCCTTATTAGTTTCTATAAACTTTTGTTTACCAGGTCAAGTCAATGAAATGACACTGGCATTTCACATCGTTGAGGTTTCCTACTTATGTTAAGCGTTGATAACAGTATGCCTTTATTTGAATTTGCATACCCATACTAGCTGCCACCCGACGGTACTCCCGGCGCAGACGATCCTGCTGGGCCACCACGACGTTCAGACGTGGAGGAAAGTCCACGACGACGACCTGAATAAATGAACATATCATCATAACAATATAAATTCCACTTCATGTAAATCATTATTTGTAACAAGAATATAGATCACAAGGTATTTACGTTAGGCCAGCGGCTGCAGGTGGCGGTCAGGAGCTGCCCGAAGTCAGTGGCTGCCTCGCCAACGGGACGACCCAAGTTGTTGCTGGGTGCCAAAACACAGACCACCTCAGGAGACCGAGACAGAACCGCATTCTGCACCTCAGCCCACAACTGGGCCGCCGTGGCACCCGGTGTGGACATCACACCAAAAGACAAGGGTCCCTCCGGCATCTTCACAAATCCATCTGCAATGGCTCGCAGATGGGAGTCTCCAACGATCAGGACAAACTACAAACATACAAATAAATACGTGAGCGCATATTCTTCATTGGTCTTCATGTACTCTTGTATTCAGACGTTCTACATACCCGCTTGCCCTGAGCCACGGCTGGAATGACCAGCTTGTGGTTCTTCCCAGTCACTGCAGAAACTGGCCATTTCCGCACGGTGTGGCGCCGCCCAGTGCCTCGGACTAATCACAATTACAGACACAATTAAAAAGGTAAATCCTCCAACCTTAAACAAATTAGATACCGTGGCAATGTTTTGCACAGTACGAGACTATAGATAATACATTTGACACAGTGAAAGAAAATAGACATTAAAACGATAAAAAAATGTGTATTCAAGTCACAGGAGGGCTGACCGTGTCTCGGAGGCTGGTGTCTGGCCAGAGACTCCTAAGGAAGTAGCACAAACATTTAAAAAACGTGAGTACGAGTAAAACCAACCAGTACCAATATATCTTTGGCAAAATCAGTCAGCAACTACAGTATGTCTATACAGTAACATACATGTCTTACATGTAAACACCAGCAATTTATCTGTTATATTCACATTTCTCATCAAACAGTCACCAGACCAGTCAGTGAATATCTACAAAACTTTAGGTGCAGCACGAATGACAATTATCCCATACATTTTCCAAAAGGCTGACGAAATTCTTACCTGGGCAACCACAGAAGAAGTGGCGGAGCAGGCATCCACCACACGGGGCTGGTCGGCCAGAGGGGAGGTCTGGAACCTGGCTCTCTGATTACACATTAGAGGATGTTAAGCTTATGACAATGAAGACAAATTCATATTCAAAATGAAAAGTGAAACCAATACCTTCTTCGTGGGAGACTGCAGGGTGGTCCCATCGCTGGTCGTCGAGGGTGGGGACCCAGGCTGTGAACAATGTCAATGTAGTACATATTGGTCCCAAAGGAATATTCTCTTTAATCATTTAGTACAGCTACAACACTGTAGTAAGTAATCAGTCATAAGAGGAAAAGTACCTGCTGGGGTGCGCTGGTCTGGCCCGTCTGTGGATCAGCAAGGTCCAGCTTCCTCCATCGGCGCTTCGCTGCTTCGGAACGCTTCCCCTTCCGTGGCATCCTGTTCACAGCAAAGACAAAAGCACAAAAACACTTCCCAACACTTTAATGTTGAAAATAGAGCAGTAGTACACTGCAAAGTACTAGGACAGTACTTTTTCCCCGTGTGTGTGTGTGTGTGTGCGTGTGCGCACGTGGATGGATGGATGGATGGTGTGTAGTGTTTTCAGTGACTCTAGTTTAGCAATATATGGTGTGTGTTTATGCACTGTTGTCTTCTCTGGTGTATAGATATGAATGTAGTGATTAGCTAATGGTGGTAGGGATGATGATGATGATGCTTTCAGTCGCCTTCAGCTGTCAGATTTCCAAATCTCGCAATGTGCAATGCTCAGGGAGATGCTGGAAAGAACAGAAAATATTTAACTTCAGTAAACAAATCAGGATTAATATTGGCTGAACAACCCTGAGACCTCTGCTGATCAGTACAATAGCAAATTTCAAATTAGCTAATTTCCCCGCTGAGGGATGAATAATGGCATATCTTATCTTATCAATATGGCATCAATGTGTTGCGATACAATTGCAAATCGTTCTCAAAAGTCACTTCCACTTTGAACGAGCACATGGGACCACAGCACCTGCAGCTAGCATGCTCCATAAGCAACCCACACGACATACACATGCAAAGAACCCCTCTCTTTAGTATATGTTTTCTCATTTTTACTCTAAAAAGGAAACAAAAGCATTAGCAGCAGCTAATGGCATCGAGCTTTACTACAGTGTGAGCACATGGTATCACCGAGCACATGCACATAACTTATTTTGCATCCATAAGCAATCCAAACTACAAAAACATGTTAGAAAAAACAGCTTTCAAATATGTTGTATTATTGTAACGTTGATAGGCAAAGAGAGTATTATTGCTGTTAAAAAGCATCAATAGTCACATTAATCATGCACACATAGGACCGCATGAACCAAGCTAGCTTAAACATGCACATAGCTTATTTTGCATCCATAAGCAATCCACACTATTGAAACATGCTAAAAAAAACACATTTTAAATATGTTGTATTATTTTAACGTTTAAAGCCAAAGAGAACATTATTGCTGGCAAAAAGCATCAATCGTCACATTAATCATGCACACATTGGACCGCATTGGACCAAGCTAGCTTAAAACGTGCACATAGCTTATTTTGCATCCATAAGCAATCCACACTATTAAAACATGCTACAAAAACATCTTTTAAATATGTTGTATTATTTTAACGTTTAAAGGTAAAGAGAGCATTATTGCTGGCAAAAAGCATCAATTATCACATTAATCATGTACACATAGGACCATGGACCAAGCTAGCTTAAACATGCAGACAACAGCTATTAAACAACAGCTAAAAGAACTTTTAAAACACGATAGAAATATTCTTAAAGTAAATGTATGTATTTCTGTGCTTTCACCAAGGGTGTACTTTAGCTGTACAACCAACAGGTCCAATCAACCAATTGCAAGTTGGGTGTGGCACTGAACTTTAGCAGAAGAGATCACCAAGACAAACAAACATACTTTTTACATCTATCAACGTTCATATCTAGCTTCATATTTGTCCATAAACTACAAGTGGGAAGTAACAAAAACAGCACTACTCTTAATTTAGAGAAGCATAATTGGATGCGTCCACTTACCTCAGTCGCAAGGAAGGAGTGAACTCGCTGATTGATCTGGTTGCGCATGCGTTGGTTGATTAGCCAACCAGGAGATACAGATGACGATATTGAATATGGTGATATTTTATAGATCGATACAAATTGAAATTGATATCAGATCGTGCTAAGGTATAGGTCCAATTACCGGGATCGGCGCTGTTCATACTGAATCGGCAAAATCCACCCCTCCCCCTTGTCTTTGGAAGCCATTAACACCACACACTCATCCTCAACAAACGTTCTGTGATAAATGAATGAAAAATAATATGCAATCTGTAAAAAGATTGTTAGTTTTTTTTTTTTAAACGAGATTGAATTTGTGTTAAATAAAAACAACTACAAATAGAATAAATACAACAGAGGCAGTTCTGCTTCAATGATGCATTAGGCAACCCACGCTGTGGCCCCTCCCCCACCCTACCTCATTTCATTACATAGATTTTCACTATTTAAGCTATTTAAATACTATCAGTGATGTGGTATATGTTATTAGATAATGTACTTATAATACTAATAATAGTCCAACACGATTAAATCCAAAACAAATAGAGAAATGACAAAAGTATATTTTTATTTTAAAATCCTATTTTAATATTATTTAATATTATATTATTATTTTAATATTATCTTGAAATATTTATATTTTAAAATATTTTATATTCAGTGCACAAATCCTTCAATTACAACTCCCACTCCCACAACTGTTGTATTTATATCCCTGTTAATACAATTTCAACTCTAAGTCAAGAAAATACACTACTAATACGTTGAATATGAGGCTGAAGACCCGAGTTCAATTCCACCCCTAGCCATCTCTGTGCATGCGTGCATGCGTGGGTTTTCTCCACCACCTTCCTCCCACATTCCAAAAACATGCTAGGTTAATTGGCGACTCCAAATTGTCCATAGGTATGAATGTGAGTGTGAATGGTTGTTTGTCTATATGTGCCCTGTGATTGGCTGGCCACCAGTCCAAGATGTACCTCGCCTCTCGCACAAAAGAGAGCTGGGATAGGCTCCAGCACCCCTGTGACCCTCGTCATGATAAGCGGTAGAAAATGAATGAATGAATACATTTAATATGCTGGTGTACATGAATTGATGCTCGCTCTACAGGTTTATATTTGGCTTGTCGGTCCTCTTCATCTTTCCTCCTCACATACATTTTCTCCGGGTATTCCAGGGTTATCCCACATTCCCCAAAACATGCGTGTTAGCTTCATAGGCCACTTCAAATTGTCCATAGGTATGAATGTGAGTGTGAATGGTTGTTTGTCTATATGTGCCCTGGGATTGGCTGGCCACCAGTCCAGGGTGGACCCCACCTCTCGCTCGAGACACAGCTGGGGTAGGTTCCAGCATACCCCCGCCGAGTGAGGATAAGCGGCATAGAAATTGGATGAATGGATGAACAGTTAGTATAGTAGCACCTAGCAAAAGAGCATGAACTACCCAATGTGCCAGGGCAGTTCAATAGTATCCACTATTATACTAGTATACACCATGCCATGGGTTTATTTACATTTAAACATGAATCAGCATGCTCGCACCGAACAACATAGCATGAAGTGGTGAAAGTGCCAAGTCACTCCTGTAATGATGTCATGTGTGGTTTTACAATTATCCATGCAGTAATGACAGGTGTTGATATGATAGGTGTTGATAATGGGGATATTTGATATGCCAGTCATATGAAGTGACTGCAGTCCCTGTGCTTACTTTTAAAGAGACAACTTTGAAAATCTACCAGATACATGAGATATTGAAGATCATGTAAGGAGTTAGCAATGTAGCATCTAGCAAGAAAACACCAAGTCCATAAAGTAGTCAGGCATTCCCATAGTGTCCCTACATTATGCCATGTGTGTATTTGCCTTTAGACATGAGTAAATTAGCAAATATGCTAACATGCTAACAATTAGCATGCTAGCACCTAGCAACGTAGCATCAAGTCCCAAAAGTGTCCAGGCAGTCCAATAGTGTCCCCACATCATTCCATGTATTTGACTTTAGACAAGAGTAAATTAGCTAAAGTCTAACATGCTAACCGTTACCATGCTAGGACCTAGCAAGAGAGCCTCATGTTTAAAAAGTGTGAAGGCTGTCCGATAACCTCTCTATCATGCCATGTGTGTATTGGCCTTTAGACATGAGTAAATTAGCTTAAATGCTAAAATGCTAATGGCGACCATGATAGCACGTAGCAAGATAGCTTCAGGTCCCAAAAGTGTTAAAGCAGTCGCACAGTGTCCCCACATCATGACGAGTGTGTAGTTGCCTTTAAACATGAGTAAATTAGCTTAAATGCTAACATGCTAACAGCTACCATGCTGGCACCTGGCAAGAGTGCCTCAAGTTTAGAAAGTGCCAAGGTTGTCCTATTATCTCCCTACATCATGCCATGTGTCTATTTGCCTGTAGACATGAGTAAAATAGCTTAAATGCTAACATGCTAACGGCTACCATGTTAGTACCTAGCAAGAGGGCCTCAAGTTTAGAAAGTGCCAAGGTTGTCCTATAACCTCCCTACATCATGCCATGTGTCTATTTGCCTGTAGACATGAGTAAATTACCTTAAATGCTAACATGCTAACGGCTAGCACCTAGCAAGAGAGCCTCAAGTTTAGAAAGTGCCAAGGTTGTCCTATAACCTCCCTGCATCATACCAAGTGTGTATTGCCTTAAGACATGAGTAAATTAGCTTAAATGCTAACATGCTAACGGCTAACATGCTAGCACCTAGAAAGACAGACTCAAGTTTAGAAACTGCCAAGGATGTCCTATAACGTCCCTGCATCATGCATGTGTGTATTTGCCTTTAAACATGAGCAAATTAGCTTAAATGCTAACATGCTAACAGTCATTATGCTAGCACCTAGCAAGAGAGCCTCAAGTTTAGAAAGTGCCAAGGTTGTCCTATAACCTCCCTACATCATGCCATGTGTGTATTTGCCTTTAGACATGACTAAATTAGCTTAAATGCTAACATTCTAACGGCTACCATGCTAGCACCTAGCAAGAGGGTTTCAAGTTAAGAAAGTGCCAAGGTTGACCTATAACCTCCCTATATCATGCCATGTGTGTATTTGCCTTTAAACGTGAGTAAATTAGCTTAAATGCTAACATGCTAACAGTTATCATGCTAGCACCTAGCAAGAGAGCCTCAAGATTAGAAAGTGCCAAGGTTGTCCTATAACCTCCCGACATCATGCCATGTGTGTATTTGCCGTTAGACATGACTAAATTAGCTTAAATGCTAACATGCTAACGGCTACCATGCTAGCACCTAGCAAGAGGGCCTCAAGTTTAGAAAGTGCCAAGGTTGTCCTATAACCTCCCGACATCATGCCATGTGTGTATTTGCCTTTAGACATGAGTAAATTAGCTTAAATGCTAACATGCTAACGGCTAACATGCTAGCACCTAGCAAGACGGCCTCTAGTTTAGAAACTGCCAAGGTTGTCCTATAACCTCCCTACATCATGCCATGTGTGTATTTGCCTTTAGACCTGAGTAAATTAGCTTAAATGCTAACATGCTAACAGTTATCATGCTAGCACCTAGCAAGAGAGCCTCAAGTTTAGAAAGTGCCAAGGTTGTCCTATAACCTCCCTACATCATGCCATGTGTGTATTTGCATTTAGACATGAGTAAATTAGCTTAAATGCTAACATGCTAACGGCTACCATGCTAGCACCTAGCAAGAGGGTTTCAAGTTTACAAAGTGCCAAGGTTGTCCTATAACCTCCCTATATCATGCCATGTGTGTATTTGCCTTTAAACGTGAGTAAATTAGCTTAAATGCTAACATGCTAACGGCTACCATGCTAGCACCTAGCAAGAGAGCCTCAAGTTTAGAAAGTGCCAAGGTTGTCCTATAACCTCCCTACATCATGCCATGTGTGTATTTGCCTTTAGACATGAGTAAATTAGCTTAAATGCAAACATGCTAACGGCTACCATGCTAGCACCTAGCAAGAGGGTTTCAAGTTTACAAAGTGCCAAGGTTGTCCTATAACCTCCCTATATCATGCCATGTGTGTATTTGCCTTTAAACGTGAGTAAATTAGCTTAAATGCTAACATGCTAACAGTTATCATGCTAGCACCTAGCAAGAGAGCCTCAAGTTTAGAAAGTGCCAAGGTTGCCCTATAACCTCCCTACATCATGCCATGTGTGTATTTGCCTTTAGACATGAGTAAATTAGCTTAAATGCTAACATGCTAGCACCTAGCAAGACAGCCTTAAGTTTAGAAACTGCCAAGGATGTCCTATGACGTCCCTGCATCATGCATGTGTGTATTTGCCTTTAAACGTGAGCAAATTAGCTTAAATGCTAACATGCTAACAGTCATCATGCTAGCACCTAGCAAGAGAGTCCCAAGTTTAGAAAGTGCCAAGGTTGTCCTATCACCTCCCTACATCATGCCATGTGTGTATTTGCCTTTAAACGTGAGTAAATTAGCTTAAATGCTAACATGCTAACAATCATTATGCTAGCACCTAGCAAGAGAGCCTCAAGTTTAGAAAGTGCCAAGGTTGTCCTATAACCTCCCTACATCATGCCATGTGTGTATTTGCCTTTAGACATGAGTAAATTAGCTTAAATGCTAACATGCTAACGGCTACCACGCTAGCACCAAGCAAGAGAGCATCAAGTTGAGAAAGTGCCAAGGTTGTCCTATAGCCTCCCTACATCATGCCATGTGTGTATTTGCCTTTAGACATGAGTAAATTAGCTTAAATGCTAATATGCTAACGGCTACCATGCTAGCACCTAGCAAGAGGGTTTCAAGTTTACAAAGTGCCAAGGTTGTCCTATAACCTCCCTATATCATGCCATGTGTGTATTTGCCTTTAAACGTGAGTAAATTAGCTTAGATGCTAACATGCTAACAGTTATCATGCTAGCACCTAGCAAGAGAGCCTCAAGTTTAGAAAGCGCCAAGGTTGTCCTATAACCTCCCTACACCATGCCATGTGTGTATTTGTCTGAAGACATGAGTAAATTAGCTTAAATGCTAACATGCTAACGGCTAACATGCTATCACCTAGCAAGAGAGTTTCAAGTTTACAAAGTGCCAAGGTTGTCCTTCAACCTCCCTATATCATGCCATGTGTGTATATGCCTTTAAACGTGAGTAAATTAGCTTAAATGCTAACATGCTAACAGTTATCATGCTAGCACCTAGCAAGAGACCCTCAAGTTTAGAAAGTGCCAAGGTTGTCCTATAACCTCCCTACATCATGCCATGTGTGTATTTGCCTTTAGACATGAGTAAATTAGCTTAAATGCTAACATGCTAACGGCTACCATGCTAGCACCTAGCAAGACAGCCTCAAGTTTAGAAACTGCCAAGGATGTCCTATAACGTCCCTGCATCATGCATATGTGTATTTGCCTTTAAACATGAGCAAATTAGCTTAAATGCTAAGATGCTAACAGTCATCATGCTAGCACCTAGCAAGAGAGTCCCAAGTTTAGAAAGTGCCAAGGTTGTCCTATAACATCCCTACATCATGCCATGTGTGTATTTGCCTTTAGACATGAGTAAATTAGCTTAAATGCTAACATGCTAACGGCTAACATGCTAGCACCTAGCAAGACAGCCTCAAGTTTAGAAACTACCAAGGTTGTCCTATAACCTCCCCACATCATGTCATGTGTATATTTGCCTTTAAACGTGAGTAAATTAGCTTAAATGCTAACATGCTAACAATCATTATGCTAGCACCTAGCAAGAGGGTTTCAAGTTTAGAAAGTGCCAAGGTTGTCCTATAACCTCCCTATATCATGCCATGTGTGTATTTGCCTTTAAACGTGAGTAAATTAGCTTAAAGGCTAACATGCTAACAGTTATCATGCTAGCACCTAGCAAGAGAGCCTCAAGTTTAGAAAGTGCCAAGGTTGTCCTATAACCTCCCTACATCATGCCATGTGTGTATTTGCCTTTAGACATGAGTAAATTAGCTTAAATGCAAACATGCTAACGGCTACCATGCTAGCACCTAGCAAGAGGGTTTCAAGTTTACAAAGTGCCAAGGTTGTCCTATAACCTCCCTATATCATGCCATGTGTGTATTTGCCTTTAAACGTGAGTAAATTAGCTTAAATGCTAACATGCTAACAGTTATCATGCTAGCACCTAGCAAGAGAGCCTCAAGTTTAGAAAGTGCCAAGGTTGCCCTATAACCTCCCTACATCATGCCATGTGTGTATTTGCCTTTAGACATGAGTAAATTAGCTTAAATGCTAACATGCTAGCACCTAGCAAGACAGCCTTAAGTTTAGAAACTGCCAAGGATGTCCTATGACGTCCCTGCATCATGCATGTGTATATTTGCCTTTAAACGTGAGCAAATTAGCTTAAATGCTAACATGCTAACAGTCATCATGCTAGCACCTAGCAAGAGAGTCCCAAGTTTAGAAAGTGCCAAGGTTGTCCTATCACCTCCCTACATCATGCCATGTGTGTATTTGCCTTTAGACATGAGTAAATTAGCTTAAATGCTAACATGCTAACGGCTAACATGCTAGCACCTAGCAAGACAGCCTCAAGTTTAGAAACTGCCAAGGATGTCCTATAACGTCCCCGCATCATGCATATGTGTATTTGCCTTTAAACATGAGCAAATTAGCTTAAATGCTAACATGCTAACAGTCATCATGCTAGCACCTAGCAAGAGAGTCCCAAGTTTAGAAAGTGCCAAGGTTGTCCTATAACATCCCTACATCATGCCATGTGTGTATTTGCCTTTAGACATGAGTAAATTAGCTTAAATGCTAACATGCTAACGGCTAACATGCTAGCACCTAGCAAGACAGCCTCAAGTTTAGAAACTACCAAGGTTGTCCTATAACCTCCCCACATCATGTCATGTGTATATTTGCCTTTAAACGTGAGTAAATTAGCTTAAATGCTAACATGCTAACAATCATTATGCTAGCACCTAGCAAGACAGCCTCAAGTTTAGAAAGTGCCAAGGTTGTCCTATAACCTCCCTACACCATGCCATATGTGTATTTGCCTGAAGACATGAGTAAATTAGCTTAAATGTTAACATGCTAACGGCTACCACGCTAGCACCTAGCACGAGAGCATCAAGTTGAGAAAGTGCCAAGGTTGTCCTATAGCCTCCCTACATCATGCCATGTGTGTATTTGCCTTTAGACATGAGTAAATTAGCTTAAATGCTAACATGCTAACGGCTACCATGCTAGCACCTAGCAAGAGGGTTTCAAGTTTACAAAGTGCCAAGGTTGTCCTATAACCTCCCTATATCATGCCATGTGTGTATTTGCCTTTAAACGTGAGTAAATTAGCTTAGATGCTAACATGCTAACAGTTATCATGCTAGCACCTAGCAAGAGAGCCTCAAGTTTAGAAAGCGCCAAGGTTGTCCTATAACCTCCCTACACCATGCCATGTGTGTATTTGTCTGAAGACATGAGTAAATTAGCTTAAATGCTAACATGCTAACGGCTAACATGCTATCACCTAGCAAGAGAATTTCAAGTTTACAAAGTGCCAAGGTTGTCCTTCAACCTCCCTATATCATGCCATGTGTGTATATGCCTTTAAACGTGAGTAAATTAGCTTAAATGCTAACATGCTAACAGTTATCATGCTAGCACCTAGCAAGAGACCCTCAAGTTTAGAAAGTGCCAAGGTTGTCCTATAACCTCCCTACATCATGCCATGTGTGTATTTGCCTTTAGACATGAGTAAATTAGCTTAAATGCTAACATGCTAACGGCTAACATGCTATCACCTAGCAAGACAGCCTCAAGTTTAGAAACTGCCAAGGATGTCCTATAACGTCCCTGCATCATGCATATGTGTATTTGCCTTTAAACATGAGCAAATTAGCTTAAATGCTAACATGCTAACAGTCATCATGCTAGCACCTAGCAAGAGAGTCCCAAGTTTAGAAAGTGCCAAGGTTGTCCTATAACATCCCTACATCATGCCATGTGTGTATTTGCCTTTAGACATGAGTAAATTAGCTTAAATGTTAACATGCTAACGGCTAACATGCTAGCACCTAGCAAGACAGCCTCAAGTTTAGAAACTACCAAGGTTGTCCTATAACCTCCCCACATCATGTCATGTGTATATTTGCCTTTAAACGTGAGTAAATTAGCTTAAATGCTAACATGCTAACAATCATTATGCTAGCACCTAGCAAGACAGCCTCAAGTTTAGAAAGTGCCAAGGTTGTCCTATAACCTCCCTACACCATGCCATATGTGTATTTGCCTGAAGACATGAGTAAATTAGCTTAAATGCTAACATGCTAACGGGTACCATGTTAGCACCTAGCAAGAGGGTTTCAAGTTTAGAAAGTGCCAAGGTTGTCCTATAACCTCCCTATATCATGCCATGTGTGTATTTGCCTTTAAACGTGAGTAAATTAGCTTAAAGGCTAACATGCTAACAGTTATCATGCTAGCACCTAGCAAGAGAGCCTCAAGTTTAGAAAGTGCCAAGGTTGTCCTATAACCTCCCTACATCATGCCATGTGTGTATTTGCCTTTAGACATGAGTAAATTAGCTTAAATGCTAACATGCTAACGGCTAACATGCTAGCACCTAGCAAGAGAGCCTCAAGTTTAGAAACTGCCAAGGTTGTCCTATGACCTCCCCACATCATGCCATGTGTGTATTTGCCTTTAGACATCAGTAAATTAGCTTAAATGCTAACATGCTAACATGCTAGCAATTAGCATTTAGCCACAGAGAGAGTTCAGACGTTTATCTCAAAAATGAGACATCAATCACGTTTCTACGTGGCCGTATGGCTGAGCTCCAAGGCTGTGAAAAACTCTGTAAATTCTCGTTTCCTATGTGCTGTTCTAAAAATAGAACAAGAATTTCCCTAATCAAGTGGCCCATTTTTTAACGTTTTCGTTAATAGCGTCGCCATGGTTACACAAAACTTTCCAAAAATTAAATACCGCTGTAGTCCCGAGCGCCACGTTTCCGGCGGTGTAACATGTGTGGGGGTCCTTCTTGCGGTTTTGGCCGCATTACGCGCGCAAAAAGTGGAAGATTAAGATATACGGAATAATAACTAAACAGCAATAACAATATGGGCTGGCTCAGTAGCCAGCCCATAGACTGCTACTGCAAGTAGCAGTCTATGGGCTGGCTACTGGCCAGTCCATAACTAGAAAATTCCCGCGGAAATTTTGATGGACTGGCCACCTGTGCTGTGAACCTCGGGCCCGGTGCACCAACGGCTACCGCGGTAGCACCTAGCAAGAAAGCCTCAAGTACGGAAAAGGTTGATGCAGTCCCATAGTGTCCCCACATCATGCCAAGAGTGTATTTGCCTTTAAACTTGAGTAAATTAGCTAAAATGCTAAAATGCTAAAATGCTAACATGATAACGGCTACCGTGCTAACACGTAGCAAAACAGCCTCAGGTCCTGAAAAGTTTGGGGCAGTCCTACAGTGTCCCCACATCATGCCATGTGTGTATTTTCCTTTAGATATGAGTAAATTAGCTAAAATGCTAACATGCTAACAGTCATCATGCTAGCACCTAGCAAGAGGGCCTCAAGTTTAGAAAGTACCAAGGTTGTCCTATAACCTCCCCACATCATGACATGTGCTTAGTAGCCTTTAATCATGAGTAAATTAGCTTAAATGCTAACATGCTAACAGTTATCATGCTAGCACCTAGCAAGAGAACCTCAACTTTAGAAAGTGCCAAGGTTGTCCTGTAACATCCCTACACCATGCCATGTGTGTATTTGCCTGTATACATGAGTAAATTAGCTTAAATGCTAACATGCTAACGGCTACCATGCTAGCACCTAGCAAGAGGGTTTCAAGTTTACAAAGTGCCAAGGTTGTCCTATAACCTCCCTATATCATGCCATGTGTGTATTTGCCTTTAAACGTGAGTAAATTAGCTTAAATGCTAACATGCTAACGGCTACCATGCTAGCACCTAGCAAGAGAGCCTCAAGTTCAGAAAGTGCCAAGGTTGTCCTATAACCTCCCTACATCATGCCATGTGTGTATTTGCCTTTAATCATGAGTAAATTAGCTTAAATGCTAACATGCTAACAGTTATCATGCTAGCACCTAGCAAGAGAGCCTCAAGTTTAGAAAGTGCCAAGGTTGTCCTATAACCTCCCTACATCATGCCATTTGTGTATTTGCCTTTAGACATGAGTAAATTAGCTTAATTGCTAACATGCTAGCACCTAGCAAGACAGCCTTAAGTTTAGAAACTGCCAAGGATGTCCTATGACGTCCCTGCATCATGCATGTGTGTATTTGCCTTTAAACGTGAATAAATTAGCTTAAATGCTAACATGCTAACAATCATTATGCTAGCACCTAGCAAGAGAGCCTCAAGTTTAGAAAGTGCCAAGGTTGTCCTATAACCTCCCTATATCATGCCATGTGTGTATTTGCCTTTAGACATGAGTAAATTAGCTTAAATGCTAACGTGCTAACGGCTACCATGCTAGCACCTAGCAAGAGGGCCTCAAGTTTAGAAAGTGCCAAGGTTGTCCTATAACCTACCTACATCAAGCCATGTGTGTATTTGCCTTTAGACATGAGTAAATTAGCTTAAATGTTAACATGCTAACGGCTACCATGCTAGCACCTAGCAAGAGGGTTTCAAGTTTACAAAGTGCCAAGGTTGTCCTATAACCTCCCTATATCATGCCATGTGTGTATTTGCCTTTAAACGTGAGTAAATTAGCTTAGATGCTAACATGCTAACAGTTATCATGCTAGCACCTAGCAAGAGAGCCTCAAGTTTAGAAAGCGCCAAGGTTGTCCTATAACCTCCCTACACCATGCCATGTGTGTATTTGTCTGAAGACATGAGTAAATTAGCTTAAATGCTAACATGCTAACGGCTAACATGCTATCACCTAGCAAGAGAGTTTCAAGTTTACAAAGTGCCAAGGTTGTCCTTCAACCTCCCTATATCATGCCATGTGTGTATATGCCTTTAAACGTGAGTAAATTAGCTTAAATGCTAACATGCTAACAGTTATCATGCTAGCACCTAGCAAGAGACCCTCAAGTTTAGAAAGTGCCAAGGTTGTCCTATAACCTCCCTACATCATGCCATGTGTGTATTTGCCTTTAGACATGAGTAAATTAGCTTAAATGCTAACATGCTAACGGCTAACATGCTAGCACCTAGCAAGACAGCCTCAAGTTTAGAAACTGCCAAGGATGTCCTATAACGTCCCTGCATCATGCATATGTGTATTTGCCTTTAAACATGAGCAAATTAGCTTAAATGCTAACATGCTAACAGTCATCATGCTAGCACCTAGCAAGAGAGTCCCAAGTTTAGAAAGTGCCAAGGTTGTCCTATAACATCCCTACATCATGCCATGTGTGTATTTGCCTTTAGACATGAGTAAATTAGCTTAAATGCTAACATGCTAACGGCTAACATGCTAGCACCTAGCAAGACAGTCTCAAGTTTAGAAACTACCAAGGTTGTCCTATAACCTCCCCACATCATGTCATGTGTATATTTGCCTTTAAACGTGAGTAAATTAGCTTAAATGCTAACATGCTAACAATCATTATGCTAGCACCTAGCAAGACAGCCTCAAGTTTAGAAAGTGCCAAGGTTGTCCTATAACCTCCCTACACCATGCCATATGTGTATTTGCCTGAAGACATGAGTAAATTAGCTTAAATGCTAACATGCTAACGGCTACCATGTTAGCACCTAGCAAGAGGGTTTCAAGTTTAGAAAGTGCCAAGGTTGTCCTATAACCTCCCTATATCATGCCATGTGTGTATTTGCCTTTAAACGTGAGTAAATTAGCTTAAAGGCTAACATGCTAACAGTTATCATGCTAGCACCTAGCAAGAGAGCCTCAAGTTTAGAAAGTGCCAAGGTTGTCCTATAACCTCCCTACATCATGCCATGTGTGTATTTGCCTTTAGACATGAGTAAATTAGCTTAAATGCTAACATGCTAACGGCTAACATGCTAGCACCTAGCAAGAGAGCCTCAAGTTTAGAAACTGCCAAGGTTGTCCTATGACCTCCCTACATCATGCCATGTGTGTATTTGCCTTTAGACATGAGTAAATTAGCTTAAATGCTAACATGCTAACATGCTAGCAATTAGCATTTAGCCACAGAGAGAGTTCAGACATTTATCTCAAAAATGAGCCATCAATCACGTTTCTACGTGGCCGTATGGCTGAGCTAAAAGGCTGTGAAAAGTCTGTAAATTCTCGTTTTCTATGTGCTGTTCTAAAAATAGAACAGCGATTCCCTAATCAAGTGGCCCATTTTTTAACGTTTTCGTTAATAGCGTCGCCATGGTTACACAAAACTTTCCAAAAATTAAATACCGCTGTAGTCCCGAGCGCCACGTTTCCGGCGGTGTAACATGTGTGGGGGTCCTTCTTGCGGTTTTGGCCGCATTACGCGCGCAAAAAGTGGAAGATTAAGATATACGGAATAATAATAACTAGAAAATTCCCGCGGAAATTTTGATGGACTGGCCACCTGTGCTGTGAACCTCGGGCCCGGTGGGCCAACGGCTACCGCGGTAGCACCTAGCAAGAAAGCCTCAAGTACGGAAAAAGTTGATGCAGTCCCATAGTGTCCCCACATCATGCCAAGTGTGTAATTGCCTTTAAACTTGAGTAAATTAGCTTAAATGCTAACATGCTAACAATCATTATGCTAGCACCTAGCAAGAGAGCCTCAAGTTTAGAAAGTGCCAAGGTTGTCCTATAACCTCCCTACATCATGCCATGTGTGTATTTGCCTTTAAACGTGAGTAAATTGGCTTAAATGCTAACATGCTAACAGTTATCATGCTAGCACCTAGCAAGAGAGCCTCAAGTTTAGAAAGTGCCAAGGTTGTCCTATAACCTCCCTACATCATGCCATGTGTGTATTTGCCTTTAGACATGAGTAAATTAGCTTTAATGCTAACATGCTAACAATCATTATGCTAGCACCTAGCAAGAGAGCCTCAAGTTTAGAAAGTGCCAAGGTTGTCCTATAACCTCCCTCCACCATGCCATATGTGTATTTGCCTGAAGACATGAGTAAATTAGCTTAAATGCTAACATGCTAACGGCTACGATGCTAGCACCTAGCAAGAGAGCATCAAGTTGAGAAAGTGCCAAGGTTGTCCTATAACCTCCCTACAGCATGCCATGTGTGTATTTGCCTTTAGACATGAGTAAATTAGCTTAAATGCTAACATGCTAACGGCTACCATGTTAACACCTAGCAAGAGGGTTTCAAGTTTAGAAAGTGCCAAGGTTGTCCTATAACCTCCCTATATCATGCCATGTGTGTATTTGCCTTTAAACGTGAGTAAATTAGCTTAAATGCTAACATGCTAACAGTTATCATGCTAGCACCTAGCAAGAGAGTTTCAAGTTTACAAAGTGCCAAGGTTGTCCTTCAACCTCCCTATATCATGCCTTGTGTGTATTTGCCTTTAAACGTGGGTAAATTAGCTTAAATGCTAACATGCTAACGGTTATCATGCTAGCACCTAGCAAGAGACCCTCAAGTTTAAAAAGTGACAAGGTTGTCCTATAACCTCCCTATATCATGCCATGTGTGTATTTGCCTTTAAACGTGAGTAAATTAGCTTAAATGCTAACACGCTAACAGTCATTATGCTAGCACCTAGCAAGACAGCCTCAAGTTTAGAAACTGCCAAGGATGTCCTATAACGTCCCTGCATCATGCATGTGTGTGTTTGCCTTTAAACATGAGCAAATTAGCTTAAATGCTAACATGCTAACAGTCATCATGCTAGCACCTAGCAAGAGAGTCCCAAGTTTAGAAAGTGCCAAGGTTGTCCTATAACATCCCTACATCATGCCATGTGTGTATTTGCCTTTAGACGTGAGTAAATTAGCTTAAATGCTAACATGCTAACGGCTAACATGCTAGCACCGAGCAAGACAGCCTCACGTTTAGAAACTGGCAAGGATGTCCTATAACGTCCCTGCATCATGTCATGTGTGTATTTGCCTTTAAACATGAGCAAATTAGCTTAAATGCTAACATGCTAACAGTCATCATGCTAGCACCTAGCAAGAGAGTCCCAAGTTTAGAAAGTGCCAAGGTTGTCCTATAACATCCCTACATCATGCCATGTGTGTATTTGCCTTTAGACATGAGTAAATTACCTTAAATGCTAACATGCTAACGGCTAACATGCTAGCACCTAGCAAGACAGCCTCAAGTTTAGAAACTACCAAGGTTGTCCTAGAACCTCCCCACATCATGCCATGTGTGTATTTGCCTTTAAACGTGAGTAAATTAGCTTATATGCTAACACGCTAACAGTCATTATGCTAGCACCTAGCAAGAGAGCCTAAAGTTTAGAAAGTGCCAAGGATGTCCTATAACGTCCCTGCATCATGCATGTGTGTATTTGCCTTTAAACATGAGCAAATTAGCTTAAATGCTAACATGCTAACAGTCATCATGCTAGCACCTAGCAAGACAGCCTCAAGTTTAGAAACTGCCAAGGTTGTCCTATAACCTCCCTACATCATGCCATGTGTGTATTTGCCTTTAGACATGAGTAAATTAGCTTAAATGCTAACATGCTAACGGATAACATGCTAGCACCTAGCAAGACAGCCTCAAGTTTAGAAACTGCCAAGGTTGTCCTATAACCTCCCCACATCATGTCATGTGTGTATTTGCCTTTTAACGTGAGTAAATTAGCTTGAATGCTAACATGCTAACAATCATTATGCTAGCACCTAGCAAGAGAGCCTCAAGTTTAGAAAGTGCCAAGGTTGTCCTATAACCTCCCTACATCATGCCATGTGTGTATTTGCCTTTAGATGTGAGTAAATTAGCTTAAATGCTAACATGCTAACATGCTAGCAATTAGCATTTAGCCACAGAGAGACTTCAGAAGTTTATCTCAAAAATTAGCCATCAATCACGTTTCTACGTGGCCGTATGGCTGAGCTACAAGGCTGTGAAAAGTCTGTAAATTCTCATTCTTTTCACTGGCATGAGCTGTTCTAAAAATAGCCCAAATGTCCCTAATTTTTTGAACCATTGATTTTTGCGTTTTTCAAACGTGAATAGCGTCGCCATGGTTACACAAAACGTTCCAAAAAATAAATACCGCTGTAGTCCCGAGTGCCACGTTTCCGGCGGTGTAACATGTGTGGGGATCCTTCCTGCGGTTTTGGCCGCATTACGCGCACAAAAGTGGGAAGATTAAGATATAAGAATAACTAGAAAATTCCCGCGGAAATTTTGATGGACTGGCCACCTGTGCTGTGAACCTCGGGCCCGGTGGGCCAACGGCTACCGCGGTAGCACCTAGCAAGAAAGCCTCAAGTACGGAAAAAGTTGATGCAGTCCCATAGTGTCCCCACATCATGCCAAGTGTGTAATTGCCTTTAAACTTGAGTAAATTAGCTTAAATGCTAACATGCTAACAATCATTATGCTAGCACCTAGCAAGAGAGCCTCAAGTTTAGAAAGTGCCAAGGTTGTCCTATAACCTCCCTACATCACGCCATGTGTGTATTTGCCTTTAAACGTGAGTAAATTGGCTTAAATGCTAACATGCTAACAGTTATCATGCTAGCACCTAGCAAGAGAGCCTCAAGTTATGAAAGTGCCAAGGTTGTCCTATAATCTCCCTACATCATGCCATGTGTGTATTTGCCTTTAGACATGAGTAAATTAGCTTTAATGCTAACATGCTAACAATCATCATGCTAGCACCTAGCAAGAGAGCCTCAAGTTTAGAAAGTGCCAAGGTTGTCCTATAACCTCCCTACACCATGCCATATTTGTATTTGCCTGAAGACATGAGCAAATTAGCTTAAATGCTAACATGCTAACGGCTACCATGCTAGCACCTAGCAAGAGGGTTTCAAGTTTTGAAAGTGCCAAGGTTGTCCTATAACCTCCCTATATCATGCCATGTGTGTATTTGCCTTTAAATGTGAGTAAATTAGCTTAAATGCTAACATGCTAACAGTCATCATGCTAGCACCTAGCAAGAGAGCCTCAAGTTTAGAAAGTGCCAAGGTTGTCCTATAACCTCCCTATATCATGCCATGTGTGTATTTGCCTTCAAATGTGAGTAAATTAGCTTAAATGCTAACATGCTAACAGTCGTCATGCTAGCACCTAGCAAGAGAGCCTCAAGTTTAGAAAGTGCCAAGGTTGTCCTATAACCTCCCTACATCATGCCATGTGTGTATTTGCCTTTAGACATGAGTAAATTAGCTTAAATGCTAACACGCTAACAGTCATTATGCTAGCACCTAGCAAGAGAGCCTCAAGTTTAGAAAGTGCCAAGGTTGTCCTATAACCTCCCTACATCATGTCATGTGTGCATTTGCCTGTAGACACAAGTAAATTAGCTTAAATGCTAACATGCTAACGGCTACCATGCTAGCACCTAGCAAGAGGGTTTCAAGTTTTGAAAGTGCCAAGGTTGTCCTATAACCTCCCCACATCATGCCATTTGTGTATTTGCCTTTAAACGTGAGTAAATTAGCTTATATGCTAACACGCTAACAGTCATTATGCTAGCACCTAGCAAGAGAGCCTCAAGTTTAGAAAGTGCCAAGGATGTCCTATAACGTCCCTGCATCATGCATGTGTGTATTTGCCTTTAAACATGAGCAAATTAGCTTAAATGCTAACATGCTAAAAGTCATCATGCTAGCACCTAGCAAGAGACCCTCAAGTTTAGAAAGTGCCAAGGTTGTCCTATAACCTCCCTACATCATGTCATGTGTGTATTTGCATTTAGACATGAGTAAATTAGCTTAAATGCTAACACGCTAACGGCTAACATGCTAGCACCTAGCAAGAGAGTTTCAAGTTTACAAAGTGCCAAGGTTGTCCTTCAACCTCCCTATATCATGCCATGTGTGTATTTGCCTTTAAACGTGAGTAAATTAGCTTAAATGCTAACATGCTAACAGTTATCATGCTAGCACCTAGCAAGAGACCCTCAAGTTTAGAAAGTGCCAAGGTTGTCCTATAACCTCCCTACATCATGCCATGTGTGTATTTGCCTTTAGACGTGAGTAAATTAGCTTAAATGCTAACATGCTAACGGCTAACATGCTAGCACCTAGCAAGACAGCCACAAGTTTAGAAACTACCAAGGTTGTCCTATAACCTCCCCACATCATGTCATGTGTATATTTGCCTTTAAACGTGAGTAAATTAGCTTAAATGCTAACATGCTAACAATCATTATGCTAGCACCTAGCAAGACAGCCTCAAGTTTAGAAAGTGCCAAGGTTGTCCTATAACCTCCCTACATCATGCCATGTGTGTATTTGCCTTTAAACGTGAGTAAATTAGCTTAAATGCTAACATGCTAACAGTTATCATGCTAGCACCTAGCAAGAGAGCCTCAAGTTTAGAAAGTGCCAAGGTTGTCCTATAACCTCCCTACATCATGCCATGTGTGTATTTGCCTTTAGACATGAGTAAATTAGCTTAAATGCTAACATGCTAACGGGTCCATGCTAGCACCTAGCAAGAGAGCCTCAAGTTTAGAAACTGCCAAGGTTGTCCGAGAACCTCCCTGCATCATGCCATGGGTGTATTTGCCTTTAAACATGAGCAAATTAGCTTAAATGCTAACATGCTAACAGTTATCATGCTAGCACCTAGCAAGAGAGCCTCAAGTTTAGAAAGTGCCAAGGATGTCCTATAACGTCCCTGCATCATGCATGTGTGTATATGCCTTTAAACGTGAGTAAATTAGCTTAAATGCTAACATGCTAACAGTTATCATGCTAGCACCTAGCAAGAGACCCTCAAGTTTAGAAAGTGCCAAGGTTGTCCTATAACCTCCCTACATCATGCCATGTGTGTATTTGCCTTTAGACATGAGTAAATTAGCTTAAATGCTAACATGCTAACGGCTAACATGCTAGCACCTAGCAAGACAGCCTCAAGTTTAGAAACTGCCAAGGATGTCCTATAACGTCCCTGCATCATGCATATGTGTATTTGCCTTTAAACATGAGCAAATTAGCTTAAATGCTAACATGCTAACAGTCATCATTTTAGCACCTAGCAAGAGAGTCCCAAGTTTAGAAAGTGCCAAGGTTGTCCTATAACCTCCCTACACCATGCCATATGTGTATTTGCCTGAAGACATGAGTAAATTAGCTTAAATGCTAACATGCTAACGGCTACCATGCTAGCACCTAGCAAGAGAGTTTCAAGTTTACAAAGTGCCAAGGTTGTCCTTCAACCTCCCTTTATCATGCCATGTGTGTATTTGCCTTTAAACGTGAGTAAATTAGCTTCAATGCTAACATGCTAACAGTTATCATGCTAGCACCTAGCAAGAGACCCTCAAGTTTAGAAAGTGCCAAGGTTGTCCTATAACCTCCCTACATCATGCCATGTGTGTATTTGCCTTTAGACATGAGTAAATTAGCTTAAATGCTAACATGCTAACGGCTAACATACTAGCACCTAGCAAGACAGCCTCAAGTTTAGAAACTGCCAAGGATGTCCTATAACGTCCCTGCATCATGCATGTGTAAATTTGCCTTTAAACATGAGCAAATTAGCTTAAATGCTAACATGCTAACAGTCATCATGCTAGCACCTAGCTAGAGAGTCCCAAGTTTAGAAAGTGACAAGGTTGTCCTGTAACCTCCCTACATCATGCCATGTGTGTATTTGCCTTTAGACATGAGTAAATTAGCTTAAATGCTAACATGCTAACGGCTAACATGCTAGCACCTAGCAAGACAGCCTCAAGTTTAGAAACTACCAAGGTTGTCCTATAGCCTCCCCACATCATGTCATGTGTGTATTTGCCTTTAAACGTGAGTAAATTAGCTTAAATGCTAACATGCTAACAATCATTATGCTAGCACCTAGCAAGAGAGCCTCAAGTTTAGAAAGTGCCAAGGTTGTCCTATAACCTCCCTATATCATGCCATGTGTGTATTTGCCTTTAAACGTGAGTAAATTAGCTTAAAGGCTAACATGCTAACAGTTATCATGCTAGCACCTAGCAAGAGAGCCTCAAGTTTAGAAAGTGCCAAGGTTGTCCTATAACCTCCCTACATCATGCCATGTGTGTATTTGCCTTTAGACATGAGTAAATTAGCTTAAATGCTAACATGCTAACGGCTAACATGCTAGCACCTAGCAAGAGAGCCTCAAGTTTAGAAACTGCCAAGGTTGTCCTATGACCTCCCTACATCATGCCATGTGTGTATTTGCCTTTAGACATGAGTAAATTAGCTTAAATGCTAACATGCTAACATGCTAGCAATTAGCATTTAGCCACAGAGAGAGTTCAGACGTTTATCTCAAAAATGAGCCATCAATCACGTTTCTACGTGGCCGTATGGCTGAGCTAAAAGGCTGTGAAAAGTCTGTAAATTCTCGTTTTCTATGTGCTGTTCTAAAAATAGAACAGCGATTCCCTAATCAAGTGGCCCATTTTTTAACGTTTTCGTTAATAGCGTCGCCATGGTTACACAAAACTTTCCAAAAATTAAATACCGCTGTAGTCCCGAGCGCCACGTTTCCGGCGGTGTAACATGTGTGGGGGTCCTTCTTGCGGTTTTGGCCGCATTACGCGCGCAAAAAGTGGAAGATTAAGATATACGGAATAATAACTAAACAGCAATAACAATATGGGCTGGCTCAGTAGCCAGCCCATAGACTGCTACTGCAAGTAGCAGTCTATGGGCTGGCTACTGAGCCAGTCCATAATAACTAGAAAATTCCCGCGGAAATTTTGATGGACTGGCCACCTGTGCTGTGAACCTCGGGCCCGGTGTGCCAACGGCTACCGCGGTAGCACCTAGCAAGAAAGCCTCAAGTGCGGAAAAGGTTGATGCAGTCCCATAGTGTCCCCACATCATGCCAAGTGTGTATTTGCCTTTAAACTTGAGTAAATTAGCTAAAATGCTAACATGCTAACGGCTACCGTGCTAACACATAGCAAAACAGCCTCAGGTCCTGAAAAGTTTGGGGCAGTCCTACAGTGTCCCCACATCATGCCATGTGTGTATTTTCCTGTAGACATGAGTAAATTAGCTAAAATGCTAACATGCTAACAGTCATCATGCTAGCACCTAGCAAGAGGGCCTCAAGTTTAGAAAGTACCAAGGTTGTCCTATAACCTCCCCACATCATGACATGTGCTTAGTAGCCTTTAGGCATGAGTAAATTAGCTTAAATGCTAACATGCTAACAGTTATCATGCTAGCACCTAGCAAGAGAACCTCAACTTTAGAAAGTGCCAAGGTTGTCCTGTAACATCCCTACACCATGCCATGTGTGTATTTGCCTGTAGACATGAGTAAATTAGCTTAAATGCTAACATGCTAACAGGCATTATGCTAGCACCTAGCAAGAGAGCCTCAAGTTTAGAAAGTGCCAAGGATGTCCTATAACGTCCCTGCATCATGCATGTGTTAATTTGCCTTTAAACATGAGCAAAGTAGCTTAAATGCTAACATGCTAACAGTCGTCATGCTAGCACCTAGCAAGAGAGCCTCAAGTTTAGAAAGTGCCAAGGTTGTCCTATAACCTCCCTACATCATGCCATGTGTGTATTTGCCTTTAGACATGAGTCAATTAGCTTAAATGCTAACATGCTAACGGCTAACATGCTAGCACCTAGCAAGACAGCCTCAAGTTTAGAAACTACCAAGGTTGTCCTATAACCTCCCCACATCATGTCATGTGTGTATTTGCCTTTAAACGTGAGTAAATTAGCTTAAATGCTAACATGCTAACAATCATTATGCTAGCACCTAGCAAGAGAGCCTCAAGTTTAGAAACTGCCAAGGTTGTCCTAGAACCTCCCTGCATCATGCCATGGGTGTATTTGCCTTTAAACATGAGTAAATTAGCTTAAATGCTAACATGCTAACGGCTACCATGCTAGCACCTAGCAAGAGGGTTTCAAGTTTACAAAGTGCCAAGGTTGTCCTATAACCTCCCCACATCATGACATGTGCTTAGTAGCCTTTAATCATGAGTAAATTAGCTTAAATGCTAACATGCTAACAGTTATCATGCTAGCACCTAGCAAGAGAACCTCAACTTTAGAAAGTGCCAAGGTTGTCCTGTAACATCCCTACACCATGCTATGTGTGTATTTGCCTGTATACATGAGTAAATTAGCTTAAATGCTAACATGCTAACGGCTACCATGCTAGCACCTAGCAAGAGGGTTTCAAGTTTACAAAGTGCCAAGGTTGTCCTATAACCTCCCTATATCATGCCATGTTTGTATTTGCCTTTAAACGTGAGTAAATTAGCTTAAATGCTAACATGCTAACGGCTACCATGCTAGCACCTAGCAAGAGAGCCTCAAGTTTAGAAAGTGCCAAGGTTGTCCTATAACCTCCCTACATCATGCCATGTGTGTATTTGCCTTTAGACATGAGTAAATTAGCTTAAATGCAAACATGCTAACGGCTACCATGCTAGCACCTAGCAAGAGGGTTTCAAGTTTACAAAGGGCCAAGGTTGTCCTATAACCTCCCTATATCATGCCATGTGTGTATTTGCCTTTAAACGTGAGCAAATTAGCTTAAATGCTAACATGCTAACAGTCATCATGCTAGCACCTAGCAAGAGAGTCCCAAGTTTAGAAAGTGCCAAGGTTGTCCTATCACCTCCCTACAACATCCCATGTGTGTATTTGCCTTTAAACGTGAGTAAATTAGCTTAAATGCTAACATGCTAACAGTCATCATGCTAGCACCTAGCAAGAGAGCCTCAAGTTTAGAAAGTGTCAAGGTTGTCCTATAACATCCCTACATCATGCCATGTGTGTATTTGCCTGAAGACATGAGTAAATTAGCTTAAATGCTATCATGCTAACGGCTACCATGCTAGCACCTAGCAAGAGAGCATCAAGTTGAGAAAGTGCCAAGGTTGTCCTATAACCTCCCTACATCATGCCATGTGTGTATTTGCCTTTAGACATGAGTAAATTAGCTTAAATGCTAACATGCTAACGGCTAACATGCTAGCACCTAGCAAGAGAGCTTCAAGTTTAGAAACTGCCAAGGTTGTCCTATAACCTCCCTATATCATGCCATGTGTGTATATGCCTTTAAACGTGAGTAAATTAGCTTAGATGCTAACATGCTAACAGTTATCATGCTAGCACCTAGCAAGAGAGTCCCAAGTTTAGAAAGCGCCAAGGTTGTCCTATAACCTCCCTACACCATGCCATGTGTGTATTTGCCTGAAGACATGAGTAAATTAGCTTAAATGCTAACATGCTAACGGCTACCATGCTAGCACCTAGTAAGAGAGCATCAAGTTTAGAAAGTGCCAAGGTTGTCCTATAACCTCCCTACATCATGCCATGTGTGTATTTGCCTTTAGACATGAGTAAATTAGCTTAAATGCTAACATGCTAACGGCTACCATGCTAGCACCTAGTAAGAGAGCATCAAGTTTAGAAAGTGCCAAGGTTGTCCTATAACCTCCCTACATCATGCCATGTGTGTATTTGCCTTTAGACATGAGTAAATTAGCTTAAATGCTAACATGCTAACGGCTACCATGCTAGCACCTAGCAAGAGAGCATCAAGTTTAGAAAGTGCCAAGGTTGTCCTATAACCTCCCTACATCATGCCATGTGTGTATTTGCCTTTAGACATGAGTAAATTAGCTTAAATGCTAACATGCTAACGGCTAACATGCTAGCACCTAGCAAGAGAGCATCAAGTTTAGAAACTGCCAAGGTTGTCCTATAACCTCCCTATATCATGCCATGTGTGTATATGCCTTTAAACGTCAGTAAATTAGCTTAGATGCTAACATGCTAACAGTTATAATGCTAGCACCTAGCAAGAGAGCCTCAAGTTAACAAAGTGCCAAGGTTGTCCTATAACCTCCCTATATCATGCCATGTGTGTATTTGCCTTTAAACGTGAGTAAATTAGCTTAGATGCTAACATGCTAACAGTTATCATGCTAGCACCTAGCAAGAGAGCCTCAAGTTTAGAAAGCGCCAAGGTTGTCCTATAACCTCCCTACATCATGCCATGTGTGTATTTGCCTTTAGACATGAGTAAATTAGCTTAAATGCTAACATGCTAACGGCTACCATGCTAGCACCTAGCAAGAGAGCATCAAGTTTAGAAAGTGCCAAGGTTGTCCTATAACCTCCCTACATCATGCCATGTGTGTATTTGCCTTAAGACATGAGTAAGTTAGCTTAAATGCTAACATGCTAACGGCTACCATGCTAGCAACTAGCAAGAGGCCCTCAAGTTTAGAAAGTGCCAAGGTTGTCCTATAACCTCCCTACATCATGCCATGTGTGTATTTGCCTTCAATGTGAGTAAATTAGCTTAAATGCTAACATGCTAACAGTCGTCATGCTAGCACCTAGCAAGAGAGCCTCAAGTTTAGAAAGTGCCAAGGTTGTCCTATAACCTCCCTACATCATGCCATGTGTGTATTTGCCTTTAGACATGAGTAAATTAGCTTAAATGCTAACATGCTAACGGCTAACATGCTAGCACCTAGCAAGACAGCCTCGAGTTTAGAAACTGCCAAGGATGCCCTATAACGTCCCAGCATCATGCATGTGTGTATTTGCCTTTAAACATGAGCAAAGTAGCTTAAATGCTAACATGCTAACAGTCATCATGCTAGCACCTAGCAAGAGAGTCCCAAGTTTAGAGAGTGCCAAGGTTGTCCTATAACCTCCCTACATCATGCCATGTGTGTATTTGCCTTTAGACATGAGTAAATTAGCTTAAATGCTAACATGCTAACGACTAACATGCTAGCACCTAGCAAGACAGCCTCAAGTTTAGAAACTACCAAGGTTGTCCTATAACCTCCCCACATCATGTCATGTGTATATTTGCCTTTAAACGTGAGTAAATTAGCTTAAATGCTAACATGCTAACAATCATTATGCTAGCACCTAGCAAGAAAGCCTCAAGTTTAGAAAGTGCCAAGGTTGTCCTATAACCTCCCTACACCATGCCATATGTGTATTTGCCTTTAGACATGAGTAAATTAGCTTAAATGCTCACATGCTAACAGTCATCATGCTAGCACCTAGCAAGAGAGCATCAAGTTGAGAAAGTGCCAAGGTTGTCCTATAACCTCCCTACATCATGCCATGTGTGTATTTGCCTTTAGACATGAGTAAATTAGCTTCAATGCTAACATGCTAACGGCTACCATGCTAGCACCTAGCAAGAGAGTCCCAAGTTTAGAAAGTGCCAAGGTTGTCCTATAACCTCCCTACACCATGCCATATGTGTATTTGCCTGAAGACATGAGTAAATTAGCTTAAATGCTAACATGCTAACGGCTACCATGCTAGCACCTAGCAAGAGAGTTTCAAGTTTACAAAGTGCCAAGGTTGTCCTTCATCTCCCTATATCATGCCATGTGTGTATTTGCCTTTAAACGTGAGTAAATTAGCTTCAATGCTAACATGCTAACAGTTATCATGCTAGCACCTAGCAAGAGACCCTCAAGTTTAGAAAGTGCCAAGGTTGTCCTATAACCTCCCTACATCATGCCATGTGTGTATTTGCCTTTAGACATGAGTAAATTAGCTTAAATGCTAACATGCTAACGGCTAACATACTAGCACCTAGCAAGACAGCCTCAAGTTTAGAAACTGCCAAGGATGTCCTATAACGTCCCTGCATCATGCATGTGTAAATTTGCCTTTAAACATGAGCAAATTAGCTTAAATGCTAACATGCTAACAGTCATCATGCTAGCACCTAGCAAGAGAGTCCCAAGTTTAGAAAGTGCCAAGGTTGTCCTGTAACCTCCCTACATCATGCCATGTGTGTATTTGCCTTTAGACATGAGTAAATTAGCTTAAATGCTAACATGCTAACGGCTAACATGCTAGCACCTAGCAAGACAGCCTCAAGTTTAGAAACTACCAAGGTTGTCCTATAGCCTCCCCACATCATGTCATGTGTGTATTTGCCTTTAAACGTGAGTAAATTAGCTTAAATGCTAACATGCTAACGGCTACCCTGCTAGCACCTAGCAAGATGGCCTCAAGTTTAGAAACTACAAAGGTTGTCCTATAACCTCCCTATATCATGCCATGTGTGTATTTGCGTTTAAACGTGAGTAAATTAGCTTAAATGTTAACATGCTAACAGTTATCATGCTAGCACCTAGCAAGAGAGCCTCAAGTTTAGAAAGTGCCAAGGTTGTCCTATAACCTCCCGACATCATGCCGTATGTGTATTTGCCTTTAGACATGAGTAAATTAGCTTAAATGCTAATATGCTAACGGCTACCATGCTAGCACCTAGCCAGAGAGCCTCAAGTTTAGAAATTGCCAAGGTTGTCCTATAACCTCCCTACATCATGCCATGTGTGTATTTGCCTTTAAATGTGAGTACATTAGCTTAAATGCTAACATGCTAACAGTCGTCATGCTAGCTTCTAGCAAGAGAGCCTCAAGTTTAGAAAGTGCCAAGGTTGTCCTATAACCTCCCTACATCATGCCATGTGTGTATTTGCCTTTAGACATGAGCAAATTAGCTTAAATGCTAACGTGCTAACAGCTACCATGCTAGCACCTAGCAAGAGGGCCTCAAGTTTAGAAAGTGCCAAGGTTGTCCTATAACCTCCCTACATCATGTCATGTGTGCATTTGCCTGTAGACATGAGTAAATTAGCTTAAATGCTAACATGCTAACAGCTACCATGCTAGCACCTAGCAAGAGGGCCTTAAGTTTAGATACTGCCAAGGTTGTCCTATAACCTCCCCACATCATGCCATGTGTGTATTTGCCTTTAAATGTGAGTTAATTAGCTTAAATGCTAACACGCTAACAGTCATTATGCTAGCACCTAGCAAGAGAGCCTCAAGTTTAGAAAGTGCCAAGGTTGTCCTATAACATCCCTGCATCATGCATGTGGGTATTTGCCTTTAAACATGAGCAAATTAGCTTAAATGCTAACATGCTAACAGTCATCATGCTAGCACCTAGCAAGAGAGTCCCAATTTTAGAAAGTGCCAAGGTTGTCCTATAACCTCCCTACATCATGCCATGTGTGTATTTGCTTTTAGACATGAGTAAATTAGCTTAAATGCTAACATGCTAACGGCTAACATGCTAGCACCTAGCAAGAGAGTTTCAAGTTTACAAAGTGCCAAGGTTGTACTTCAACCTCCCTATATCATGCCATGTGTGTATATGCCTTTAAACGTGAGTAAATTAGCTTAAATTGTAACATGCTAACAGTTATCATGCTAGCACCTAGCAAGAGACCCTCAAGTTTAGAAAGTGCCAAGGTTGTCCTATAACCTCCCTACATCATGCCATGTGTGTATTTGCCTTTAGACATGAGTAAATTAGCTTAAATGCTAACATGCTAACAGCTAACATGCTAGCACATAGCAAGACAGCCTCAAGTTTAGAAACTGCCAAGGATGTCCTATAACGTCCCTGCATCATGCATGTGTGTATTTGCCTTTAAACATGAGCAAATTAGCTTAAATGCTAACATGCTAACAGTCATCATGCTAGCACCTAGCAAGAGGGCCTCAAGTTTAGAAAGTACCAAGGTTGTCCTATAACCTCCCCACATCATGACGTGCTTAGTAGCCTTTAGGCATGAGTAAATTAGCTTAAATGCTAACATGCTAACAGTTATCATGCTAGCACCTAGCAAGAGAACCTCAACTTTAGAAAGTGCCAAGGTTGTCCTGTAACATCCCTACACCATGCCATGTGTGTATTTGCCTGTAGACATGAGTAAATTAGCTTAAATGCTAACATGCTAACAGGCATTATGCTAGCACCTAGCAAGAGAGCCTCAACTTTAGAAAGTGCCAAGGATGTCCTATAACGTCCCTGCATCATGCATGTGTTAATTTGCCTTTAAACATGAGCAAAGTAGCTTAAATGTTAACATGCTAACAGTCATCATGCTAGCGCCTAGCAAGAGAGCCTCAAGTTTAGAAAGTGCCAAGGTTGTCCTATAACCTCCCTACATCATGCCATGTGTGTATTTGCCTTTAGACATGAGTAAATTAGCTTAAATGCTAACATGCTAACGGCTAACATACTAGCAACTAGCAAGAGGGCCTCAAGTTTAGAAACTGCCAAGGTTGTCCTATAACCTCCCTACATCATGCCATGTGTGTATTTGCCTTTAGACCTGAGTAAATTAGCTTCAATGCTAACATGCTAACAGTTATCATGCTAGCACCTAGCAAGAGAGCCTCAAGTTTAGAAAGTGCCAAGGTTGTCCTATAACCTCCCTACATCATGCCATGTGTGTATTTGCCTTTAGACATGAGTAAATTAGCTTAAATGCTAACATGCTAACAGTCATCATGCTAGCACCTAGCAAGAGAGTCCCAAGTTTAGAAAGTGCCAAGGTTGTCCTATAACCTCCCGACATCATGCCATGTGTGTATTTGCCTTTAGACATGAGTAAATTAGCTTAAATGCTAACATGCTAACGGATAACATGCTAGCACCTAGCAAGACGGTTTCAAGTTTAGAAACTGCCAAGGTTGTCCTTTAACCTCCCTATATCATGCCATGTGTGTATTTGCCTTTAAACGTGAGTAAATTAGCTTAAAGGCTAACATGCTAACAGTTATCATGCTAGCACCTAGCAAGAGAGCCTCAAGTTTAGAAAGTGCCAAGGTTGTCCTATAACCTCCCTACATCATGCCATGTGTGTATTTGCCTTTAGACATGAGTAAATTAGCTTAAATGCTAACATGCTAACGGCTAACATGCTAGCACCTAGCAAGAGAGCCTCAAGTTTAGAAACTGCCAAGGTTGTCCTATGACCTCCCTACATCATGCCATGTGTGTATTTGCCTTTAGACATGAGTAAATTAGCTTAAATGCTAACATGCTAACAGTTATCATGCTAGCACCTAGCAAGAGAGCCTCAAGTTTAGAAAGTGCCAAGGTTGTCCTATAACCTCCCTACATCATGCCATTTGTGTATTTGCCTTTAGACATGAGTAAATTAGCTTAAATGCTAACATGCTAACAGTCATCATGCTAGCACCTAGCAAGAGAGTCCCAAGTTTAGAAAGTGCCAAGGTTGTCCTATAACCTCCCGACATCATGCCATGTGTGTATTTGCCTTTAGACATGAGTAAATTAGCTTAAATGCTAACATGCTAACGGCTAACATGCTAGCACCTAGCAAGAGAGCCTCAAGTTTAGAAACTGCCAAGGTTGTCCTATGACCTCCCTACATCATGCCATGTGTGTATTTGCCTTTAGACATGAGTAAATTAGCTTAAATGCTAACATGCTAGCAATTAGCATTTAGCCACAGAGAGAGTTCAGACATTTATCTCAAAAATGAGCCATCAATCACGTTTCTACATGGCCGTATGGCTGAGCTAAAAGGCTGTGAAAAGTCTGTAAATTCTCGTTTTCTATGTGCTGTTCTAAAAATAGAACAGCGATTCCCTAATCAAGTGGCCCATTTTTTAACGTTTTCGTTAATAGCGTCGCCATGGTTACACAAAACTTTCCAAAAATTAAATACCGCTGTAGTCCCGAGCGCCACGTTTCCGGCGGTGTAACATGTGTGGGGGTCCTTCTTGCGGTTTTGGCCGCATTACGCGCGCAAAAAGTGGAAGATTAAGATATACGGAATAATAACTAAACAGCAATAACAATATGGGCTGGCTCAGTAGCCAGCCCATAGACTGCTACTGCAAGTAGCAGTCTATGGGCTGGCTACTGAGCCAGTCCATAATAAAAATTGGTAAACACCACAAGGAATAACAATATGGGCTGGCTCAGTAGCCAGCCCATAGACTGCTACTGCAAGTAGCAGTCTATGGGCTGGCTACTGAGCCAGTCCATAATAATAACTAAACAGCAATAACAATATGGGCTGGCTCAGTAGCCAGCCCATAGACTGCTACTGCAAGTAGCAGTCTATGGGCTGGCTACTGGGCCAGTCCATAACTAGAAAATTCCCGCGGAAATTTTGATGGACTGGCCACCTGTGCTGTGAACCTCGGGCCCGGTGTGCCAAGGGCTACCGCGGTAGCACCTAGCAAGAAAGCCTCAAGTACGGAAAAGGTTGATGCAGTCCCATAGTGTCCCCACATCATGCCAAGTGTGTCTTTGCCTTTAAACTTGAGTAAATTGCTAAAATGCTAACATGCTAACATAATAACGACTACCGTGCTAACACGTAGCAAAACAGCCTCAGGTCCTGAAAAGTTTGGGGCAGTCCTACAGTGTCCCCACATCATGCTGTATGTATTTTCCTTTAGACATGAGTAAATTAGGTAAAATGCTAACATGCTAACAGTCATCATGCTAGCACCTAGCAAGAGGGCCTCAAGTTTAGAAAGTACCAAGGTTGTCCTATAACCTCCCCACATCATGACATGTGCTTAGTAGCCTTTAGGCATGAGTAAATTAGCTTAAATGCTAGCATGCTAACAGTTATCATGCTAGCACCTAGCAAGAGAACCTCAACTTTAGAAAGTGCCAAGGTTGTCCTGTAACATCCCTACACCATGCCATGTGTGTATTTGCCTGTAGACATGAGTAAATTAGCTTAAATGCTAACATGCTAACAGGCATTATGCTAGCACCTAGCAAGAGAGCCTCAAGTTTAGAAAGTGCCAAGGATGTCCTATAACGTCCCTGCATCATGCATGTGTTAATTTGCCTTTAAACATGAGCAAAGTAGCTTAAATGCTAACATGCTAACAGTCATCATGCTAGCACCTAGCAAGAGAGCCTCAAGTTTAGAAAGTGCCAAGGTTGTCCTATAACCTCCCTACATCATGCCATGTGTGTATTTGCCTTTAGACATAAGTAAATTAGCTTAAATGCTAACATGCTAACGGCTATCATGCTAGCAACTAGCAAGAGGGCCTCAAGTTTAGAAAGTGCCAAGGTTGTCCTATAACCTCCCTACATCATGCCATGTGTGAATTTGCCTGTAGACATAAGTAAATTGGCTTAAATGCTAACATGCTAACGGCTACCATGCTAGCAACTAGCAAGAGGGCCTCAAGTTTAGAAAGTGCCAAGGTTGTCCTATAAACTCCCTACATCATGCCTTGTGTGTATTTGCCTTTAAACGTGAGTAAATTAGCTTAAATGCTAACATGCTAACAATCATTATGCTAGCACCTACCAAGAGAGCCTCAAGTTTAGAAAGTGCCAAGGTTGTCCTATAACCTCCCTACACCATGCCATATGTGTATTTGCCTTTAGACATGAGTAAATTAGCTTAAATGCTAACATGCTAACGGCTACCATGCTAGCACCTAGCAAGAGAGCCTCAAGTTTAGAAACTGCTAAGGTTGTCCTATAACCTCCCTACATCATGTCATGTGTGCAATTGCCTTTAAACGTGAGTAAATTAGCTTAAATGCTAACATGCTAACGGGTCCATGCTAGCACCTAGCAAGAGAGCCTCAAGTTTAGAAACTGCCAGGGTTGTCCTAGAACCTCCCTGCATCATGCCATGGGTGTATTTGCCTTTAAACATGAGTAAATTAGCTTAAATGCTAACATGCTAACATGCTAGCAATTAGCATTTAGCCACAGAGAGAGTTCAGAAGTTTATCTAAAAAATGAGCCATCAACCACGTTTCTACGTGGCCGTATGGCTGAGCTACAAGGCTGTGAAAAGTCTGTAAATTCTCGTTTTCTCTGGAATGCGGCTGTTCTAAAAATAGAATGGTGTACCTAATCTAGTGGCCGATTTTTTTTTCTATCGCAAATAGCGTCGCCATGGTTACACGAAACGTTCCAAAAAATAAATACCGCTGTAGTCCCGAGCGTCACGATTCCGACGGTGTAACATGTGTGGGGGTCCTTCTTGCGGTTTTGGCCGCATTACGCGCACAAAAAGTGGAAGATTAAGATATAAGAATAATAAAAATTGGTAAACACCACAAGGAATAACAATATGGGCTGGCTCAGTAGCCAGCCCATAGACTGCTGCAGTCTATGGGCTGGCTACTGAGCCAGTCCATAATAATAACTAAACAGCAATAACAATATGGGCTGGCTCAGTAGCCAGCCCATAGACTGCTACTGCAAGTAGCAGTCTATGGGCTGGCTACTGGGCCAGTCCATAATAACTAGAAAATTCCCGCGGAAATTTTGATGGACTGGCCACCTGTGCTGTGAACCTCGGGCCCGGTGGGCCAACGGCTATCGCGGTAGCACCTAGCAAGAAAGCCTCAAGTTTAGAAAGTGCCAAGGTTGTCCTATAACCTCCCTACATCATGCCATGTGTGTATTTGCCTTTAAACGTGAGTAAATTAGCTTAAATGCTAACATGCTAACAGTTATCATGCTAGCACCTAGGAAGAGAGCCTCAAGTATAGAAAGTGCCAAGGTTGTCCTATAACCTCCCTACATCATGCCATGTGTGTATTTGCCTTTAGACATGAGTAAATTAGCTTAAATGCTAACATGCTAGCACCTAGCAAGACAGCCTTAAGTTTAGAAACTGCCAAGGATGTCCTATGACGTCCCTGCATCATGCATGTGTGTATTTGCCTTTAAACGTGAGCAAATTAGCTTAAATGCTAACATGCTAACAGTCATCATGCTAGCACCTAGCAAGAAAGTCCCAAGTTTAGAAAGTGCCAAGGTTGTCCTATCACCTCCCTACATCATGCCATGTGTGTATTTGCCTTTAAACGTGAGTAAATTAGCTTAAATGCTAACATGCTAACAATCATTATGCTAGCACCTAGCAAGAGAGCCTCGAGTTTAGAAAGTGCCAAGTTTGTCCTATAACCTCCCTACATCATGCCATATGTGTATTTGCCTTTAGACATGAGTAAATTAGCTTAAATGCTAACATGCTAACGGCTAACATGCTAGCACCTAGCATGACAGCCTCAAGTTTAGAAACTGCCATGGATGTCCTATGACGTCCCTGCATCATGCATGTGTGTATTTGCCTTTAAACATGAGCAAATTAGCTTAAATGCTAACATGCTAACAGTCATCATGCTAGCACCTAGCAAGAGAGCCTCAAGTTTAGAAAGTGCCAAGGTTGTCTTATAACCTCCCTACATCATGCCATGTGTGTATTTGCCTTTAGACGTGAGTAAATTAGCTTAAATGCTAACATGCTAACGGCTAACATGCTAGCACTTAGCAAGACAGCCTCAAGTTTAGAAACTACCAAGGTTGTCCTATAACCTCCCCACATCATGTCATGTGTGTATTTGCCTTTAAACGTGAGTAAATTAGCTCAAATGCTAAAATGCTAACAATCATTATGCTAGCACCTAGCAAGAGAGCCTCAAGTTTAGAAAGTGCCAATGTTGTCCTATAACCTCCCTACATCATGCCATGTGTGTATTTGCCTTTAGACATGAGTAAATTAGCTTAAATGCTAACGTGCTAACGGCTACCATGCTAGCACCTAGCAAGAGGGCCTCAAGTTTAGAAAGTGCCAAGGTTGTCCTGTAACATCCCTACACCATGCCATGTGTGTATTTGCCTGTAGACATGAGTAAATTAGCCTAAATGCTAACATGCTAACGGCTACCATGCTAGCACCTAGCAAGAGGGCCTCAAGTTTAGAAACTGCCAAGGTTGTCCTATAACCTCCCCACATCATGCCATGTTTGTATTTGCCTTTAAACGTGAGCAAATTAGCTTAAATGCTAACATGCTAACAGTCATTATGCTAGCACCTAGCAAGAGAGCCTCAAGGTCAGAAAGTGCCAAGGATGTCCTATAACGTCCCCGCATCATGCATGTGTGTATTTGCCTTTAAACATGAGCAAAGTAGCTTAAATGCTAACATGCTAACAGTCGTCATGCTAGCACCTAGCAAGAGAGCCTCAAGTTTAGAAAGTTCCAAGGTTGTCCTATAACCTCCCTACATCATGCCATATGTGTATTTGCCTGAAGACATGAGTAAATTAGCTTAAATGCTAACATGCTAACGGCTACCATGCTAGCACCTAGCAAGAGAGCATCAAGTTGAGAAAGTGCCAAGGTTGTCCTATAACCTCCCTACATCATGCCATGTGTGTATTTGCCTTTAGACATGAGTAAATTAGCTTAGATGCTAACATGCTAACGGCTACCATGTTAGCACCTAGCAAGAGGGTTTCAAGTTTAGAAAGTGCCAAGGTTGTCCTATAACCTCCCTATATCATGCCATGTGTGTATTTGCCTTTAAACGTGAGTAAATTAGCTTAAATGCTAACATGCTAACAGTTATCATGCTAGCACCTAGCAAGAGAGCCTCAAGTTTAGAAAGTGCCAAGGTTGTCCTATAACCTCCCTACATCATGCCATGTGTGTGTTTGCCTTTAGACATGAGTAAATTAGCTTAAATGCTAACATGCTAACGGCTAACATGCTAGCACCTAGCAAGACAGCCTCAAGTTTAGAAACTGCCAAGGATGTCCTATGACGTCCCTGCATCATGCATGTGTGTATGTGCCTTTAAACATGAGCAAATTAGCTTAAATGCTAACATGCTAACAGTCATCATGCTAACACCTAGCAAGAGAGTCCCAAGTTTAGAAATTGCCAAGGTTGTCCTATAACCTCCCTACATCATGCCATGCGTGTATTTGCCTTTAGACATGAGTAAATTAGCTTAAATGCTAACATGCTCACGGCTATTATGCTAGCACCTAGCAAGAGAGCCTCAAGTTTAGAAAGTGCCAAGGTTGTCCTATGACCTCCCTACATCATGCCATGTGTGTATTTGCCTTAAGAAATGAGTAAATTAGCTTAAATGCTAACATGCTAACATGCTAGCAATTAGCATTTAGCCACAGAGAGAGTTCAGAAGTGTATCTAAAAAATGAGCCATCAATCACGTTTCTACGTGGCCGTATGGCTGAGCTACAAGGCTGTGAATAGTCTGTAAATTCTCGTTTTCTCTGGAATGCGGCTGTTCTAAAAATAGAATGGTGTACCTAATCTAGTGGCCGATTTTTTTTTCTATCGCGAATAGCGTCGCCATGGTTACACGAAACGTTCCAAAAAATAAATACCGCTGTAGTCCCGAGCGTCACGATTCCGACGGTGTAACATGTGTGGGGGTCCTTCTTGCGGTTTTGGCCGCATTACGCGCGCAAAAATGGGAAGATTAAGATATAATAAGAAGAAAAATAACTAAACACCACAAGCAATAACAATATGGGCTGGCTCAGTAGCCAGCCCATAGACTGCTACTGCAAGTAGCAGTCTATGGGCTGGCTACTGAGCCAGTCCATAACTAGAAAATTCCCGCGGAAATTTTGATGGACTGGCCACCTGCGCTGTGAACCTCGGGCCCGGTGCGCCAACGGCTACCGCGGTAGCACCTAACAAGAAAGCCTCAAGTACGGAAAAAGTTGATGCAGTCCCATTGTGTCCCCACATCATGCCAAGTGTGTAATTGCCTTTAAACTTGAGTAAATTAGCTTAAATGCTAACATGCTAACAATCATTATGCTAGCACCTAGCAAGAGAGCCTCAAGTTTAGAAAGTGCCAAGGTTGTCCTATAACCTCCCTACATCATGCCATGTGTGTATTTGCCTTTAAACGTGAGTAAATTAGCTTAAATGCTAACATGCTAACAGTTATCATGCTAGCACCTAGCAAGAGACCCTCAAGTTTAGAAACTACCAAGGTTGTCCTATAACATCCCTACATCATGCCATGTGTGTATTTGCCTTTAAACGTGAGTAAATTAGCTTAAATGCCAATATGCTAACAGTCGTCATGCTAGCACCTAGCAAGAGAGCCTCAAGTTTAGAAAGTGCCAAGGTTGTCCTATAACCTCCCTACACCATGCCATATGTGTATTTGCCTGAAGACATGAATAAATTAGCTTAAATGCTAACATGCTAACGGCTACCATGCTAGCACCTAGCAAGAGAGCATCAAGTTTAGAAAGTGCCAAGGTTGTCCTATAACCTCCCTACCTCATGCCATGTGTGTATTTGCCTTTAAACGTGAGTAGATTAGCTTAAATGCTAATATGCTAACAGTCGTCATGCTAGCACCTAGCAAGAGAGCCTCAAGTTTAGAAAGTGCCAAGGTTGTCCTATAACCTCCCTACATCATGCCATGTGTGTATTTGCCTTTAAACATGAGTAAATTAGCTTAAATGCTGACATGCTAACGGCTACCATGCTAGCACCTAGCAAGAAAGCCTCAAGTTTAGAATGTGCCAAGGTTGTCCTATAACCTCCCTACATCATGCCATGTGTGTATTTGCCTTAAAAGTGAGTAAATTAGCTTAAATGCTAACATGCTAACAGTCGTCATGCTAGCACCTAGCAAGAGAGCCTCAAGTTTAGAAAGTGCCAAGGTTGTCCTATAACCTCCCTACATCATGCGTTGTAAGTATTTGCCTTTAGACATGAGTAAATTAGCTTAAATGCTAACATGCTAACGGCTACCACGCTAGCACCTAGCAAGAGAGCTTCAAGTTGAGAAAGTGCCAAGGTTGTCCTATAACCTCCCCACATCATGTCATGTGTGTATTTGCCTTTAAACGTGAGTAAATTAGCTTAAATGCTAACATGCTAACAATCATTATGCTAGCACCTAGCAAGAGAGCCTCAAGTTTAGAAAGTGCCAAGGTTGTCCTATAACCTCCCTACACCATGCCATATGTGTATTTGCCTGAAGACATGAGTAAATTAGCTTAAATGCTAACATGCTAACGGCTACCATGCTAGCACCTAGCAAGAGAGCATCAAGTTTAGAAAGTGCCAAGGTTGTCCTATAACCTCCCTACATCATGCCATGTGTGTATTTGCCTTTAGACATGATTACATTAGCTTAAATGCTAACATGCTAACGGCTACCATGCTAGCACCTAGCAAGAGAGCATCAAGTTGAGAAAGTGCCAAGGTTGTCCTACAACCTCCCCACATCATGTCATGTGTGTATTTGCCTTTAAACATGAGTAAATTAGCTTAAATGCTAACATGCTAACAATCATTATGCTAGCAGCTAGCAAGAGAGCCTCAAGTTTAGAAAGTGCCAAGGTTGTCCTATAACCTCCCTATATCATGCCATGTGTGTATTTGCCTTTAAACGTGAATAAATTAGCTTAGATGCTTACATGCTAACAGTTATCATGCTAGCACCTAGCAAGAGAGCCTCAAATTTAGAAAGTGCCAAGGTTGTCCTATAACCTCCCTACACCATGCCATATGTGTATTTGCCTGAAGACATGAGTAAATTAGCTTCAATGCTAACATTCTAACGGCTACATGCTAGCACCTAGCAAGAGAGCATCAAGTTGAGAAAGTGCCAAGGTTGTCCTATAACCTCCCTACATCATGCCATGTGTGTATTTGCCTTTAGACATGAGTAAATTAGCTTAAATGCTAACATGCTAACGGCTACCATGCTAGCACCTAGCAAGAGGGTTTCAAGTTTACAAAGTGCCAAGGTTGTCCTATAACCTCCCTATATCATGCCATGTGTGTATTTGCCTTTAAACGTGAGTAAATTAGCTTAGATGCTAACATGCTAACAGTTATCATGCTAGCACCTAGCAAGAGAGCCTCAAGTTTAGAAAGCGCCAAGGTTGTCCTATAACCTCCCTACACCATGCCATGTGTGTATTTGCCTGAAGACATGAGTAAATTAGCTTAAATGCTAACATGCTAACGGCTACCATGCTAGCACCTAGCAAGAGAGCATCAAGTTTAGAAAGTGCCAAGGTTTCTTATAACCTCCCTACATCATGCCATGTGTGTATTTGCCTTTAGACATGAGTAAATTAGCTTAAATGCTAACATGCTAACGGCTACCATGCTAGCACCTAGCAAGAGGGTTTCAAGTTCAGAAAGTGCCAAGGTTGTCCTATAACGTCCCTGCATCATGTCATGTGTGTATTTGCCTTTAAACGTGAGTAAATTAGCTTAAATGCTAACATGCTAACAATCATTATGCTAGCACCTAGCAAGAGAGCCTCAAGTTTAGAAAGTGCCAAGGTTGTCCTATAACCTCCCTACATCATGCCATATGTGTATTTGCCTTTAGACATGAGTAAATTAGCTTAAATGCTAACATGCTAACGGCTACCATGCTAGCACCTAGCAAGAGAGCTTCAAGTTTAGAAACTGCTAAGGTTGTCCTATAACCTCCCTACATCATGTCATGTGTGCAATTGCCTTTAAACGTGAGTAAATTAGCTTAAATGCTAACATGCTAATGGGTCCATGCTAGCACCTAGCAAGAGGGTTTCAAGTTTACAAAGTGCCAAGGTTGTCCTATAACCTCCCTATATCATGCCATGTGTGTATTTGCCTTTAGACATGAGTAAATTAGCTTAAATGCTAACATGCTAACGGCTAACATGCTAGCACCTAGCAAGAGAGCCTCAAGTTTAGAAACTGCCAAGGTTGTCCTATGACCTCCCTACATCATGCCATGTGTGTATTTGCCTTTAGACATGAGTAAATTAGCTTAAATGCTAACATGCTAACATGCTAGCAATTAGCATTTAGCCACAGAGAGAGTTCAGACGTTTATCTCAAAAATGAGCCATCAATCACGTTTCTACGTGGCCGTATGGCTGAGCTACAAGGCTGTGAAAAGTCTGTAAATTCTCGTTTTCTATGTGCTGTTCTAAAAATAGAACAGCGATTCCCTAATCAAGTGGCCCATTTTTTAACGTTTTCGTTAATAGCGTCGCCATGGTTACACAAAACTTTCCAAAAATTAAATACCGCTGTAGTCCCGAGCGCCACGTTTCCGGCGGTGTAACATGTGTGGGGGTCCTTCTTGCGGTTTTGGCCGCATTACGCGCGCAAAAAGTGGAAGATTAAGATATAAGAATAAAAAAAATAACTAGAAAATTCCCGCGGAAATTTTGATGGACTGGCCACCTGCGCTGTGAACCTCAGGCCCGGTGCGCCAACGGCTACCGCGGTAGCACCTAGCAAGAAAGCCTCAAGTACGGAAAAGGTTGATGCAGTCCCATAGTGTCCCCACATCATGCCAAGTGTGTATTTGCCTTTAAACTTGAGTAAATTAGCTAAAATGCTAAAATGCTAACATGCTAACAGTCATTATGCTAGCACCTAGCAAGAGAGCCTCAAGTTTAGAAAGTGCCAAGGATGTCCTATAACGTCCCCGCATCATGCATGTGTGTATTTGCCTTGAAACATGAGCAAAGTAGCTTAAATGCTAACATGCTAACAGTCATCATGCTAGCACCTAGCAAGAGAGGCTCAAGTTTAGAAAGTGCCAAGGTTGTCCTATAACCTCCCTACATCATGCCATGTGTGAATTTGCCCGTGGACATAAGTAAATTAACATAATTGCTAACATGCTAACGGCTACCATGCTAGCAACTAGCAAGAGGCCCTCAAGTTTAGAAAGTGCCAAGGTTGTCCTATAAACTCCCTACATCATGCCATGTGTGTATTTGCCTTTAGACATGAGTAAATTAGCTTAAATGCTAACATGCTAACGGCTAACATGCTAGCACCTAGCAAGACAGCCTCAAGTTTAGAAACTGCCAAGGATGTCCTATAATGTCCCTGCATCATGCATGTGTGTATTTGCCTTTAAACATTAGCAAATTAGCTTAAATGCTAACATGCTAACAGCCATCATGCTAGCACCTAGCAAGAGAGTCCCAAGTTTAGAAAGTGCCAAGGTTGTCCTATAACCTCCCTACATTATGCCATGTGTGTATTTGCCTTTAGACATGAGCAAATTAGCTTAAATGCTAACATGCTAACGGCTAACATGCTACCACATAGCAAGACAGCCTCAAGTTTAGAAACTGCAAAGGATGTCCAATAACGTCCCTGCATCATGCATGTGTGTATTTGCCCTTAAACATGAGCAAATTAGCTTGAATGCTAACATGCTAACAGTCATCATGCTAGCACCTAGCAAGAGAGTCCCAACTTTAGAAAGTGCCAAGGTTGTCCTATAACCTCCCTACATCATGCCATCTGTGTATTTGCCTTTAGACATGAGCAAATTAGCTTAAATGCTAACATGCTAACGGCTAACATGCTAGCACCTAGCAAGACAGCCTCAAGTTTAGAAACTGCCAAGGTTGTCCTATAACGTCCCTGCATCATGCATGTGTGTATTTGCCTTTAAACATAAGCAAATTAGCTTAAATGCTAACATGCTAACAGTCATCATGCTAGCACCTAGCAAGAGAGTCCCAAGTTTAGAAAGTGCCAAGGTTGTCCTATAACCTCCCTACATCATGCCATGTGTGTATTTGCCTTTAAATGTGAGTAAATTAGCTAAAATGTTAACATGCTAACAGTCGTCATGCTAGCACCTAGCAAGAGAGCCTCAATTTTAGAAAGTGCCAAGGTTGTCCTATAACCTCCCTACATCATGCCATGTGTGTATTTGCCTTTAGACATGAGTAAATTAGCTTAAATGCTAACATGCTAACGGCTAACATGCTAGCACCTAGCAAGACAGCCTCAAGTTTAGAAACTACCAAGGTTGTCCTATAACCTCCCCACATCATGTCATGTGTGTATTTGCCTTTAAACGTGAGTAAATTAGCTTAAATGCTAACATGCTAACAATCATTATGCTAGCACCTAGCAAGAGAGCCTCAAGTTTAGAAAGTGCCAAGGTTGTCCTATAACCTCCCTACACCATGCCATATGTGTATTTGCCTTTAGACATGAGCAAATTAGCTTAAATGCTAACATGCTAACGGCTACCATGCTAGCACCTAGCAAGAGAGCCTCAAGTTTAGAAACTGCTAAGGTTGTCCTATAACCTCCCTACATCATGCCATGTGTGCAATTGCCTTTAAACGTGAGAAAATTAGCTTAAATGCTAACATGCTAACGGGTCCATGCTAGCACCTAGCAAGAGAGCCTCAAGTTTAGAAACTGCCAAGGTTGTCCTAGAACCTCCCTGCATCATGCCATGGGTGTATTTGCCTTTAAACATGAGTAAATTAGCTTAAATGCTAACATGCTAATATGCTAACAATTAGCATTTAGCCACAGAGAGAGTTCAGAAGTTTATCTAAAAAATGAGCCATCAACCACGTTTCTACGTGGCCGTATGGCTGAGCTACAAGGCTGTGAAATGTCTGTAAATTCTCGTTTTCTCTGGAATGCGGCTGTTCTAAAAATAGAATTCTGTACCTAATCAACTGGCCCATTTTTGAACGTTTCGGTTAATAGCGTCGCCATGGTTACACAAAACGTTCCAAAAAATAAATACTGCTGTAGTCCCGAGCGTCACGATTCCGACGGTGTAACATGTGTGGGGGTCCTTCTTGCGGTTTTGGCCGCATTACGCGCGCAAAAAAGGGAAGATTAAGATATAATAATAACTAGAAAATTCCCGCGGAAATTTTGATGGACTGGCCACCTGTGCTGTGAACCTCGGGCCCGGTGCGCCAACGGCTACCGCGGTAGCACCTAGCAAGAAAGCCTCAAGTACGGAAAAGGTTGATGCAGTCCCATAGTGTCCCCACATCATGCCAAGTGTGTATTTGCCTTTAAACGTGAGTAAATTAGCTTAAATGCTAACATGCTCACAATCATTATGCTAGCACCTAGCAAGACAGCCTCAAGTTTAGAAAGTACCAAGGTTGTCCTATAACCTCCCTACACCATGCCATATGTGTATTTGCCTGAAGACATGAGTAAATTAGCTTAAATGCTAACATGCTAACGGCTAACATTTTAGCACCTAGCAAGAGAGCATCAAGTTGAGAAAGTGCCAAGGTTGTCCTATAACCTCCCTACATCATGCCATGTGTGTATTTGCCTTTAGACATGAGTAAATTAGCTTAAATGCTAACACGCTAACGGCTACCATGTTAGCACCTAGCAAGAGGGTTTCAAATTTAGAAAGTGCCAAGGTTGTCCTATAACCTCCCTACATCATGCCATGTGTGTATTTGCCTTTAAACGTGAGTAAATTAGCTTAAATGCTAACATGCTAAAAGTTATCATGCTAGCACCTAGCAAGAGACCCTCAAGTTTAGAAAGTGCCAAGGTTGTCCTATAACCTCCCTACATCATGCCATGTGTGTATTTGCCTTTAGACATGAGTAAATTAGCTTAAATGCTAACATGCTAACGGCTAACATACTAGCACCTAGCAAGACAGCCTCAAGTTTAGAAACTGCCAAGGATGTCCTATAACGTCCCTGCATCATGCATGTGTTAATTTGCCTTTAAACATGAGCAAATTAGCTTAAATGCTAACATGCTAACAGTCATCATGCTAGCACCTAGCAAGAGAGTCCCAAGTTTAGAAAGTGCCAAGGTTGTCCTATAACCTCCCTACATCATGCCATGTGTGTATTTGCCTTTAGACATGAGTAAATTAGGTTAAATGCTAACATGCTAACGGCTAATATGCTAGCACCTAGCAAGAGGGTTTCAAGTTTAGAAAGTGTCAAGGTTGTCCTATAACCTCCCTATATCTTGCCATGTGTGTATTTACCTTTAAACGTGAGTAAATTAGCTTAAATGCTAACATGCTAACAATCATTATGCTAGCACCTAGCAAGAGAGCCTCAAGTTTAGAAAGTGCCAAGGTTGTCCTATAACCTCCCTACACCATGCCATATGTGTTTTTGCCTGAAGATATAAGTAAATTAGCTAAAATGCTAACATGCTAACGGCTACCATGCTAGCACCTAGCAAGACAGCATCAAGTTGAGAAAGTGCCAAGGTTGTCCTATAACCTCCCTACATCATGCCATGTGTGTATTTGCCTTTAAACATGAGTAAATTAGCTTAAATGCTAACATGCTAACAGTTATCATGCTAGCACCTAGCAAGAGAGCCTCAAGTTTAGAAAGTGCCAAGGTTGTCCTATAACCTCCCTACATCATGCCATTTGTGTATTTGCCTTTAGACATGAGTAAATTAGCTTAATTGCTAACATGCTAGCACCTAGCAAGACAGCCTTAAGTTTAGAAACTGCCAAGGATGTCCTATGACGTCCCTGCATCATGCATGTGTGTATTTGCCTTTAAACGTGAATAAATTAGCTTAAATGCTAACATGCTAACAATCATTATGCTAGCACCTAGCAAGAGAGCCTCAAGTTTAGAAAGTGCCAAGGTTGTCCTATAACCTCCCTACATCATGCCATGTGTGTATATGCCTTTAAACGTGAGTAAATTAGCTTAAATGCTAACATGCTAACAGTTATCATGCTAGCACCTAGCAAGAGGGCCTCAAGTTTAGAAAGTGCCAAGGTTGTCCTATAACCTCCCTACATCATGCCATGTGTGTATTTGCCTTTAGACATGAGTAAATTAGCTTAAATGCTAACATGCTAACGGCTAACATGCTAGCACCTAGCAAGACAGCCTCAAGTTTAGAAACTACCAAGGTTGTACTATAACCTCCCCACATCATGTCATGTGTATATTTACCTTTAAACGTGAGTAAATTAGCTTAAATGCTAACATGCTAACAATCATTATGCTAGCACCTAGCAAGAGAGCCTCAAGTTTAGAAAGTGCCTAGGTTGTCCTATAACCTCCCTACACCATGCCATATGTGTATTTGCCTGAAGACATGAGTAAATTAGCTTAACTGCTAACATGCTAACGGCTACCATGCTAGCACCTAGCAAGATGGCCTCAAGTTTAGAAACTACAAAGGTTGTCCTATAACCTCTCTATATCATGCCATGTGTGTATTTGCCTTTAAACGTGAGTAAATTAGCTTAAATGTTAACATGCTAACAGTTATCATGCTAGCACCTAGCAAGAGAGCCTCAAGTTTAGAAAGTGCCAAGGTTGTCCTATAACCTCCCGACATCATGCCATGTGTGTATTTGCCTTTAAATGTGAGTAAATTAGCTTTAATGCTAACATGCTAACAATCATTATGCTAGCACCTAGCAAGAGAGCCTCAAGTTTAGAAAGTGCCTAGGTTGTCCTATAACCTCCCTACACCATGCCATATGTGTATTTGCCTGAAGACATGAGTAAATTAGCTTAACTGCTAACATGCTAACGGCTACCATGCTAGCACCTAGCAAGATGGCCTCAAGTTTAGAAACTACAAAGGTTGTCCTATAACCTCTCTATATCATGTCATGTGTGTATTTGCCTTTAAACGTGAGTAAATTAGCTTAAATGTTAACATGCTAACAGTTATCATGCTAGCACCTAGCAAGAGACCCTCAAGTTTAGAAAGTGCCAAGGTTGTCCTATAACCTCCCTACATCATGTCATGTGTGTATTTGCATTTAGACATGAGTAAATTAGCTTAAATGCTAACACGCTAACGGCTAACATGCTAGCACCTAGCAAGAGAGTTTCAAGTTTACAAAGTGCCAAGGTTGTCCTTCAACCTCCCTATATCATGCCATGTGTGTATTTGCCTTTAAACGTGAGTAAATTAGCTTAAATGCTAACATGCTAACAGTTATCATGCTAGCACCTAGCAAGAGACCCTCAAGTTTAGAAAGTGCCAAGGTTGTCCTATAACCTCCCTACATCATGCCATGTGTGTATTTGCCTTTAGACATGAGTAAATTAGCTTAAATGCTAACATGCTAACGGCTAACATGCTAACACCTAGCAAAACAGCCTCAGGTCCTGAAAAGTTTGGGGCAGTCCTACAGTGTCCCCACATCATGCCAAGTGTGTATTTGCCTTTAAACTTTAGAAAATTAGCGAAAATGCTAACATGCTAACGGCTACCATGCTAACACCTAGCAAAACAGCCTCAGGTCCTGAAAAGTTTGGGGCAGTCCTACAGTGTCCCCACATCATGCCATGTGTGTATTTGCCCTTAGACATGAGTAAATTAGCTAAAATGCTAACATGCTAACAGTCATCATGCTAGCACCTAGCAAGAGAGCCTCAAGTTTAGAAAGTGCCAAGGTTGTCCTATAACCTCCCTACATCATGCCATGTGTGTATTATCCTTTAGACATGAGTAAATTGGCTTAAATGCTAACATGCTAACAGCTACCATGCTAGCACCTAGCAAGAGGGCATCAAGTTTAGAAACTGCCAAGGTTGTCCGATAACCTCCCTGCATCATGCCATGGGTGTATTTGCCTTTAAACATGAGTAAATTAGCTTAAATGCTAACATGCTAACGGCTACCATGCTAGCACCTACCAAGAGAGCCTCAAGTTTAGAAAGTGCCAAGGTTGTCCTATAACCTCCCTACATCATGCCATGTGTGTATTTGCCTTTAGACATGAGTAAATTAGCTTAAATGCTAACATGCTAACGGCTAACATGCTAGCACCTAGCAAGACAGCCTCAAGTTTAGAAACTACCAAGGTTGTCCTATAACCTTTCCACATCATGTCATGTGTGTATTTGCCTTTAAACGTGAGTAAATTAGCTTAAATGCTAACATGCTAATAATCATTATGCTAGCACCTAGCAAGAGAGCCTCAAGTTTAGAAAGTGCCAAGGTTGTCCTATAACCTCCCTACACCATGCCATATGTGTATTCTCCTTTAGACATGAGTAAATTAGCTTAAATGCTAACATGCTAACGGCTACCATGCTAGCACCTAGCAAGAGAGCCTCAAGTTTAGAAACTGCTAAGGTTGTCCTATAACCTCCCTACATCATGCCATGTGTGCAATTGCCTTTAAACGTGAGTAAATTAGCTTAAATGCTAACATGCTAACGGCTACCATGCTAGCACCTAGCAAGACAGCCTCAAGTTTAGAAACTGCCAAGGTTGTCCGATAACCTCCCTGCATCATGCCATGGGTGTATTTGCCTTTAAACATGAGTAAATTAGCTTAAATGCTAACATGCTAACGGCTACCATGCTAGCACCTACCAAGAGAGCCTCAAGTTTAGAAAGTGCCAAGGTTGTCCTATAACCTCCCTACATCATGCCATGTGTGTATTTGCCTTTAGACATGAGTAAATTAGCTTAAATGCTAACATGCTAACGGCTAACATGCTAGCACCTAGCAAGACAGCCTCAAGTTTAGAAACTACCAAGGTTGTCCTATAACCTTTCCACATCATGTCATGTGTGTATTTGCCTTTAAACGTGAGTAAATTAGCTTAAATGCTAACATGCTAATAATCATTATGCTAGCACCTAGCAAGAGAGCCTCAAGTTTAGAAAGTGCCAAGGTTGTCCTATAACCTCCCTACACCATGCCATATGTGTATTCTCCTTTAGACATGAGTAAATTAGCTTAAATGCTAACATGCTAACGGCTACCATGCTAGCACCTAGCAAGAGAGCCTCAAGTTTAGAAACTGCTAAGGTTGTCCTATAACCTCCCTACATCATGCCATGTGTGCAATTGCCTTTAAACGTGAGTAAATTAGCTTAAATGCTAACATGCTAACGGCTACCATGCTAGCACCTAGCAAGACAGCCTCAAGTTTAGAAACTGCCAAGGTTGTCCTATGACCTCCCTACATCATGCCATGTGTGTATTTGCCTTTAGACATGAGTAAATTAGCTTAAATGCTAACATGCTAACATGCTAGCAATTAGCATTTAGCCACAGAGAGAGTTCAGAAGTTTATCTAAAAAATGAGCCATCAATCACGTGTCTACGTGGCCGTATGGCTGAGCTACAAGGCTGTGAAAAGTCTGTAAATTCTCGTTTTCTCTGGAATGCGGCTGTTCTAAAAATAGAATGGTGTACCTAATCTAGTGGCCGATTTTTTTTTCTATCGCGAATAGCGTCGCCATGGTTACACGAAACGTTCCAAAAAATAAATACCGCTGTAGTCCCGAGCGTCACGATTCCGACGGTGTAACATGTGTGGGGGTCCTTCTTGCGGTTTTGGCCGCATTACGCGTGCAAAAATTGGAAGATTAAGATATAATAAGAAGAAAAATAACTAAACACCACAAGCAATAACAATATGGGCTGGCTACTGGGCCAGTCCATAGACTGCTACTGCAAGTAGCAGTCTATGGGCTGGCTACTGGGCCAGTCCATAATAACTAAACAGCAATAACAATATGGGCTGGCTCAGTAGCCAGCCCATAGACTGCTACTGCAAGTAGCAGTCTATGGGCTGGCTACTGGGCCAGTCCATAATAACTAAACAGCAATAACAATATGGGCTGGCTCAGTAGCCAGCCCATAGACTGCTACTGCAAGTAGCAGTCTATGGGCTGGCTACTGGGCCAGTCCATAACTAAACGCACAAGGAATAACAATATGGGCTGGCTCAGTAGCCAGCCCATAGACTGCTACTGCAAGTAGCAGTCTATGGGCTGGCTACTGGGCCAGTCCATAATAATAACTAAACAGCAATAACAATATGGGCTGGCTCAGTAGCCAGCCCATAGACTGCTACTGCAAGTAGCAGTCTATGGGCTGGCTACTGAGCCAGTCCATAACTAGAAAATTCCCGCGGAAATTTTGATGGACTGGCCACCTGTGCTGTGAACCTCGGGCCCGGTGTCTGCCGTGCCGTGCCGCCGGGCATTATGCATTGCATATTGCAGGAATTATTTTGTACAAAACTATTTGTAAAAGGCATCTAGTGGCATCACATTGAAAGTGAAAGCTTAAATGTGTTCATTCATGTGACCTGACATCAGCAGTTATTTCCAAAGTTGGGGTTTCTCAACTTACTGTCACCTCAAAAGCCAAAATAGAACCAAACAGTAGATTTCAAGGCATGTGCAGCTGGATGAAGGAGCCAGGAGACTGAAGTCGGGGTTTCCCTGCTGAGGCTGCCGCCCTTGACCCAACCTCGGAAAAGCAGTAGATGGGTAGAATGCAGTGGAATATTAGCACATTTTTCAGTTTAAAAAGACCATGGAAGCAAAACCTGTACTTAAGTTCATATATAAAACTAGACAATTTCTGAATAAATCATTTGACAGTTTATTTAAAAAGGAACCACAAGATGCAACAAAGCCTTAAATTCTTGAAGTCAAAATGTCAACAATTACACCAGTTATGAACAGTATTGTGATGTATAATATTCTGTAATATAGAACGATAAAACCAATGACAAACACTTAATGTAGCAAGGCAACATGTCCCGTATGTAACTCAACAGTTTAGGTCAGCGGCCCAAGGCACATCAAATATTTCAGAAAAAAAAACAGCAGTAATTAAAAGAAGCGTTCAATGATATATCGCACCAACTCACAACAAAACAAGTGATCGAGGCACTTTGGTTCACATTATTATTATCATTAGTTTGGTCTATCAAGTTTGTCATAAATGAACAACAGAAACCCACATGAGCAAGCACCTGGCAACGGAGGCAAGGAAAAACTCCCACTTGGGAAGAAACCTTGGACAGAACCCAGGCTCAGTGGGGCAGCCGTCTGTCTCGACCATTTAGGTTACAATACAAAAATGTTTGGTACAGCATGATTATGCATAATAATGGTCTTTATACATAAAGGTGCAAACGCTTGAGAACAAAAAGGCATAGTGAACATATGTATGTGGTAGGTAACTACGTATTACAACAGGAATGAAGTATTAACACGTCCGGGAAATGTTTCTGTAAAGGATTGTCTTTTCCCTAAACAGACACACACACACACACACAAACACAGTAAAAATTGTATCAAGACTGAATTCTTAATTGTCAATTCAGAAAACAAATTGTCAACACACCTTTTCTGTCATGTCCTGCAGTTGGTATCAGAATGCGAGTTGAACCTGTTCTCCTCTGTAGCTGTAAAACACACAAATCACAAATCTGACACTCTATCAGCTTTTTATCCTTAGCATCCTTCTGTTTTGCTAGGCTTAGTCCTCACACAGGAAGTCAGTTGGGATACTCATATGCCGAGCATCCCCAATATATAGACTCCACGTGACATATTGCGGAAAAGTACTGCGACTACTACAAATCTATGAGCTTTGCTTTTCACGCAGCAGTGCCTACTACAGGGGAGAGAAAGAGAGACAAGTTAGTCAAATGTTATCAGTAACTGTCATATACATATACACTTTATACATGTTATATATTGTGTAAAATGTACTGCCACTAATACAAATCTTTGAGCTTTGCTGTTCTCAGCTCTTTGTGCAGCAGTGCCTACTACAGGGGAGAGAAAGAGAGACAAGTTAGTCAAATAAATCAGTCATATACATACTGTATATACACACACACACACACCCAAACACACTATATACTTTATCAATATTATATATTGCAGAAAAAAAAAGAGGTCCGATGACTACATATCAGCAACGCTGATACCGATAACCGTTCTCATGTCTTCATGCAGCAGTGCCTACTACAGGGGAGAGAGAGAGAGAGAGAGACAAGTTATTAGAATGTTCCATCATATAAGTGACATGAAGTTTCAGGAATAGGGAGAACATGGAGAACATGACTATGCCAACACTGCCCGTTCAGAGATAATACAGTAATTCTGACTAGAGTATGTATCTACTACATATAATAAAGCAACATCTTCCGGTTGGGGCTAAAGCGTGTGCAGCAGCATTTCTGAAAGGCAGCCCATGAGCAGAGGTACAGCATACCTAGCCTTCAGGTCACAAGCACGGAGTACTGACGTATGTGAGACGGCGTGGATGGATGGAGGGGAAGAAATGGCCACATGGTCATTGCAAGCAAATGTTCATTGGGGACAAGACAGCATGTGTAGACCAGACCAGGGCCTACAAAGATGTTAAGATACAGTACACCGGACTGTGGTAACTGTAGTAAGAATGCAGAACACCTGACTGAATGCAAGACTGCGGTTGAGAAATGTAAATGTGATCAATCAGTGTCTGCTTGCCAGTTGTTGCCTTGCCGATGAGCTGAGTATGGCCTCTGGACTCAAACAACTCCAGTATAGGCTTCTTACGTTTCGAAAGCAGGTCCTCGTTGAAGTCGCCACAAACAACAATGGGGTGGCTTTCCATCATTGCCAAGGTGTCCAAGAGGTTTGTCAAATTAGGTAGAAATGTGCCCAGACTCAAGTTCGGTGGTCGATAAACAGTAGCCACCACAGCCGTGATCGGCACCGTGACTTTAACCACCAAGAATTCAAGGTCTGGCACATTCTGGACAAACCGAAGGGGCTGGCCTTGAAGTTCCCTCCGACAGTAGGCTGCAACCCCGCCTCCCTCTTTCGCAGCCATGTCTGGCCTGTTTAAGTAGGAGACACGTCTGTTCCGTACAAAAACAGCGTAGTCCTCCAGCTGCAAGTGTGGCGAGATGGAACCAGACAAATGAGTTTCCGTCAAACAAAGCACATCAGCCAGTCTCAGCTCATGATGAGATTTGATGTCCTCCATGTGACACGCGAGGCCCTCTGTGTTATGGTGGACAATCTTCAAAGTCGGAGAAGGCCCTTGTGCAAAGTGCAACAGCGGTCTGACAGACAAGAAAGAAGCGTGCAACATGCTGTCCATTGCCAAAGCAATGTTGGGATCAGCATATATTTTCTTCTCATCCAAGTCCATGATCTTCAGTCCCTGGAGCGAGGTCGTGCGACTTAGAGCGACGTAGGCCATTCCAGGTTCAAACACGCGCTTCAGAGATACGACCGCAGAAGATAGCGTCATGCCTTGCACTTTGTGCGCCGTGCATCCAAAGGCCAGTTTTGCCGGGAATTGCCGCCTCACCAGTCCTTTGATGCTTAAACTTTCCTCTGACTTTTCTATGTAGGCCAAATCGTCCCCGGATCCCTGAAGTTTCTTCCGAAATTTCAGGCCTGCTCCAGGATTGTCCAAAGAAATGCCAAGAAAAGTAACAGCGGCCTGTGGTCCACGGACAATGTTCATGATGGTCCCGAAGGTGCCGTTCACGAGACCATCCTCAATGTCCAAGTTCCGGATGATCATGACTCGCGCTCCTACAGCGGCTTGCAGGTTGTCGGGCAGATCTCTTTTCCTCCCGGTTATCATGTTGGACACGATGACCAATTGTCCGGTCCGGGGGTCTTTTCTGTAGTTTTCTGCCGGAATGTCGACCACATTCAGTTTCAAAGCTGCCACAGTTGCACGGTTGTGTTCGTCAACCTCCTTATTGGTTGCAAAAATGTGGAGCGTACTGGTGTGACACTGCGATGTTTCGACAGTAGCCTGCTGCAGTAAAGCCCGGTCACTTTCATACAAGGGCTCCTCCTTCCTCTTTTCCCTTACCCTGTTCAAAAGCTGGGCAAAGGTCAGGTCCTCCTTCTGTCGCATGATCTCCGTAAGTCGGACCAACTGAAAGTTGGTCCAGAGGTCAAGGACATTATCCTCATACACACAGAGGGGTTTGGCCCTTCCAAGAGGTGGCAGCTGGTAAAAGTCCCCAACTACAAGCACAGAGATCCCTCCAAAGGTCTTCCGGTTGCCCTTGACTTGCTGGAACCGCCAGTGGACATACGCAAAAAGATCCTTGGAGACCATTGATATTTCATCAATGATTAAAATCTGCACGTTGGAAAGACTCGCCCGCAAGGTGTCCAGCGCGTTGCCGAGTCCTTGATATGGAGGCCTCAAACTTCTTGGGAGCTTCAAGACCGAGTGCAAGGTTTTCCCAGAAATGTTGAGCGCAGCTGTGCCGGTAAATGACGTCAACAGAACCGTGGGTTGAGACAAATCCGCATCGGTACGAATGCCAGGAAGCTGCCGAAAAATCTTGGTGGCCTCCTGGTAAATGCACTTGATGACATGTGACTTGCCACATCCAGCTCCCCCTGAGATGAAATAATGAAAGGGCTCAAGGTCGCGATCAGAAACGCGCTGCAAACACCAGTCGCGTACGGCATAGAAGACGGAAGCCTGCATGATGTTAAGACTGCGGTACATCCTCCTCACAAAGTCCGGACTCAACTGGGGTGCTTCAAAGGCCGGCAGTGCTGGGGCGCCGGAAAGGTCAGCCTGATAGGCAGGAACATCATCCTGCTCATCCCGCTCGTCCGCTGCGTTTGGCATCATGGCCTTCAGCGCAGCAAGACATTCCAGGCGCTCTGCTTCCACCTCTGGCGCAAAAGAGTTCCACGCATTAACAGCTGGACCTTCCTGTTGGAGTCGCTCCAAAGCCTTGTCCAGTTTCTTCGCTTGGCCCTCAAACCGCTTCATTTTCTCATCAACGATGGCCTTTGCAGGACCTAGCCTTGACCATCCGTCCAGGTAGAATGACTCATAGGTTGGGTGGGAGTCGCTGGTCAACTCACGGTCCGTCCTGTGGGGCAAGTAGAGTTTGAGAAGGGCCCTGAAATATTTTTCAGGAACCTTTGTCATGGAAAACCGCGTGTATCTTATGACGGCAGGTTTTCCCCTGGTCCTCTTCTGAATGCAACCCATGTCGTTCAAAAGGGGAATGACATTTGGCCCTTCTCTCTCGTAACCGTAGACCACCCTGTAATCAGACGCAAACTCTGCCAGACACATAGACTCAAACGCCTGCGTACGTGGTCTGTTGGCGTACTTTTCCGGCAAACTTGACATCCACACTTCAGCTGAATCTGGGTGCATGGTCATAAGCCGACTCATGGGCAGACTCATTCGGAAACCGTCCTCGTCGGTTTGGAGGAACACCACATTGCGTGAGGACTTCTTCAGGGGCAAACTGCATGTTCGTGCCACTGCTTCCTGAGCACTTACCTCTCTGTGCTTTGAATACGCCTGCATGATCTTTTGCATCTCCTCCTTCTGGTTGGCGTCAGACTTTTGCACGTCCTTGATGACAGATTTGAGGAACTCTGTCATCTCGTGCTCCGGCTTGGAGATGTAAGACATCATGTACATGATGCAGCTGATATCATCCAGAATATACTGGATGTCCATGTTGGCGTTCCACGCACGCAGCAGATGGGGGTTGTAGGCATTAGTCCAACTTTCTTGCGGTGTACGCTTCAAGTGGACAGCCATCCCAGTACTGAGGTTCTCAACATAGTGCTTATACCGACCCAGGGTCAGCTGGCACGAATTGAGCAGGTCCGTCAAGTCCTCCGGAACCTGTGTGTCCATAAGACGCTCTCTTAGCTGTTTCAGCTTTTCCTTGGACTCCCTCTGTTTCTTCGCCAACTTGGTCCTTTTGGCACGGGCGTCTTCCTCCTTCCGTCTCTTCTTCTTGGGGTCATCGTTTTCCTCTTCGTCATCACTGGTCGGGTCCTCAAAGGGAAAGGTAATTGTGGTGACATCCATGGGCAGTTTAGGGAATCCAAAGCGACAGGAGACATTTCCTTTTCGGCAAGATTTGGTGTGACTGCGGCTGTGAGTTTGAACACTCGTAACCACTTCATGGAGTTCCGGATCCTTGGTTTGATCGGGGATGTGGCAGGTGATATAACGGTCGATGAATTCGACCACTTCGCCACAGTAGATGGGATCTGGTTCCTCGATCACCGGTGCGTCCTTTATCCACACCACCATGTGTATATGAGGACTTCCTCGTGCTTGAAACTCAACACGATAAAAGTAGTCCTCGACTGGGCCGATGGGCTGCGCAGGAGACAGAATAAGCTCTAAGAGAGCATCTACCCTTTTCTCAAACATGCGCATGACCGTGACTGGATTGCTGCGGAGAATCTCGCATTTAGCGTTCCAGTCCAGATCTGAAAAGTGACCCTCCTGTTGGCCTTGCTGCGCTTTTATCACAGCAGTGACTTCAGGCCATCTCATTTCCGCCGCAGAAAAGGTAAGAAAAAATGTTGGCTTCCCCAACTGCCTGGCCATTGCGTGGAGCTCCCGGTGAGCTTTCTCCCAGTATGCTGGTGTTCCTCGGAGTGGCTGCATAAATCTGGTCGCTTCCCTGTTCTGTATGAGCCGCTCCAACGCCTCCTTGTCCTGGATCATCCGGTTCAGAATTTTCCTCCCATCCGCAGTGTGAGGTTTTCCTTTCCGCGACTGAATCGACATGCTGTTATTGGCCATGTACGTTTCAATGACAAATTGGGCAAAGAAAAGGTAGCCCTGATCTTCAGCAAAGCGTGGATCAACTGAAAACAATCTGGTGTTGAAGTAAGAACTCGGTGATACTTTAACGATCCTCTCCTCATCCATTGTGTTCTTTCCCGTTGGGAACAGAACAGGAAAGGCCATGGCCTCCAGCTGCGGCACAGCAAAAAATCCAACAGGCTTGTTTTGTTGGGCAGGAGCAATGCTGAATATCCCATCCCCAAATGAAAGACTTTCCTGTGAAATGTCAAGCGGCTGCATGCATGTATCGAACATGAGGCCCGGCCGAAGTTCCTCCTGATCACGTTCAACATGCTGTGCCTGCGTAACTTGGGCGTTGCTGGCCTCTTGCTGCAAGGATGATGACGGCAGGGCGGATGGCTCCTCTTCCCCTTCAAGGACACTTTCAGCTGCTGCACTCTCATTGATGCACACATCCCTGTACTGTGGATGAGTGTCTATCAGCGTCCTGAGCCCGGCTATAACATTCGCCATATTTACTGTATAAAAATGCTGATGTCCTTTATACCGAAGGCGTCTCTTCAGCTTTACCTGCAGCAGTTGAGCTTCGCTACGTGGCCGAGGTAGTGAGTTCACTGCTGCTTCCATTTCCGACGGTACGCACACTACTGAGCCATGAACAGCTCGTTGCCGTCCTTTGGGCAATGCTACAATTTTTGCAAAAGGTATAATTTTTGCTATCAGCTGTCTCTCGAGTACATTTAAATCGGACAGCTCTTGGGGAATGGGTGCCAGATCCAACTTATTTGCAACTGCCAGAGGTGGCATTGCACATCTCCTGAGGTGGGAGTCACAGGAGTGACATATCCATTCCTGCTTTCTCTCTTGCGGGGCAGTGCATGGGGCAGAACAACTGTTGTTGCAGACGTGAACATATATACCTGTCAAGCTGGCGGCCACTATGTCATGGTTGTCGCTATATTTTCCTCGATTGCATTTCTGTACCTGATTTAGGAAAAGAGCACGGTGGCATACAGTACAAACATATGTGGGCCCATGTGCGACTCTTTCGCGGAACGACGATATTGCTGCTTTCATTACAGCGCTTGCTGGATCCTGCACATTGTTGGCTGAATGTTGAGTTCTAGTCATGTATTTAGTCTTTATTTGAAGCGCGCATTGTAATTTGTGCCGAATACGCTGCCTGGTAAGACGGTTCTTTTCACAATGCTGAACATGTAGCCTTACATTAGAATGTCTATTACTATCTCGCACATATTTGTTATTTTGAAAATAAGGATTGTTTCTATACTTCTGCATCCATGTTTTCATGAAAACAGCCCACCTTTGCTTAAAACCTGGATGGTTGCGATATTTATCTCTTAGATACACCCTATATCTCGCCTGAAAAGCTGGATCCCGATGATACCGCTCCCTCAGATATAACCTTTGTCTCGCCTGAAAAGCTGGATCCCTGTGATACCTCTCTCTCACATATAACTTTTGTCTCGCCTGAAAAGCTGGATCCCGTTGATACCGCTCCCTCAGATATAACTTTTGTCTCGCCTGAAAAGCTGGATCCCTGTGATACCTCTGTCTCACATATAACTTTTGTCTCGCCTGAAAAGCTGGATCCCGTTGATACCGCTCCCTCTGATATAACTTTTTTCTCACCTGAATATCTGAATCCAGGTGATACCCTTCCCTGAAATTCAGCTTCTGTCGTTCAACAAAAGCCAGATCAGATTGATACCTTCTCCTAACATATGCTGACATTAAAGTCTTTTTGGTCGTCGGACTTCTGTGGTATTTTTCAGCTACGTGCGTCTTCTGTTTATTCTTAAAGGCACTATCACACCTGTATCGCGTGGTAAAGCCGTTTAATTTTTGTTGGCGGTAATTAGTGTCTGTTACATACTTGACCTTCATTTGTAGACGTTTTTTTTGACGGGGATCGGGTTTGTTTGAAGCTTCAAACGGTCTACATTGTTGGCACTTTAGTGCCCTTTTCATAGCGGTCCGTCGCCTCGTTTTACTCACTTTGGAAAAATCTATTTGAACATGGACGCATGGCGGTACTATCAGCTCCTCTTGATCTGTCTCAACACATTCTCTTATTGCTGCGTCTGTTTCTTTGGTGGGCTCTGAAGTGATTACGACATCCAACTGTACCTGTCTGTCACTTGCTATCTGTTCTAATCCAAAGGAAACCGGTACCAACTCGTAGTTCGCATCGGGGCTGCGATCCGAAAGGAGCTCATGCACATGGTCGACTAAGTCATCTAAGTGTGAAAATGTCATCATAATCGCAGTTCCGTTTGGGACTGGCAAACCTACTGAAGATCGACTGTGCGAATCAAAAAAACCGTAGCATCCTGACCTATCACGAAAAACCGCAAAGCACTCTGGAGCCACAATCAGAAAAGCATGAGTGACATCTTGTGAGAGGCACTCAAGTTGTCTGGCAAGTGGCAACAAATAAGGATCTATTAGGGAATTGCTGCGATCCCTCACCAAACCAAATTTCGGCTCCAACTGTGTAACTGTGTATGCATTGTTGTCGGTGTGAACTATCTTTGGCATTTCCTCTTTGGTTAAATGATTGCTGATTAAACGTAGTCCTAGCCCACATATTGTCCACGCATAGAGTGAGTCTCCATTTTCAAGAACTCTGTCAAGAACGTCTGAATCAAAATGAAACCCCTCAGCATGGTAGGCCAAGAACGTCAGTGCCATACATGTGCACTGATTATTGCGAGTGCAATCGTCATACCTCAAATCCATCTGGGAGTGAGTGGCCCGGACGGTACGAATGCGTCGACCAGCTTCTGTGCCACAATCCTGAAATGTAGTATTTGTCATGTTAACATACATTTGTGTAATCAGGTTAGTTTTTACCATAGAAAAGCTTACATTAGCCTTGTTTTATCAATGCAACTTTTCAGTAGATCTAGTAGGCGTATACATTTCCTGTGTTAAAATTACCTGGCTGGTCCCATCCAGGACAATGTGCAGTAGTGGCAATGAGGACTTTGCACAAATGTCTCTCTGAACCACTGTCTCTGGACTGCAAGGCGGTGATGGTGTTGACGGCAGATCTACAGTAGCCAGTGTCGCCTCAGTCTAAATGAGAAGGCAAAACTAACTTAAAAATGGCACACAAAATACCACCTTTAATATAGTAACAAATATAGTGTGTGTAGTATATGATAAAAATAGAAAATGCTTGTTTTACCCAGCTGGTCCCATCCATGACAATGTGCTGTGGTGGTGTGGAGGATGGCGCACACGTCTCCTCTGTGACGACCACTGGCCCGGGACTGCAAGGTGGTGTTGGGGTGGAAGGCAGCTCCACACGATGTGGTGTTTCCTCCATCTACACACACACACACTTCTGTCATGCCATTTTTCTACACCAACAAATATAGGCTGCATATATTATAAGAAAAAAGTGCATTTTACCCAGCTGGCCTCATCCTGTACAATGTGCTGCACTGGCGTGGAGGAAGGTGGCGGTGTTGCCTCCATCTAAAAATGTACACACACACACACCACTTTACTAACAATGCACACACACACACGCGTTCACAACCAGAACAACATTTTATTTTTCTCCCATGACATATTTCATTCATTCATTCGTTCGTTTTCTATCACTTATCCTCATGAGGATCGCGGAGGTGCTGGGCCTATCCCAGCTGTCTTCGGGCGAGAGGCGGGGTACACCCGGGACTGGTGGCCAGCCAATCACATGGCACATATAGACAAACAACCATTCACACTCACATTCATACTTATGGACAATTTGGAGTGGCCAATTAACCTAGCATGTTTTTGGAATGGGGGAGGAAGAAAAAACCCACACGTGCATGGGGAGAACATGCAAACTCCACACAGAGACACACTCATCCATCGTGCAGCCACTATGACATAGTTAAATATGCATAGTTGCATAGCTTATATGCATAGTTGGATATGCATACTTCTTGCCCAATTATATTTTCCTAAACAATCTTTGCAGAAAGTTGCTTATCACAGTCCTGTGTGGAACCATTGAACCAAGACGAACAAGGGATGACTGTACATGGACTACAAACCTGCAGCTCTCCCACTCTCCTCTTGGAGGCTGGACGACGCCGTTGGCACTCTGCAGTCACCGCCTGACGTGGCACAGAAAAAAAAGGAAATATTTCACATGCATAACTTTTTTTAGATGTATTTGTGAATAATATACTTTCTATGAAGCGGCGAAAGTACCTTCTTGCCCTTGGGGATAACTGTGGAGGTCTCAGGGCTTGGAAGATGCGATGGAGCCAGCTTGTCCATTGCAACCAGCATGGGCGGGCTGAACCACACAGGGTTCACAGGGATGTTGCACTGCAACAGGTCCTCCTGTCAAAAAGTACCAAAATACATATACTAAGACTTGAAACTATCGCCATCCTAACATCCATGCTCGTCTCCATCAACTGTGACAAACCTGCTGCTTGCACATCCCTTTGCTGGGGTCACGGGGCACCTTGGACTTGACACGCCGACTCCTCTGTTGCGATAAGTCACATTATGGCTACATGTACATATTCTTGTCCATTTTTCAACATTTTTTTTTACCCCCTCTGCGCTGCCAATGAGTGTCCAGTCAAAAGGGTTGGAAGGATGCTGCACGGTGACCTCACCCTTCACAACCACTTTCGGCAGGAACACTCGCGTCGGTGGGGACGTCTGAAGAGAAGGTGCCGGTGGTGCAGTCGTCTCCAGCTGATGGGACACAGAAAAGGCAATCATAACGTGGCATCCATTACACATGGAGATGCCTTTTTGAAAGTACCTTCTGGAACAGGGACGACCAAGGACGATGGGGCTGATGGGGAACACAGGCAAAAATTATTTGTGACACATAGGTTTGATAAACCAACACAATGAGTCACATGCATGTGTTTTAGGGCTGGGACAACGCGTCAACATCATCGATGATGTCGACACAAAAAATAATCATAAACAATTTAAGGAGAACTTTAATCCACGTTTGGTGCGATTTACAATTTAAATGTGCAACTGTTAAACTATAGGAATAGGCCTCTATGAGATCTATTGAGACCTAACAAAATAAGAGCCGATTCTCAATTCTCAGTCTATTCTCAAACAAAATAGCCTACATTTTGCCTCTTTTAAACAAAATAAATCATATTATTAACTAATAGTATTTAATCAAAGAACAAAGTAGACTTGTAGCTGACCTTGGCAACGACATTTCGTTGGCAATTTCACTACTGTGTTTTTGTGCAATGACAATAAAGGGAGTCTATCTAGTCTATCTATGTCTACCTTTTGTTCCTTTTTGCCAAAAGGCACGGATGAGAGGGGGAGATCCCACATAACAACAACACATAGGCTTATAGGTTTATATCAAGGCTACGGTGGTAACTGTCCTGGGCTATAGCTTACTTAACCTTGTGGTTTTTGTTGAGAAAAATGAGCATGTTAACATGCCGGGGGTGAATGCAGCCGAGTGACTGTCAGTCCAGCAGCTGAAAAGACCCGCTCTGACGGGGCCGAAGTCGTGGGGATGCAGAAATACGGTCTGGCTAACTTGGCCAGCATGGGGAACTTTCTGTCATTCACCTTCCACCAATCTGTCGGATTTCAATCCAGGGGTGGGGGTGTCTCCCTCAGAAAATTCTGAACCTCTCTTTCAACGCCAGCATTGTCTTGGGAGGATGAGATTGCTCCCTGAGGAGATGCGTCATTGCAGAAGCGTGCATAGTGGCAGTTACTCTGTAACGATCGCGCCCTCCTATAGAGGTACGAGGCTACAACGCAAAAAAGGAAGGTCACGGGGGGAGCGGATATCAGCTGTAAGGAAAAGGAAGGACTGTCGAAAATGTTGGGTAGCCACACCACGGCAGTTTATTTACACAAAAACAACCCCGCATGTCATCCCCTCCCAACCAACCTAACTAACTAACTAACCAACTACCTAACTAAACATCCCACCCGCCAACAAAGACAATCATGAAACACCCAAATTAATCCCGAAAGCTTACCCCCCCCCCCCCCCCACCCCGCAAGTGTCCAAAAGTTCCCCGAAGAGTCAGCGCTTATTCACAAAACAGTGGCGAAAGCCACGGTTCCACTCACGACCACGCATCCGCTTGTCCGTCCGATCCCTGGGTCCGGAACCTCGCCCACGGTCCAATCGCTCAAGCCAGGAGGGAAAAAGAAATCCCGTCAGGTGTCGCTTGACAAAGTTGGTCCTCGTGGGTAAAACGCCGGCTCTCAGCATCCCCTTGCGTGTGTGACGTCACAATTTTTTCTCTTCCTCCAACCCCCTTGGCGCGCTGGAAGAGCCTCCTTAAATATTCGCCACCTACCGGCGAGTCTGCTCACTGCAGTCGCTCTCGCAGATGAGGAGGATGCATGATAATGGTGATGATGCCTGTATATATGGTCCTGTACCTGTTCCCCCGTACACCGATCATGACAGTAGTTTTCCTTACAGCTGAGAATCTTGTAGCAACGCACTTATGGACCCCACTACCTCAGCTGATGGACTTTGTGGCCATTACATCCCCCCCCCCCCAGCCAGCGGCTTACCGGGGCCGTAATAGGGCTTCATGTCTACCACATTTATAGTGTCCACCTTTAACTTATCTGTCATCCACCGAACACAATAGTTTACAGGACCCAATTTTTTCTCTACCCGAGCAGGACCTACCCATCTGGGAGCAAGTTTGGCAGAGAATTTTGCTGAAGCTTTGGATAGTGGGTGTGCCCTAACCCAGACCAGATCCCCGACAGCAAAGTGTACATCTCTGCGACGTGCATTATAATATCTGGCTTGTCGAGCTTTGGCCGCACCAACATGTCTCTCCACTTCATTGTGCAACTGTGTGTGTGTATGTATTGTGTGGTATGCGGATGTGTGTGGTGATGGAGCTTTGTGTACTAGTCGTTCCAGCGGTCCCATCAAGTTTCTACCAAGGGCCAACATGGCGGGAGTGGTGCCTGTTGTCTCGTGGACTGCTGTGTTGAGAGCAAGCCGAAACTCAGGCAACCATCCATCCCAGTCTTGATGATGGTTCCCCACGAAGGAGGCAATCATTGTTTTTAAAGTCCGATTGACTCGTTCGGTCATGTTTGTTTGGGGGTGGTAGGCTGTGGTCAGCTTATGGGACACTCCCCAAGCTTCACACAACCGGGACATCAACTGACTAGTGAACTGGGGCCCACGGTCGGACACCATGTATTTAGGAACTCCCCATCGGGTGAAGATGTCGTTCTTCAATATTTGGCATACCTTGGGGGTTTTAGCATCCCTCAGTGCAAAAAGCTCCACCCACTTCGAGAAGTAGTCCACCACCACCATCAGTACCGAGTTCCGGGCCCTGCTGAGCGGGAATGGCCCCATGAAGTCCACTCCGATCATCTCCCCAGGGGCCTTGACCTCAGGGGACTGAAGATGTCCGGCAGGCTTGCTGTTAGGGCTTTTGTACTGTTGGCATGTACTGCATGCCCTGACGTGGCTCCAAACATCTCCTCGGACCGTTGGCCACCAAGCCACTTCCAGAACTTTTAGGAGGGTCTTTGTCCTCCCCAGATGACCACCGAAGGGGCTGTTATGGAAGTAGGCCAGGAACAGCGGTACCAGGGCACCAGGCACTACGAGTTGGTACTTGAAGCCACCGTGCTTTGATGGTATTCCTCGGTACCACACCCCTTGTTGAAGTTGATAGTGGATGCGTCCCGGCTTAGGCTGGTCAACCGAGGGTCCACACTCCAGGCAAGTTGGATCCATCTTCTGGGCTTCCGCAATGTCTTGGAGTGTACCTGGGAGGTCCGACCAGTAATTTTTCGGGACGGCTAGACATACTTCCCCTTCTGATAACTGGGGTGCACGGGACAGGGCATCGGGCACCACATTGCAGCATCCTTTCTTGTAATGGACCCTAAAGGAGAAACTTTGCAGCCTCAGAGTCCACCGGGTAAGCCGTGACGACGTCTTGGGGCAGTTGAATGCCCATGAGAGGGCGCTGTGATCTGTGAATACGTCGAAGGTGGTCCCCTCAAGAAAGTGTCTCCACTTTTCAACGGCCCAAACGACAGCCACGGCTTACCCGGTGGACTCTGAGGCTGCAAAGTTTCTTGTTGCATGTTCGAATAAAATGTAGACGGAACAAACATAGCGTCAGTTATCACCCTTATATCCATTCGCTTAGACAATAGAAAGTGTTTGAATGTGCTGAAGAAGAAATGTGCCCGTGACCCTGATCAGAGACCCCCAGCGAGCCCCAGGTCCTGGAGGTGCCTGGAAGCGCCAACAGCGACCCTGCAGATGTTCACGTTAATCCTGCAAGAATGTGTCAAGAAAAGAACTCGTAAAACAATGAAAGTAATTACTCTCACACACACACACACACACACACATAGACAAACAGACACAGCTTGCACAACTGCCTCCCCCCAGTGTTGCACGACCATGCCGTAGGGGACCCCTGAAAGAGAATAAAACGAGAGGGGCGTGAACTGCATATTCACAGTGGAGCGGCATGCCACTGGGTATGTGGCTTCACTGTCCTCGCTGCGAGTAACTTTGAATATTGTTGTCTGTCTCTTCTGTATTCCTGCATTTGAGTGTTTTTTTACAAGTGTCACAGGAGTTTGAGCCTGACAACCCACTGACTCATGACGACCTCGCATGTCTACACGTGTCAGGGTTAAACATATTGGCCTCTCATGTTACATGGTGTGACTAGGCACGTGGAGTCAGTACTCCAGTCTCCCCATTGAACGTCTGCAGCAACTGCACTAAGCCACTTGCTGCCGCTGCCTTTGCTCAGAATGAAGTCACACGAGAGCCACACAGACCGACTCCTTGAGACAACCAGAGTACGTTCTCTGAATTTGGACACAGGTCCAGTGGCTGGGCTTGTTGCGGGCGACCTGATGAGACCACCACTTAGCATGTGGCATGTGCGAGAGACTCCTCCGGGCGAGACCGGTCCAATTCATACTTACCTGGCAGGGGAGATACCATGATCAAGAAGGTGGTTCACCCAGGGCGAGGCTCAGCCATTGCACACGGGCTGAGCTGACCTCTGCGAATTCCCCAAATGTGGGAATCTCGACTGCATAATTTGTGATAGTGGGGGACTGCGTTCGCGCTCTCCCCTGATCCCGTGTTTAAAACAAGAGGCAGGTGCAGCGCCGTGCCGAGCTCCTTGGCTTGCGAGTGCAGCCGGACTCGAGCAAGAAACGACCAGGCCAGCACTACCAACGCTTGCTGGAAAGGTCTGCCCGTCCGCGGGAGACAACCAACCAACCAGCCGAGAGGCCGATCTGCTCTCAGTCAGGAAACCTCAATGAAAAACGGCAACCAGGCAGAGAAAGGGGCGTCGGCCAAGCGCCTCCACTTTACCAGCACACCGGAACCACTGGCCACAGTGGACCAGGTGGCCGTCAGAAACAACCGTCCAACTCAAGCGGAAGCAGCTCAAATTGCTGTTGTCGCTCTCAGCGGCCTTCCCAACCGCAGAGGCAACTGCTTCGGATCTTTATGTCCAAGGAAGGCAAGCAGCGACACCCAAGATGGAAGCCACAACATTGTGGTTCATGGTAAACCTACCCGCACAGGCCAGCTCCTGCACTTTGAGTCCCTTCGCCCACTGGAACCCGAGCCAGAAGCTGCCAGAAGCGCAAACAAGAGAGCAGAAAATACCGGGTCACTCACTCACCGAGGGTGGCAGACGCACAATTTACAGGCTCTGACCGCCTGTGGCTATCCCACGTGGTTTTTTTTTTTTTTTCCTTTTTTTGTCATAGCCAACACACAAAGGGCCACCAAACCCGACCCTGAGAAGCCAAACGGAAGACGGAAAAGCCCCTTATGCCACTGGTTTGTGGAGGAAACTTGGAAGGCCTCCACCAGACAAGATCATCGTGTCAGATTCCATCCAGCAGTTGATCAATGCGACACTCACAGGGCCCCGGGAAGCGCGCACGAAACCTGAGCATCAGGAGCCGGTGGGAGACTGCAGGAGGCAAGGCTGACAAAAAGTGGCTGACACCCTCTGGAGACCGGCTGCTGCGAGGGAAACGGGGTCCACGGAGTGCGCAGACACAGTGCCCCGCTACCACGAGCCATTTCCTCTGCAGAATTACTGCTCAGGGGGCACCAAACGTGAGCACGTTCAGTGCATTTCTTTCAGCATCATCCACCAGATGCACCCTGCCAGAGTCTGCTGTTGCTGTTTACACAAGAAGGAGAAGTGCACCGTTCCTGGAAGCGCTGCAATACCAGGTCGATGCGTGGAGCGGATGGCGCAAGCCCCAATCGCAGCTCCCTGTTCCAAAAAGCAATTTAATATTTAGTCCCCTGTTGGGGGACGTATCAGATATTAAACTGATAAGAACAGATTTTTTTTTTTTTTTTTGAAACTGTTTATTGTCACTAATACAAAATTTCACCACATTTCATTATTTTTGAAAACTGCCCTTTAAAAAAAATGTAAAATACACACCACATTTAATATAAAAGTGTTCAATTAACTTTTTGTTTTTGTTAAAAACTAGTGCTGTGGGCAGTAAAATGTGTAAAATTTCTACAAAACATTTTAAAATATCATAAAAAAGAAGCTTCAATGTCTTCTGTTGTACAGGAGCGCAGTGAGTCCTTATCAATGGTCTCTACATCCCACTCTCCCAGACAGCTAATCTCCAGGACACTGTCAGGGTACCCTCAGACCTTTATCCTTCTTCTCTGTCTCCTCCTTCTTCTCTCGGAGAGTCAGGCTGCCGCTGCCGAGACCTTTTCCGTGAAGCTCCGGGTGCCACCTCCGGGTGGGCACAGACGATTCTTCTTTGTGGCTGTGTCCTTGGCCTGCCGCTTGCAGCTGCCAGGGTTGCTGCAGCCATTCGGATCACAGCCACGGGGGGGATCTGTCTGTGCCTCCTTACCAGCAAGTTGCGGGAGGTCCAGATGGCGTCTTTGATGGCGGCGAGGGCGAGCCACTGCTTTCCGAAGTCTTTGTCGGTTGACTTCTGGTGGCTCACCCCGTACAGCACAAGCTTTTCATTTAGGACCTCCCTTGCTGGCAAGTCCGGGAAATTTAGGTCGCCGGCTGTCGCCCACAGGTCTACAGCAGCACTGCACTCCCAGAGGAGGTGCCTCACCGACTCCGGTGCGCCACAACCCGGTCGGGGGCAAGTTGGGTTCGCTGACATTCCTCGGGAGTGCATAACAGACCTGACTGGGAGGATCTCGTGGGCCACCATCCATGACAGGTCCCGAAGTCTGTCTGGGAGAGCAGGATGGTTCACGTTGCGCCAAACCGATGTGGGCTCGCCGAATGCAAGCCCGCGCACTGGACTCACTGGGTCCCGCTCCTGCACAACAGAAATGACAGAGCGATGATTTTTTAAAATGTCAACTGTTTGTCTTTCCAAATTAAAATGTTTTAAAAAGGTCCTTATAAATATATATGCCGGTGGTAAGTTAAAAGCCACAGGTATCGTTAGATCTGTTGGAATCAGTTTTAGTTTTCTTAAATAGGAGCCCATCCAGTAACGTACCAAGGCTTTGGTCTTGGTAGTACTGGATGGGCCCACAGCATTTTCCATGTGCAATGATGTGTATCTTGCGCCTAAAACAGTTTCAGATATGATTCTTGAATTGAAAAAATATAAAATGGCGTAAGATTTAAATAACTGCTTTAAAATTTACACTGTGGTTAAGATATTTCTTGTGAGTGAGGCTCCTCCTTCACTCCAGTGGGTGAGGGTTGGAGGGGAAGAGCCTCCCTTCCCGGCCGACGTCTGGGTGTCGGTCGTTCCTGGAGTCTGCCATTAAAAGTTCGCTTCTCACGAGGGGTTGACTGCAAAACAATATTTAAAAAGGACAATTCATTCGGGGAGCCCGAGGGGAAGACTCGAGGCTCCTCCAGTGAAGAACTGTCAGAGAGAGCCTCAGGCCTTCCCCGCTTCTCTGATAAAACGGAGGAATCCGACAGCTCTGAAGCTAGTCTTTTTGCTTGTTGGCCGCTTGGTGGGATGGGTTCTTCTTCAGATTCAGGTGATGGTAGGCTGACTTCCAGGTGAGTGCACCCTTCGCTTGCCAGCAGACCACTCTGAGTCATGGATTCTGGGGCCTCTGTAAGCCCCTCCCTCTGTCCCGCCTCACCTGTTTCTCCTCCAATCACAGGTTTTGGCGGGAGATTTGAATTATTTTGGGTCTCAACAGCCATATTGGCCCCAGCATTTTCCTCTCCATTTCTCTTTTCTTTTCCAGCCTTTAGCTTGTTGGCAAAGGATTTCGGGCAGTCTCTGAAGAGATGGTTTGAGTCTCCACAGAGGTTGCACTTTCTGCCATTGGTACATTGTTCAAAAGTATGTCCAATTTCTCTACATTTCCGACACACAGTCTGCTGACATGCCTCTGCCAGGTGCCCGTGCTCTCCACACTTGCGGCAGAGCTTGGGCTGACCCTGGTAGTGTATGTAGCCTCGGTTTTCTCCCAGAACTATCATTGATGGGAGATGTTTCAGACCCTGGAAGCCCTGAGGGTCCTGCCATTGCTGGATGGGGACCCTCCAGGCGCAGTTCCAGATGCCATCTTCATCCCTCACCTTCATAGCCTGGCCTTTAACCGTGCAATATCTTCCCAGCCAAAAGCAAATGTCATCTGCGGTCACTGTCTCATTAAACATTCTAACAATAACGGTTTTAGCCGCATTGTCAGTCAGTTTTTCAACGTTGAACACAGGCAACTGGGATTTCACATCTTCATAACGCGTCCAAAATTCTCTCAAAGTTGCAGCAGACTGGAAACTTACATCATAGCCTTTGTTGTAAGGCAGTGCCAAAATGCAGTTGAGGTCATCAGGTTTAAATTGAAGGATTTTTTGGATGATTTTTCTGGAAAAATCCAATCTGGACAGTCCCAGTGACTCACCCTCCATTTCCTTATATGTGAAACGCACACTGTGGTGCCTCCGCATACCGGCATAGCTGGCCGACATGGTGGAGGCACCACCAACTGAAATTTTCCTGCTCAGTGAGAGATTTAAAACAAATAAATACTTAAAAAAGCAATAAATACAAAAAATAAAACTTACCTTGCACTGCTGCGGGAATAAGAAAAGTTAAAATACACTGAAAAGCGTAGGAAATTTCCTCCCGAATGTTGGCAGAATTCTATGCACCTGAAGCATACAATTCTCCACCCAAAGGAGGTGACCGCAGTCTTAGCCAGAAGGCCGAGAAGCGATGCCGATGGGCGCTCGTAGGGGAGGAGGGCACTTCCGGCATGACAAGCTAAAGGACCGGTTGCACGCATGTTCGAATAAAATGTAGACGGAACAAACATAGCGTCAGTTATCACCCTTATATCCATTCGCTTAGACAATAGAAAGTGTTTGAATGTGCTGAAGAAGAAATGTGCCCGTGACCCTGATCAGAGACCCCCAGCGAGCCCCAGGTCCTGGAGGTGCCTGGAAGCGCCAACAGCGACCCTGCAGATGTTCACGTTAATCCTGCAAGAATGTGTCAAGAAAAGAACTCGTAAAACAATGAAAGTAATTACTCTCACACACACACACACACACACACATAGACAAACAGACACAGCTTGCACAACTGCCTCCCCCCAGTGTTGCACGACCATGCCGTAGGGGACCCCTGAAAGAGAATAAAACGAGAGGGGCGTGAACTGCATATTCACAGTGGAGCGGCATGCCACTGGGTATGTGGCTTCACTGTCCTCGCTGCGAGTAACTTTGAATATTGTTGTCTGTCTCTTCTGTATTCCTGCATTTGAGTGTTTTTTTACAAGTGTCACAGGAGTTTGAGCCTGACAACCCACTGACTCATGACGACCTCGCATGTCTACACGTGTCAGGGTTAAACATATTGGCCTCTCATGTTACATGGTGTGACTAGGCACGTGGAGTCAGTACTCCAGTCTCCCCATTGAACGTCTGCAGCAACTGCACTAAGCCACTTGCTGCCGCTGCCTTTGCTCAGAATGAAGTCACACGAGAGCCACACAGACCGACTCCTTGAGACAACCAGAGTACGTTCTCTGAATTTGGACACAGGTCCAGTGGCTGGGCTTGTTGCGGGCGACCTGATGAGACCACCACTTAGCATGTGGCATGTGCGAGAGACTCCTCCGGGCGAGACCGGTCCAATTCATACTTACCTGGCAGGGGAGATACCATGATCAAGAAGGTGGTTCACCCAGGGCGAGGCTCAGCCATTGCACACGGGCTGAGCTGACCTCTGCGAATTCCCCAAATGTGGGAATCTCGACTGCATAATTTGTGATAGTGGGGGACTGCGTTCGCGCTCTCCCCTGACCCCGTGTTTAAAACAAGAGGCAGGTGCAGCGCCGTCCCGAGCTCCTTGGCTTGCGAGTGCAGCCGGACTCGAGCAAGAAACGACCAGGCCAGCACTACCAACGCTTGCTGGAAAGGTCTGCCCGTCCGCGGGAGACAACCAACCAACCAGCCGAGAGGCCGATCTGCTCTCAGTCAGGAAACCTCAATGAAAAACGGCAACCAGGCAGAGAAAGGGGCGTCGGCCAAGCGCCTCCACTTTACCAGCACACCGGAACCACTGGCCACAGTGGACCAGGTGGCCGTCAGAAACAACCGTCCAACTCAAGCGGAAGCGGCTCAAATTGCTGTTGTCGCTCTCAGCGGCCTTCCCAGCCGCAGAGGCAACTGCTTCGGATCTTTATGTCCAAGGAAGGCAAGCAGCGACACCCAAGATGGAAGCCACAACATTGTGGTTCATGGTAAACCTACCCGCACAGGCCAGCTCCTGCACTTTGAGTCCCTTCGCCCACTGGAACCCGAGCCAGAAGCTGTCAGAAGCGCAAACAAGAGAGCAGAAAATACCGGGTCACTCACTCACCGAGGGTGGCAGACGCACAATTTACAGGCTCTGACCGCCTGTGGCTATCCCACGTGGTTTTTTTTTTTTTTTCCTTTTTTTGTCATAGCCAACACACAAAGGGCCACCAAACCCGACCCTGAGAAGCCAAACGGAAGACGGAAAAGCCCCTTATGCCACTGGTTTGTGGAGGAAACTTGGAAGGCCTCCACCAGACAAGATCATCGTGTCAGATTCCATCCAGCAGTTGATCAATGCGACACTCACAGGGCCCCGGGAAGCGCGCACGAAACCTGAGCATCAGGAGCCGGTGGGAGACTGCAGGAGGCAAGGCTGACAAAAAGTGGCTGACACCCTCTGGAGACCGGCTGCTGCGAGGGAAACGGGGTCCACGGAGTGCGCAGACACAGTGCCCCGCTACCACGAGCCATTTCCTCTGCAGAATTACTGCTCAGGGGGACCAAACGTGAGCACGTTCAGTGCATTTCTTTCAGCATCATCCAAAGATGCACCCTGCCAGAGTCTGCTGTTGCTGTTTACACAAGAAGGAGAAGTGCACCGTTCCTGGAAGCGCTGCAATACCAGGTCGATGCGTGGAGTGGATGGCGCAAGCCCCAATCGCAGCTCCCTGTTCCAAAAAGCAATTTAATATTTAGTCCCCTGTTGGGGGACGTATGAGATATTAAACTGATAAGAACAGATTTTTTTTTTTTTTTTTGAAACTGTTTATTGACACTAATACAAAATTTCACCACATTTCATTATTTTTTGAAAACTGCCCTTTAAAAAAAGGTAAAATACACACCACATTTAATATAAAAGTGTTCAATTAACTTTTTGTTTTTGTTAAAAACTAGTGCTGTGGGCAGTAAAATGTGTAAAATTTGTACAAAACATTTTTAAAAAATCATAAAAAAGAAGCTTCAATGTCTTCTGTTGTACAGGAGCGCAGTGAGTCCTTATCAATAGTCTCTACATCCCACTCTCCCAGACAGCTAATCTCCAGGACACTGTCAGGGTACCCTCAGATCCTTATCCTTCTTCTCTTTCTCCTCCTTCTTCTCTCGGAGAGTCAGGCTGCCGCTGCCGAGACCTTTTCAGTGAAGCTCCGGGTGCCACCTCCGGGTGGGCACAGACGATTCTTCTTTGTGGCTGTGTCCTTGGCCCGCCGCTTGCAGCTGTGAGGGTTGCTGCAGCCATTCGGATCACAGCCACGGGGGGGATCTGTCTGTGCCTCCTTACCAGCAAGTTGCGGGAGGTCCAGATGGCGTCTTTGATGGCGGCGAGGGCGAGCCACTGCTTTCCGAAGTCTTTGTCGGTTGACTTCTGGTGGCTCACCCCGTACAGCACAAGCTGTTCATTTAGGACCTCCCTTGCTGGCAAGTCCGGGAAATTTAGGTCGCCGGCTGTCGCCCACAGGTCTACGGCAGCACTGCACTCCCAGAGGAGGTGCCTCACCGACTCTGGTGCGCCACAACCCGGTCGGGGGCAAGTTGGGTTCGCTGACATTCCTCGGGAGTGCATAACAGACCTGACTGGGAGGATCTCGTGGGCCACCATCCATGACAGGTCCCGAAGTCTGTTTGGGAGAGCAGGATGGTTCACATTGCGCCAAACCGATGTGGGCTCGCCGAAAGCAAGCCCGCGCACTGGGCTCACTGGGTCCCGCTCCTGCACAACAGAAATGACAGAGCGATGATTTTTTAAAATGTCTAATGTTTGTCTTTCTAAATTAAAATGTTTTAAAAAAGTCCTTATAAATATATATGCCGGTGGTAAGTTAAAAGCCACAGGTATCGTTAGATCTGTTGGAATCATTTTTAGTTTTCTTAAGTAGGAGCCCATCCAGTATCGTACCAAGGCTTTGGTCTTGGGAGTACTGGATGAGCCCACTGCATTTTCCAGGTGCATTGCTATATATCTTGCGCCTAAAAACAGTTTCAGATCTGGTATTGCTTTTCCACCTTTTTCTTTTGCCTTTTTGAGAGTATCTCTTCTCACTCTCTCCCACTTGGAGCCCCAAAGGAAATAAAAAATGGCTCGATCTAGTTCTAAAAGCACATGTCTTTTGGGGATAAAAACAGAGCTGATCAGTAAAAGCAAAGGTAAAATCACAGCTTTTATGATTAAAACCTTTCCCTCTAAAGTCAGTTGTCTTAGTCCCCAAAAGCCCAGTCTTTGTCTCACTTTCCCTACCACGTCTCCCCAGTTGGTTTCCCCTCCCCCTTCCTTGCCAAATTTAATTCCCGGTATTTTTTGGTCAGTCTGTGTCACAGTCAGGGGAAGTCCTATTTTCTCTGTTGCCGTCCAGGGTCCGTAAAATTGGGCTTGGGTCTTATCCCTATTGAGTTTGGACCCAGAGGCCCCTCCAAACCAGTCAGTCAGGTCCAGTGTTCTGTTAACTGATGTAATATTTGTGCATAAAATGTTAAAATCGTCCATGTATAAAATGCATTTTGTCGTCAGTCCCCCTGGAATAGTCACCCCGTTGATCCATTTGTCCCTTCTCAAAATCTGTGCCAGGGGTTCTATACATAAAATATACAGGAGGGCAGATAACGGACATCCCTGACGGACGCCACAGTTGATTTTAACTGCTTTTGTCAGATTCCCGTTAACCACAAATTTGCTGGTAATATCCTGGTACAGCAGTCCCACCCACGCTACGAACCTTTTTGGAAAACCCACTTTTTGCAGTACCCTAAAAAGGTACTGGTGCGAGACCCGATCAAAGGCTTTCTCAAAGTCTAAATTTAGTACTACTAGCCGAATATTTCTGTCTCTCGCAAGACAGATGGTGTCACGGATCAGCATGAGGCTGTCTGTGATCTTCCTCCCAGGGATGGCACAGGTTTGATCCGGGTTGATCAAGTCGTCTAAAACCATGGTCATACGTGTGGCTAAAAGTTTGCTAAAAAGTTTACAGTCACAGTTTAAAAGGGTGATCGGTCTCCAGTTTTTCAAGTCGGTCTTGTCTTTAGTTTTGTAAAGGAGTGTCACTATCCCTACTCTAAAACTGTCAGGTAGTCGGCTACTTTGGTCAAATTCATTAAAAACAGTGAGTAAGTCTGGTGCTAAAATGTCCCAAAAAGTTAAATAAAATTCCAAGGGAAGTCCATCCTCCCCGGGGGACTTCCCTTTCTTAAAAGCCCTGATACATTTATTTAACTCTTCGTGACTAAAATCCTGTGTTAAAACTATGTTTTCATCCACTGTTTTTTCCATAAAATCTAGTGCTCTTGAGATGACCTCTGGGTTTGTATTTTTGATTTCATATAGTTCTTGGTAGAAGAATTCTACCGTTTCATTTATCTCATTTTTTGTCTCCACCATGTACCCGTCTTTGTTTTTTAATTTAAAAATACCTCCTGCTTTGCTCATAATCTTTTTAAAGAAGTACCGGGTACATTTTTCTCCTTCTTCAATTTCTTTTTCCTTACTCCTTAGAAGCACCCCTTTACTTTTAATTTCCGCTAAGGCAGCCATTTCATTTTTTACCTGTTTGATTTCTTCATTAAAATTCAGCCCTTTTTGTGTTAAGTAAAAATAACGTTGTAAACGTTTTTGCAGTCCCAGCATGCATCTCTTTTCTTTATTACATTTTTTTCGCCCTGCTTTTTTAAAAAAGGTCCGGGTCCTTGCCTTCACCATTTCCCACCACTGTGCTCGTGACTCATGCAAGTCTTGAAGGGTCTGCCAGTCCCTGAACCGCTCCCTGTACTGGTTGACCAAATCTTGATCTTCCAGCAGGGAGCAGTTCAGTTTCCACAGACCTCTTCCCATCGCTGCACCAGACGGGAGCGAAAGAGTGCAGGTGAGAACCAGGTGGTCAGAGAAGAAAACAGGGGTCAATCTAGCATCAGTAGGGGCCCAGTCCCGTGTGAATATATAATCTATGCGAGAGGCTCTGGTGCTGTCACCACTGAACCAGGTGAAGCCCTCCTCTCTGGGATGCATGGCTTTATAACAGTCATGTAAGTTAAAATCCCTACTCATGTCCTGTAATAAAACTGATGTTTTATCTACTTTAAAATCTTCCCCCACCCCCTTTCTGTCTTTCCTACTTAAAATACAATTAAAATCCCCACCCACTATAAAAGGTACCCGGCCTAGCATGTGGGACTGCAAGTTTTCTAAAAAATCATACCTTTCATTTTTGTCGTTAGAACCATAAATATTTAAGAGGTTAAAATCCTGTCCCATAAAAGTCAAATGTGTTAATAGTGCTCGCCCTTCCCTCACCACAGTGCTCCCCTTTACCGTGACATGTGGGTTTTTTATTAAAATGGCCACGCCATCATTTTTATTTTCATTTGACCCACTCCATAAGGATGTTTGTGGCCACATTTCTTCCCACTGCTTGTAGTTTGTTAAAAAGGGCAAACCACATTCTTGTAATAAAAACACATCTGACTTAAAAGTTTGAAGGAAGGATAAAACACTTTGAGCTCTAACTTTCGACTTCACACTTCTCACATTGATGGTAGAGAAGGTGAGAGTCATAAGTATGATTTTAAAATTAAAAAACAAACTTAAAAGGGCCTAAAAGTTAAATAATTGCTCTAAAATTTATACTGTGACTATGAGATTTCTTGTGAGTGAGGCTCCTCCTTCACTCCAGTGGGTGAGGGTTGGAGGGGAAGAGCCTCCCTTCCAGGCCGACGTCTGGGTGTCGGTCGTTCCTGGAGTCTGCCATTAAAAGTTCGCTTCTCACGAGGGGTTGACTGCAAAACAATATTTAAAAAGGACAATTCATTCGGGGAGCCCGAGGGGAAGACTCGAGGCTCCTCCAGTGAAGAACTGTCAGAGAGAGCCTCAGGCCTTCCCCGCTTCTCTGATAAAACAGAGGAATCCGACAGCTCTGAAGCTAGTCTTTTTGCTTGTTGGCCGCTTGGTGGGATGGGTTCTTCTTCAGATTCAGGTGATGGTAGGCTGACTTCCAGGTGAGTGCACCCTTCGCTTGCCAGCAGACCACTCTGAGTCATGGATTCTGGGGCCTCTGTAAGCCCCTCCCTCTGTCCCGCCTCACCTGTTTCTCCTCCAATCACAGGTTTTGGCGGGAGATTTGAATTATTTTGGGTCTCAACAGCCATATTGGCCCCAGCATTTTCCTCTCCATTTCTCTTTTCTTTTCCAGCCTTTAGCTTGTTGGCAAAGGATTTCGGGCAGTCTCTGAAGAGATGGTTTGAGTCTCCACAGAGGTTGCACTTTCTGCCATTGGTACATTGTTCAAAAGTATGTCCAATTTCTCTACATTTCCGACACACAGTCTGCTGACATGCCTCTGCCAGGTGCCCGTGCTCTCCACACTTGCGGCAGAGCTTGGGCTGACCCTGGTAGTGTATGTAGCCTCGGTTTTCTCCCAGAACTATCATTGATGGGAGATGTTTCAGACCCTGGAAGCCCTGAGGGTCCTGCCATTGCTGGATGGGGACCCTCCAGGCGCAGTTCCAGATGCCGTCTTCATCCCTCACCTTCATAGCCTGGCCTTTAACCGTGCAATATCTTCCCAGCCAAAAGCAAATGTCATCTGCGGTCACTGTCTCATTAAACATTCTAACAATAACTGTTTTAGCCGCATTGTCAGTCAGTTTTTCAACGTTGAACACAGGCAACTGGGATTTCACATCTTCATAACGCGTCCAAAATTCTCTCAAAGTTGCAGCAGACTGGAAACTTACATCATAGCCTTTGTTGTAAGGCAGTGCCAAAATGCAGTTGAGGTCATCAGGTTTAAATTGAAGGATTTTTTGGATGATTTTTCTGGAAAAATCCAATCTGGACAGTCCCAGTGACTCACCCTCCATTTCCTTATATGTGAAACGCACACTGTGGTGCCTCCGCATACCGGCATAGCTGGCCGACATGGTGGAGGCACCACCAACTGAAATTTTCCTGCTCAGTGAGAGATTTAAAACAAATAAATACTTAAAAAAGCAATAAATACAAAAAATAAAACTTACCTTGCACTGCTGCGGGAATAAGAAAAGTTAAAATACACTGAAAAGCGTAGGAAATTTCCTCCCGAATGTTGGCAGAATTCTATGCACCTGAAGCATACAATTCTCCACCCAAAGGAGGTGACCGCAGTCTTAGCCAGAAGGCCGAGAAGCGATGCCGATGGGCGCTCGTAGGGGAGGAGGGCACTTCCGGCATGACAAGCTAAAGGACCGGTTGCACGCATGTTCGAATAAAATGTAGACGGAACAAACATAGCGTCAGTTATCACCCTTATATCCATTCGCTTAGACAATAGAAAGTGTTTGAATGTGCTGAAGAAGAAATGTGCCCGTGACCCTGATCAGAGACCCCCAGCGAGCCCCAGGTCCTGGAGGTGCCTGGAAGCGCCAACAGCGACCCTGCAGATGTTCACGTTAATCCTGCAAGAATGTGTCAAGAAAAGAACTCGTAAAACAATGAAAGTAATTACTCTCACACACACACACACACACACACATAGACAAACAGACACAGCTTGCACAACTGCCTCCCCCCAGTGTTGCACGACCATGCCGTAGGGGACCCCTGAAAGAGAATAAAACGAGAGGGGCGTGAACTGCATATTCACAGTGGAGCGGCATGCCACTGGGTATGTGGCTTCACTGTCCTCGCTGCGAGTAACTTTGAATATTGTTGTCTGTCTCTTCTGTATTCCTGCATTTGAGTGTTTTTTTACAAGTGTCACAGGAGTTTGAGCCTGACAACCCACTGACTCATGACGACCTCGCATGTCTACACGTGTCAGGGTTAAACATATTGGCCTCTCATGTTACATGGTGTGACTAGGCACGTGGAGTCAGTACTCCAGTCTCCCCATTGAACGTCTGCAGCAACTGCACTAAGCCACTTGCTGCCGCTGCCTTTGCTCAGAATGAAGTCACACGAGAGCCACACAGACCGACTCCTTGAGACAACCAGAGTACGTTCTCTGAATTTGGACACAGGTCCAGTGGCTGGGCTTGTTGCGGGCGACCTGATGAGACCACCACTTAGCATGTGGCATGTGCGAGAGACTCCTCCGGGCGAGACCGGTCCAATTCATACTTACCTGGCAGGGGAGATACCATGATCAAGAAGGTGGTTCACCCAGGGCGAGGCTCAGCCATTGCACACGGGCTGAGCTGACCTCTGCGAATTCCCCAAATGTGGGAATCTCGACTGCATAATTTGTGATAGTGGGGGACTGCGTTCGCGCTCTCCCCTGACCCCGTGTTTAAAACAAGAGGCAGGTGCAGCGCCGTCCCGAGCTCCTTGGCTTGCGAGTGCAGCCGGACTCGAGCAAGAAACGACCAGGCCAGCACTACCAACGCTTGCTGGAAAGGTCTGCCCGTCCGCGGGAGACAACCAACCAACCAGCCGAGAGGCCGATCTGCTCTCAGTCAGGAAACCTCAATGAAAAACGGCAACCAGGCAGAGAAAGGGGCGTCGGCCAAGCGCCTCCACTTTACCAGCACACCGGAACCACTGGCCACAGTGGACCAGGTGGCCGTCAGAAACAACCGTCCAACTCAAGCGGAAGCGGCTCAAATTGCTGTTGTCGCTCTCAGCGGCCTTCCCAGCCGCAGAGGCAACTGCTTCGGATCTTTATGTCCAAGGAAGGCAAGCAGCGACACCCAAGATGGAAGCCACAACATTGTGGTTCATGGTAAACCTACCCGCACAGGCCAGCTCCTGCACTTTGAGTCCCTTCGCCCACTGGAACCCGAGCCAGAAGCTGCCAGAAGTGCAAACAAGAGAGCAGAAAATACCGGGTCACTCACTCACCGAGGGTGGCAGACGCACAATTTACAGGCTCTGACCGCCTGTGGCTATCCCACGTGGTTTTTTTTTTTTTTTCCTTTTTTTGTCATAGCCAACACACAAAGGGCCACCAAACCCGACCCTGAGAAGCCAAACGGAAGACGGAAAAGCCCCTTATGCCACTGGTTTGTGGAGGAAACTTGGAAGGCCTCCACCAGACAAGATCATCGTGTCAGATTCCATCCAGCAGTTGATCAATGCGACACTCACAGGGCCCCGGGAAGCGCGCACGAAACCTGAGCATCAGGAGCCGGTGGGAGACTGCAGGAGGCAAGGCTGACAAAAAGTGGCTGACACCCTCTGGAGACCGGCTGCTGCGAGGGAAACGGGGTCCACGGAGTGCGCAGACACAGTGCCCCGCTACCACGAGCCATTTCCTCTGCAGAATTACTGCTCAGGGGGCACCAAACGTGAGCACGTTCAGTGCATTTCTTTCAGCATCATCCACCAGATGCACCCTGCCAGAGTCTGCTGTTGCTGTTTACACAAGAAGGAGAAGTGCACCGTTCCTGGAAGCGCTGCAATACCAGGTCGATGCGTGGAGCGGATGGCGCAAGCCCCAATCGCAGCTCCCTGTTCCAAAAAGCAATTTAATATTTAGTCCCCTGTTGGGGGACATATCAGATATTAAACTGATAAGAACAGATTTTTTTTTTTTTTTTTTTGAAACTGTTTATTGTCACTAATACAAAATTTCACCACATTTCATTATTTTTGAAAACTGCCCTTTAAAAAAAATGTAAAATACACACCACATTTAATATAAAAGTGTTCAATTAACTTTTTGTTTTTGTTAAAAACTAGTGCTGTGGGCAATAAAATGTGTAAAATTTGTACAAAACATTTTAAAATATCATAAAAAAGAAGCTTCAATATCTTCTGTTTTACAGGAGCGCAATGAGTCCTTATCAATGGTCTCTACATCCCACTCTCCCAGACAGCTAATCTCCAGGACACTGTCAGGGTACCCTCAGATCCTTATCCGTCTTCTCTGTCTCCTCCTTCTTCTCTCGGAGAGTCAGGCTGCCGCTGCCGAGACCTTTTCCGTGAAGCTCCGGGTGCCACCTCCGGGTGGGCACAGACGATTCTTCTTTGTGGCTGTGTCCTTGGCCTGCCGCTTGCAGCTGCCAGGGTTGCTGCAGCCATTCGGATCACAGCCACGGGGGGGATCTGTCTGTGCCTCCTTACCAGCAAGTTGCGGGAGGTCCAGATGGCGTCTTTGATGGCGGCGAGGGTGAGCCACTGCTTTCCGAAGTCTTTGTAGGTTGACTTCTGGTGGCTCACCCCGTACAGCACAAGCTTTTCATTTAGGACCTCCCTTGCTGGCAAGTCCGGGAAATTTAGGTCGCCGGCTGTCGCCCACAGGTCTACGGCAGCACTGCACTCCCAGAGGAGGTGCCTCACCGACTCCGGTGCGCCACAACCCGGTCGGGGGCAAGTTGGGTTCGCTGACATTCCTCGGGAGTGCATAACAGACCTGACTGGGAGGATCTCGTGGGCCACCATCCATGACAGGTCCCGAAGTCTGTCTGGGAGAGCAGGATGGTTCACGTTGCGCCAAACCGATGTGGGCTCGCCGAATGCAAGCCCGCGCACTGGACTCACTGGGTCCCGCTCCTGCACAACAGAAATGACAGAGCGATGATTTTTTAAAATGTCAACTGTTTGTCTTTCCAAATTAAAATGTTTTAAAAAAGTCCTTATAAATATATATGCCGGTGGTAAGTTAAAAGCCACAGGTATCGTTAGATCTGTTGGAATCAGTTTTAGTTTTCTTAAGTAGGAGCCCATCCAGTAACGTACCAAGGCTTTGGTCTTGGTAGTACTGGATGGGCCCACAGCATTTTCCATGTGCAATGATGTGTATCTTGCGCCTAAAACAGTTTCAGATATGATTCTTGAATTGAAAAAATATAAAATGGCGTAAGATTTAAATAACTGCTTTAAAATTTACACTGTGGTTAAGATATTTCTTGTGAGTGAGGCTCCTCCTTCACTCCAGTGGGTGAGGGTTGGAGGGGAAGAGCCTCCCTTCCCGGCCGGCGTCTGGGTGTCGGTCGTTCCTGGAGTCTGCCATTAAAAGTTCGCTTCTCACGAGGGGTTGACTGCAAAACAATATTTAAAAAGGACAATTCATTCGGGGAGCCCGAGGGGAAGACTCGAGGCTCCTCCATTGAAGAACTGTCAGAGAGAGCCTCAGGCCTTCCCCGCTTCTCTGATAAAACAGAGGAATCCGACAGCTCTGAAGCTAGTCTTTTTGCTTGTTGGCCGCTTGGTGGGATGGGTTCTTCTTCAGATTCAGGTGATGGTAGGCTGACTTCCAGGTGAGTGCACCCTTCGCTTGCCAGCAGACCACTCTGAGTCATGGATTCTGGGGCCTCTGTAAGCCCCTCCCTCTGTCCCGCCTCACCTGTTTCTCCTCCAATCACAGGTTTTGGCGGGAGATTTGAATTATTTTGGGTCTCAACAGCCATATTGGCCCCAGCATTTTCCTCTCCATTTCTCTTTTCTTTTCCAGCCTTTAGCTTGTTGGCAAAGGATTTCGGGCAGTCTCTGAAGAGATGGTTTGAGTCTCCACAGAGGTTGCACTTTCTGCCATTGGTACATTGTTCAAAAGTATGTCCAATTTCTCTACATTTCCGACACACAGTCTGCTGACATGCCTCTGCCAGGTGCCCGTGCTCTCCACACTTGCGGCAGAGCTTGGGCTGACCCTGGTAGTGTATGTAGCCTCGGTTTTCTCCCAGAACTATCATTGATGGGAGATGTTTCAGACCCTGGAAGCCCTGAGGGTCCTGCCATTGCTGGATGGGGACCCTCCAGGCGCAGTTCCAGATGCCATCTTCATCCCTCACCTTCATAGCCTGGCCTTTAACCGTGCAATATCTTCCCAGCCAAAAGCAAATGTCATCTGCGGTCACTGTCTCATTAAACATTCTAACAATAACGGTTTTAGCCGCATTGTCAGTCAGTTTTTCAACGTTGAACACAGGCAACTGGGATTTCACATCTTCATAACGCGTCCAAAATTCTCTCAAAGTTGCAGCAGACTGGAAACTTACATCATAGCCTTTGTTGTAAGGCAGTGCCAAAATGCAGTTGAGGTCATCAGGTTTAAATTGAAGGATTTTTTGGATGTTTTTTCTGGAAAAATCCAATCTGGACAGTCCCAGTGACTCACCCTCCATTTCCTTATATGTGAAACGCACACTGTGGTGCCTCCGCATACCGGCATAGCTGGCCGACATGGTGGAGGCACCACCAACTGAAATTTTCCTATCCAATGAGGGTTTTAAAACAAATAAATACTTAAAAAGCAATAAATACAAAAAATAAAACTTACCTTGCACTGCTGCGGGAATAAGAAAAGTTAAAATACACTGAAAAGCGTAGGAAATTTCCTCCCGAATGTTGGCAGAATTCTATGCACCTGAAGCATACAATTCTCCACCCAAAGGAGGTGACCGCAGTCTTAGCCAAAAGGCCGAGAAGCAATGCCGATGGGCG